>NC_064539.1:6490816-7090816 GCF_023856365.1 Brienomyrus brachyistius | reverse complement strand
GAAATGCCTCAGTTCCAGGATACAGTCGATGGCATGCCAGGATGCCAGTCATAAAACCAGACTGCTCTGGTTACTGATAGGCAAGCAAGTGATCGTAGATCTTATTGAAGATGACCCTAGCAAGGACCTTACCCGTCACCGAGAGCAGAGTTACCCGACTGTAGTCGGCACAATGCAGGCGATCACCCTTCCCTTTTCAGATAGCGACAAGAAGTTCCATTTTCCAGTAAGTTGGGAAGACACGCATCTCCAAAATGGAAGCGAAGATTGCTTGCAATGCCAGGAGGACAGCCTTACCACCAGCCTGAAGAAGTTCACCCCAAATTACCAGGTTACTTTAATAATATCACGATACTCGCATTGGACCGACCTGGTGGGTTTATTACATGTTATTCTGAAACCTTGCTCTACTTAATTAACATTACCCAGCGTTGTCCTTTACACTGCCGAGAATAGTTCATTAACAGTCTTAAGCATGGAAGTACCCGCTGGTTGTGGATAATCACCAGCCACACTCTGTATTTCACGTGGTGCTCAATAATGTTGAGGTTGTCTTTTATACAACTGCTTTGATTGACAAGTGTTCCACTCACTGAACTCCAATAGAACATCAAGTGATGTATCCAAAAGCCTGTACACACAGGCCAAGCGCGACTGGAGGAGGTCAAGAAATCAACGAGAAAGGAAAAACACTGGTTTGCCATTTTTATTTTGATTTTTTTCCTCATTTGCAAAAAAATAAGCTTCTGAAAAAATCTATACACTTAGGTTTTTTCTTATCTAAACTGTTATACAGAGCAAAAACACTGGGAAACACAAAATTCAGAAGACCACATACTACCTCTCCTGTTCTGCATGATACTGTAGACGGTAAATGATTTCAAACACTGTAAATTAAAAAAAAAAAAAAAACCACAAAGGACAGTATAATTCTTGAAAGATTATATACTGAACCGACAAGAAGCTACATCTGTAACTGGCAAAAAAAAAAAAAAAAAAAATCACATTCTCATAAGCCAATCAAGTTTTGATTAAACTCCATTTAAGTATGACGAGTGAAGTACACATAGCCCGCCCCCCTCCGTTGCCTGGTACTATGGAAACGGGGGCGGAGCTTTGAGAATGAGCCGAGACTACGAGGGAATAGGAGTAATCGACACATCGTGGGGTGGACGACCCATTGCCTTGCAGCAGAGAACATCTCTGTCACACACGGGGCAAAGATGTACCTTGTGATTAGAGACATTCCAACATTATTATCAGCTACCCTTCTATCCTCCTGTCAACCACACAAGAACAAATGTTCTTCATTTTAAAGAGGATTTACATGAACAGCAGAACAGGTACATATAGGAAGGAGTATAGAGAGAAGTATACCTTCCCTCTACAGAAACTCTGAAAGTTTCTACCGACTACTGCAGAAATGTATACTCAATGTCTATAGTTGCTTCACCCACTGCATCCTGTAGAGGGCATCATCATCAGTATTGACTCCTGGAGATGTGAACTAAGAACTTCAGTCTTAGTTCTGATACACAAGTCATTCTTGGCATCTCATAGGGTTTGTGCAAGTGTGTGTATATGTATATAAATATGTATAGGTATATATATATATATATATTATATACAATTGCACACAAATTCAATGTATAAAAAAAATATATAAGCTGTGACAATCTTATCTAATAAAACCAAATAAAAATTAGGCATAAAGAAAACCTTGAAACTATTATAAAAAAAAAAAAAAAAAAAGACAGTAGCTGGTCAAACGATGCCGGAGGAGTCTTCATGGAACGCAGAGGTTCTGTTGTCCCCAGGAAGGCAGGTGTGGATTTGGCTCACCACTCTTTCTTCTTCTCGTCCATGGACACGCCACCTGGTCCCAGTGCCACCACCAGCAGCAGGCCCCCGATGACGGAGGTGGTCTGGAAGAAGTCGTATTTGAGGAAGTCGTGCATGGGCCTGTAGGCCGGCACCGTCCAGAAGGCGTTGAAGTAGACGTTGATGGCGAAGAGCCACACCACCAGCGTGAGGGCGGCCAACTTGGTCTTGAAGCCGATGGCCACCAGGATAATCAGGGCTGTACCCACCATGTTCTGTAGGATCTGGGGGACGTGTGAGGGGGGTGGGTGGACATAGGTAGGCGCTTCTTTAGAAAGATTAAAGGCATTAGGGGAAATCGAAAGCGACATTTCCACGTTAGTCAATGCGAATGCTGAAGACACAGACTGCATCACCAAAGACACCTTCATTAAGTACAATCTGTAACGTAGTCTGTCCAATAAGCCCAAACGAAACGATATACACTCAGTCTGCACTTTAATAGGTTCTTCTATCAAGTACAAGGTAGGATTCCCTTTTTGTCTCAAGATTCGCTTCAAGGGTCGATGAGCCGTTCAGAGATGCCTTTCCTCACAACACTGCGGTTATTTCAATGCCTCCTGTCACCTTTAACGAGTCTGCCCATTCTCTCCGCCTTCTCTTATGAATGCGGTGTTTTTAAGCCACAGAATTTCCACTGACTGGATGCTGTATTTTTTATATATATCTAACCATTTTCCCTAAACTCTGTGGTGCATCAAGATCCCAGTATGGTAGCTGTTTCTGAGATCTGTAGCCAGCAATCATTCCACGTTTAAAATAACTGGGATCACGTGTCTTAGCCTTGCTAATGCTCAGCTGCGCAGTAACTAAATCGCTTGTGTGCTGCACGTATTCAGTTGCAGACACATGATTCACTGTTTGGAGAAGCTAGCCGTTTGTGTTAAAAAGCAGGTGCACCTAATAAACTCAGTATATATTGGTAAACAAAAATAAAACAGAAATAACAGCTTAATATATCTGCTGTAGCAGAAAATAGAATGAAGTTTAGGGAGCCCTGAGCGGGTGGGATTATTGGGCAAGCGCTGCCAATCAGAGACCAGTTCTGATGATTGACAGCACACATTAATCCCACCCAAAGTGGCTGTCAATGCCTCATTGTTCCTGCCTTCTGTAAATGAAGCCCTAGTCTTTGAGGGTAGTATGAGGTACTTACGGAGAAGAAGCTGGCGTCTAAGTGCAGCAAGGTCATGAACATGAGCACTAGGAGAACACGGCCCCCCAGCTGCATGTACTGCTTGGGGGAGCTCTCGCCCATGGAGGGCACTCCCGCAAACATGCTCTTGCCCTCCGAGCGCGACTCCGCAAGCAGCAGTAGAAGCCCACCACCAAGGGCCAGGTTCCTGAAGAGTGACATGGTATAGAGTTAGAAGACAACTGCAACACAGAACACCAACTAGTTAAGGGGGCGTATAGGGCATTCCCAGCATTATGGATGTGCAAAGACAATGCCTCGGAGCATGGACAAGTTTAGTATCAAGGAGGCGATTCGAGGGGGGGGTACCATCCTAAATGTTAGCAAAATTTTTTAAATGCATCACCCTCCACTCCCCAGTAGAGGGAGCACTGCCTGTGTTGTAATCGGTTAGTGCTAGAGCTGGGCAGTATGAGCAAAAATGTATATCACGGTATATAGGTTAAGTTGTATCGGTTTCACGGTATACAGCGGTATTTTTTAAAAATGTTTACCACATTTTACAGGACACATTATTGTTTTACGTTTTTGCGGTGTTCCCACATTAACTATATTATTATTAGCCATTGCGCCTATCCGCTACCTTAATGATAACATACGGCTAAAGTGTTTGTTAGCCAATTGCTTATAGATAAACGGCTAATGTTAAGGTATGCGCCGGCCAAGTTAACATTTAAATTAACAGGGGCTGCACAAGTGTGTGCACACGTGCGTGGACGTGCGCCTATGCTGTAGTGGTGCTGCGTGAAGTGTGGCGAATGAGGTGGAAACCGCACTGCTGGTATCAATAATGGTGAAAATGAGTATCTAATCAGATACTAATCGATATAAAAAATTAGTATCTGAGAATTGATACTATGGCGTCAGCTATATCTTCCATTTCTGATCTTTCGCGGTTATTTTTAGCAGTGCAGCACAGAAAAAGATCCCCCCTTAAACAGTTTCCAGCTGTGCCACTTTCTGAACTTTGTGTAGGCTATTTCAACCGGTATTATATCCTGAATTTGTGAGGAGAAAATGGCATGAAAGAGAGGGAAAACAATTTAAAAAATTTCCAATCATTGCAGGTTTTTTCCCCTCATGTAATTAGATGTACAGAGTCCTTTGGAAGGTGTACATTTTGCTTGTATGTGTATGTGGAATGGCTGTGTGTGGCCAGGGGCGTGCCCCCCCCCTCCCGATAATAACAATCAAATCACCTACTTTTAGCATCAGTGCGTCAATTCGAATCTCTTTTCATACAAACTCGTCAGTCAAACATACAAAAACATAATATATTAAGTTTACGTCAGAAACGCATAGCATTTTGAGTTATGGATGACGCCAAATGGACCTTTGCAAGGGATTGCTCTGTAGGTAAAGTCTAATTTCATATTTGTCTTAAGAAGCTTAGTTTCCATGTTGTAGAAAAGCAGATACCTGTAGGACCAAAAAGAACTTATCCCTAACCTGGAAAAGAATCACAAGACTCACCTCATCAAGAATTTAAGATCCCATAAAATGCTGTAGGCAACAGTCTAAAAGGAGAAAAATGACACAATAAACACTTTTCTTAGCTAAAAACATACGGGGAGAATGGCTGGAAGCACACAGAGCACTGAAGTCTGGACTTACCTGTAGAGCTATGATCCCAAACAGCCCAAAGCAGGCATACTGTACAAAATTCCTACTGAGAACCAGGACGCAGCCACCTGTCAGTGAGAAAGGTTCAGCTCAGTTACACCGTCACTCTCAAGGGTTAATGCACAAATACCACAGCAATGAAGAGCCAATGCAACTTCCTGTTAATGTTGGCCAGTTCTCAAGGCGACAATAATATGACTCGAAGGTCATTGAAGTAAAAGAGCTGGATTTATGAGCGAAAGGCTCAAAACTATTTTTCTGGGTACTTTCATCAAAAAAAATCGTTTCGCTAATGAGTGATGTTAGGCACCACAGTGACTGTCCTCGCAAACTGGTTTGGGTCCAGCGTAGTCTCAACCCACCAGCCCTTCCAGCAGGTTAATGAAAGAGCAGAGAAGATTGCTAGGACCACTCCGGCGGACATCTACAAAGGCTGCTGTATCTAGAAGATGATCAAGGAGCCACTGCACCTCGCCCCCAAAACCTCTTTGCTCCACTGCCAAGTAGTAGGAGGTTCGGCCTCAAAGCCAAAACAGTGAGGCTTAAAAACAGCTGTATAGGATGAATGGGCCCTTCGGACAAGTTAAAAGAACTAATAAAAGGACTAACAACCCTGAACTCATAGCTCAGAAACCACAACCATGCATTTATTGCACATTCTGCTTCCATGACAAATATTATCCATTTACAAAACTGGGCTCCTGAATCTGGAGCGATGCAGGTGAAGCATTTTCTTGAAAGGTACCACAGCAGGGCATCTTCTGGGATTTACACCCACAACCACATGTCCTTGACAACTACATTAATGCCCCACAGCAAAGTGTAACATCTTGTCAACTTGAGGAGGAGAGCTTTTTTCGGGGCAATCTTCTCCCCAAGCCATCTCCCGACCCCACCTCACCTAGCTGGCCCAAGAGGTTCAGGAGCACGAAGCACGTAGCCAGGAAGTAGCCGCAGTTCCAGGTGCTCTCGATGTAGTCTCTCTGCTCGTTCCACTGGAACCACATGCGGATGCCATCTTCAAGGAAGGTACTGATAAGGCAGAGGCGTGCCAGGTGGGGCAGGTACTGCTTCGTCACACGCAGGAACTGAAAGGACAGGAAGCTTGATGCTCAAATCTGATAAATCGGCTTCTGGAGTCGATGCAACAACCAGACTCGCATGAGGTGCAATGATAAATGCCTGTTGATAAATGTTTAGTTAATCCAACGTTTTACCCTTTCACCTCAGGCACTTTTCGTGAAATCAGACTAGTTTGGACAATTACATTTGTACCAGAGTATCTAGAGGAATCCCCACAACGACATGGACGGCAACATGCAAAATCCACACACATGGAATCATGGCAGAAACTCGAACCCTGGTCCCAGAGGTGTGAGGCAGCAGTGCTAACCACTGCGCCACCGTGCCACTCCTAATATATTTGCATATAGCTAAAGGACAATCTTCCCCTCACAACCGAGCTCTCTGCATGTGATGCGAATGCTCTCTCGCTGCCCTTGCGTTTCCCTCAAATATTAGCATCAACAAGCAAGTCGTGTAAGGGAAGACATTAGCGTGAGGCCCTACCATGGTCTGCTGACGTTTACAGAACGTTCCCGCAAGAACTTAACGAACAGATGGATGAACACCGAGGTTACTCACGTGAAAGGCAGCCATGGGGAACAAATATGAAATTATGTTCAGGCAGTTCGAGCTATGAGCCAAGACTACCTTTGCTTGTGGTAGCTCCTGAGCTCCTGCTCCAATACTGCTTCCACTTGTACCTGGGCTTTCACTGGAAGCTCAGCCTAGCTAGTTGACTGCTTGATGGCATGAATGTTTGCGATGTGATATTTACCTCACTTTCGCATCGCTTTTGACAAAGGCGTCTGCTGAATGTAAATGCAATGCAAATGTTTCTGCTACTTCCTGCAAAAGGCACTTAGTCCTAAAGCTTGAATTCAGAACCTCAACCTTGACATTGATACGAATGAGCCTGAACCAAACGAATCATCACAGAATCATGCATGCATGCGAGTCTGATGCTGGATTCGGATCAGACGTAAGACAAGCGCTCAGCGTTGAAAAGTACCCAATCACTGTTCACAGTGCACGGCGATTTAAGCTTTCATTTGATTTTTGCTCTCAAGGCCTTTTGGCTGCTAAGGAAACACAGCACTTTGATCAGACAGACCACGTTATCAGAGAGAAATATTAATGAATGCATGATGCATCTTATCTGTCAGAACTAGCTTTGATAAAGCAACGAATTCAATGACAAATACCCTAGATGGGTCCTAGATGTTTGCATTTTAAAACCGTTACATCATCCAGTGAAGGACAGACAAGAGGCACAAAAAAAAAAAAAACATTTCAAGGACATCAAGGACATTGTGGCTAAGAGCATATGAACTTTTGTAAAGCTAAAATATCAAATGCAACCATTTGAAAAATGACAGTCATGCATCCCTTAATGAAGAAGATACGTTCTGAGATACGAGTTGTTTTGTCATTGTGCAAGAGTATATTAAAAGTACAGTATAGTACATACATAAACCAGTGACAAATATCACTATCAAGTATTATGCACTGTACCATAACCATTCGTACTATACTTTTATAAGACTGGCAGCACAGTAGGTTTGTTTACACCAGCATCTCCACAAACTGTGAGATATCCACGGCGCTGTTAAGGCTACAACGTCGCTAGGCGATAGTAGAGCTGCAAAATCCCTAGAATCTGATGAGACCATGTCGTAGATCTAGTGCATCGATGACCAAAACGTCAATATGCAGCACAAGACTGCATTCAAAATGTGAAATCAGAAATAATGTCCTACAGACAATTCCCAAAGCCAAAGAGCCTGCATGAAGGTGCATCATATGGCAACAAAGCACTTATGTGGGACAGTGGAGGACAGGCAGGTAGCACCTAATTCTATTCCGGCTATTTATGACCAAAAACCTTGGGAGAGTTTTAATGGACTGTTGCTAAGATACGCATGGGCGTCTGTCCACACCGGGGCTGCTTCAAGAGCCACTTTCCATAACAGAAGCCTTGTTTTTGACGTCAAGTATATTGATTATTGATAAAAAAGTTTCTGATGCAGAAATATGGAGATGCATGTTAAAGATAATCATTGATGCATTAAATGTAATCAAGGTACAAAAATAATTCCATCTGCTCAATTTTTGCTACACTACTTCTATCCCTTTTTCCCGCACTTCTGTGTAACTTCCAAGTTAGCGCCGGTGATCTCGGTCAACCAATCAGCAAGTCAAATGCAATAAGCCCCATTCCAGCAGTTTGTGTTCAAAAGAAAAGTACCAAGGCCAGAGTAGAGACCAAAAACATGTTCTGGAACTACGTACAACAAACTACAATCAGATAGAAATCCTGCAGCGGGAACCAGCTGGAAGTTGTTGGTTCTTGGGAAAAAAAAAGTCCTAGTTCTAGAAAAAAGTTCCTGTGGTGCAAAAGCACCTATTCTTCCAACTGACACCCAGAGCCTGTTCCCTGGCATCAGTGGAAAATGCAACCATGGTATGGCAGAGTGACAACACATATGGAAGTTACATTAATTAAAAGTGCATCTATAGAGTTGACACACGTTAAAAATGGTAGCCACACGCAAGAAGGTATGACAAAAGTACAATTTTGTGCTTGGCCCAGATCATATGCTGTATTTAAAGCAGGCCTAATCTAAATTTAAATCCAATTTATTTTCTGCCGTTTCAGATCCAAACTCATCATTCCCTGATATTTAGGTCAAGAACATTTTCTGGAAGCAAACACTGAACAAGTTTTTAAATCATTAGAGACGACCTGTTTTAAGAATAGTGGTTAACTGGGATAGAACTACTAACCCCACTGCCACATAAACTCAAGCTAGTCCACACACAGAAAGCTTCATTTGGAACTGGCCCCACCCACCAAATCCACCACATCAGCATTGCCAAGCCTCGGCAACCAATCAGAGCTCAAGAAACTCCATGTGAATGGGATTGCAGGAGACCAGTTAGAGTGCACCTGAGCTGCTGCAAGTTTATGCACGTGTTCATAAAAGTTAGTGTGCCCTAGCATAGATCCAGTCGTAGATCAGCAACATGCTCATTTTCATTTAGTCACAGCATTCCGTGAAAAACACCCATTAGCTGTTTTTATATCAGGTCAAAGGATATTGAATTACATTTTAAAGCAAATTTCCTTTTTCTCTTTGTTTATGTGGAGCTGAGGAAGGATATCACTACTTCTGTTTACTAGTCTGTGACAAAGTTTGATTAACCTCCACCCTAAGCCTCACCTCCCCCTTCATAAGAAAGGCATCTTCTTACTATCAAGTTTTTAATCTTATAATCAGTTTTCTGAGTGTTTTAATGAACACACCCATGTAAAGTGCCTTGAGGCGACACTGTTGTGAAAGGCGCTATACGAAAATGAATTGGGTTGAACTTAGCTGTATACTGTTACAATAAGCATACAAGTACAGACCTCTTTTAAATGTCACTTCTGGACATAACCGACATTAGCCCCTGTTTTTAGCACTTTGTTTCAGTGCTGCTCCTAAAATCACAAAATAAATTTTACAAATCTCTACATGAGGCAGGAGTGGACAAAATAGATACGACTGGTGAAAAGGGGCAGGGGATAGATCTCAATCTCTGATATCGACAGCATAGAGAAAGAAGAGAAATTGCGAAGCATCCCACACAACTGTTGTGAAAATGTTGCGATCAGATTCCCAGATGAAAAAGGCACCAGTATTTTACGATGCTGCTTAGCGTCCCCATAGAAACAATGTGCCTCATTTGCTTCTAAACCAAGACAAACAGAGAAGGTAAACAGAAAATGGCCATCCCTGGACTGTGCCTTCACAACACTGCGGACTTTCCTCCCTTCATGGCAATAAGTCAATAACCGCAGGTGGGGTAGGGCAGGGATCCGCGATTACATCACAGCGTGAGCCCCAAAATGTACAGCAGGAAGATTAAGACCTTCATTCACACACAAGGGTATGGGCGTCTGAGTTTTTGCACACAATCTTATCCATGCACTTGGGAGGGTAACCTAAACTGAAGTATACGACCTCTGTCCCCATATAGAGCAGGAAAAGTGTAGAAGGGATACAGTTACGTCCACAGAGGCACAGCTGATTCAAAACACAGGGAACACAAAATGTGTCAGATTTTTACATACAGGCTGTATTTTTCATCCCTGGAAGGATTGAGAGAGAAAACTTAGCATTATATACTGAACAAAAATATAAACGCAACACTCTTGTTTCTGCTCCCATTTTTCATGAGATGGACTTAAAGACCTACAATTCATTCCAGATACACAATATTACCATTTCTCTCAAACATTTCTCACAAATCAGTCTAAATGTGTGATAGTGAGCAATTCTGCTTTGCTGAGATAATCCATCCCACCTCACAGGTGTGCCACATCAAGATGCTGATCTGACATCATGGGTAGTGCACAGGTGTACCTTATACTGCCCACAATAAAAGGCCACCCTGGAATGTGCAGTTTTTTGCTTTATTGGGGGTCTGGGGTCAGAACCGGTCAGTATCTGGTGTGACCACCATTTGCCTCATGCAATGCAACACATCTTCTTCGCATAGAGTTTATCAGATTGTCAATTGTGGCCTGTGGAATGTTGGTCCACTCCTCTTCAATGGCTGTGCGAAGTTGTTGGATATTAGTGGGAACTGGTACACGCTGTCGTATACGCCGGTGAAGCACATCCCAAACATGCTCAACGGGTGACATGTCCGGTGAGTATGCTGGCCATGCAAGAACTGGGACATTTTCAGCTTCCAAGAACTGTGTACAGATCCTTGCAACATGGGGCCGTGCATTATCTGTCTGAGTGGCTGGTCTCAGACGATCTTGGAGGTGAACCTGCTGGATGTGGAGGTCCTGGGCTGGTGTGGTTACACGTGGTCTGCGGTTGTGAGGCCGGTTGGATGTACTGCCATATTCTCTGAAACGCCTTTGGAGACGGCTTAAGGTTGAGAAATGAACATTCAATGCACGAGCAACAGATCTGGTTGACATTCCTGCTGTCAGCATGCCAATTGCACGCTCCCTCAATGCTTGTGGCATCTGTGGCATTTTGCTGTGAGACAAAACTGCACATTCCAGGGTGGCCTTTTATTGTGGGCAGTATAAGGTACACCTGTGCACTACCCATGATGTCAGATCAGCATCTTGATGTGGCACACCTGTGAGGTGGGATGGATTATCTCAGCAAAGCAGAAGTGCTCACTATCACACATTTAGACTGATTTGTGAGAAATGTTTGAGAGAAATGGTAATATTGTGTATCTGGAATGAATTGTAGATCTTTAAGTCCATCTCATGAAAAATGGGAGCAAAAACAAAAGTGTTGCGTTTATATTTTTGTTCAGTGTACTTAATTTGATCATAGGGCCATGGTGACTAAAACCTGGATTGGTAATGCCGGGAAAGGCATGAGTTCCACCTGTGGCATTAGAAAGAGGTTCTCCATGAAGAGGTTCTCCAGAGCTTCAAGCACACACAAGACCCATACTGTTGGCAATATAATGTCAACATATTGTTGATGTGTAAATTAGCTCTGCATCAAATGCCTGAGAAGTTAATTCTGTCAATGCAGAAAGGTATCAAGGATCTTTAAAAATCTTTACCTGAGCATGGAGCAATCACTGGATTAAGACAAACCTTGGAATGAGATTACTTAATTACACCAATACCTGCCAATTACTTTGTTTCATTGCGCTCTTGTTGTGCCTCTATATGCACTTTGCGTGCACAAAACAAGTCTGTGACAACAAAATTTCCCAAAGAGCATTTTCTTTAGGTACTGCACTTTAAAGATCAATGTCAGAGCAAGGCAGCAAGCAAGGCATGCAAGTCCCTCTGAAGTAAAAGGTAATTTTTGAGAGGAAAAAGAATCTTGCTGCTTGTCGATCTGCATTATCTGTACTTCACATCACAGAAATACGTCTGGTTATACTGTCACAGTTAGGAATTCATTCGATGATGATTAAAGCAAATAATCTGTTACCTAGTTAAATTTCCATTATGCACGACGAAAAAAAACGCGAGATATTTTCCGGTGAACTAAGAAGCCCAATCAGTCTCTGGACTAAAACTTTTCACCCCCTCAAGTAGCGGTTCTGCTAAGCATGCTGGTCAGGAGACAAGGACATTGATCGGATTACCAGTTATTTACCCATCTAGCACAAATCTTCAGATTACCATTCAGCTCTGTAAAGCTGCCAGCCATGTTAATATTTTACTCAACAGGTATACTGGGATTTTTATAGCTAGCTGCTGATTTATTTTAATTAGAAATCGCCCCATAACAAGTGTTAGATTCAAACAAAAAGGCGCAATGAAATGAAGTTAAAGCTTGTCGAGCGTCAGGCTGCGTCGCCCGGCGCCCAGCTGAGAGAGCGTCGTGCTCAGGGGCTAACAGATGCCAACTGGGCAGTACGGCTCTCCCGCTAAGGCCCGGTTAATCACCCCCAGCCGCGGCCACCCCCCCGTACCGGCTTCCCGAGCCCCTGCCACACTCCCGCTCCCGTCTCCCCCCTCAGCAGCCTGTCAGACCCCCCACGCCTTTACCTGGTCGGCCACGTCTTCGGCGGCGCTCATTAAAACGTCCTGCCCCATCGCTTGCAGTCGGCGTCACGCTTCCACCCCGTGCGGCGTCTCTCTGGACTCTTCACCCCCGCCCCAGTACCAGTATTTAGTCTCCGGAGCTCGGACTGTCTACGCTGGAAAGGCCGCCTCCGTCCCACAATGCTCCGCGCCCACAGCCCCGCGTCTCGCGGCTGCCGCTTGCCACGTGTACCGAGCCGGAGGGGTCACTCCCCATGGCTGGGCATCGGCTGAGTGTCTCTCCGTCTTCGGCGTTAGTAAGTCGGCGGTCGGCTGAGAGCTGACAGCAGCAGATTTATGTCCCCTAATACAGCCAGGGGCCACGAAACGAAAAGTAAATCAAATCAATGCGATTAAGACACATAATTTACACATTATCTGAATATAATCGATACTGTATTTGTAAAAAGTAATATAATTTGAACCGAAATATCAGTCTGGCTGTATATTTCATGTTTTTCAAATACGTAAGAACAGTATTATAGGGTTGGAAAAGCAGGACAGTAAAAATCGTAAGTGACGACTGTCCTTTGTTTTGCCTGATTTTTATTCCAAATAACTTTTATATATAGTATTGCTTCTACCGTGATTTTTAAAACTAATAATAGACTCGTGTCCAATACAGAAGCAAAAAGTATTGCCATTTAAGATGCCATCGTACACAGCTTTCTCTACCATTAGCTTACCAGGATTTCTATGTTTGTGTCCGTATGTTCTTTTCGTTTTGGTGAAATGCATGTTCGCGGCAGGGGAAGGTTTGCTGCACTTAGACGTCAATGTCGTAGATTAGCCAATAGACACGAACCAGGTACACGCGAATATAAAAATATAACCATTAATACGCTATTTACCATGACATTGATTTCACCTTTCCTCGATACTGACACATATCGTTACCCATTAATGACTTTTTTTGGTGGCCGATATTGTACGTTCTACCGACTTGTATACTCGAATTCATATGTCGAACCTTTCGCTGTTCGTTTTCACTACTGGTGTAAAACTAATGTTCAAAGTTACGCTTAAGCCATGATTAAACTGTACGGCAAAAAGCATCCTACTTAGGAGGGCAATGCATCAGTGGGCACACATTCAGCCCTCCCCTTCGGTAACAAGCAAGTTCACACCTTCTGATTGGCGGACACAGTGGACCACAGGAAGCAGGCTGTTGATAATGAGCTATAAATTAAATGCCATGGATTCTACCTTTATGATGAGTTTATATATACATAAAGTATAAAAATGCACAATTTATTAAACACGAAATATTGAAGAGGTTCTCCAATTAGGAGTCCAGCAGGAACAAGTGGTACCAGTTAAGAGTCAAACATGAATCACAGAAGAGTTATCAGTAACCAAAGGAAACATTCAACCTGAGAACATCTTTTGTTGGACTGTGTTAGCCAATGAGGGCCATAAACATACATTTAACCCACAATCAACGACTTAGAATGACATCACCTTTTTCAGAATGGGCATTCCAGTATCCTCAATGCCCTTCATTATAAATATTTAAAAAAACATCCATTTGTCTTTAAATAACAGGAGTTGACACCAGAGTGCTTTTTAGCAGTAATTAGAGGTCATTTATGCTGTATTTCTGTAACTACATAAACTGCCGCAGATGTACATGTACACATTCAAAGATTTCAATCTTTTGTCAATTTTAAACCAACTGCCTTTTCTGAAGGCTGGTACACTTAGACGGGACATCCAAAAACTAAATGTGAATGTACAGCCAGTTACAAAAGTTATGTAACAGAAGTGTTTTAACAGAATTTCTGGATTCAGTTGTAAATTTGATTCCCTCGCCTCCCCCAGTCAAGATTTTTTCATGTGTTCTGAGGTGCACATGGTACTTCCTGCTTGCACCGGTCCTCGGTGGATGTGGTGCCCGTACCGACCTCCACGGTCTGACAGACCACGTAAGGAAGGTCTGCTACTGTCGCTTTCAGGGAATCGGTGTAGTTGGTCTTGGCCATCCAGACCTGCCTCCGGATGGCTACCGACCCCGCCATGACCCTGCCAGAGAGCTCAGCCTGGTGGGAGGACAGCTGGAAGGCAAACTGACCAATCAGCTTCAGCTCGTTGAGAATGGTCACGAGTCGCTCGGAGGGAGCATCCTCAGAGACTTCCTGCAAGAGATGCTTCTGGTAGTCCGAGAGGTATCGCAAGTAGTTGGCAGTCCTGACCAGCATTCCAGCAGTCTGGTACATGCTCTCTGCTTGGGTCTCAGTGAAGCTCCAGCCCTTAGCTGGCGGTGTTGCCTCCCTGTTTTCTGTGGGCTCCACGGCCTGGAAGATGGCTGCCATGAAACGTCCAACTTGGGGCATGCGGTCGTAAGCCGGGGCTTGGTTCTCGTGCAGCCGGTACATCTTGCAGAATAGCTCCCTGAAGGGCCGCGAGCTGGCAGGGTTGGACCACGTGCTCTGGACCAGGCTCTCGAACTCGGGAACCATGGTGGGACACGGGGAGGTAGGGTTGGCCAGTGTGCCAGGGAACTCGATGCTGAGGTACTTGGCGGCACGGGCGATGAGAGCCTGAAGCTCAGCAGCTGCGAGAACATCCTGCCTAGAGATGGGTTCCTCAGGCAGGTGGGACGCACCTGCATCCCCAGTGGGGCCCTCTGCCTTCCAGCCAGTTGAGATGGAAGCAGGTTCCTCCTCCTGTTTCACCACTGCGTGAAGGATTGGTTCCATGGTTGGTCCCACTGCACGCACGTTATGCCGCTCCTCTGGCTCGTCCCGCTGCCCCTCGATTGTTGGAGGGGATTCAGATACTGACTGTGGGGTTTGGCTGGGGGTGGCGATAGGGAGTAGTGGTGTTGGCTCAGAGGCCCTGGTCTCCAGAGCCTCAATACGCTTCTCCAGGAGGGTCCACTGTGCCTCAGCAGCCTGCTGCTGGGCTTCCAGCTTCTGCTGCACCATCCCCAGTAGCCGCCTGACCTTGGACTCTGTCCGAGGAGCTTTCCGTGACCTCCCCTCTTGGAACGAGGCATCCGAGGAACTCCAACACGACGAGCTGAACGAGGAGGAGGAAGAGGAGGAGGACGAAGGCGATCGTCTGCGACAGCGCCTGCGACTCCGCTTCGAATACTTGGATCGCCGCGAGTGGCACGTGGAGTGCTTCCGTTTGTGGGAGCGGTGTGTTCCTGCAAGAGTACTGGGCTGTCCCAGAGGAAGGGGCAGGTCAGCAGACTGCTGATTGGCCAGCGGAGACACATGGGCACCTTTCTGGACAGTGGGATTGGAGTCAGCTTGTGAGGTGGGAGGGGACAGGATGGTGAGCATCACTGGAAGAGTGGAGGACTGCACGGTCGTAGCGGGTAGAGGCGCCAAATGAGGCAAGACCGGACCGGGTTCTTTCATGGTTTTTGATTCGCTGAGGGTGGCTGGGGTGGTGTCCGCCTTGGATGCCGATTGGGCAGCTTGGCATTTCTTCTGCTGGTTCTCACGGTGCAATAACTCTTGCACCTTGGTGAGCCGGTTGATGCACGTGCTCCAGTCCATCATGGCGCAGTGTGGGCACTTGCCATATTCCAGCACGGCCTCCTTGGCATGCTGTATGCCCAGGCAGTGCAAGCAGCGTTCATGAGTGTCTTTGGATGGGATCTTGTGCTTGTGGCAGGGGCACCACATGAACTTTGGGGAGGAGGTCGCCATGCCGTGCCGAGGATGGCGACCTGGTCTTAGGAGTCACTCTTGGGTTGCCTTCAGTTTAGGGGCTACCGGACAGAGTAGAGACTGCAGTTTCTCCTACAAGAAAACGGCAGAATTGCTTTGAAAAGGTGTCTGCAATGATAGTGAACATCAAATCATAAGGCTGCATATTTTCCATATAACTAGATATTCATTCATACTACAATCGCACTCCAGGAACAAATGCAAGATTCAGTTAAAATTCAGTTAATCCTTTAATATGATTATGCCAGTAAAACCACACGAAAACCTCACAAACATCTGACCCTGGTTCCACAACGATTGTTCTGCAATAATTTCATCGTACCGAGTACCTATGGCCATATGAAAACTTTGAAACCTTGGAATTTCTCAGCGAAATCCTGAGCAAGCTTGACTCTTCACCCTGAGTGTGGGAGCAGTTCAGTGTTTCTGAGTTATTTTGACTGCGTCTTCTCTTAGGATACACCCTGCGCCTGTCCCATTTCCAGTGGGACTCATACTAAGGAAAGGCAAGACCATGGTGAAGCACAACAAAGAGATATGTAGACGCAAGACTGTGAGCTTAGCACTAGGTTTCACAAGGCTCACAACACTAGGAATGGGCACTGGAGATGAGCCAAGCTTGAGAGAAGTTGTCAACCAAGTGAAAACACTGTACTTCAGCTTCCCAGACCAAATAAAACTCAGTGATTATCAGTGTGATAATGCGACTCGGAACCACCACCAAGGTAGAGTTTTCAAAGGGCTATACAAGCAGGTACAGAAAGTGGATGGAGAGACAGACAGACAGATGGATGAATGTAACGGTCTAACCTGCCCTCTGCTGAGCATCTCTGTGATAGCAGGACAAGTGAATGTGCTAGTATTTTTTTCTCCAAAAAAATACTTATATTTTTTGGAGGGAAAAAAACAACCGTGTGTGTGTGAAATATGGGGGTAAAAATGACAGCAGGGGAGTCGAGCGTAGCTATTCTGTGATCTGGCATGTCTTTTAATCTACAAACGATCATTCCAATTGAATTTATTATTACCGTCAATAAAGTCTAAACAACAAAAGTAAACCGTTGTGAACAAACGCATTACATTACACTGAAAACAGGCGTTGTGCTGGAAAATGCCATGCGTTCTCATTCTCTCTCTGTTGGAAAGCGATTACTTTGGCTTATAATCATCAGTAACAAGGTTGCATATATATTTTATTCATAATTATTAATTTAACATCCAGCCAAACGCGGAGAAGAAATTAAAGGTTCGGGTAGCCTAAAACTAGAATTTCAGCTGATTATTTCTTCGGATTGCACGACGCTGTCCATTCACGTTCTGTTTATACATCATAGGATTCGTTAATTATGTATCATACATCATTAAATTATAGTGTTGGCAAGAACATTTTTTTCTGATAAGAACAGTAATACAGATATTCATGCATTGTTGATTTTACATATATGGTTACTTAATCAAAACGGATATTAAAAAGAAACGGTCCCTTTGTGCTCTCGCCTCTTAATACCAACTGATTGCAAAACACAAAATCTACTATAGTAAAGCATGCTGCTGTTGGTTTGTCGTTCCATGTCGCGGTGTTATACGATCCCTTCGCGGTACAAATGCAGGGTGATTACATATGATCTTACCTTTTTTAGACCTTATTATTTATGTGCTCTCTGTAGCACTTTGTTTATTCGTCCCGGTCGCGTCCTCCGCCTCCTGTCCGCAGCGTTCAATTCGCACCTCGCATTTCCTGGTGCGCTCCACCACAGCGTAGAAATCCCAAAAAGAACTAGATCAGTAGCAAGAGTAGCTCGACTGAAACTAGTTTTTAAACGTAATACTACTGGATTTTACAGAGGATTTCTACCGTTTAATGAGTACAGTTAAAACGAAGAAGCTTGCGTCCTAAGCTTTTCCTGAAAATGGTTATTAAGCAAATATATTTCACTTATTTTGCCTGAGCGAAAAACAGTTCCATTGTTTCAACTCTAGTTCCTGCATAAAATCTATGAATCACCCAGAGTTCCTAAAGATGACGAATGATGCATAGATGTTGGTTCATACCGCCGCCTACTGCAAAGGAGTACTAATAGAAGAGCCACGCTACTCCGATCGTTGGGTACAGCATGTCCTATGTATGGTGAAATTTCTTCCAGAGAATCCATCAAGGCACATACACTCACTCACATACTAAAGGCAACTTAGGAACAACCAGTCTCTGGAGTGCAGGAGAAAAGTGAGCAAACGCATCAACCTGACTTATGAAGTTATTTTCCAGAGTGATCTACTGGATCTATGTGGACTAAAATACATGCATTATGACACTATGATGCACTAATCATTTTTCATTGTACATGTCCAATTTACACTAATATCCAACTTTAGTGATAAATCATATTAATTTATTAGAAAAACAACAAGCTTTTTTTTTTTTAAACTCAAACAATTTTATTGTTGCGGTTTCGTTTCTTGTTCTTGCTCTTGAATTTCTTCTTAAAACCTGAAGCCTGTCCCTGTAATAAAGAAAACAAAACCTTTAAGCTGGCAAGTTCAGAGTCACGTACTTGATGCCTACAGCCACCATTTAAACTGTCATTCATAATCCCAGTAAGACAGTGCCTTTCTCTTAGGATCAATACATCAATAATAACTAGCATAAATTAAGATCATAAACAAAAAAAAAACCAAAACAAATCAGCTGTCCAGATCTTAAGCTCCTCCGATCCCCAAACAAAAATGACCGATGAGCATGACTCAGAGGCTGACCTTTTTTCGCTTCTCAGACACTGGTTTGTCCACCTCCATTGGCGAAGCCTCTTGATCCTCATCAACCGTCTGAAAGCCGTCATCGCCATCCCTCTCCACCTCACACTGCTTTTTCAAGGTGAACATGGACGCTGTAGACACGCAAAGCGCCGGAATGAAGTTGCCGTCACAGGTGCACATTAACTGATTTTACTGTTCTTATATCATGCATTTAAACTATGACCATAATCAGATATGTAGTGCATGATCAACACTGCATTTCATAGAGTTTTCTGCAATAAGTCACACACAGTACATTCCGGATGAGCTGGTACTGACAAGGATAGAGGTCACTCAAGCTGTCCTCTGATTCGCTGCCATCTTCTTCATTGGAACTGGGCGCCCACACTTCATTCCCTCGCCTAGAGCTGGCCTGCCTGCCTTCTCTTCTACCTTCTTTAGGCTTCTTGTGTTTCAGGCTTGCAGGCACAAATTCTATACCTTTTTCCTTGCATTCATTATCTAGAAAAGGGGATAGGTTTGGTTGGTACATTCCAAACTGGAAAAAAACAAGCAAGATTTTTGCATGTGATTATGACTGGACAAAGACTGCACCATATTAATTCAAAGAATAAAAATATTTTATTGTCCTTTTAAAATTTAAAATGATGTACAACTTCAATTATCTTGTTTTTCGTAGGGGAATGCCTTCATCATTTACTCTAAACAGAGGAATGGAAACATAAAATTTAAATGTTCGGCCACAATTAAAGAACAGAATAAGAGAACCCCACAGGGGACAGTCTTTGTAAAATAATACTTTTATTGTAACTGGTTGCCTAGTACTTGACAACTTTTTGGGACAGAGGAGCAGGTTATTCTGGGATGGAAAGCAGAAGACCATACTGACATTGCCGCAGAGCCCGTTGGTAACGCTTCCCGTTGACGTGCCTCAAAACATGGTGAGGCATCCGACCGATATGGCGGAGAGTCAACTTGCAGAAGAGCTGATTGCTGTGAATGGGATAAAAGTCCATTTTAAAACAAATTTAAACAACAAACGCAAATGCTGTACACATTTGGTTATATCGTCCTGGTCATAAATAAAAAAGTATATCTGAGTCAGTCACGATATACAGGACACCTTGCTTCTCACAGCGTACTCACGGTTGCTTGGTGCTCGGCACCACATGTGGCTCATATTCACTGTAGTTAAAATTTGCCCGAGTGCAGAGCTTTTCGTACTTCTTTCCGGAGGCAAACTTATGGAGCTCTGCTACATTTAGAGGGATTTCGTGACCATTAAGTGTACATTTTATCTGAGGAAATAAAGAAGTTCACATGGCACCGTCAAAAGAAAAGATTTCGATATCACGAGGGGGGGGGGGGGGAAATCTGCTGCATTAATTACAACTATGACAATTCAAAAGATTGATCGATGTAGTTATTTAGGAATCATGTAAAAAGCGTGGCAGAAAACTCTGATCGTCTAATATAATAATAGCGTTCTTCTATAATTTAAGACACGAGCAGATGGCATAGAATAAATCACTGTGGTCTCACGAACCTTTTTAGCTTCTGTAACCTCTAAAAACGGGTGTTCCCGAAGGAACGCCTTCACATCTGCAGGTATATCCTCCATAGCAGCTCCATACACATTACCACGTTTCCATATTTTCCTGTGAGGCATGGGGCACGTAATTTACAATCTCCTGCGTTAGCAAGCACCGCCACCTGCTGTATTGGAGACTGAATTGCAATAAGAACAGCATTACCGGTGCTAAAACCCACGAAGACGGTACTTTTATTGATCAGCTATTAAAATAGTATCTGATGATAGCAAATGTTTGCTTGTCACCAACGAGCTAAAACTATATAAAAACATAAAAAATATTGGTTAGTGAGTGCTCTCAGATTAGACGTCCTCTTTAGGTGTCTATTAATATGCCTGAATGATTCCAGTTTAATACTGCTGTTAAATCAGTATAATTAAATAGTTAATTAAAAATAAAATATAACATACATTTTTTTCTCGTTTAGAAATGTATCGCGTTTTAAACAGGAAAACTTTGCCCATGAACTCACATTTTCTTCGAAAATATACTCAGGACTTCGTGAAGGATAGCCTGGTGAGAATTATTTTTGTCAGCTGATTCACGCTGTCACGAGTTCGGGATGAATTTTTAAAACAGAAATGCGAAACAAGTGAATGGAGGCTTTGGATTGTTCATAATATGGAAGGCGCTTTATAGTAACGGGGGAAATATACTATATTCTGTTATCTACAGGACAGTAGATATTCAGTTCAGTTATTTTTGTACTATGTGCATAGGAATTGTGTTCAGTTCAATCCTATTTTGGGTTTTTCTCTGAGAACAGGGTATTATTAAGTTATCTGTTAGATGGTGTATAATTATATTTCTACTCATTTTTTGTTAGCTACAATATACCGGTGGACTCTATGCAGCAATACCAATAACTAAAGAATGTGAATATTTGCAGCAATAGGGGGTGAAGTTTGTCATAGGTAGGGAGATATATTGCTACCAGTTTGCTCGATTTCGTTTCGACAACGTCCGTTTGTTTGTAATACAAACATGTCTGGACCAAACGGCGATCCAAACATATCGATCGACGAGGATGTGGATGAAGATGAATTCAACGACGAAGGTAAGTAGATGCATGTATTAAAACGATTCCGATTAATAGTCTCAGACCAACATACTCTTCGCTAACCCCTCCCCCCCCCAAGCAAAATTTCTGCGCAAAATAAGTTTGCTTACTGTCTTATGAAACCATCTGTTTTAGATGAAAAAAAAAAACCTTCAGATAATTAAACCTTCACTGGCTAATTATTAAGATATACATAGCATGTATTTGCAGATAAAATAAGATTTTTTTGCGTTTAAAAGTTTAATGGTATCCAGGATAGTTTTAATTATTCATTTTCTGTTGGCCTTCTAAGTATAGTTGCATTAATGGCGGTGTCTGTTTGCCGGATGGTCCGCCTCCAGTTAGCGTCCATGTATATCCTCCTACGCTTCCAGAATACGCCGCCATCAACTCCATGCTGGACCAGATAAACTCTTGCCTCGACGACCTGGAGGAGCGCAATGACGCCCTGAACGGCAAACTGCACGAGCTGCTGGAGTCCAATCGGCAGGCGAGGCGCGAGTTCCGGGAGCAGCTGACCGGAGCCTCCGCGGGGGCAGAGGAGCCCCCCAAAGAGCCCCCAGAGGAGCCCACTGCTCCTTCCGAGGGGGACCCGGAGCGGCTCTGATTCTGACTTGCACTAAAATTTACCTCTGGTCTATTGATTGTTTTATGTCGTGCAATACCCTGTCATTCATCTGTCCTCCCAATGCTTGTGTCTTTAGAAATGCTTTTACTGTCTTGATGACTTGGGGTAAGAGCCATACGTCTCTCCCCAAAGATCTACAAGACCTTGTTACAGCGTCTCTGCTGTGGATGACATTCAGTTGTTATTCCTGCACAATGAAAGCTGAGCCAGACATTTCTCAACAATAACATGGGCATAACATGCTGCCTGCTTTACGAAATCCAAATTTGTATGGTGTCAGGCTCCTTGATATACGGGAACGTTAAAATCTCATCCCGACTACTTTTCACATTCCTTCATGGTTTGCAACTGTTGTATCATGTAATACCTAAAATATAGTGAATTATTTAAAAAGTTTTTTTGCCTTTTAGGAAAGGGATGTCGAGCGAAACTGCTTTGTTTGCAGTTTGTTGTGCTTAACTACACCACATATCTACACGATTTTCAATTACCGCTTCAACCTTGCTCACTGTAGCTTGTCCAGATATTGTAATGCAAATTAATAACACAAGACAGGAAGTGTGATGGATGTCCTGTGATTTTAAAAAAGGAATTCTAAACGCACACCTTCTTTTACAATCATTTTGAGCATAAAAGCACATTATATGAAAACCGTGCAGCTTTGCCATAGTTCTATTAATTCCTGTAGTCAAGCATGTGACCCCTTTGGGGCACAGAAATCTGACTTGTAGCCAGTATTTTATTTTTTGTATTAATGTGTCATTAGCACTATCCAGATGACCTCACTAAATCCAGTGATGTGTGATTAGAGCTTAAGGCAGATTTACCCTTGAATCCTTGCATACTTCACTATGGGAGCTCTGTACGCAGCCTGATTGTTCAGTTAAACATTCTGTCGTATAACAAACAAAACTGTTAAACTTACTGCTACCCAAGGAAAGAAGTACCTTTATATCCTTGTAGGTTCACTTTCCATTTCCATCTTCATTGAGTAACGATGCCCTATTTGGACATTTCCATACTAGATCATACTCTTAAGCTTCAGTGGATTTAAACAACAACCTGATGGCACATTCCTGTCCTTGGCTGTGTGGTTATAGCTGTTCTAGAAATAGATCCATTCTGTGAGCCATGATGACCTCCGGTGTGTATATTAGGTACAACAAAATGGAAAGATTCAAAGCTAATGGGGAACTAGAATATTGTCCACAGTCAGGGCAGGGGCAGCTCAGAATGATCAAGACTAATTCTGAAAAAGGTAATTTTCTACTTCGATATTGCTGTTAGAGGTTACCTGGGTTAATGGTTGAATATATAGTTCTTGGTGCTCGTACCACCGCATTTGATGTCCTGGTACATTTGTTATCCCACATTGTGTATTCATGATGACCGGTAAATCATTTTAATACTGGTATATATCCTTGTTGTTCGTGGAACTTGTCTAAAGACATGTGTTCATTTTTTTTAGAATTCTGAGTACCTCAAGTTCCAGAAATGGGTGTTAAAAAATTACAAAGCAACACCTGGCTTGTAGATTTCACACAGCAAGCTTGATGCGTACGCGATCACTGCAGCTTTTTCCAGCATTCATGCATTAAATGGTGACCACAGCACAGCAGATGGTCTAGACCGGCATGTTACTCCACACAACCGTAGCGAATCATAATCTGTAAGTGCATATACCATCAGTAATGTGAAATAGTGCCTTGGTAACTGTACAGAGTGACGGTGATCAGTGCAGATACTTCTGTTTACCCCAGAGTACAGGGGCTCCGCCCCCTACAGCAGCTTGATACAGAAACACAGTTATATCCATCAGCACAAAAAAAATATGCAAGAGCTACATGCCAAAATGGCTAATGAATTAAATCAACTGAATTTTGGTCATACAAGAGGATCTGGCTCACTGGGGGATGCGTCATGCCTAAACGCCCCACCTAGCATGTGCGTCAGTAATTCTTAAAGGGTTCTCTTGGGTTCCGCGCAACTACACTCTAAAATGTTCCGTTAGCATCACAGCACGCCCTCGCTGCTCCCGCTTCCAACTCTGTGGGAGGCCGCAGGAGGGAGTTTTACCTCCTCACCCATCCATCCTTCTATTCTAGGGGGTTGGGTGGGGAGTTTTTGGGTCCATCACCATCCTGGAAGAGCCTGCCTGCAGCCATGGAACTCAGCTGCAGGGTGTCCCTGCAGCCCTCACCTTCAAGCTATTTGAGCGCACAAGTCAGGAGCAGGGGTGGGTGTGGCCAGAGAGCAGCCTATCAGAGCGCATGCTGGTGTTGTCACCCCCATCCAGGTCTCGGTTCACACTGCTCTTTGTGCTATTGGCTGCTTCTCGGTCGCCCAGGTGATGGCTGTCGTTTGGTGTCCTACTGGACGCGATCTGCCTCAGGCCTCTGTATTTCTGTCGGAAGTGGAGAGACGTCAGAAGGGAACGTGGCACAGAATCTACTA
This sequence comes from Brienomyrus brachyistius, assembly GCF_023856365.1. Taxonomy (NCBI): domain Eukaryota; kingdom Metazoa; phylum Chordata; class Actinopteri; order Osteoglossiformes; family Mormyridae; genus Brienomyrus; species Brienomyrus brachyistius. Next base: position 7,066,313 of record NC_064539.1, on the reverse strand, counting down.
TGACTGGTAAGCAGGGACCTTATCAAACAATGTATTTTAACAAGGTTTTGAATCAGGCTGGGTATTGCCAACTAGCCCACAATACAGTCACAATACCAGTGTCACAATGTTACCATTGAATTCTGATGATTAACAATCCCAACACTGAAATAATGAAACTACTGAAATTTAAAACACACCAAATTGAATTTATAGGCATTAATAGCTTTCGGCTATCAATGTCTAAATAAACTCAAAGTTGCATACACTGCGTTTCTTTGTACATAAAGTGCAGATATGTTTTTAAAACAGCAAACGCAGAAAAAAAATATAGAATCAAACACTTGTGTATTTCACAGGTATTTCACTGTTTTTTGCATTGCAGTGCATTTATATTGGTTACAGAAACAGCATATTTTGAATCAGCAAATGACGAAAAAATTGCATAAAACATCCTCTATTCCCATCTACTGGTGTTACGCAGTACTGCAATAAACACGATTAATTGCCCTATTGCAAACCATTAAGCTCCAGTTCCTGTCGCAGCAACGTAACTGCGAAAGCACATTGCAGTTCATATCTGTATAAGGGGGCTGTCGCTGTCTTCCTCCCACCTGCACGTTCTTGAAGTGTCTTTGAGACTTGCAGTGGGACGACCAGGCCTTGGAGTTAAAGTCGTAAAATTTGCGACACAGGCGGCAGAGGAAGCCCGACACCGGCACCATGAAGCTGGGCCCTGAGAGACCAGGGGCAAATGCATAAACAAACTTATTATCATTATTCTGATTCTCAGACCTAACAAAAGCATCCTTTATCTTTACTAGGTTTGCATGGCTGGGTGAAAACAGCGCCCCCTAGTGTCATGGGACACTCACCATACTGCGTGTCTTGGTCATATTCTTCATTGTCACCCATATCTTCTAGTATAACCTCTTTTTCAGAATTGATTCCTTCCTGGTGTTAAAGGAGACAGGAGGAGTAACACCCACATAGTAACATCCATCCATCCATCCATCCATGCATCCATAATAAAACAATGATTATTGCTCTCAGCTGCATGCTTGTGTAATGTGTTTGTATCCGTATCACCACTTGCACCCTTACCTGGCTGTGGAAGCTGCCTTCATCTTCATCTTCACCAGCCTCTCCCTCATAGTCTTCCTCTACGGGTCCCTCAGCACCGTCAGCCAAGCAGCTGGCTCCGCCCTCCTCATGCAGCTGCAAAGTCACGAATTGGAAAATTAAAAAATTAAAAAATTGGATCATTGTTATAGCTCAGCAAGTTATGCAGCAATAAAGTGAAGTCAGCAGGTTATGCCTCCATCCATCTTCAATGGATTGTTTCTTTCCTAACGGCATGGGGCATATTCCAGGACGAGAATGCCAAAGTCCATCAGGCTCGAATTCTCAAAAAGAGTGGTTCAGGGAGTGTGAGGAATCATTTTCACGTATGAATTGGCCACCAATTGAGTCTTCACCTTAACCTCATTGAAAGTCTTTGGGATGTGCTGAAGACTTCCCAGAGTGGTTCAACTCACTCGTCAGTACAAGATCTTGGTGAGAAATGAATGCAAGCCTGCGTGCAAATTAACACAGCCAGCATCCATAAGCCTGTAGAAACGACGCCATGACAAATGTGCAGCATAATCAAAGCTAAAGGCGGCCCAACGAAATATTCAAATGGTGACTTTTTTTGGCTGGGCACAATTATTTGCCGTTAATTCTTCAAACGCACAAGGCATCTCACACACGCACGGAGCTCCTCACCGCCAGCATCCTCTGCTGGTGGTCCAGTGACTCCATGTGCTTCATAAACCTGTAAGGAGTTTGGAAACGCAATCTGCAGACGGTGCAGGAGAGGCAGGCGGAGCGACTGGCGAGCTGTCCACAGGGAACGAGGAGAGAAAGGCTTTGAGATGATCTCCTAGACTCCAGGCACAAAAGCACCATCAGTTAGCAATATATCGCTATTTGACATTTAGCTTAGAGTGTTACCCCTCCCCCTCATTTACGGTAATGTAACAGTCTATAATTCTACTTAATACTATTTCATAAAATGTCAAACAAGCCTTGGATTTCCCATCTAGGGGTTGACCCTACCACCTCAGTGACAGGGGGCAGATCTTTAATCACTGCACCACCCGCTGCCCAGCCTTCTACTTGCCCCCCCCCCCCCTTCTCGGCCCTCATCCTGAGCTCCCTGCTCCTCTGGCACTCGCTCACGTTGCTAGCGAGGTGGACCTGGCATGTGGAGCGCCATCTCTTCAGGAATGGTTTTCCCTCCCTGCAACAGAAGCAGTATAAACATCAGAGGTGGAAATTTCATGGCCAGAAAGTAAAAATCCAGACCAAGATTTTGTTTCAACCAACCAGCTGAGCACAAAGAGTCAAAGTTACAGTTTCCACTTCTGACAAACATCACTAAATAATGTCACGTTATAGTCATACTGATACCATGTCCTCTGTCAAGGGCCCATGACCCAGAAATATATACGCTACCAGTGAAAAGTCAGGGCACACCTACTGAAAACTGGATTTTCAATAAGAAAAGGAGGCTATGCAGTAGGTATTAGAGATGGGGTGCTGTGACAGATACCCTGCCCCCACAATCCCCCCCCACGTCCTAAACCCTACAGAGCTGGTTTGGGATGAGCTGTATTGAAGAGTAACTGCAGGGTAGCTAACTTGGGCTTTTACTGTGAGATAAATGACGACGCTAAATGCATTAAAAGCAGGCGTGTCTAGACTTTTGACTGGTCCAGTAAGTGGTTATGGGAGATGGGTGGATGAATGGAAAGATGGATGGTACAGTTGTAGGGTGTGGAGCTGCCCAGCCCTATGATGCTCTGTGATGTAGACACTGGTCTACTGGTAGACACTAACCCTTCTCCGCACATCCCCAGCAGCGACTCCTGGACGTGGGGCAGCAGAGTCACCAGGCAGGCGCTGCTCGCATGCTGGATCTCCATCATGCGCCGCTGGTGAGTCAGGCCGGTCATGTGACTCCGGAAGCTCTGCCGGAGACATTCAGGTCACGAACGAGTCGAGAGCTGCAGGGCAGGACGAAGGGCAGCAGCTCGGCTGCCTTCCACGGAGCCACACCTGCTGGGTGAGGCAGGCGATGCTGCAGATATAACAGAAGAGGCTCCTGGAGGCGTCTCCACCCGTGTCCCTGTTCTCATCTAGGGCTTTCGCGAGGAGCGCTGTGCCCTCTTTGGCCACCGGGGGCGCCCCTGGCCCTGCGGCAAACGCACGGCTCTCGTTATCTGGCTGTAAGACAGGGTCATGGGATGCTGCTCCGCTAAGCACCTGAGGAGGGGAAAAAAATATATAAAAAGGACAATATCTTCCAGGAATACAAAATGGTACAGGCAGTGTATTCAGGTCCATGGTAACCATGGCGATAAAAAGAAAAACAAAGGAAGAGGTCACTCAGCTCCCAAGCAGGAAACAGTGCGTCCATAACTGGAACTGGACTTGCGTCGTCCAAAGACTATAGGCTCAAGTTTCAGAAAGCGGCTTAGGGCGAAACATTCAGGTCCTTCAAACAATATTTAACGAACAACGTCTCGGTTCTGGATTTTGGCTCCAGCCTGACGGTTCCCACTTCACTCACCCCTGCCGCTTTGCTCTCTTCCACGGACTCTGGTCCAGCTGTGCTTCCTCCCTCAGCCAGAGTTCCTCTACCTAGATGGCCCAAAAATGGGGGATATATAGATGAAAACGCCTAACTGCTCTGTACCAGTATGAAGGACATACTATAATGATTTAAGAAGGTCAGCAGTTAGAGCTTGGCAACAGAATATTCCCTTTGGCACAGTGCTGGATCTTTCTGAAGAGATAATCGATTTGCTCCTGTTCAGCTGCAGACAGCCTCAGACTGGCCTCTCTGGGGAGACGGAGGTGCCCCCCCACCTCCGCTCACAGACGCTGTCCACGGCACGCACCTCTGGGATTGCAGACTTCCACGGGGCTCTTGCATCTGCTACTGGGTCAGCTCCGGGCCGTGGGGGTTGATCTGCCTGCTCCTCAGGCCTGGGGACAGAGGAGGAGCAGAGTGAGGAGCAGCAGGAGGATCAGCGCAAGCTCAGAGGAGGACCAAGCTTCAGATTCCAAAACTGTAAACCATCTATTCAACACAGTACCTGGGCTCCCTCCCATGCTTAATTACAAACTCTGGTTCCATTTCATCACCGCAGCTATTTACATGAATACAGTCGTCCCGCGTTTAATCAGTTCCAGACTCTACCGCGAAAAGTGAATTTCCGCAAAAGTAGGATTCTTTATTTATAAATTGAATGTTTTCGTAGTTAGAGAATAAAAAACCTGTTTACCTTCTAAATACGGTTTTAAACATTATTAGACATGAAATAACACCCTTTAGTCACCATTACTGTTATTATTGCTGGACACGGAAGCTGGAGCAGGGAGACGAGGAATCAGAATCGAAGGGTTTATTTGGAATCACTCCAAATGCAGGACACAGGACCATGTAACATCAAAACCTCAATGACAGACCTGGGGTTACAGACGCTGACTTGGACTTAAATACACCGGACGAGTCAAACTGACAGAAAACAGCTGGTCATGATCGGGGTTGCATATGTGGGTAATAAGGGGGGCGTGGCACATAAGAGGATCGTACAGGCAGGTCATGACAATTACACTCGTTTTACCCAATACAGTAGACAATTAGACATTAGAAGTTACAAATATATTATTATTATTATTATTGTACATCTAATTACGAAGAGCAAAGCTGCTTCCGATGCGTAGCGATGTATCATTTTCACTCTCGATCAACTTTTGAATGAATATACAAAAAAACCGCGATAGAGTGAAGCCGCAAAAGTCGAAGCGTGAAGTGGCGCGGGACGACTGTATAGACAAATGTTTGGTAAACTTAATTCTGAGCACGCTCTGATCATCCACAGCTCCATACCCTGGGAAAGCTTTGCCCTGGGAGCCTGACATGCCTCTTAGGTCTGCACCTTCATTTGAAATCGAGTGTGAGAGTCGGGTCCCGTTTACCTTTCGCTCCTCTGCTTCTTCGCGGGAGGCTCTTCCTGTTGCCGTGGCGAGAGCTGTGTCTGTGCTCCCTGTACTGCCACCACCTCCTCTGTCAGGCCGGAGGAGAGGAGTGATACGCAAATCTACTTTAGTATATAATGACTGCATGACTCCCTGGGTGAATTAGCTGCCAATGCTAGCTCGCTGCTCCAGACGTTTAACGCACCCCAGACTCTCAACCAGGAGACACATGGGTAAAAATGTAAAAACTCTCATTATGTAAAGGAGACAGGGAGGAGGAATTGGATCAGTACTTTCAGTCACCCTGCAGGGGGTACAGTACCTCTGCAGACGGCCCTGTCTACAGCGCCCTCGTCTGTGCCAGCTACCCTCGCCGCTGGCTGCTCACTCTCACGCATCCTCTCCATCTGTCGTGCCACAAAGTCCTGCAAGGAGAAGGAGGAGAACATCTAGTTCCCAGACATCACAACACCAAGAGACCAAGTTGCCCCATCCTCAGAAGCAGTGTTTCCTAGCTGCTCACTGCTCCCTTCCAGCTCCTTCCCAGACAGTCCACATCTCTGCTTCCTCCCAGCTCCTTCCTAGACAGTCCACATCACTGCTTCCTTCCAGCTCCTTCCCACAGTCCACATCACTGCTTCCTCCCAGCTCCTTCCCAGACAGTCCACATCACTGCTTCCTCCCAGCTCCTTCCCAGACAGTCCACATCACTGCTTCCTCCCAGCTCCTTCCCAGACAGTCCACATCACTGCTCCCACCCAGCTCTTTCCCAGACAGTCCACATCACTGCTTCCTCCCAGCTCCTTCCCAGACAGTCCACATCACTGCTTCCTCCCAGCTCCTTCCCAGACAGTCCACATCACTGCTTCCTCCCAGCTCCTTCCCAGACAGTCCACATCACTGCTTCCTCCCAGCTCCTTCCCAGAAAGTCCACATCACTGCTTCCTCCCAGCTCTTTCCCAGACAGTCCACATCCCTGCTCCCTCCCAGCTCCCAGTAGGTAAAACCTGGACTGTCTAGGGCTCCAGAGGACCAGACAGGGAAGCAGTGCTCCAAAAGAAAGAAACACCCGTTATTCCTCTTTTCCAAAAACCTATACGGGTAGATTAAAAAACTTACTTCATGGTGAAAATGCCCACAGAACATGAGAATTTGAGGATGGAATAGGGTGATTTTTATGGATGTGAGATGAAATAATCATTTTGTTCTCTAACCTGGATTAGCCAAACTCATGAGACCCTAACCATCAGATAACAGGACACATCTATTATGGCTGTGTATACTGCCTACTTCACATGTACAGTGCTTGGGACAAAAGTAAATGCTACAGAAATATAAATGTAGAATGTAAGAGCGACTACATCACAACCAGATAGCCAGTAACTTACCAAGCTAGTAAATTTTAAATTTAATCCATCCATCCATCTTCTGTAACCTCTTGTCTTATTCACACGGGAGGTCCAGAGCCTATGCTGGAAATTATGGGCGCAAGGCAGGGAACAACCCAGGATGGGGCACCAACCCATCACAGGGCACACTCAAACACCATCCACTCACACACACACACACACACACACCTATGGGCAGTTTGGTAACTTTAATTAATTTCAGCATATTTTTGGATGGTGGGGGGGGGGGGGGAATCGGAGGATGCAGAGGAAACCCCACAGCGACACGGGGAGAACATGCAAAGTCCACACACACATGGGAGTCATTGCAGAGACTCAAACTCTGGTCCCAGACATCACTGCACCACCCACTTTTAATTTAAATTATTGAGAACTGAAATAAAAAAATATTCAAAAACAATCAAGAGTCTATGTGACCCCGCACAAGGTAAATGTTGGAAAGACGGATGGATGGAGAATCAGATCCACACTGCTATGCTTATGTGTTAGCATTGGTTAGAGCTTAAATCGGTCTAACAGGTGAGGTTGACATTTACCAAAAATGGTCTATGTACAGATGTCTGAGGGGCACTTTAGAGCCGATGACGAATAAGCTGGAAACTCTGCTCTGACTGAGACCCAGTATAACCACAGGGTTCATAAGAGCTGGGTCCTCACATTGCTGCGGTAGCGAGTGTGGGGGTGCGCGGTACGGGCAGGGAATCCCGCCAGGGGGGTCTTGTTGGCGACAGCCAGTGAAACTGGCCCAAGGAGGGAGGGTCTCGCCCCCGCTGGGAAGAATTGTGGGAATTGGTGTCCTCCTATCGCAAACCCCCGTATGTTACCTAAGGGGAAAAAAACAAGGAAAGCAGGAAGGAAAGGAGGCCGGAAGTCATTATTTACTGTTTCTCAACCCTCACTGTACAGTCAGAAACAGGCTCAACTGATGAAGGGCATTCTAGCTTTACGTGCTTGTTTCAGGTTTTTGCATAATTCCCCAGAGCATTCTGGGTAACTCAGAGTAGATTACAATATATTATACAACAGTTATCTTACTGTTTAGTGAAAACTGTATATTGGCACGGTATATTTTGTTGATGGATGGGGGGGTTGTTACATTCTACCCACTGTTATACACCTGTTAAATGAACAAGATAAAATGATTTGTGTTCATTACATTTATTTATTTAGTGGATGCTTTTACCCAAAGTGACATACATTTTTTGAGAAAGTGGGGTCAGACAGTCCCCGGAGCAACTGGGGGTTAAGGGCCTTGCTCAAAGGCCCAACAGTGAAATCACTCTGCCGACGCTGGGATCTGAACCAGCGACCTTCCGATCACAGGCATGGTCCTAACTCGCTAAAACACACCTCCCGTCGTTAGCTCCCTGGCTCAAGTAGTAAAACGATCCAAGTCAGAACCCTGCTGACTGTGACTGATACGGACCAGGAGGGCAGGAGAGTCAGTGCCGAATCAGTGCCCCCTACAGGCCCGGCAGATATCTGCGGGCTAGCTGTGTCTCCAGAGCACAGTGCGACCTGCAACATGTGATGGTGGGCTCACCTTGTCTTTGAAAGAGACGTTAGGCTACAGCAGACAGTCTGATACAGTTGGGACGGGTTTGTGAAACCAGCTGAGGGGGACCCTCACTCACCCCCCACTGGTTGGCAAAATGGAGGTCATGAGTCTCTGGCATTTATTTTGGGGGTTCAAAAATCTGATAAATTCAAGAAAGGAATCTAAGGCAATAACTAGTCCAGTAATGTTAGTACGCCCAAGGGGGGTTGGGCTGCCAGTTGACCTTGGACCCCCAGAGGTTTTTTTTCCTCCCTACTTAGGAGTTTTTCGTTCCTCTCCTCTGCTGTCATCTGGCTTTCTCTTTCATTTTTCCATTTTCACTGTTTCTGTGTTCTGTCGTTATCTCTGTTAAGGATGTTCCACAACACACTCCTGTGAAAAGCGCTATATAAAAGTAAATTGAATTGAATTAACTGTAGTCAATATTGCAGTTATAATACAAGCATCACCTGGAGATGTTATATAGATTCTGGACGTGCTCATAACATTCCTGTAGGAGTAGTAGTAGGCAAAGAAGTATTAAAACAATGTAAAGTGTCAAATAATTGGTCACGACAGGCAATGATTGAGCTTTATGTTCATATACAGCAGGGTTCCCCAATTCTGGTCCTGAGGGGCCAGGAACCAACACAGTTTGCAGATTTCCCTGCTCAGACACACATACTAAATCTGGTAATTAGTAGATTAAGGCATGTTTGAGCAGAGAAATCTGCAAACTGTGTTGGATCTTGGCCCTCCGAGACCGGAGAAGGGGGGGGGAACTCTGATATACAGTATGGTAATACCAAGGACAAACCTTGGACCTGCTGCATCAGCAAAGCCCCCTGTAGCATAGGATTTGGGGCGATGATGGCAGCTGGGGGGACGTGGCCCAGGCTGACCACTCGGACCGGGGGTGGTGGTGGAGGCACTGGGACAGCCAGCGGCCTGCTGGTCCTGAAACACAATGTGGGTTTACAACAAATTTACACTTCCAAATGATTTCAGAGCTTGTCTGGTTTTCACAGTGGATAATATTACTTCTGTGTACAAGTTATGCGGGTATAATGTAACCTGAGATGTTCACCAATGAAGTGGCCAATTACCATTTAACGAGGTTAATTTGGTAATTAATAACTGTCTCAATCAGCTATGTACTTTCAACATTACATAAAAGAGCCTAGTTTACATGATTTGGAACCGTGCACTATCTTAATAAGTGGCTCACCGGCCTCCCTGGTGCTGATGTGGGACGTGATGCGACGGCACCCCCTGTGGAGGCGGCGGGTGCTGCTGGAATAATTGCTGGAGCTGCCGTAGATGCTGCTGCTGCTGGTGAGGACTGAACATCCTGCTTGATCTCGTTTGCAAGCCGCTATACCGTAAAAAAAAAAAAAAAAAAAAACAATCAATCAAGCAAACAAACAAACAACATTCACCTGAGTCCTGATGGGGAACATTTTTGAAATTCTGGAGATATTTTTTCTCGTTTCCCATTTCGTGACAATCGAGTAAAGATCCGCTATCTAATTAAACTTTAACAGATACCTCCACCACAGATAAGATTTCTAGGTAGGAAGTTTCACGTTACTTAACCGATTTGGTGCTTATAATCGGAAACCTTCTGTCTTTTATGATTTAAACAGACAAACTCAAAAGGAAACTACGGACCATTTTCTGAGATACAAATAAAAGGTCGACTTTTTTGATGATCACCTGTAACTGTGAACCACGCCTCTACCCTTGTCGCTTTTCAGCGTCTGACACAGACACGCGGCTTGGACATTCAAGCTGGCTGCAATAAAAATGGAGAGATTATTATTCTATTTTAAATTAATCGGGTTTTGACGTTATTTCCCTACTATTTCCGTGATTATGTCGTTTCATTATTCTAGCATACCGGTATTATCGCAGACACTTTGCTGCACCGGCAAGATAAAACCATCTCAAGCTTCTGTTGTATTTATTTTCGTTTTTATATGTCGCCCCCTTTTAGCACGGAGGTTGAAGCGCAGCACATAATGCTGGTAACAGCTTGGGGGCGATGTTGCTGGGCTTTCTGTCACTGATTATTTTTCATCCCCCTGGATTTTGTTTTTGCGTGGCACTGAGCTAAACCAAGCAGTGATTGATGTCGCACGGCAATGCCATCCATCATTAATTTCAAGTTGTCTGTTCTTTTGTGGGCTATTCTTGGAAGTACCCGACCTCATGTATTTTCAGGCAAGAAACACTGAATCACTGAAATTTAATAGTGGTAAGACCAGAAAAAAGTTGTCTGACGAGGTCCTAGGAAGGAGACCAGTTGTAGCACCGCTGATCAATGTGCCAGAATTGACGTTACAATATATATCTAAGCAGCATTTGCTTTAAGTAATTTAACAAACGACACCATTAACAGGGATAAGACTGTGTCCTCAAAATGTATAGTTATACTTATCTGGTCTGATATGTAAGCAAAGCTAACTGTTAGTTTTGCTTTAAATGTATGAAATATTTAAACGCGCTGTAATATTTCAGCACCATGGACAGATCATTAATCTAAACCGATATCTTCGTTTTATCCGTCCACCCACCTATTTGCCGTACCTGCTTGTACTCGCCCAAGTGTCATATTTTTTTTTTTTTTTTAGTGTGGGTGTTACTGTGTTGGCTGTAGGTGATAATATTGCAGTGCGGTGGGATTTGTATATCCCAACATGCTCGCGGGCAACTGCAAATAGCCCCTCTCTGTGCACTGTAAATAGCCTGGTGTTGTACTGTTGTTGTTATTAGTTTATTAGATTGTGTCGTGTATGTTTGTCCGTTTCTTATGTGCACCCTCTCCGATCCTCGCATGTCCTTCGCTTTGTATAAATCTTCGTGTACCTTACAGTTCAGCGTCTGACCTCCCTGTTTCTCGAGTACGTATAATTTAGAGTTTATTGGGTTCCCTTAATGGTCCTTGTAAGGACTGCAACAAAAGAGCGTGTTCTTCCCGGTAAGCCAGTGTATTCGTCCTTCGCTGCTCTTGCGATGCAGTGTATTTTATGATTTAAATTACACATTCACTGAATACTGTACTTTGGCTTCCTCCTGCCGTCCAAAAACATGCTGTTTGGCAAACCGGCATCTGTAAATTGCCCTGTGTATGAATGTGTACCTTCTGATAAACTGCCACCTTCCCAGCGTGACACTAATCAATAAAAAGATGACGAAGTGTGTAAGGACTTGTGTTTTGATTCCAGTGCGATGTCATATTGCCAGTGATGTGAGATGAGCTCACCTGTTGGTTCAGGCATCCGCTACACACAAATTGCAGTTCAGACACCAGCTCAGACACCGTGAAAATTGTGCCTTGTCATGAGTCACTGAAGAGGAGGCAGGCGTACAGTAGAAGTGCCAAGAGAGCTGGGGAAGGAAAAAAAGGATGTGAAACAAAAATTACGAGACGAAAATGGTATCGAAGGGAGTGAAAGAGACAGCTGGTGAAGGGAAGAGAGATCAAAGGTGGACAGTGGTGGAAACTAAAAAAGATAATGATGGAGGTGTGAGGGAAGAGTAGGAGAGTACAGAAGTAGAAGAAAGAGATAGACCAAAAGACTTTGGAGATGTTCCAAGTGGAGTCTGACGGACAAGCTGACAGATTACGGTCCCACAGAGATAGGACATGGAGGAAATCCAGAACGAGGACTCTTATGATGTCTTAAGCAGCTTTCATGGAAATTTCTAGATCATTTGGCTCTGTAAAATGATGGGAAAAAAATTTCCATGGAAGCAAATGGCAGAATTCTAGTGAAAGCCTGTGGCAAAAACAAAGTGGCAGCCAACAAAATGCTCTACAGAACATTCCAAAAAGCTATCGGAAATGACCACCCATATGGTAACCTTTAAAAACAGCGTTCTAACTCCCAGTGACACCAGTGTGTTTGGCATGAGACAATGATCCTGGTGGAAGTGTGCTCAGAGGCCCTAATAAAACCCTTATATGAGTCAATTAACCTTTCTGGGGGGAGAATATAAATAGATGCAGATATGTATATCTAAAAAGGGGAGCTTGAGAAGGGAAAAGCTCAAAACATGGTTAGCATGGATGGAAAGGGGAGCAAAAGCTGAAGAACCTGCGGACAGGCTTAGACAAACACAGGCTTAAAGATGTAAGGCCCCAGTGAGGATTGAACTCACGACCCCTGGTTTACAAGACCAGTGCTCTAGCCACTGAGCTATGAAGCCAACAATATATACTGTAGTATACAAGTAGTGATGATTACAAGACTCCAGTGGCCCACTTCACTAAGCTGGAGGAAGGAATGGAGGGAGGACAAAAATCAGGTAGAAGAAGCAAGAGCAGAGATAACTTGACGACAGACATAAACACATTTAGTTAGATCCACACCTATCACCGTGGTAATAGAATAGGGTAATTAAAGATGGTGGTGCAGGATGTAGCGCTATCGTCCAATAACCGCAGGGTTGTTGGTTTGAGCCCTGGTTACTCCTGACCCCAAAGTGTCCTTGAGCAAAACATTAAACCCCAACTTGCTCCTGCTGTGCGGGATGGCAGCCTCCACCACCTGTGTGTATTTAGTATCAGTATTTTGTAACATATTACATTCACATTACAAAATGTCAAATAAAATAGGAGTGTATGAGAGAGCTTTAGTATGTAGAGGAGGCAGCAGTTCAAGTTGCAATTAATTCATTTCAAATTGCAGACCAGTGTTGTTATTCATTTATATTTTTATGAACAAACATAAGGGAAAATGCACCAGCATAGAAAAAAGCTGCGAATCAAAGGGTAGTTACATAAGAGAGGATAGTAATGTGACAAAACAGTTCTACAGTGTCTCTTGCTATTTACAGATCCATCCATCCATCCATCTTCTATAATTGCTTGTCCAATTCAGAGTAATGCATATCAGCTGCATGATGCTTCTGTAATAAATAAAAATAAACAAATAATAAATATAGTACTTAAGTTACTTAAGCTTAGTCATTTTACATTTTGAACTGTTTTAGCACCATTAAACTTCATTCTATTTTAATTTTTTTTATTACCAGTTTCTGTAAAGGGTTAGTGAAAATAGTTGCCAAACGGCACAACCATTGCCAATTAAAATCCACGGCACGCAGACATTTCGGTAACAATAAGCATTGTCACATTACCCAGCATGCCTGGAGGTTTTCGCTGCACCGTCACTCCGCCCCCTAGCGGAGCATAAGCGGCTGCGCCGGAATCTCCCACTTTATTGTGAGGAAAGCAGAGATCATCCTTTTCGCTTGCCTCACAGACAGCACGGAGGGAGGAGCGGGGGAGGTGAAGAGTAACATTTTCTACGAAGGGGACGCCGGTAGAGGGTAATCAATGAAGACGCATGCAAAAATAAAATAGACGGCGGAGGTTGAAAGCATTCATACTGTGACACTCTGACAGCAGTAACAGGGGCTGAAAATAGGGATAGGTGCTTATTTAAGAGGCAAGCGGTCTTTCTATTATTGACATTATAGGAAAGATTCGTCCGCACCTTTGCAAAGATGGGTAACCGGGGAATGGAGGACCTGATTCCTCTGGTAAACAAACTACAGGATGCCTTCTCTGCTATCGGACAAAACGCCAACCTAGATCTCCCCCAGATCGCTGTTGTCGGTGGTCAAAGTGCCGGGAAAAGCTCCGTACTGGAGAACTTCGTAGGCAAGTAAGTGATTCCGTCTTCCCGCATTGAACAGAGAAGCACATCATTTAACACCTGCAATCACTAATCACTGTATCCCCCCCCCCCCCGTCGCTCCGTAATACTGGAGTTTACAAGCTATAACATGTATATGCGACCTTACAGTGATATTGACCGTCGCAAATGTTGATTGATTGCAGCAGAGACATTAGTTATCCGTTCCCGAAGTCGCGCACATCATCGTTCTCTCGCAGCGCAGTCTGCAGGACTGGGGTTATTTTGTTACATAAACCGTAACCTTCTGGATGACTGCCAAAGTGACATGACACAACACAAAAAAATATAATACACCGTAATGCAATGTCTTTCTTTTGGGATCCGTCACATTGCATTGCATCGTTCCATTTACATCGAATGCAGCACTGCTTTTAAACCAAGGTCACGCATGTGGTCACGGAGCGCAATGTCGCCATTAGAAATTATGAAAAAAATATGTGCAGTATAAAAATGTGGGAAATGCCTTAAATTACCTCGTTATTTGTTTGTTTCTCTATGTATTTATTTATTTATTTGGTGAGGGTGGTGTCGTCCAGGTGGTTCTTGTCTATTCGCTGGACTACCTGCTGTTTTTCTTTTCTTACATCATGTTTCCAGTGCAATTAATATGCTCAGTGATCTTACAGTGAATATCCCAGCGTTTAATCCTCCCAGACACGTGCAGCTTTGTGTATCTTTATTAAACTTTAAGATGCATTCAATTCTGCAATAAAAATGCAAAACCATTGTAATATTTCTTGCTGATTTCGTAGGAGGGCATCTGTCTAGGCGCACAAGAATAGATTCAGGTTATTTGAAATAAGGACAGCGATAATAATAATAAAAAAATCTGCATATGTATTGCAAGAGGGTGAATCCGTTACGGGCCACTGATATAACCCCGGGCGTCTTATATTTTTATTTTCATGGGCTGGTCGCCGCTGTTTCCACTTTTTGGACACGTCGTAGACTGGAGATCCAAGCACGTATAAAACACATGCATGACATACAGAGGATTAAAGACGTTCACGCTTTTAAATTCTAGCTGCCATTTTCTTATTACCGAAAAGGCAAACAATGATTGGAGTCAATGATTGGTGTTAAGCTCTGACCTTCAGTTATTTAACAAAGCAGCCGAGGACAGACGCTTGAAGTAGCCCCGTTAGGGCAGCTTTGGCAATAAGGCAGGATCGTTATGGAGGTTTACCCAGAGGTCACCCTATCCTTTGATGCGCAGGCTGGGCTGCCCGATGATGCGCTCAGCGTGACCTTGCGGGAGGAGGAACGACGCGCCCAGAGGCACAGCATCCCTGTTATGTCGTGCTGTGCACGAAGCAAGACACTTTCATATGATTTTCACTCCTACGCACGTTGCCCTGTGCTTTCACAAGCTCTCTGATTTTTCTTTATCTGTAAATATCTAAAATGAAACATCTTAAGCGAAGAGTCACGCTTGCACTTCAGTGAATCTTTGAATGTGATTGAGCGATGAACAAATTTATTGCGAAGCGTATTGGTGAAACAGAAGAAAATTAAAGAATTTATGATGAAAACGTGTAAACAATTGATGAATAATAGTAAATATTAATTTCTTCACCTCTGCGGCATTTTGTATTCCAAATTTAAATGAGATGTTATTATTGAGATGTAGAGAAATATTACACGCAACATGTTAATCGCATTGACAAATATGATGCCTATTAAAACTTCATCGAGTCACACAGAAGGTGTATAACAAGCAGCGTAATTATAGGTAGATATATTTGCGCGCTTTGCACTGCTGTGAAATAAAACGTAGTCTGGGATTGTCCATGTGAAAATCAACAATACTGTCAGATTTAATGTTAGACAATGTGTTCACTTTGTGGGTATGTGCGTGCGTGGGGGGAGGGGTTCTATTATGAAGTAAATTGAAATGTAATGTGAAATCCATAGGGTGACCAGCATTAAGTGCAATGGAAATGTATTGTTGCAATTAAGAAATGCACTCTGCATCAGCTCCCCTTTAGTCTGCCAGAAGTATTTACTTGACGAGATAATCTTTAAACAAAACCATTTTCTCTGACTGATTAAGGCATTTGTGATGGAGGCTGCATCTCATTCTGACTGTGGTCGATGAATATAAATCCTTTTTCTCTACAAATGACCCATTAAGATTTATACTATGGTATGGGGAAAATGACAGCTGATTTGCCAAAATCTGTTGCTGAAATTGTTCTGCACTATTTCTGCATGTGCTGTGGAGAATATTCATTTTAATTTAACACTGTACAGTCGAGGTTCGTTTTTTGTATACTTGCAGCTTAATCTTGAAAGTGAATTATTGTAAAATTCATCCACAGGAGTGGGAGTCTCACTGCCTGTCGGCACCAATTACACTCCACCCTCCACAGTCATCATTTCCCTTTGAACTGCAGAAATTTCACCCCGCAATGTTCTATAATGTCAAAAATAACCGTGAACATTCAAAGCACTGGTAACAATTGATTTTCGCACTAACTAATAGATTAACTACAATTTTCCGGCGCGGAATCTAGACCTTGCAAAAGTTCAATTTTGTGAGCATATTACAGTTTATGCAACATTTTTAAGAACAAAGATGGCTTCTCTCAACTTCCTTTATTCTCTGCCTTTCTACACTACAGCCTGAAGTCTCTTCCTCTTTCCTCCCAGCATCCACTGACCTGTATGTGTGGTTGTGTTTACACATCTATGGAAAAAATGAAGAGACCGAAGCACAATTGTTTGTTTCACTCATTTCTCAATTTATGGATGTGCGTCTGTGAATAATATATATATATATACACACATATTTTGCACACTCCAGCCTGACTCTTCCCTGTTTCTCATTAACGAAGGGCTTCTTCCTTGCTTTCCAGGACTTCAGTCCTGCTTCTAGGAGCCTGATACACACTGTCCTAGCAGAGCACTTCACACCTGCACTTAATGTTTCCCGTTCCTGTTGAAGGTCACTCGATGTCATCCTACGATTCATGAGAAACTGTCGGATAAGTTAACGCTCATCTCTGGCATTAGAATGTCGCTTCCGCCTTTCACCTGGCTGCTTTCTGCTCATTCCCAGTGTCTCCTGCTTCACCTTATTCTTCTGTCCTGCTGTTTTAGAAATTTTGAACCTGGAATCAACGTGGTGCTCAGCGTCGCCTTCTGCCAGCTGAAGCAGGATTAAACCAGGATGTAAAAATGCAGACTTGTTTAAAAATACAGAGGGGTCTCTTAATTTTTTCCATGGCTGTATATCTCAGCCTGGCCCCGCCATTTTTGGCCCTCCTCTCTTACCGTACTTGTTTCCTCTCTTCTTATACTCCCTTCCTGGCTCCGTCTCTCTTGGGGAGCCATTTAATTCCCTCGCCAGGAGCTGTAATCTGATGTCCGTCTTTAAGCCTCTTGCTGTTGAGCCTTTTACTTTTAATAGAAACTGGCAGTGGGTTGGGGGAACTCTTATTTTGGCAGAGTGAGTCTGGGGCCCTGTCTTGACACTCACAACAAGGGTTGTAGGTTTGGTTCAACTATTTTTTCCTTGAAAATAACCTGCTCAGTCCTTTCCCCTCCAGTATTGACTGCATTCCAGATGCCTGCTTATTCTTCTGTATCTGGTGTTGCTTTGTCTGTAGGTGGCAAAGTGGTTAAGCTGCAATCAACTAAATGATTAATCAATGAATTCATGAATGAATGAATCAATCAACAAATCAATGAAACAATCGATCATTT
Source organism: Brienomyrus brachyistius (assembly GCF_023856365.1). Classification (NCBI taxonomy): domain Eukaryota; kingdom Metazoa; phylum Chordata; class Actinopteri; order Osteoglossiformes; family Mormyridae; genus Brienomyrus; species Brienomyrus brachyistius. Next base: position 7,048,941 of record NC_064539.1, on the reverse strand, counting down.
CCCCAGGTGCCTGCCTTTAAACATGCAGAAAGCTTTGCAAGGCTACTAGTACACTGGGTTTTGACACAAACTCCAGTGTAATCGTCCTCCACGCCGAGAAACCAAATTGCATGTTGCATCTTGATTAAAATATGCATCCAGGAAGTAGCATGTCAGAAATAAAGTGTTCGGAAGCATATTTATGGTACCACTGATCTCTAACTGGGGGTGATTTATTTATTCCGTTTCAGAAGACGTTCTCTTGGGAGAGGACGATTAATGAAGCTTCTGGCCAGAGGAACTGTCGCTTAATATCGGCGATGTGTTCAGAGATCTAATTACAGCATCTATTCAGCATTTGGTCTTCTGATCTGTAACGTATAATTAAGTAGGATTGTGGGCCTTGCTTACTGTCTCTGTACACATCGTAACGTGTGGTTGTAACCTGTGGGGGGAAACAGGTGCAAAATGTGTTAAGTAAACGCGCAGGAGTTTAAATCTGAAACTTTCGTTTTGCGGAAGCTACCTATGAGTGCTATGCAGATTGTGTATATATGCTGGAGTTAGTAGTTTCACTACTTACATTAATGATCCACGAGCAGAGGAGGAAATTTCAGGTCCAGAAAGTACAAATCCAGATCAGGATTTTGTTTCAGCCAGCCAGTGGAGTACTCTGTGACTGTGACTCTTTATGCTCCACTGATTGGTTGAAGCTAAATCACGTTCTGGATTTGTACTTTCTGGACCTGAAATTTCCACCTCTGTCCACGAATCAGAGGAGAGGGTGACACTGTGGCGTAGTGGTTAGCACTGTTGCTGTCTCTGCCATGGCTCCATGTGCGCGGAGTTTGCACGTCCTCCTGAGCTGTGTCCGAATTCAGGGGCTGCTTCCTTCGGCAGACATGGTCTGTGAAGGCTTAGCCTTTGTAGTAGAATAAATCACTGATGGTAGAATGGAAAGCATTATCAAATGGGATGGTCTGGCCGTCGCTGACTGTTCCCGCCCATACCATTGAGTCACAAAGTGCTGCTCCTATCGTCTAGTTGGGACACACCCACTTTACCTCTGTGCAATGAATCTTGGGATATGTTGAGCTGTGAAGGATCCATCGGGTGTTTCCTTCGCGGCTCAGCAAAAGGAGGACGTCCGTCAAGACCACATTTGAGGGATCCTTCAAAATGGGACAGTCATGACCCTGTCGGTCTTCGAATGCAGCCTTACAAGGGTGCAGCCTCTGAATTTGGCCACAGTAATCATGTTGCTGTGGGGTTTCCAGTTTCCCCCCAAGGTCCAAAAACATAACCGAGGTCGATTGCAGCCCCCAAAATTGACCGTAAGTTTGGTGCCCTGTGACGCGTTGGGGCTCCATCTTGTGTTGTTTCCTGCGTTGTGCCCGTAGCCTCCAAGATAAAATCCAGAACCTCTGGGACCCAATGCAGGACAAGTGGGCACAGAAAATGGATGCAGTCAAAGGAGATGGAGAGTAACAGATCACTAGGAGTCTAAAAGCCGCACTGATTTACAACATCCTTGCTATTATTCTGGTGGCACCAGTAATTACAGACAAAAAGAAAAAAATTCCATAAACTAGACATTCTGTCAGCATGCTGGAGATTAAGAACAGCTGCTGCTTTGTCACAACCACCTGCTATGCAAAAGCTTTTTATTTTGATCTTTAGTGAAAAAGGTCCATTGAGTAATATAATTTAATGATCTTATAATTTCTTAAAAACTTCCATATTAACATTCCTTAAATGTCAGAAGAGCTATTTTCTTGAGCATCCTTTCTCTCGTTTCCCTGCTACATTTGCACATACCCTTCCTGTCTCTTCTGATTTCCTTATGCTCCGTCGTCATGGCTACTGCATCATGTCATGCTGCAGCGAGCATCATCGATTTCACTCGTGGATGCCCTGCCAGTCCAAAAACCCATGGCCCGTCTGCAAAGCACTGATGCTGTTTGCAGGAGAGCAATGCCAACCTGCCAGAATGTTCCAGAACATACTACACCACTTGTCTTAGTCCTGGTGTTTCTCTATCCCCTGTGTGACTCCAATCCTGAAGCCCTCTGCCCACAATGCAAAGCCCAGGGCCTTGATGCAATGCGGAAGGCTGCCTAGGTGAGAGTTAACATCCTCCAACCTCCCCATCTCCTGTTTTAAGGTCAGATTTCTGTAGAACGTCTTGCTTCATGTCACGGGTCAGCATGAGAGGGCTGTCTCGTCAATTAGTCAGCCTGTAATCCATAAAAGAAACCTTTGATTTGGATGGCAGCTCCACTGTGACATCTTGCTTGCAGAGGCAGCCGGACGGCCAGCTGGTGCCGCGTGCAGTGATGGTCCCAGGCAGGATGTCTGAGACTCACTGAAAAGTCACTCAGAGGAATTTTCAGGAACTGCCGCATCTGTACAAAATAACATCATTATGTCTGTTAGGTACAGACTTGTAGATTTCTGCTGTGATTTTTGTACAGCCTGTAAGGCACAACCCAATTTCCATCTATTATTTGTATTGAGTTGACCTGTTGTGAGTTGGAGGGAGTCTGGAGCCCATCCTGGAAGCTATGGGCACTAGACGGGGAACAGCAGAGGATGGGGCGCCAACCCATTGCAGGGCCAATTCACACACCATTTGTATGGGCAATTTTGGGAACTCTAATTCACTTTAACATGTTTTTGGACTGTGTGTGTGTGTGTGTGTGGGGGGGGGGGGGGGGGGGGGGAGGGAGTGCCTGGAGGAAACCCCACAACGTCACGAGGAAAATATGCAAACTTCACACACATGGAGCCATGGCAGACACATCATCACCATCATCATCATCATCATCATCATCATTATCATCATCATCATCATCATAATAACAGCAATAACAGTGGCATTATGGTGTATCTGAATGAATTTGTCAGGAAAATCCTGGATACATATACTGAAAATCATGGCCCTCATAATTGTAGGTAGCAACCTTAAGCAGACCTCGAGGTGATATAATAAGAACATGGAAAGAGATGGAGTGCTGTGACAGATGGCCCTGGCTCCCACAATCCCCCAGCCTAAACCCTATAGAGCTGCTTTGGGATGAGTTGTATCAAACCGCAAGAGCAAGGTAGGCAACTTGTTCCCAGAACTTCTGGGAACTCCTTCAGGACTGTTGGAGAAACATTCCAGGTGGCTACATTAGGACGCTGATTGAAATAAAGCCAAGAGTCTACAATGCTGTCATCAAAGCAAAAGGGGGCTATTTTGAAGAGTGTAAAATTTGAGAAAACTTTGAGTAGCAGGATTAGTTCATGTGTCATTTCCCCATTTGGCCAGCATGTGTCGCTGGTCATCCTGGCTCCCATTATTTCCCAGGTTTGTTAGCTCCTAGTGCTTTCCTGTTCCTTTGGCCGCCTCCTGCCTTAATTGGTGAAACAGGTGACTTTCATCCACCCTTCCTTTTTTGTTGTGGGTTCGAGGCTGGTCAGAGACCCACCCAAACTATGTTTGTAATTTTGAATGTTTGTGGCTTTATATTCTTGATCTGTGTATTTGTGTTAAGGTTCCTTGTAGTTCCTTGATTTTATTACTGTTTATTTCATGTCTCCCTTGGCATTTTGATCCTCTATATGATAATTGAAGTCACTTGCTCTTCATTGCCCCTAGTTTGTATTTGTCCACACCTGTCCCTTGTTAGCCCTTGTTATCTGTGTGCATTTCAGTGCCTGCCCTTATTCTCCCCCACAGGTTGGCATTGTAGTTGCTTCCCAGTCTTGCTCCACTGTTTGGCTCTGTACCGTGATTGTGTTCAGTTGCGGTTGTTTCTGTGTGTTAGTTCCTGAGTTGTTAGTGTTCGATCCCCACATTTCTTCTTAGTTGTATTTTTCGTGGTAGATTTCTTTGTGGTTACTTTTAGTTAGTCCATGTGTCACCTGTTATATTTTGACCCCTCATGGTCCCCTTGTTCTCTCGGTCTCACCTTGTGCTCTGTTTTGTTATATAAGCAGTCACTACAAGGATCATCCCTTCGCTGCATCATGCCTCGCGACTTCTCTTTATATTTTCATTACCTCGAAGCCTTTTACTATAAAATATGTAATCTAACAAAAATAGAGACTGATGCATTAAAAGCAGGTTTGTCCAGACTTTTGACTGATACTGTATATACACTGAGAATAAGGAGCCTGAGTCCTCCCCCCTGAATCACACAGGAAGGCTTGTCATTCTGTCGCTTCTCCGCCTCTGCGTGCAGTTGGCGTTCTGCTAACAGCTCCTCGAGCGATTCTCCTCCATGTCTAACAGCATGACGTCAGGAGGGCTGTGTTTGTGCTCAAGACCAGAGGTCCCAGCCACGTCTCATTCCAGCACCCCGGACAGTTCCCCACCGCCTGCGCTTTTGGAAAGCTAGGAATTCCACTGCATTTTTTTTCTCACTTGCTCTAGACCCTCTGCTTTTATATTAAGCCCTTTTAGGGGAAGCAGATGGCATGGGTAGCCCCCCACCTGTTAAGTTGTACAAAAATCAATCCAAAATCATGCCGTTAGGCAAATTGGTGCTTCTGCGATTGTTTTTATGCGAGTGCTTCAAGATGGACATGCATCCCATCCATTATAAGCCCTTTGTTTTTTGGGATAGACTAGTTGACCCTGTTCTGGATATAACTGGTCATGGATAATGTACGCTTGTTTAGTGATACAGATTCTTAGCCTAAACGCCACTGGCCTTTTTGCAGCAGATGTGAAGATGGGGTGTATTCAGTGAGATATGCCAGTAGTTCCATGCAGGATCACCTTTAATCTGAGGCTCTGTTTTCAGTGAATAATGTGCAATCCCATTGGCTGTTGAAGACATTCTAATCTGTAGAGTGGAGTACTGTTTACAAATGACAGCCAATCCACTTTGCTCCTTCAGTGACCCTAATCTGTGTAGCTCCCGAGGGCAGCGGTAATTTCATTTGCTTTCCCTGTGGTCTTATGTTTGTTATGAAATTATTATATCAAAATGCATTGAAAGCTCCCGGTATATCACACTTATTTGTCAGTGACACAGTAAACAAAAGTTTTTTGACGATTTTGTCACTTTTTGATTGGGTGATTAAAAAAATGTATTTAAAACAAAATGTACTTCCAAACAAAAGTTGTTTTGCGTTATGTAAAGTGTTTGAAGTCAGTCTTCAGGCTTCTCTGCTCTTAAACAAAAGACAATCCTGCCTTAATCACTTACAGTACATTCTTCAGTGATACATAATTGTATTCTGTTGTATATTTTTACGTAATCTACAGAGATGCTCTCTCCTAAGATTTGAATCAATAACCTTCTTGGTGGATCCTTAACCTTTGTTTTGTTTCGTTGGGGGTTCAGTGACTCTAACTGCTGGCGTGCGGCTTGGATCCCTGCCTGGGTCGTGACCTCTGTGGGATGCCCTCCCGTCGGGGGACCTGGCACACAGACAGCAGCACCCTCTGTACTTGCTGTGTCTGGGCGGGTCCTGTAGCATGGGGGCTGTCTTCTCAACCTTCCTGACATAAGGGACTAATTCCCCTGTGCCAGCTGCTTGGGTCAGTCAAAAGGGGGGGGGGGTGAGGGGGTCTTCACTTTCTCACCTTTAAGGGTCAGATCACCTGCACCTTGCGACCGCCAACCTTACGGCTGCAACCTTTGTCTCTGATTCCTTACCTTACTGCATCTCGGAGTGACGGATACATGCGGGATGCCAGCTGAGTCACGGCTTCAGTGCTCTCTGCCACGTCACTCCAGCGTGGGGGTCAGGTCTGCCCCCAGTGCTGCTGAGGGCTTGGTGTGACTCGGCTCCGTCGGCGGATCCCTGGCACGGACCCGAGGCCCGTGGGCTGGGTCGCCTCCTGAAAGCCATATAGCCTCAGGCGCTACTTCCAGCCGGGCCTCTGAAGCTGGATGACAGGATCGGCTCTCCCTCTGCTCCCAGCTCCGCCTCGCTCTCTTTAAACTTCACTTTATCCTTCATGCTCCACCTCTCCTTCTGTCACTTTCCTGCCTCTATGTCTCTTTCCCTCATTTTTTTGTCACTCTCTCTTCTGCTGTTTCCCATTCTCTTTCTTCTTCTCTTCTTTCCTCCGCCACTTCCTGTATCTGTGCGCGCTCCATGCTTTCCCATTCCTATATGTGCAGCCACACAAGTGTACAAGGCAGGAGGAGATGTTTTGGAACGGAAAACAGGACAAGACAGGGAGAGAGAGACAGATAAGTTCCAGTTATAATTGGAGGGTGCGCACAGCAGGGAGTGAAAAATTGGCATTTCGGTTCTCAAGTATGTCTTGCACATAAAATATCTTTGACCTTTTGATCTTTGATCTTTCTGATAAGGGCTCAGAGACTGATTATACTTGACAACAATTTAAGGGCGTGGCCAGTGTTGTTGTACTCAAATTTTGATTGTCCCTGCTGTGGGAAGATTGCTTAAAAAGGATGGACTCTGGGGAGCATCTCTGTCACATTTTCAGGACTTCAATGACAGAGAGAGAGAGAGAGAGAGAGAGAGAGAGGGAGAGAGAGAACGAGAGAAGCTTTGGCTGTCGAGTGTGTCAGCGTCTGTACGGATATCCTTGCTGTTTTGGTGAGCTTGTTGGCCCAGAGAACCTCCACGAATTAGCCCTTGAAAATGTCTCTTAAAATCACACTTCCTTAATGCGTTTAGTGGGTTGTAAAAGCCCCCCCCCCCAAGTCTAGGGTGAGCCAGTCCCCAACTGCCCCTCAGGGTCTTTGCCCCCCAGTCAAAGGACTGGGACGGAGGGCTGGTGTGTGCCTGCCTATCGCATATGGCTGCCCCATATGCTGCCTGTTCCTTTTTTTTTTTCGCTGGAACGGCGAGGAGGGTGGGGGTGCGGAGGCGGGGAGCACAGTTGCTGCCATCTGTCCCTCACTGGGTGTTACTGAGGAAAGCTGCAGGTGACAGAAGAAGCTCCAGCCCGTACCTGGGTCCCCTTCACCGGCCCGGTTCTGTTCTGCTAGGTTTTTGTTTTCTGTTCTCATCTGCCGATAAAATCTGGCAAAATCATGGGACGACTACAAGGGGTCCTGAATTATTCCATTGTTAATATACAATTAATCAGTGTTCTGACACTGATGATGTTGATGAGCTGTCATTGATTCTGAGTGCATAATGTAAAAGAATATTTTGATGGCTCCTCCCACATTGGTGTTTCAGAAAAGTCGTTTTGATCCAGCTGTGCTCCCACATCCAGTCGGCTGATTTATTTAATAGGTCATGTGTCTCCCTGGACCAGCTAGTACACCAGCATCTGTAGTTTACAATGACAGTGTTAGTTTGTGCCATATGAGTTCAAAGGAGGAAATTTAGGCCGTCCATATTGCTTAAGGGATCATTTGTGCAACCTTCATACATCGAACTGGAGTCCTCAAGCCACCATGAGTCTGAATTAAGATGTACTGGCCTTTTTTGGTCTGATCTCATTCCAGACCACATGGAACCACCCCAGGTGATTACAGCAAGTCGCTCCTTTTTTTGACCTTCTGAGTTGATGACTGTTAACTAATGTTACATGGACGAACATGGGCAGACCGGCAAAAGAAGGCAGAAGTGTGAAACTCATCTGACATTTAGGAAGTTGGGGGGCATATGAGGGACCATAATTCATACAGAGGGGCCAACCTTATCATTAGCCAATAATATGTTGTGAATTGTTGAGTGACAGGGGAAGGGGCCAATCAGGTTTCAGCTGAGGCCAGTGAGCCTGCAGCCCCAACCCTGTATACGCCCCTGGACGGAAGGTATGCCAGCTTGGGATTATCTCCTCAGGACCGCAGACCTAGCCAATCAGTGAGCACTTAGGCAGGATAGAATGCCCACGATAACAGTGCTGGAGATGGCAATGCAATGCTAGCTGTCGTGTCTTGATCCACACTAAACTGCAAGTGACTTAACACCTTGGTTTGCTAACAAAGCAAGTCGCCCTTTGTGATATTTTAGAACTTCATGGTGTTCATCACCTTTTCCTCAAAATATAAAGAACTGCAGAAGATTTTCAGAGCCTGAAGAGGTGTATGCTAAAAAAAATGATGCTGGGTCATGGGACTCGTACAATCCTGAGTGCGATGTTGCCTTTTTTATTGTTTCAGCAGTTCAGGGAACATTCAGTCACGAGGGGAAGCAGAAACCACCATGGACATTATATGATATGGTTCAGAACATCTGCAAAACACCCAGAAAAAGTCACAGTAGGCATGAAATATAATAACAAATATACCCTTATTCATTAATTCCCTTCTTCCTTCATGGTTATGGTCTTACTTGTACACTTAGAAAGGGCCGTAAATATAGGATGTATTCACGTACAACACGGTCATGCTATTTGGAACTTGATGGTGCTGGTATGTAATAAGGGCATTCTGGGTAATCACACTGCCAGCATTAGCGGCAGCACTAATCATCGTCAAAGCAACACATCCATTAAATAAACGCTCGTGCTGAAAGGCAGTGTTTTGACAACGCGATGTATTGCAGAGGCACGAATGATGGGGTGGCATATGGAATAAGGAATTATGAACAATTCATCTTAGCGCCCAGCCAATGAAAGGCCTTTGTTCTCATCTTAGAGTGCGTCTGGAGTCTGAGGAGTTCTGCAGAAGTTGTAGCGGGTGGATGTGAGAGTGGGTGGATGCGTGGGTGGTTGTGTTTGGGGGCGGGAGGGGGCAGTAGCTGCTCATTCAGCGCCTCCCACGACAAATGTGCACCACCTCTGACCAACGTCAGTGAATCTCCCCCCGCAGATCCGAAAAAATGAACAAGTGAGTGGGGGTGGAGTGTTACCCAGCATGCTGTGTGATTCCCGGAGCGGAGCTGATTTGCCAGCCAGGTGAAAGTTACCATGACTGCGTAAAACAGAAAACATTAGAAAGACACCTAGTTAGATTATCCAAGCTGAAGTACATCCCCAAAGCATTCAGGAACAAAGAAGGCCACCTCAAACATAGACATGAAGCCAAGCGTTAAGTATGCAAAGGAACTCATCTTGGACGTGCTTAACCTGTATTGCAGTCAATGTTATTGTGCACAGTTTCTATTAGGCATGGGGGGGGGGGCTGAGCACCTCTATAAACGACTGAATGTGCCCCCTTTTGATACTTTGATAATCTAAGACGACAGATTTACAGAGGAGGCCATCTCCCCAATTTACCCTAAGCCACACCCCCGTTAAACCACCCACCTGTGCCCTACACTGATTTGCATTTTTACCTGTACAAGCATCTTTTTGCAACCTCCGTCCGTCCCCATAAGTACTAATCCCAACAGGGTTATGTTGATGATCGGCAGGGCACACCCTAGACCGCATGCTGGGCCTTTGAACGACAACGTCTTCTAAACAAAGCAGGTAACAACAGCAAACTGATCATTCCATTTGGTGGTTGTAGACACGTTCCAGCCTAAAAGTGCCGCTGATTCCAAGTCTCTTCTGACTGTTCATGTCCAGTTAGAGAAGGTCCCAGTGGTGTTGGCACTCACTGGGAGTAGGGAGCTCTTGGCCGATGCTGGTAAGCTCGCTGTCCTATACTTAGCCATGGGCAATGACAAGATGTGTGTCTTCTCCCCTTACCAGCACACTTTAAAGAAAGATCTGGAAAGCCACTGAGATCTGTCTGCAAAAAAAAAAGTGTGATGCAGACCCTGGGAACATTCTGTGACAGTGACGAGTGGGAGATGATGGTTTCGAGCCAAGCTGAAGTAGGCTGCAAATCTGCAAAGTGGAACTCATGAAAGGATTAAAAGACATTAGCGGGCCCCAGAAAAAGCATTTTTTGCACCCAGCTGAATATTTAATTTCTTCTGTGGTCTGTCAGCAAACTGGAAGCTGTAGGGCAGCCCTGGACCTGCTCTTTGAGGAGTGTAGTTCAGTTCATTTCCTTTTATTATGTTTTAAACGAGTGAAATGTGAGGGGCCACTTTGGGAGCCAATCAGCTTTCAGCTGGGGTCACTGCCCCTGTGCCCCCCTCTATATACGCATGTTGGCAGTTAGGAAGTTAAGCTGTTGGCAGGCAGGTGGGCAGGTGAGCTGGCTTAAGGCATTCGACAGGCAAGCAGGGGGTTGGGGGGGAGGTGGTACATAGAGGCAGCAGGCCAGCAGAGATATGGGAGAGCAGGTGGTCAGGTAGTGTACTCCCCCGTATGTAGACCTCTGAGTGGTTCTGCCTAGATGGGAGGAGGGAAGTGCTTTAGCAAGTGCAGAACAGACAGCGACAACACAGTACAGCAGGGGCACTGGCCCTAGCTGAAAGCTGATTGGCCCCGAGAGTGCCACCTCCCCTGTCACTCACTAATTCAAGACGGGTCATTAGCTAATGATAAAGTTGAACCCACCAAATGAATTACGACTCCTATTATACCCCCAACTTAAAAGGATCCAGGAATCACCCCTGTCTGAACAGCAGCTGTCCATCAACAAATGAGCAACAATGAGACAACACTGAATTCAGAGGTCTGTGGGAGAATGTTCTTTGGTATAATGCAGCCCTTTGCACTCTGGGAATAAATAGATAACCTGGCCCTTAAAAGCAATGAAAATGAGGGGAGTTGTATGGAACTAAAAGATCCTAAATTTGGCAGAATTCCTCAGATAGAAGTGTGCTGTCCTACTGACATTTCAAAGGTGAGCTTTAAAAGACAGATCTGAACCAAATATGACGCAAAGATTTTTAGCCCATGGGGGTGCAGTGGTTAGCACTGTATGGGGCGGCATGGTGGTGCAGTGGTTAGCACTGTATGGGGCGGCATGGTGGTGCAGTGGTTAGCACTGTTGCCTCACACCTCTGGGACCCGGGTACGAGTCTCCGCCTGGCTCACATGTGTGTGGAGTTTGCATGTTCTCCCCATGTCGTCGTGGGGTTTCCTCCGGGTACTCCGGTTTCCCCCCACAGTCCAAAAACATGCTGAGGCTAATTGGAGTTGCTAAATTGCCCGTAGGTGTGCATGTGTGAGTGAATGGTGTGTGAGTGTGCCCTGCGATGGGCTGCCCCCCCCATCCTGGGTTGTTCCCTGCCTCGTGCCCATTGCTTCTGGGATAGGCTCCGGACCCCCCGCGACCCAGTAGGACAAGCGGTTTGGAAAATGGATGGATGGATTTTTAGCCACTGCGCTAAGTTTGATAGAAAAACCACCAAGTTTTATGCCATTAAGCAAACCCCGGGCTACCCTGAGGCCAATTAGCAGTACTTCCATTTCATATGGGTTCTGTTGAACCTTGAAAACCTGGTGATCAGATTTGCAGGGCAGATGAGGACCTGAGTTAAGCCAGCAGGTGCTTGAAATTGAATGAACCTTAGAGACCCGCATGCCAAGGCGTGACGTTACGTGTAGCTGCGGATGTGATTAATGTGAACCCCATGGACCCACACTTTGCTTTGCTGTTAAAACCCCAATGATTCCGTCTCAGCTGAATAGCGAGCTGGGAACTACTAGTGAAGAAGTCAGCATGCATGTTAAACCATTGCTTCTCCTGTTGTGTCTGGGTAGAGACGATTTTTTTAAATAGCACCCCTCCCCCATGCCACTGCAACACTGCCACAGTTAAATATAGCAAAGAGGTGGAAATTTCAGGTCTAGAAAGTAAAAATCCAGACCAAGATTTTATTTCAACCAATGAGTTGAAATAGGATTTTTGTCTTCTGGACCTGAAAGTTCCAGCTCTGCATGTGACCCAGCAGTGAGCCCAGAGCTGGGGGTCTCGCCCTGGACGTTAGCAGTGAGCCCAGAGCTGGGGGTCTCGCCCTGGACGTTAGCAGTGAGCCCAGAGCTGGGGGTCTCGCCCTGGACGTTAGCAGCGAGTATAATTTACCACGCAGACATTTTGTGCTTTTCCCTGTTAAGATCAACATCCGCAGTGATGAATGTGTTTTATTCTGTTTCATTTATTCTGTTTTCTTTTTGTTGAGTGACGCTTTTCCTGAAGGTCCACTGTGTGTGTGTGTGTGTGTGTGTGTGTGTGTGTGTGTGTGTGTTTTAAAATGTTCCGCCCCCTGTTTTAGAAACATGTAAAATGGACACAATTTGTCTTTGACCAGTTGGTACTTTATTATTTTGCTATTCTTGAAATTTTGATATGGCTTTCGGGTTTGTCAGTGTTTTTCTGTCCTTCAGTAGGCTTTGTTTTTACAGTAGTATGTGGTTACAATCGGGGTTATTATTATTATTATTTTATTATTATTATTATTATTATTATATTGTTATTTTGCGAGGTTCTGGCTTGTTCTTCAAAATCCTCATTTCCGATCCAAATTCTATGGAATCTTAGAAATTAGGATTTTATTACCCCTTTGGGACCCCCTTTATTACTCTTGTGTTTATTACCTCTTTGGGATCCCTTTATTACTCCTGTTTTTATTACCCATTTGGGACCCTCTTTATTACTCCTGTGTTTATTATCCATTTGGGACCCCCTTTATTACTCCTGTGTTTATTACCCCTTTGGGACCCCTTTATTACTCTTGTGTTTATTACCCCTTTGGGACCCCTTTATTACTCCTGTTTTTATTACCCCTTTGGGACCCCCTTTATTACTCCTGTGTTTATTACCCCTTTGGGATCCTCTTTATTACTCCTGTGTTTATTACCCCTTTGGGACCGTCTTTATTACTCCTGTGTTTATTACCCCTTTGGGACCCTCTTTATTACTCCTGTGTTTATTACCCCTTTGGGGCCCCCTTTCTTGTGTTTGAGCCTTTTGCTATGAAGCAGTGAGTGTGTGTCTCCCTCCTTAAATGCACTTTTGTGTTTATCATGTTTGTTTGGGATTCGTAGCTGTTCTCTAGCGTGTCTCTGTATGTGGCCCCATATGTCATCCGAGTGTCTGTAGTAGTATGTTGGTTTTGGTCACACCTCTCAAATACCATTCCTTCCCAGTCAGATCTGTTAATATTTACAGACTCATTCCTGTCTTGGCTGTGCCCTTGATTTGCATGTAAACCTGACAATTGAATGAAAAGACATTCTGTTAGTTAAATATGCAATAACTGGAACATTTTGCTTCGGTACATATTATTCTGTTGTCCAATGGCTATTAATACTGCTGTAGTTTCGATGTTTGCAGGTACATTATCAAGGTTTATTGTGAAGATGACTGTTTCGGCTGCTGTGGTGTTGTGCTTTTCAACAAAGTCATACAAGTCCTCTATGTAACTTTAATCTTTTGTGGATAGTGGGATTATGAATGTAGTTATTCTCTATGACTCCCATAGTTTGACACTGTGGCTCTCCCAGCTGGAGTTGACCTTCTTTGCAGGTCCTTATGTATTTTCGGTAATAGTTACAATACTCTTTGTCTGAGGCTATCTATCTTCATCGCTCAGGGAGAAACTCTGTTTGTGTGAGTTTTTCTTCCCATGATTGCATTATTTGGTTGATTTCTCTGGCTGTTTCCAGGTATATCAGAGTTGTTGGATCTCTGTAATGGTGGGTGTTGTTTACTCACCTCTCTGCTTCCCAGACACACTATTCCCTGTCCATTGTCACCACTGTGGTTCCTGTATTGTTTTCTCATTTTCCCAGTCTTGATAGGCCTTTGCCTGTCCTGCTTTTTGTCATTCGGTCTAGTGGGGTTTTCTAGTTTAAATGTTCGATTTAGTGGTCTAGTTTTCCCCCTGGTATCCTACTGCCACTCATAATCATATTTTTATCCCAGTCTTAGCTGTAACACATAAGGCAACCTTAACATTAACAGTAACCCGAACCCTAATGCCAACCCCACCTGTAACCCTAAACTCTATCCCAACCTAACCCAGATGCCCTAAGCTCCACCCCTAAGCCTAACCCAAACGTTTTCCCTAATCCCTTGACTAAAAAAGTGCAGAATTTTTGTGGTGTATTATACTCTCAAATCATGCTTGTTTAGCCTACTTTGCTGTAGCATAGCGCCACAGAACCCCTGAGAGGTGGGTGAATCAGTGGGTTAGTGCCTGTCATTGGAAGGTCATCAGTTCAACTGGCTTGGCCATTCGAGCAGTCATATCAACATTGATCCCTTGAGCCAGAACCATAATTCCAACTGCTTCAGGTGCTCTGGGTGAACGGCAGACCCTGACCTGACCCCAAACTTTGCTGTCACCTGTATACAGTAGCAGTCAGAAGTCTGGACACGCCTAATGATGCGACAGATGACCTGGCTCCCATAATCCCTTGACCTAAGCCCTATAGAGATGGTTTTGGGGTGAGTTGGATTGAAGAGCAGGGTCGCCAAGTTCTGCCCAGAACTTATGGAAACATTTTATTATGAGGTGAACAACGTACTACACCAGTCGCAAAAATTGTGGAAACATTTTCCAATTTTTTGAGTTTGCAGAACTTCATTAAACTGTTGCTCTAGTTATATGATATTTATAGCATTCTTTGATTGTTTATAAACATTATCGCCAACATTTGTGGTAATTTTTAAAGTTTAATTCCAAAAATGTTAACATTTTGGCCAACACTGTAGCTAAAATAGAGGCAAATGCATTAAAAGTAGACGTGTCCGGACCGTTGACTGGTACTTTCTGTCTGTACTTTTTTTTACGAGAGTAAAATGGGATAAGTGAAGACGGAAATTTCGTTGTACTAATCTCGGCGTTCTCGGCTTGGTTCGGGACTCGCAGCACCTTCCGTATGTGGTGCCGAGAGGTGCTGGCATGCTCTGATAGATCAGTGCAGGCTGCCTATCGCAGAAAAGATGCCTTGAAATCGCTCTGGTTTCCATAGCAGAATATGGACACCTGCTTCCCCTCTTGCATGTGCAGGAACATAAATGGCATCATTAAGGCAGAATCCCTCTGACACAGGCACTGAAAAGCAAAATGAGGCAGCCATTACCCGGACCACCTCAACGAGGTGCCTTTGGGCTATGACGATCTCACCTTCCTCGAGAGTGCTGAGGGGGGTGGGGCTCTGTCCTGAAAAGGGGGTCACTTGATTGGTCGATGCTAATGCTTCTCCCATTTGTGTGACAGGGACTTCTTGCCACGTGGCTCGGGCATTGTGACCAGGCGCCCCCTGGTGCTTCAGCTTATAAACTGCCCCACAGGTGAGCACTGCTATTCCCTCCATCTCTTTGACCCTAGTGTAACCTAATTCCCATTGACTTTTTCGTGAAAACTGTAATGTCGGTGTGTTACTGTTTCACTGCTTACCAACATTCTAATGTAAGGTGTTGTACCACTGTGTTTGCATTGATTTAAAAGGTACAGATTTACGGTTCCTGCTGACTAAGAAATACCCCTAAAGACTCTATCCCAGGGCTGTTTGCCTGGCTTAGTTTAAGCATCTATTCCTTCTTTTTTACACAACAGATTTTATTTATCTCTTGTGTTTTTTTCTACTGTCATAGCAAAGAAATACAGTTAGAGAGCTTATATATTTACCGCTAATGTTTTTATGTATGCGGTAAAAGTTCTGCCTGACAATTGAATTTTATAGATAGTTAAATGTTACTGTTGAAAAACACTGAATTGTAACACATTTCATACACTTTCATCTTTTTATACACACGCATTAGTGAATATTTACTGTTATTTTAAGCCGGATATTTCAATAGATCACAAGAGGTGAATTAAACAATAGCCAAACACTGCTTGCTCAGGAGCCGTACATTTGCCACACAATGTTTTTCATTGTTTTTTTAATTTTTAATTAGAGTTAATGGAATAGCGTATTTTACTTATTATCATGATTTTTTTTTCGGATACTATGGAATTATGCTGGTTGCTTGAATGTGCCATTATCTGAATACCAGATATGAGTATCTTTTACAGTGCAACCTTCTATTTTGAGGAAAGATCCTTACTAATACTGCCACCTAGTGTCAGGAGGCCCACTAATTTAGATTGGGTTTTTTTCCATCCTCCATTGCAATTTTATTCTTCCTCTCTCATCTTCTCTCCTTCTTCCCAGAATATGCTGAATTTCTCCAGTGCAAAGGAAAGAAGTTCACAGACTTTGATGAGGTGCGGCAGGAGATCGAAGCGGAGACGGACCGTCTCACAGGGCAGAACAAGGGCATCTCCCCAGTACCCATTAACCTGCGTGTCTACTCTCCTCATGGTGTGTTGCCCCATGTTATGCTGCAGTGCATTCTGGGTTACAGATGATGGAACGTCTTGTTCATCTTCTCCTCATCTTCCTGCTCTCCCCCTGTACCCACCCTAAGTCCTGAATCTGACCCTGGTTGACTTACCGGGGATGACCAAAGTGCCGGTTGGTGACCAGCCGGCCGACATTGAGCACCAGATCCGCGACATGCTGATGCAGTTCGTCACCAAGGATAACTGCCTGCTCCTGGCTGTGTCACCTGCCAACTCGGACCTCGCCAATTCCGATGCCCTCAAAATTGCCAAAGAAGTCGATCCACAAGGTAGTCACTGACCATCACACGGTCTGCAAACTAGCCACTTAGGAACAAGCTATTCTGAATTCATTTATGCAACTGGGTTCTTTTCAATTTTAACGGAACGAGATGTATGACCCAATAACCTTAAGGTTAAGATAGTTTCTCCAGAACCACTGTTACCTGCTTATGCACAAAAACAAGGGAAGAACAACCTTGGTGGTGTGGGAGGAATTTGTTCCATATTGTTTACCCTGTTTTGTTTCTTGTCGAAATTATATTACTTTATTACAAATCTGCAATTTTATGGAAAAATAAGAATTAGAACCAGGTGAATAAATGATGGCACTGGAGTATCTGTACCTCTGACTGAAACATTCCTTCTATGTGTGTGTGTGTGTGTGTGCTTGTATGTAGGGCAGCGCACGATTGGCGTCATCACCAAATTGGACCTGATGGATGAGGGGACGGATGCCAGGGACATCCTGGAGAACAAGCTGCTTCCGTTGCGGCGAGGTAAGCCCCCCTATCCCTGGCTACCAAGAGAAGCGGAGCCCAAAAGCGGGAGACTGTATGTAATCACTATATATGTGACACCCAAACACACAATGGCACACAACACATGACAACAACTGAAATTTAAATGACCCATTTTTTAGGTGATTTATGGCTCAGTGGGTCAAGACAGAATCTGTGCTTGAGATCAGAAGGTTGTTGATTCAAATCCCAGACTTGGAAAAATGATTTTACTCTTGGGCCCCTGAGTTCTTAGCCTCCATTTGCTCCAGGGACTAACTGACCCTGCTTTCACTTACACTTTGAATAAAAGCATCTCTTAAATTAATGTAACGTCATTTTTTTCACTTGATTCAAAAATGGTGCAGTCTATTCCTCACCACAGCTCCCTCTGGTGGCCATACGGGTATTGCGGTGCATTGTCCGATGTAAATGGAAGGAGGAGGCGTAAAACACGAAGTCCATGTTTCAGCGATGCATCTGGAAAAGTGCCTCGGCCCGCCTGCTGCTTTGTGCTGAGCTCCGCAGAAGCCAGCATCTATGTGGGAAACCCTGTAATGTAATCTGCCGATGTGGATTCTTTCAGTCTTTTCCGCTCGAGCTTGGCTACAGCTCAGCCCCTTGTCCCCAAGCTCTGCTCCATGCTCCCCCTCCCCACCTTTTTTTTCATCTTGTTTTTTTTTTTTTTGGCTACACCCCCTGGAGTCCAGGGAGCAGGGAGACATATATCATGCTTAGCATCATGCCCCCAGCATTCTAATACATGTCATGTGACCTATGACCTTTGACCCCTTCCCCTTTCCCTCTATGCAGGTTATATTGGCGTGGTGAACCGGAGCCAGAAGGACATTGACGGGAAGAAGGACATCACAGTGGCCATGGCTGCCGAGAGGAAGTTCTTCCTCTCCCACCCCTCCTACAGGCACCTGGCTGACCGCATGGGCACCCCCTACCTGCAGAAGGTGCTCAACCAGGTGAGCTGCTACGGTAACTATGGAAACACAAGAATTAGGGAAGAAGGGGAAGGGGGGGAGGGGTCTTCAGTATTTCAGCAATGCTCAGGCAATTGCAGCGTAAATGCACTCCTACACCTAGAGTGGGCTTCAAACCGTACAGTTCCAGTGTAACAGTAAGATTTCTAGAGCGGCTCACACTAATAGGCTCCTCCCCCTCGTACAGCAACTGACCAATCACATCCGGGACACGCTTCCTGGGCTCAGAGCCAAGCTGCAGAGCCAGCTGCTGTCCATTGAGAAGGAGGTGGAGGAGTACAAGAACTTCCGACCTGACGACCCGTCCCGCAAGACCAAGGCCCTGCTTCAGTGAGGGGCCGCTCATATGAATGCGTGTGTCCTCATGCCAACACAGGCATCACCGAGATCTTAGCTTGGCTTTGGTCATTGGTCATCACCCTTTTTGTAGCTAAACTCTCTCTCGCTCTCATCCTATCTGTGTCCCTCAGGATGGTGCAGCAGTTTTCGGTGGACTTTGAGAAGCGCATTGAGGGCTCCGGTGATCAGATTGACACCTATGAGTTGTCAGGCGGTGCCAGGATCAACCGCATTTTCCATGAGCGGTTCCCCTTCGAACTGGTCAAGGTGCGACACATGACATGTGCACACACCACTGGCGCCCCCTGGCTGCCATTAAGTGGCATAACCCTAGAAGAATGGGCATAAGCCTAGGGTTCCACGAGTATAATCTGAATCCCAACATGATGACCTTAACCCCTACCAGCCCTAACCTTCACCATAAGTAACCAAAGAAAATATTAGACTTTTGGCATTTTTAGTTTTTCGATTGATTTCTCAGATATTGTGTGGCCATTCGGTTCTCACCGTGTAATATACCATACATAACCCACACACACATGCACACACACACACACACGTTCACTAGTGCACATGCAGGCGTGCAGACAAAACAAACAAAGGATTCCTGTATTTTACGGGATGTTCCGGCAAACAATGGTCCTATGTTTCATTGATTAGCAGTGTGTTTGTGGCCTGGGGCACAAGGCTGAGAAGTCCTCTCCCCGTACGCAAGCTTTCCCAGTCAACCTCCCACCCCCCTCCATTTCCTGAATGTGCCTCTCATCTTGGGGAGTGGGGGCCCTTTGCTGTCAGTTAGCCAAAGCAGACAGGGTGACTCATAGCTTAGGATCGAGCCCCTGGGCCTTAACCAGAGGCTTTATGACTAAAGTGTTCCGCTTTCGCTCTCTTACTCTCTCCTCCCCCCTCTGTTTCTGTGGAAAAAATAATAATCCGCACACATGCACCGTCTGGGCGGCCCGAGGAGAGTGCAGATGTGGAGTCAGATACACACAGGACCAGGGGGAGTTCGGATTAAAAGCACGATTAATACGGGGTCGAGAAGCCCAGGTCACTCTGTACGGCCACAAACGCAGCAGGAATCGCAGAAAGATCAATAAAGTGTGAAGAGTCACAAGCCACAGGGTGTGTTAAGCCAGTGGTCTCTTAGCCAATGGGAGCACTTCGCTCACAGGGAGACTGAGGGCTCATTCGATCGGTGGCTCACAAAGTCCTTCGCATGTCCTTTCTTTTTCTAGATGGAGTTTGACGAGAAGGAGCTCCGTAAGGAGATCAGCTATGCCATCAAGAACATTCACGGCATCAGGCACGTTGACCTCTGACCCCCTCCCTTGACACTGATCATTTTGTAGGCCACTCTAGTCTTCGTCCTCTTCGATTTGGGGGGGTCACGTTGACTCAAACCTATTAACTATCTGATCACTGGCACAAAAATTCATTATACATCCATTCATCCATCTGTACAATGGATGAGAACACATTTCTGTAGGTTTGTGCCTAGTGTGACCTGTCATCGTTGCTTCCCCGCATCCTGCTCCATAGTGAAGTTACATTCCCCTTCTGTGGAAGCTGATGCCCCAGACTACTGCCAAGCTGTTGTCACCTCTAAAGCTTTGCTGAAACGTCAAGGTCTGCAGCGCTCAGATCTTGATCTACTCCCGCCGCTCACTCCTGTGCTACTTGGGCAGCTGGGAAGCAAGGGAGGAGCAGGCTGCGATTGGAAGTAAGATGATTGGTTGGCTGCTTCTGCCCTCTGTTCTGGTTGGAGGTGTCAGAAAGAAAAAAAGGTGGATTTAATTGATCAGCTGTTCTCTGCTATGTTCTTCTATCCTGGAATCAGGTAAAATGGCATAGTCTGGAAAAAGGCATCCTTCTGTATCAGACACACACATACACGGCTTGGTATCAGATCGCCCCCTACAGGGAGGGGACCGCACTGCAAATTCGGTATTGTGATAGCAGTCCAGACTAGACTATGAAAGAGGCAGGAGAGGGATTCTAACTATCCACATCACATGCAGGTGTTTTTATGACTAACTACAGGATGTGCACAACGCCGTCTTTGTGCTTCCTATGAAGGAGCAGCCACACTGCCCAAAAAAATATTCACGCCTCATGCACTTATATTATAGCTGTGTGCCACAAAAATCAGATCGCTCACTTCCAACAGCAGAGCCATATGCCTGTTGCACATATAAAGGGGTCCTGTTCATCTACCTGCAGCTAAGAACATGGATCTCGCAGTTAGGCTGCACGTGCAACAAGAACACAGCTCAGATGATAGCACAGAAGACCTTGGGATTTTCCCACTACAAATATGTCACCGTTCATATTATCCCTGCCCCCGGCTTCAGAGTCTGCAGTCTTGTGGAAATTAGTACATGCAGCAATTTAGGGACGACAACAAAGCCAGTAGATAGTAAACAAGATGTCAGCACACAGTGTGATGGACTAGCAGTTGGATTTCAGTCCAGCAGTAGCTCCTGCTGTTATACTGCTAGACGCAGTGTTTAGACTTTGTCATTTCTGTCATTTGTTATTTGTCATGCTCCTTGAAAGTGTTTATATCTAAAATAATATTGCTTAAATTAGATATTTATTATTAATAATAATAAATATGTAAAATAATATTGCCAGGACACTTCTGAAGTATTATAGGCTGAAGCACAAGGAAGCTGTTGTCCACTGAGCAGACAATGGGCAAAACCATGGGAAAGATCTAGGAAAGATATAGATAGTTTATCACAGACCCTTCTATGATCAAATTAGGGATCAGGAACATCTCATGGACCACATGGTGCGGTCAGATGGCGCCGGGATATAATTCTTCTACATGTGGGTGGGGTCAGAGTGCTGTCTCAATGTAATGCTATTGTTGGGGGGGGGGGTCATGGAACAATCCCATATGAAAAAATCTGCACACCTCAGACGCTGTTTCTGACTGCAATGAATATGAATCAGACTCATACAGGCCTGAGGTTCCATGCAGTGAACCCCCCCTTCAAGGCCCCGTCACACCCTTTCTGTGGAACAACATACATAAATTGCTCCAATTAAACATCCATTATGAAATATAGATCACGGATCTGAGATGTTTTAGATCAAGTCATTTAAACAATTCAGTGTGTATATATATATATATATATATGAGATGTACCTTGTTGTCATTTGTCATTGGGGGGGGGGGGGGGGGGGGGCTGGTGGCCACTGGACCTTAAGCAGTTGCTTATGTCATGGCCCGGCCCTTCATCAATATTTCGTATAAACTGAAAAATATTATCTGGCATGGCTCCATGTGTGTGGGGTTTGCATGTTCTCCCCATGTCGTCGTGGGGCATCCTTCGGGTACTCCGGAGTCCCCCCACACACACCAGAAACATGCTCAGGATAACTGGAGTTACCAATTTGCCCATTGGTGCGCAAGTGTGAGTGAATGGTGTGTGAGTGACTGGTGTGTGAGTGACTGAGTGTGTGAGTGAATAGTGTGTGAGTGAATGGTGTGTGTCCTGTGATGGGTTGGCGCCCCATCCTGGGCTTTTCCACTGCTTTGCGCCTGTAGGCTCTGGGATGGGCTCCAGACCTCCGCCCCCTGCAACCCTGAACAAGACAAGTGGTCACAGAAAATGGATGGATGAATAGACGCTGACACATGACAAGTGTGTTAGAGGGCAAAAGGAAAAATGATTGGTTGGGACAGAAAACCAATCAGATTGCAGAGGAGGTGGGTCCAAGCAACTAGAGGGAGCGTGACCAAACAATCAGATGTCTTAGTCCCATCTCCTCTAGTTGCTTGGACTCATCTCCTCTGCAATCTGATTGGCTATCTCTCTAAGCCAATCATTTTTCGTCTCTCCCCTCAGAACATTTTGTGTGTAAATAAAACTCCCACGAGCTTGTGTCAGTTGTAGATCTTTTTCGTATGGGATGTTTCCACCCTGACTGGGATGGGGTGGGATGGGCAGGTGGGATCTGTCGCATTAACGCCTTCTCTTTCTGCCTGGCCTCCCCCCTTCTCTCTCGCCGCCCCGCGGGCAGGACCGGGCTCTTCACCCCGGATATGGCCTTTGAGACCATTGTGAAAAGGCAGATCGGGAAGATTAAAGAGCCCTGCCAGAAATGCGTGGACATGGTCATTTCTGAGCTAGTCAATACTGTTAGACAGTGTACCCGGAAGGTAAAAACCAGCAGAACACCCCCCCAGTGTCCTCGAGAGGGGGGCCACCCCCAAACCCCTGAAAGAGCACCACTCCCTCTCACCACCTCAAACGCTGTACCCTTCTGCCGTTTGAGGATGTGCATAAGAGCCAGGATGTGGAGGGTGATTTCTGGGAGAAGGTTGGGTGGAATGGGGTCAGGGGGGTGAGGGGGGGCTCACACAATGGCCACTGTATCTTGCCAGGGGCGATTCCCAAAGTTTTTTTTTAAAAGTAGGTGGCATAAGAGGGGCATAATTCATGTAGGAGGGTCAACCTTATCATTAACCAATGATATGTTTTTTAATCAGCGAGTGACAGGGGAGGAGGCATTCCAGGGGGCAGTCAGCTTGATCAGTACTCCTGTGGCCCCGCCCCTGTACACGCCCCTGAGCCTTGCTGAGTGGCAAAGGTGTGTCTGGAAGTTGGGTTCCAGCCATTGTGAGGCTGCCGTAGTTTACCATGAGCTGAATAGCTCCCTCTTCAGGATATTAGCTGCTGGTCCATTAGACTGTACTTCTGACCCTTATTGATGCTAAGTGCATAGCGGTGGCCTCATTGTGGCACTCAGCATTCAGACATGCTCCCTGGGAGACAGCGGCCGCATCCCTGGCACCGGCAGCCTGACTGGGCTCGACTCCTGGGAGTCAGACCTCGAATGGGTTGCCGGGTTTCCGGGGAAGTTTGGCCAGTGTCTTGCGTGTTCTGGTCGTGGGTGTGTTTGGGGGAGGGGGGTGGCGGTTCTTGGGCTGTTGGCTTGTTGACGTGGGCTGGCCTGAATCCTTCTCTTTCCTCATGGTAGGAATGCTGGGGGTGCCCTGATGTATAGGGGTGGGGGGGGGGTTGGAAAGAGAGGGAGACTGGTGCTGCCCCCTATTGAATGGCTTATGGAGATACCAACGGTCTCACATGCCTTTTCTTTCCCTCTGTGCTGTTTACCCTCCCTTTTGCCCCATCACCCTCTCTTGTTTCATCTACCACAATCTCTCCCTCACTTCAATTTCCCCCTTTTACCCCCCCCCCCCCCCACCCCCCGTCTCACTTCTCCATCTTGTACGGCTCATGCCCTCTCCCCGGTTTATTCTTCCCCTACCTCTCCACCTCTCTTCTTTCTCCTCTCCCCTCTGTGCTCTGCCATTTCTTTCAATCCCCCCCCCCCCCCCCACCTGGGTCCTGTGCCCACCATCGCCCCCTACAGGACGGGACTCTTTACCCCTGACTTGGCCTTTGAGGCTATAGTAAAAAAACAGATTCTAAAGTTGAAGGAGCCCAGCCTGAAGTGTATAGATATGGTGGTGAGCGAGCTCACCTCCACCATCCGAAAGTGTAGCGAGAAGGTAACCAGGAGCTGAGCTGCTTCATTATCCTGCTTCACTCGCCCAGGCAGAGCTAGACCGATGGCTGGAATTAATCAAGGACACATCCATTAAGTGAAAACGAAACTCGATATGCTTGACTGCTATTCCTTCATCATACAGACCTGCTTACCAATTCAGTAAGGCTACGAAACGTGGGACATGAGGCAGAGGGCGCCCTGGAGGGAATGCCAATCTGCTGCAGGCACATGTTCAAGCACTAGAGGCAGTAGAGACACCTGGTGGTGCAAGATGAAACCTGGAGAAAGAGAGAGAGATCACACACAGCTTAAAGCAGGATTCACACCCTGACCCCTAATGGTGTGGGGCATTAATGCAAACCACTGAACCATTATAACCGCTGGACTGCTGGGTCTCCCCTAACACACAGAAAAGCATTTTCTTTTTTCCACTTTCAACTTATTGTCTTCTTTTCACTTTCGCACGCAGTGCATTGTGGGATATCTGTTTTTGGACTGCCTATCCCTTTTGAGGGAATGATAGTTTTTCATTCAATCATAAATGGACCACAGTTTTCCAGAACATGCTAGCTCCTAAAATGATCGACAACATTTTATATTGTCACTGGCACTTGTGCTTTTTGCTGGAAAATGTGGATACAAGCTCAGCTATGATGCCATAGTTGAATTCTGTTGTAATTCCCCTCGGTTTCTCTGATGCACCAGGAGAAAGACAGACGATGCCATGTAGGTCTATTTGAGAAAATCCTGGTCAGCTTGGAATAGTCAGTCATCCAAGCCCAGATGTTTAGATCATTGTAGATTCTGAATTCAGCGTTCGAATGCGTATCAGGATCCTCGGCCAATGGCGTTAGGGCGACTCCTTCGTCACATGACCTCCGGCGGTTCGCCCCGTCTTCAGGACGTTCTAGATGCGGTTCTGTCCCATTTCCCACTGGCATCCTTGCTGTCCGTGTTCCTCTCGCAAGGCTTTCTTAAGGGCAGAGCAGAAAAACAACGATTTCTTTTTTTAAAATGGCATCCATAGTTTTTAAAAAAAAAAAACGCAGGAGATTGTGGGAATTTTGCGCACCCTTAAAGACATGAACATGTTTTTCAGCATTTTGAAAAGCAAGAGAGTGAACGGAAATAAACTTACTAACCGCACCAGACATTTATAATCATCCAGCCTCTATCGGTCTATCCTTGCCACAGACTTTATCGCTATTATCATTTTTATTTTTTAATCTGTCATCAAATTTCAGTTCGTATTTTTTATATATTCACTTGGAAAAAATCTAAGCATTTCATACTATTGCCACAAGTGGAGCCATTACTGTTTTTTTTCATGCATGTGGGTAAAATCTCATTTAATTCTTTTTAACTCAATTATGCAAACGGTTCCAGCCACGTTTTTTTTGATTTTTCATTTTGTTTTCCTGTGTTCTGTCCACACCGGCCGTTTAGGTTTCCGTGTTGATTTTTTGTTTGTTCACTGTCACGTGGTTTGAACGTCAATATGTGCTGTTGGCGTCCGGAGCTCCTCCGCTGAGCGTAATCTGACTGAAACAGCCGGGAGCCCTCAATCCCGGCACTTTTTCAAAATGTACCCCATGTAGCCCATCTTTTTTTGTCCCACCTTTAGTGTCTCACTTCCACCTCAACCAGGCAAACTAAGAAAAGCAATTTGCCCTTCTGTGGATTTTGTACTTTATTTTGAGTCTGGAAGAGGATGGCAGGGTTAAGACATCTGTCGTGTGAAGATGATGGCTGTTGAATTACAAAGCCAAAGTAATAGTTCGTAACCGTTATCAGCTCTAGGAATGACTTGAAAGCTCCAATGAACTTGCTTATTATCTGCCAAATTTTATTACCCCTCCTGTCTATAGGGGTGCAGATTAAAGACCTGAATATCAGTCATAAGCGAAAGAAGTCGTGCACGATTATTACCAAAAGCGCAGCAGAAAGAAGTCACATGACCTGCCGGGAACGAATGAGCAGTCTTGTTACATGACACATGCTTTGGTTTTAAGAATCAGATTGCAGGGAGGCCCTTAAAAACAAATGCAGCTTCATCAAAAAGGTAGATAAGCAGAACTGGTTGGACTGTTGTGCCATAAAACAACTAAGGTCATGATGCTAGAGGCCTCGGTGCTGAGTATGGGTCTGCTGAGGAATGGTTAGCAGATCTTGGGATGAAACACTGGTACTGGTATTATAATGTAATGTTATAATGGTGGAACTTCTATCTGAATCATCCCTCCTCAGCGATCGGAAGCAGACCATCATTAAACAAATCCCTGTGAGCATAACCATAAGCTTGGCCTTCATCCCTGTAATCACAGAACCAAAACAAAAGCCTTTGTCCTCCGGGTTCACGAGGGTACGTGCGAGAAAACCCCGGTGTTGTTTTCCGTCGCCACGGAGAGAGACGCTTACAGTTTCAAGCAAAAATCCACAGAAGGACATTTGGTCAGGAATTCTGAAGCCCTTCGCCCCTCAGGCCACCTTTGTCCCTGTCCTCTGTTACTCTGTAGAGTCCCCCTCTACCCCCCCATAGCATCCCGTGCCCTAACCCCAACCCCAACCTCCAACCGTACCCGACCCCAACCTTAACCCTGACGTCCGAATTCTTGTCTGTCTGCTTGTCTGGCTGACTGACTCTCCAAACTAAACCTGGCCACTCATGTTACTCTGGTTCGCTCACATCGTTACTGCTTGTTCCCGGAACGTGCCATGACTCTCCTCTGTTGTTGTGTGGCTTCAATTTTTCTTTTGCAACATTTTCTTAGCCAGTAGCTGTGGTGCATCTTCGTTGACCAGTTTCTCTTCTTGAGGGACGAACAGAAGGGAAACCTTTGGCTTTCATGTCTTCTTATGATAATCTTACTTGTAAAACCTAAGCAACCTCCTAATAGAGAACAAAAACAGTCACTAATTACAGTTACTAATTACACTAACCAGTCTTTACTAGTTTTACTTCTTTAACGATGACAGATTCCTGAGCTATTCTGTCGTACCATATGCTTTTTGTTTTTTTTTGTTCAAAATTTCTAGTAATCGTGATGAGATACACCACAGCTTTGAAATCCGCATGCTCCCCAGCATCTAAAGTGCCCCCCCCCCCCCCCCCCCCCCCCACTGCTCTACGTGGAAATGTGCCGTGCACTGGACCGATATTTGTTTTCTTGTGCATAGGGGGTGGTGGAGGGGGGAGGGGTCGTTTCACAAGGATTCGCCTCCCAGGGAAATGGCCCCCTGCTGGCCATACAGTACGGTGATATTGCTGTCTTTGCACTAGAGTTGGCCGGTTGGCCCTTTTAAAAGGGTGGAGTCCTGCCCTGACATCACTTATGATGTCACTCTGCCTTGGCTTTTTATTGGACGAGCTTTTTAATTTGGGCTCATGATCAGCTCGGGGGAAATTCTGAATGTGCTTTAACCATAGTGTTTGATAATAATAATAATAATAATAATAATAATAATAATAATTTTTCTGGATTTTTAATCCTTTGTAACTTTCCCCCCACCCTCTTCACCACCTCAGTCTGATATGACACACATGCTGTCTGTTTTTAGTATTTCTTGGTGTTTCGTATATCTATGAATTTGTGTGTGTGTGTGTGGTGCTGGTGACTGTGACCCACCCCAGCTTCTGCTCTCTGCCCTCCCCCTTGCCCCTAAAAGCTGGCCCAGTACCCCCTGTTGAGGGAGGAAATGGAGAGGATTGTAACGCAGCACATCCGCGACCGCGAGAGTCGCACCAAGGAGCAGGTGGGGCCCGTGGCTGATGGCGACCGTGTTCCACGGCGGTAATCTTACTATGAGGCTGCGTGCCTGCGTGGAAGTGAGAGTGATTGGATGTTGCCATTGCTAGGTGATGCTGTTGATTGATATTGAGCTGGCCTACATGAACACAAACCATGAGGACTTCATTGGATTTGCCAAGTAGGTAGCCCCGCCCTCGGTAACACAAGCACCGCCCCTTTCACTCACATCAGGCTTAATTATATAGGCAGCGAACATGGATAATGAAAATTAATCGACTTTGATTTAAGAGAAGATATTCTGCTTCATAGTATTTCTGCTGGCAATTTCTGCTTGGCTATCTCTGGATACATTTAAATGCCTGTTTTTCTCATCCACAGATTTTAAACATATTTAAACTTTCACTTTTGATATATAAGCCCTACAATGTGATGTTTCCTTAAAAAAGGCCTATTTATTTGTAGCCTCACCATGAAAGTAGAATAGCCGATAGCTGATAGCCGATAAAATGACTGCAGCCCAGTGGCTGTAAATATCTTTAAAATGACGTCTGAGCTGTTTTAGCATCGGTATGGAAGCTTGTAGAGAAGCACCAGTATCATCTGTGCAGCAGGGGGTGTGGGGGGGATGGTTCTTGTACCGCGGATCAGGTGGGGGCCCCTTTGTGGAGGAACGATGGGGGTTATCGTTTGGGGTCTCTCTACAGCGCCCAGCAGAGGAGCAGCCAGATGAGCAAGAAGAAGGCAGCCGGGAATCAGGTGTGTGTTTCCATGGAGACCATCAGGCTGGGGGTGAGCTGAACGAGAGCCATTAATCACTCATTTTAAGCAGCTAAAATTATTTAAAAAAAAATAATAAAGCCACCCTTTGCACTTCAGATGTAATTCATCCACACTGTCTACTAATATTATTCATATTCACTCAATTAATTTGATGAATTGTTCTAATTAATTAATGATTAAAATGTCATTCGGGACAGGAGATGCTATGGGCAGTGTTGCCACTTGCCAGGACCATGTCTGGGAAACCTCTCAGTGCAGCCTTTCACTTTCACCATCAGCGTAAACACTTCCACGTGCTAATTTGTGTTTAATGCATCCATTAAAGACACTGCAGGTTCTGCGTGGCCTGGTCCTGGCAAATCGGTACGGCGGTTTGGACTTCCGCGCGGCTTGCTTATGAACCTGACTGTCTTTTTTTTTCGTATTTTGTTCTCCCCATCGCCATGGTAATTAAACCTCAGGATGAGATCATGGTGAGTGGACCGAATTCCTCCATGTTCGTGTTTGTGCAGGCTGGCGCACGCGTATGAGCGTGTGTGTGCGTTTGTGCGTGAGACAGGTCTCATTAGCATGGCCGTCCTGTGACTGCTCCTCTTTCAGCCAAAGATCAGCTTAAACTGTGCTGGAAAGGATCCAGTCAGACATTATGCCTCTGTGACAGACTATAATGAATTAAATGACTAATAAGCCATTCAATGACACTGTGGACATTTATCTTCATACAGGTGGGGTCTTACAGGTATGTTTACAGTTAGATAGGTATAAATGTACAATCTTTGTGTGAGGGTAATGTATCTGTGCTCTGGTAATTCTCTCTTTTTGCGATATGTTTAAGCACACGTATGGTGGAAATTTAGAATTCTGAATTCAAAATGACCGTCGTTTCGTAGTTTAATAAACACATTCAGAGTAGAGAAACAAGTAAAGGTCTCCTACTTCCAAGCCAACCCCATAGTATAATATCGATGTGCAGATGACCGATTTAAAGGCTTGCAGTGCTTTGTGAATGTATCTCCTCACACAGGGGAATCGTTCCTTCTCCAGCTTCTTGCCAGGACTCAGTAAAAGCAACAAAACGCGTATGCCGTGATCTAACAACAGCCCTAAAAGTAATGATTTATAAGCTTGGAGGCAATCCTGAATCCATCTGTTTTCCCAATTTTCTGTCTCGTTCGTGTGCTCCATCTGTTGCCGTTTGGCCCTCCCTCTCATAGGACAATGGCTCTTCTGACCCCTACAATCATCGATTCCCAGATGCAGACCGCTTCACTCGCGTTAAATATTTTTTTAAATTTCATTTTCGGCCCTGAGTGACTGTCCATCAGACATGCATGAGAATATCTCTGCGATTCCATGTCTGTCTGAATAGTCTCAGAATCATCACTGTAGAAGGAATAACACTGAACAGAAGTTCAATACAGTTGAAGTAACTTACTTTACTTTCTTGACTGTGCCGTGCCACAGTAGGACCCTGTTCATGGAAGATGGATGCATAATTAAGAGCAAAATCATGACGTGTCCAGATATGGTCCAAAAATTTCTGGAAGATCTGGCACCTGACAAGAACTGTGAGCGGCCTTGGAAGTATTTGCCTTTTGCTTTTATAATGGGAGGTTTTCGACCACACCTTTTAATCTAGCCAAGAATAATTTTTATTACTTTTTAATTTCCAGTCTGTGTGGAGGGCTTGGGAGGGGCTTTACCTAAGAAGGGTGCCCCACAGAGCCAGGGGGTGCCACTGAGCTTTGCCAGCCATATATCTGCCTGCTGCTGCTTTTTCTCACCAGCTGGGCTTCTCTCCGTGGTTCACTCTTGACTTCTGTTCAGCGATATCTCACAACGCAAGACCCATTCATGGCTGCAATGCTCTGTTTTAGGAGAAGTGTGGATCAGCCCCTTTGACATGTGCAGACATAATTAATGGAAACTATTTCTGCAGACTGGCAGAGAGAGAAACTTGACCAACAGCGTCTATGTCTAAGCCAGTACCAGTTTGTTGTGTGCATATTTTTGTCATCCACTAGGGGCACTTCTGAGTCATATTCGGCACACAAATATAACGAAATATGGTTTCAATATGTGGAGTGTGTAGCGTACTTCAGCGCTGAGCTGGTGTCTGGGCCTCATGGTGTCCCTGTGGTACAGGCCTGGTAAATTTTAATAGACCTGGGCTCATTTGCTTCAGATCTAACATCACGCTGTTTGGCTTCCGTAACTTAGCAACCGCAACCTTGCCAGGTCAATGGTTTCTCACCAGACTTAAGGATGGAGCTGTTGCCGTCGGCTTTGGCCTGATGGCCCGTGTCCCCTCCCTCTGTCCCTACCAGGTGATCCGGAAGGGCTGGCTAACCATCAACAACATTGGCATCATGAAAGGGGGGTCCAAGGAGTACTGGTTCGTCCTGACTGCCGAGTCTCTCTCCTGGTACAAAGATGACGAGGTGAGCATCTTCAGCAATCACTGCAGCTACAGCATGGTACTCAAATCCACATTTTAAGAGCTTATAGATATGCAGTTGTCTGTTTCAATAGGGTGGTATGCTGGTTAGTGGTAAGCATAGTGGTAAGCACCTCTTACCAGGCACTACGTAGTGGAGTTTGCATGCTCTCGCTTTGTAGTCATCGGGATCCCTCTGTGTCCTTCAGTTTCCTCCGACAGTTTGAAAACATGCCAGATTGTCCATAGGTGTGAATGTGTGTGTGAATGGTTTGTATGCCCTGTATAGGATGAGTGTGTATAGATGGATGCAATTCCTGACTTTGGAACTGCATATACAGTACTGACCTTTACTTCTAAGGTTTAGGGACAATTTACTCGGACTACACATGACATATCATGCTGGTTACCAGTATGCCCAACCGATTGGCTTTGGTTAGTGGTTTTAAGCACTTATCGGTGCCTGAATGTGCGTCATGGTTATGCAATTCATTTCAGTGGAGTGTCTCTGCTGTCTGGTATTACTTTACTGTTCCTCTGTAAAACGTCTGAGATACCCCCCCTCGCCTTTGTCTTCATTTCTGCCAGCCTTTATTATTGCCTCAGAAGACTTCGGTAAACGATTTTCACGTCCCGAAATCCTTGAGTTTCCAGAGCATGACCTGAAACCCTCCCCCCCACCCCCCCCCCCCCGAACATTTCCATATTTGTGGTGTTGTGAGAATTTCAATCATCTTTGGTGAAACATTTGGGTCGGCATCCAGCTACTGTCTCATTTTACCCATTTACCTCTACTTTGGGGGGGGGGGGGGGGCAGATGGGTAAAGAATGTGTGAGGACCTCGTTGGGTGCTGAAGGACACTGGGGGGGGGTTGGTTGGGATGTGGGTGCCCCCACCCTCCACATATGTGCTCGCTTGGAATCCTGGGCTGCTTCTTATAAAAGACTGGCTGGCTGGGGGGTTGTGGTGGCAGGGTGAGGGGTGCCCCTTCCTTGTGGACAGGGGGTTCCGTAATGAACACCACGTGGAGGGGAAGGGGGGGTGAGGGGCCTCTTTCATCTTCTGGGGAACAAAAGTCTGGGTCTAACCCCCCCACCTCTCCCTTCACCCCGACCTCCACCTAAATGACTAACACACTCTGACAGCAGGACCTGCCATAGGACCCCCTCCCCACCTCTGTTACACACACAGGCACAGACCTGTACTCATATCTTTGTGGGAACCGTCCATTCATTTCTGTGGGAAAAACTCTAATCCCAACCTTAACCCCCACCCAGCCCTAACTGTAACCATAAGTAACCAAAGATAATACAAGACTTTTGGCATTTTTAGTTTTTTGATTGCAGTCACAGATTTTTATAAAGACATATCTAAGTGGGGACCGTCCATTCATTTCTATGGGAAAAACCCTAATCCCAGTCACGACACCCTCAACCCCCACCCAGCCCTAACCATAGCCATAAGTAACCAAACAAAATACAAGACTGTTGGCACTTTTACTTTTTTGATTTCCTTCACTTATTTTTATAAAACTATCCAAATGGGGGCCTCAAAAGATGTCCCCAAAAGTAGGTAAATTTCAGGTTTTACTACACTATGGGGACAATTTGGTCCTCCAATGTGATCTATGCAAACCCACACCACACACACACACACACACACACACACACACACACACTCCCCAACGCGTCCAGCCTCTGCATGTATTTATTTAAACTCCAAATCGGGATTGTGGTTCCCCAGAGATTGGGGCCCCAAAACCAACACTGCCAGTTAGGCCACTGTTGTCACGCAGAGGAGGCGGATCGCTTCCACAGCTTTTGTCCGAGGCGGCGGGCTCTGCCGTTCCCCGAATCCCGCTTCAAGAGTGTCCCCGGTGGAAGAGTGTCCCCGGTACTGGCACCATTCTTTCATCAGATTCTGTGTAAAGCATGTAGGCACTGTAGGCACTGCACATGTAGGCACTGCGCGGCACTGTGTTCCAGTGGGTGTGGCCAGCCAATGGATACCACAGACATGACCGAGTACTGCTTTGTGACAGAACCTTCCGGAATATCACCTCCCCTGCTTGTTCGCACTACACACACACACACACACACACGCACGCACACACACACACACACACCACGCACGCACGCACGCACACACACACACACACACACACACACACACAATCCAATACATGCAGTCAATGCTCAAACATAACCTCAATCAGACTCACCCAAACACACCCTCAAATGTAGACCTACTCACACCACATACTCACAAAGAAACATTGCATTTATATGACAGGGTTGTGTCTCTCCCCCCCCCCTCCCCCAGTATCAAACTCTCTTGGTCACACACACAAGCCCAGTCAGACACTCACACCATGCAGCTAAACACACAGATACACATGGCGCGGGCACTCTGCTTGCCTCGCAGAAGCGTAACCGAAGCAGTTACGCAGGCTAGTGTTCCCATAAAGGCTGAGACTCTCTCCACTGGGTGGGGTGAGGGGGCGCGTGGACGTCTGGGGATGTGTTGATAACCCCGGCCTTGTGGCTCGTTACCCACTCTGGGAGGGCCGGTGTTCAGGCATGGACCTGACTCAACACTGCGCTCCCCACAAATAATAATAACTTTTAGTTAGCTGAGCTGTGGCGGAAGGGTGGCCTGGCCGAGGGGGGAGGCAGCTGGGGGGGTCCTGTTTTTCATTAGCAGATATGTCAGATCTGTGAGACGGCAGCTGTGTTTTCCCCAGAGTCTCATAAAGAGGGTGAAACAGACAGAGTGGCCCAGTCCTGTGGTCTTTCCCCCCCACCCCCCGCCCCGCTACCCTTCTGACCAACCACACTGTCCTCCTCGGCAGGTAGACACGGGCTCACACACACAGACACACACACACACACATACACACACATATGCAGACACACACAGACGCAGACACACACAGACACACAGACGCAGACACACACACAGACACGCACACACACACACAGACGCAGACACACACACACAGACACACAGACGCAGACACACACACACAGACGCAGACACACACACACACACACACACAGACGCAGACACACACACAGATGCAGACACACACACACACACACACACAGCCCTGTTGGTCTCCTACGACACAGACCAGCTTTCCCCATCTGTATTCCTTCTGAATGCCCCTGGGGGCCTCCCTCCTGCACCCCCCCCCAGGATAAAAGGTTAGGGTTATTCCTTTGAGCCCCCTTCCGCCTGGCCTGTCTCAATGCCCACACCGGGGCATGTCACTGGATTGGCGTTGGACGCAGACGCGTGGGCTGAGAAGGGCTTATCTCCTGTGGTGCTTTGACAACAGCAATAATGTCCAAATATTGTAAGAGGGACACCTCAGTGCGTGTTAGTGCCACCAGAGGGGGGCGCTGTGACATGGCTGTTAATGCTTAGAGGGGCTCAGATATGCCGGAACCCCTTTAATGCCTGTAAGAACAGAGGATAAGGAGCAGAGTATGAACGTGGATTGGATGTCAGGGGTTGGATGAGGGGGGCAAATAATGCTGGGGTGGGGGTGGGGGGGCATATAAACATATAAATGAGATCACCTGTAGCCAGTGACTGGGGGAACCTGCATCATCTGCGTGTTGGTGACTGAGCCCGTCAATGGGGCTGGCACCAGAATGCACCAGGGCTGTGGGCTGAGTAATTAAGTGTGCGTGCATGTGTTTGTGGACCCATGCGTGTAGGTGCGTGCCTCTGCATATGCAGTCACGCGTGTGCACACGCTTGTTCCCGTGTTCGGTCTCGTAGCTCCGCCGGACTAACGGCTGCGGTTTCTGCCGTCCTGGCGGAGGGAAATTCGCCGGCTCGCCTCTCTTATCGTGCGAATACTTTCTCACATGTGGAAACGCTGCCATTTTCTTTCTTTCCTCGCCGCCCCCCCCGGTTTAAAACGACTCTGCACTAAGCATCAGTGTGTGTGTGATGTGGGGGAGATGAAGGACCACAGCCTCTGATTGGCATGCGGCCGCAACAAATCAGCAGTAAAAGACCAGAACACAGGGTAGAGAGAAGCTGGACCCGGGTTCGAAGGCCAGAGGGAGCCATGGTGGGGGGGGGGGGGGGGGCGGGGGTTAAATCTCTCGGACGGTTCTGCTGGCTGATGGTTCAGTTTGTGATGCACTGGATTGGGTTTTGGGTTAATGCCACACAGCAGCACAGACGATGGTCCATAAAACAGCAGACGACCAAACCCCCACATGCCACCGTCTCTCAGAACACAGATGGACACCCCCCCCCCCCCCCCTTACCTACTTGGTCCAAATCCCATAGTTGTCTCTCTACTGATGACTGGATTCAGATTCCTAGAGTCTGAAAAAACTCCTCTGAGACTTTTTCTTCGTTTTGTTTATTTTCAACTTTATTTCAAGTTCAACAATGAGAAAGACACATTATACAGGCATTAGTTGAGTGTAACCCAAACAGGTTACATTAACCAGTGTGATCTAAGTTAACGTTTCTAACATGAACAACTCCTAATGGAATGACATTTTAAACTGTTGAAATACAACACGACCACCCCCACCCCCCAGCCAAAAAAAACATACCTCTGGTTAATTGAATAAACAGGCCCTGGAAACTCTTTCATGCACTGATTTCACATGGGGGGGCTTTCTTCACTGGAGTATGTTTTACAGAGCCTGGATCTCAGGCTGCAGGACCTGGAACGGACCTGAGTCCAGCTAAGGGTGGCGTTTCCCCGTTGCCGGTTTAAGCCGGTTCGCTGGTCTTCGGCACAGGGTTTGGCCCAGTTGGTTCTGCGTCTGGTTTTCCCACACAGCCTAACCAATGTGCAGACTACTGTACAACCTCTACTTCCTGAACAGGTAGTCTGAACACTGGGTAGGCGGAGCAGGTTGGTTAGCAGCATGGTGGATCGGTAGGAGGCCTGACCCAGGCGGGAGACCCAGGCGGGAAACCCGGGCTGGTACAGGTGCCCCGGACACGCACAAAACTTTCCCGTCACCGGTGAACCAGCCCTGCGTGTTATGAAGCCATTCACCAGCAAGCTCCTCCCTCCAAACCCCCCCCACCCCACCCCACACGCAGACCACCCCCCCCCCCCCCCACCCCACCGCCACCTCACCACTGCGTGACATCTGCTTCTGTTCAAAGCTCACAGGAATGAGCTCCAGAGCCGGCAAAACACATCCCAGCCACGGCTGGCTTTGGCGGCAGGCGGGGGTGGTGGTGGTGGTGGGGGAGGGGGGGGGGCAGCTCAAACCCGCAGTCGCCTCGGCTTCCAGAGGATAATGATATGCCCCTGGGAAGCTGGCCGCTGGAACAAAGAGGCTCGGAGGAGGATAGGAGGAACAAAAGACAGACAATGGGCAGAGGAGTGCTGACTGCAAGGGCAGCCTGCTGTCCCCGGCCCCCAGTAACCTCCCCCCCTTCATAAATGACATTTCAGGCTCACTTAGAACATTCTGGTCTATATCCCAAACCCACCACTCTGGAATCAAAAAAATGCTCAGATGCAGATAATTATACCAGCATTGGAAGGCATCTCTACCACAATAACAGGGGAAAATGCATAAAAGTGGCTGTAAGAAGCCCTGAGGCAGTTTGGGTTAGACTCTCCCATCAGGATGGAGATCAGTCATACACTGCGGAGTTCGGCGCGGAGACACGTACTCACACCACGGACTGGCCAGAAACTAAAATTAAATGGGGGGGGGGGGTCCCCCTGCCTCGTGCTGGATGGGACAGCCGGTCTACATCTCACTGGTTGTCGTTGCCCCCGGTGACAGTCTGGGAGATACCAAACAGACACTCTGGGTGGGATGGACCACCTGAGCTCCTGCTTCTCCGCTGACCGTCTCGCTTCCCATACCCTCCCTGGATGGGTGGCATTAACGACCCCCACCTTAGCATCATGTGGGGATGTGTGCCCAGGGTTTCCCCATGCTACAGCTCACCTTCATGGGACGCCTTCATGAAGTGGAAGGGGGGTGCCGGCTAGTTTCCTCCCCGGACCCCCCCTGTCTTGTGGGTCTCCTGGTCCCTTGTCACACGTCCGGATGCCTGCGAAAGCTGGAGGTAGACTGGCTGGGGCCCGGGGGCGGAGGGCAGGTTTGGTGGCAGGAGGCAGGAGAGGTGGAATACCAACCAATTGGGGACGATCACAGGGGGTGCAGGAATGAA
Source organism: Brienomyrus brachyistius (assembly GCF_023856365.1). Classification (NCBI taxonomy): domain Eukaryota; kingdom Metazoa; phylum Chordata; class Actinopteri; order Osteoglossiformes; family Mormyridae; genus Brienomyrus; species Brienomyrus brachyistius. Next base: position 7,012,117 of record NC_064539.1, on the reverse strand, counting down.
GCAGCCTTGTCGCCCCCCTCCTCCTCCTCCTCCCCCCACCTTCACCCCAAGATTACCATACCTTCAAATCAGGTGAGGGATCTCCAGGATGGGTTTCGGAGTAGGTAAGCGCGTTCTTTCTGAGCGCCGGCGAGATGAGGCGGATGGTACCGGAGCAGCACACAGCCCACTGCGGAGCGGGGACTTGCCGGATTGACGTGGCAGAGTTCCGCTAACTAACTTTGCTCTGTCAGAGAGGGAAAGAGAGAGGGAGAGAGAGGAGGTGGAGTCTTTTTTTTCTTCTTCCATCTGGGTTTTTGCTCCCCCCCCACGCGTGCTTTCAGGGAGGCAGCAGGAAGTGGAAGGTCAGAGGTCAACAGGAAGTGTGATGTATTTGTTTCTGAATGTGTGTGAGTGCGCGTGTGTGTGTTGGATGGGGGGGGGGGCGGGGGTTGCTTATGGGCTGCAGGGTGTTTGTAGGGCCTAGAAGTGTGTGTGTGGGAGTTGGGGTCGGGGGGGGGGGTTGGGGGTGGGCTGAGTTAAGAAGCTCCGTGACTTTTTGTAGCCAGCGGAGGAATGTCGGTGTTCGCTGGCATGGAGGCCGGGCTGTAGCAACACCAGATGTGCGGCCCCGTGGGCTCCCCACTTTCACTCCTGTGTTTTCCCTCCGAAAAACCGATTTCCTCTCCTTGACTGAGAGGGACCCGAATAAAAGCTCCTTTATCCTGCCTGATGAGCCTCAAGCACAAAGGGGAAGGGGGAGATTTCTGGCAGTCCTGGAAAATCAGAACCGGGAGAACAAGGCAGACGTTGTGGGAGATGGGAGACGGCACCGATCGTCTGGATCAATAAATAATCAACCTGATGCCCTTGGATTAAAGACGGCGTGTAACCGGCTCTGTCTGTCTGCTGGGCAAATTGAATTGGCAGTAAGAGTCACATCAGTGACACGAAAAGGAAAAAAATTTATGGTCAAGGATTAAAGATGAAGAGGTACAGGGGGTCAGGTTTTAAAGTAGTCTGCTGCTGCTACCACTGGACCACCATCAGGTTCACGTACACAGACCAAGGTCTGTGCAAGTCCAGAGGCCAACAATGTAGCATGCATCCTGTGCCCCCGTGGTGAAGCATGCTAATACTGCCTGCGTAATGCAGCACTGCGTGTTAGCATGCTAAGTAGGAAGCTAACGCTAACATCAAGCAGGGGCACAAAGAATGATATTCTCACGTAACGTGTTAGCATGTTAAGTGGGACACTAATGCTAACCTGAAGCAGGGGCACGATGGCATTCTAAGCGGGTAGCTAACGCTAGCCATAGGACGGCTGCAGAGATGGAATCGGCGACGAGGCCCTGGTCCAAACCGGACCTGGTAATTAATCTTGAACCTGCTGTGCTTCTTCCGGAACCAGACAGAGCGAGAATGACACAGAAGGAACATGGGCTGCTGCTGGTGGAGCCTGGAGTTGGGGTGTTGAGGGGGGGGGTGACATCCTACCAATCAATGCCAAGCCTCTTTCCAGTGTCACATTCCAGTGTGTTGATCCTGATCCCCGCAGCAGCTTTACGACACGATTCTGTTTTTTAACTCTGCGGTTTCGTCATTGCATCATTTTTCCACGATTCCTTCTTTTCCATTGTTTTGAATGGATAATTGTCACTTTCTTTGAACGCGATTCTAAGCACTTCAGAGCCACGGTATTTGCAGCCAGAATAATATGGGACCTTTAACCAGTATTTTTGTTTTTTCAATGTTAAGACATAGTTATGTCAGTAGGTCCCACCGAAACCCTACCTGCACCAAGATGAGCCCAAAGCCAGAACCCCAACATGGCTGTTTTGGGGGCAGCACTGTAAGTGCTAAACACTGCAGCTGTTGTGGTTCTCCGAGCGTGACAGCCTTGGTCAGACCAGGTTCCAAACCCACATCCTATAAACCTGTGCATTTTCCCAACAGGGGGGTTGGGATTAGCTGGCCATGCTAAAGACAGAGGGGGGTGATGTGGTGATGTCGCTGTTACGGCAATGAGGTCTCTGGGCTTTGCAATTCCAGACATGCCATCCCAGCCTCAGCAAACAGAGGGGGGCGCCGGCGTGCCCATGCCACACAGATGGAGGTTGGGGGGACGGGTGGAGTCTGGGCCCACAGCGAGTCCCCTGTCTAGTGGATGGTGTCAATGAGCCAAAAAAAAGGCATTCTTGTTTTCAGGTGTCCCTTGCTTCTGCGCCAGCAGTCAGACAATGAGCAGAGGCACGTGGGCCGTTCCTGGATGATCACATGATCTGAGTCTATGGCTTGAATTAGCCAATAGTGGTTCGGCAAGAGGGACAGCTAAAGCTGGTCTTCATTCTGCTAAATATGTTTATATATAAATCACCTTTGATCTGGTGGATTGCATCCATCCATCCATTTTCCATACCACTTATCTACTACAGCGTTACTGTTAGCCTGGAGCCTATCCCAGGAAAATAGGGCATGAAGAATTCAGGTCCAAAGAGTAAAGGCCCAGACCAAGATTTTGTTTCAACCAACCAGTTGAGTATAATGAGTGCTGAACTGGTTAATTGAACCAGAATTTTGGTTTGGACTTCTGCTCTCTGGACCTGAACTACCCATCGCTGAGGGTGATACAGAGAGGATTTGGAAGCATTTGTTTCATTGTGTACTGTGACACGCTAACCCCCATAAAGAAATTATAATGATTCCCTATAAACAAATATAGTTTGTCCTTGCTCTGAATACCCAGCTGCGATAGTGAGTAAACCTGCAAAAATGTTGTTGAGAGGACATAGGTATGTGGAACCTGTTCTGAAGTCGCAAGCAGCCAGTTTGATGGAGGTCACGTGACCTGGGAGACTTCTGAGGCATTCTGGGGCGCAGGCCTGCTCCGTTCATAACCTCCGCCAGTCGGTCGAGCAGAGTGCTATTTCGAGGTGTCTGGGAATGTGTACAGGCTTTTATGGGTGGAACAGGATGGTCAGCTTGTGAATCTCCACCCCCCTGCAGTCCTCTGCTGTTGGTCTTTCCCATGAGAGTGACTCTTTAGCAGTGCGCTGGGTTCTCCGCAAACCCTGAACCTTACTGTCGGTGGGATCCATGAACGCAGTTCTGCCTGTGCTTTAGGTCCTTGGTTCCGACACTCCCCAGTCGGCATGCGATCCCCTGCAGCAGAATGGGACAGAGCGTTCTGAGAAGGTCGCATCTTAAGAGACCCCCGTTCAGAAGCCATCTTCAGCAGCTGCATGGGTGCTGCATTTTATCGCCGCCATTAATTTGTTTTTAATGATTCACTTTTCTTTAAGCTCCCTATCTCAGTTCCTGCATCATATTCTCGCTTGTCTATTTTTTTTGCCTTTTTCACGACGTCACTTTTCAGATGCAGCTTGTGCTGTGGATTTCATCGTTTTACTCGTGGTGCACATTTGCTGGCGTCTGGACGACGGCCCGGTGCTGTGACCACAAACGGCCGCCGTCATCCTGATGGCGAGATCAACACAGTCACTTAATCACTTAATAGCTTAATCACCACGGTACCAAGGGCTGGTCTTTCATATGGCCGTACAGAGGTGCTGTAAATGTTTCTCATCGAAATAACTGCCAGCCCCGTCTGCCTTTCTCCTGGAAGGCACTGAGGATTTCTGAAGGAAAGATGTATACTTGAGTATTTGGTGCCTATGGAATTTATGAGAATGAACTCAATGCTTTACAATCAGGGTAGAAACCCAGAATCCCATCTAACATCCAACGTTGCCTAGAATATTCTTTAGAGCTGTCGTTTGGCTGGCCCTGCAGCACACCTTAAACAGAACCTTTAAAAAAGATAAAGAAAATCTTTGAATTTTTAATTCAGAAATGTATCGGCTAGCTTATACGTGAAATATGCATCCCAGCGATGTGCGGCTACTGTAGAGATGTTTCTTTATTTTGCGGAGAGTCACAAACGGCGTCCGTCAGACAGATTAAGGCAGTGCTCTTCTAATGCTTCACAGACGCAGGGAGTCTTCCCGGCGGCATAAATGGGGCGCTCCCAAAACACAGGCGGGAAAAACCGGTCGGGTTTATGTGGAGGTAACGTCTCGGAGGGGGTCGCGCTAACCAGGAAGTGCTTGGCAGGGTGAAGCCAACTCTAGCGAAACGGCCCACGCTCAACGGATTTACGGGCGACTCGAGGAGAGAAAGAGAAAGTCATAGAAATATGAGCTCTCTTAAGAATAATGAGGAGAGCCAGAACGTGCAGTGGGGGAGCAGGTCCTGAAATGGCTGTTGGCCCTGAGCCTGAGGCAGGGTCTTTGTGGTGATGACGGGCCAGGGGGGGGCATTATTGCTCCCAGATGTGGACCCGTGCCGCGGCCACCTTTGAAGCGGCCTCCATGCGCCAGCGCCTGTCAATCCTCCGCAATAGATGCTCTAGGGTCGTCGGCTCTTAAAGGGACGGCGCACCTCTTAAAGGGACGGCGCGGTTCTTAAAGGGACGCCCCTCCCCCACGTTCGCCGTGTCGAGCCCCTGCCGGCTTTTATTTGATGATGTTATCGGCGCGTATCGCTGAGCCGGTGTCTGCTCCTACAACCCGGACGGAGCAGGACACGGGACTCTGTTTATTCTTCAGATCATTGCTTCCTCTGGCTTCCCCGGCCCTATCAGCCATAACAAAAACAAAAGAGCGGATGGTAACCTATCTTGCAGGAGGGGTTGGCTGGGGGGGGGGGGCTTGCAAATGCTTTTTTTTTTTTCCTTTAACAAGGGCACCAATGTCATTTACCTTATCGGACGAGACCTGAAAGCTGATTGGTTGAGTGCGACTGCCGGACAGCGCATATTCTCTTGTTTGACAGTTAAAAAATAAAAATGAGTAACCCTGGTGTAACCCTGGGCTCATGGCCCATTTGGCTGTCGAGGTGGGTTCCAGCGTCCCGCCTGAACACCTGTGAGGTCAGGGGTCAGGCTGGCTCTCGCACATGGGGGTGGGGCTGGGGGTGTAATAATCTCCCCCTCCCATTCTAAAGGGAGTGCTTCACTAGCTTCTCTCACTCGTAGACAGCATGCAATTCTCCTGACATGCTGTCTGCTGCCCCCCCCCCCCCCCCATCCCCCTGCAGTCTGGGCACCCTGGCTGCTCTGACCCAAGCAGCTGGGTGGTCTCCCCCCCTGGCCCAGACCTCCCTGCCTCCTGACACTTCTCAGCGAGATGAATGAAGCCTGAGCTTTGCTCCTGAACGTTGCCGCATTTTCACCGGTGCTGATTTCTCCTTTACGGACGTCCTGCTATTCATCTGCTCTGTTTCACTGCCCTACCCTGCCTCTCGTTTACCATTGTATCCTGCCTGCAGCAATGAGAAAGCCACGCCCCTCTTGGCGAGCGGTCCACGGTGGGCCAGGCTGGGCCGGTCAGGGCACCGACGACATCGACGCTGATGTCATCGTGCCAAACCGACTGAGACTGCTTGTTTAGTTCACCGGGTCTGGAAACATGGGGCGATGACTCTTTTGGGCCGTGAGCCGATGAAGCCGGGGATTACCAGGTCGGCCATGGAGTTTATAAACATTGCCGGAAGGTTCTGTCGTTGTTGCGCAGGGGAGTCTCACAAACACAACAGAACATGAAACACTGGGACCTTATGGTCATTCAGCGATTTGTAACACACCAGAAGGGTGTGGGTTCATACCCAGTCGGAAGTTGCTTTCATACATATAGGATATGTGGAGAAAAGTTTGCACCAGTGGTGAGGATCTCCCAATCCCAGGAATGAAATGGGAAGTGGTCTTTCAGGATTTTTTTTTAACTTAATGCAGACGCATGATTACCAGGGAAGCCTCTAGTCATAGAACCTTTTTTAAGAGTTTTGTAAGCAAAGCGTGGGCCCGCCGGGGGGGCCAGGGGGGTGTAGTGTGTGTGGCTGCCCAGCCGGCTGTGGCCGCCCCAGTCGCCCACTGGAGTTTTATTTTAGATACGCAGCTTTTAATCAGTTCCAGGCGACGTGGTGGGTTGTTGTAAAACGGGATTCCAGGCTCTCTGCATCTCCAAGCCAGCCTTGAAACCAGCACCCCCCCCCCCCCCCCACCCCAATCGTCTTTTTTCCTCCCCCTCAAACGCCGACCTCCTTTGTGCGTCCCCTGCAGGAGAAGGAGAAGAAGTACATGCTGCAAGTGGACAACCTGAAACTGAGGGATGTGGAGAAAGGGTTCATGTCCAGCAAGCACGTCTTCGCCCTGTTCAACACGGAGCAGAGGTCAGCCTTGTCACCCCTCCCCCGCTGTGCACACCCAGCTCACATCACGCATCTCGCAGGACACGTGGTTTACATTTTCGCCATGCAATTTAACATTTCATTCATTAACTGGTAACATTTCTGATGCTGACTGATGTCACACAAGAGCTTTAATATCCTGCACTGTTATGTATTTACACACTCAGCGGTCAGTAAATGATCTGCACCTGTGCATTAACGCAGACCGGCAGTCACGCAGCTGCAGCTGAATGCGTGCAGCAGACAGATGGGGTCGAGAGGTTCCGGCGCTGTGTGGCTAAACACACAGAAAGGTCTGGAAAAACGAAACACATCCAGTTCTGTGGCTGCAGACACCTTGTTAATGGGAGAGGTCGGAGGAAAATGGCTCGTTAAAGCTGACAGAGAGGCCACAATTTCAAAAATAACAGCTCAGTGTCACAGTGGTGTGCAGAAAGGCTTTTCCGCCTCCATCAAGCATTTACCCTTGACGTGAGTCTGAAGATGAAAGCGGATTCTGCCTGTTACTGGCTAGGCATAGCCCATAAAGCGGCTTCTGAGTGTATATTTATTTTAGATAACCCCTAAAAATATTTGATCGTGGATTAAGTACTATTTTCTGGGTGTAAAGGAAATAGGGAGGTTCACTTTAAAAAGGTGAGAGGGTCATCGAGTGAGATTATGGGGCTGGAGAAGTAGATGACAGGCCCCCCCCCCCCACCCCCACCACAGGAACGTGTACAAGGACTACCGGCAGCTGGAATTGGCCAGCGAGTCACAGGAGGAGGTGGATGGCTGGAAGGCATCTTTCCTGAGGGCCGGAGTCTACCCAGAACGCATTGTGGTAATGTCACATGACATGCTCTGTAAACGGCACCTCTGAGTACACTAAAACCAGCTTCACCTTTCATACTTTTGATTAGATATAATCAATCACTACAATTTCTAACATCTCTTTCCACTTTGTCTCCGCTGGACGCTGCCACAGGAAAAGGATAAGGTATGGTATTGCCTTTCATCACTTCGCCCCCTATTGGTTTGACCCTAAAGGACAGTGCTGACTTAATAATAATTAATAATAATAATACATACATACCCAAGGAATTGCCAGGATTAGCCTGATTCTACTGAAAAGGCGGTAATGGGTTTGGCTGCAACTTATTTTGGAGCCTCCGTGTGAGTTACTCCCTAAAATGGACTGAGAGGTGACCTTGTGGTTTTGGCCGGTTAGTTTAGCCTGACTGTAGGCAGTGATGTTTGGTTCCTGGCTGACACCAACTTCACCAGCCTTTGATTACTAAATGTTTGTTATTGCACCGATGTTGTGATGTGGCGTGCAATGCAGGTTCAGCTTGTAGGAGTTTTACTTGCTCTTGGGGCAAAACAAAAAATGATTGGTTCAGAGAGACCAACCAGAGACCTAGAGGAGGCGGGACTAAGACATCGGATTGGTTGGTCTGACATCTGACCAAGATCTTATTGGTTATTTCTCTGAACCAGCCATTTTTCATTCTGCCCTCAGAACATTTTTAGTAAGTAAAACTTTGATGAGTGCAGGTTCACGTCACCCATTCCTGTTAGTAGTCTATCGTCTGTTGCCTCTTCATCCAATTCTACATTTTGTCCCTCTTGTCTTGTTTCCCTTTTTATGGCACTTTTTTGGCCCATCTACTGCCTTGACTCCACCCCTTTTCCATATATGGCTCTGCCCTCCTAACTTACCCATAACCTCACTTCCGCCCTGGCAGAATGACACTGAGGATGGCGGCTCGGACGGCTTCATGCACTCCATGGACCCGCAGCTGGAGCGCCAGGTGGAGACCATCCGGAACCTGGTGGACTCCTACATGGCCATAGTGAACAAGACGGTGCGAGACCTCATGCCCAAGACCATCATGCACCTAATGATCAACAATGTGAGTGTCCCATCAGCACGGAAGGCGTCCTTCAAGCTCCAGCCTTCCTGTAACACTGCGGTTCCTGGTCGTCGCGTTTAGCTGTCCAGATCCTGCAGAGTTTGGAGAACAGGGTACCAACAAGCACTGGACTGACAGGTGGAAAACCGGGAAAAGCAAGCGGGTTTCCAGCAGATTTCAAAGGCAGCGATGTGTCCCTCTCTATGGGGTGTTGTACAAACAGCTCATTTATGCATAAATTATTTCTTAGATGAAGTAATTAAGCACTGAGACCATGCAGAAATACTGTCATCATCCATGGGGTCATTGGGGTAACTTTGTAACAGTTCCACTCACTGCGTGAGCTTCCCGAAGATTCTGTGGTACATTTACTTTGTTTTACTTTCCCTAGATTGGAGTGCGACTGCTTGTACTTCTTGGAAAGTTACAACCAGGTCTGGCTCTAGCTATAGGCAGAATAGTCAGCTGCCCAGGGCCCCTGCGGAGGAAATGAAATGATCCTCGATTTTCTTTTTAGTAAAGTATTTTAGTAAAGTATTTTAAGTACAACCAGCTCTGGTTATACTGTGTGATTCCCCCCCCCCACCCCGATGAATGATCAGACAAAGGAGTTCATCAACGCGGAGCTGTTGGCGTGCCTCTACTCGTGTGGCGACCAGAACACACTGATGGAGGAGTCGGCGGAGCAGGCCCAGCACCGCGACGAGATGCTGCGCATGTACCACGCCCTGCGGGAGGCGCTAGGCATCATCGGCGACATCAGCACCTCCACCATCTCCACTGCCCTGCCCCCGCCTGTCGACGACTCCTGGCTACAAGTTGCGGGGGGGCCGTCCGGGCGCAGGTACCTCACAAGGGGGCATGTTTGGAGGTTGGGCGGGGGGGGGGGGGGAGCGGCATACAGTAAATATCCCGACTTGATGGGTTACACAAAATGGGAGAGGGGTTGAAAACCCAGCATAACATTAACAGAATGGTGATGGTTTATATGAAAACAGCGATGAAGTGGGCACTGGGAACATTGGTGAGGTGGCTCCCTCTGCTGGAATAGAAAGAAACAGCTCTCTACGCCTAGGCCTACACGGTGGAGTGTATCACTGGGAGGGTGTGTGCTAACTGGTCAGGCCCATATGAAGAATAAAACATAGAAATGACAAGTTACTCACACTAGAGCATGACAGCATGCGTAGAACTTTCCAGGCCTTAGGAACTTGGTTACGTGGACTTAAGAAATAACGCAAGTTTTGAGGACCTTACTTTGTACACTAACCCAAGTTACTTCAGTAGATGTCCAGTAGAATGGGTAAGAAAACAGTGTAGGTCACATCATCTGGACTTTTCTTTTCCTGGCGATCCTTGAGGACCCCCCGACGGTCCACGTTTTTGCTCCCTCTGCCAGACAGCTCAGGGGTCCCTGAGAACTGGTTTGAGAAACGCTGCTTTAAATTATTATAGTGATTGTTCTACCCCCATTCCCCTCCTCCTCCAGATCGCCGGCAGCCAGCCCCACCCCGCAGCGTAGGGCGCCCCCAGGGCCTCCCTCCAGGCCCGGCTCCCGTGGCTCGGCCCCTGGGCCCCCCGCTGCCGGAGGTCCCCCTCTCCCCTCCCGACCTGGGGCGTCTCCGGACCCCTTCAGTGGGGCCCCCCCACAGGTGCCCTCCCGGCCCAACCGCGCCCCCCCGGGTGTACCCAGGTAAGTCACGTCAGCGAACTGGTGGTATGAATAAAACTGGGGTGCGTGGGGGGGGGGGGGGGTGATTCTGGACAGCAGTCTCTGCCCAATCAGAGGAGCATTTTCCTCCATTAAGAACCAGGTTGGGAGGTTCGCTGCCCATTTCACCTCAGACGCAACAGCTGGGAATTTGGGGGAGGCGTAGAAAGAGAGATAGAGGTGTAGCTCCTTAAAGTTGGAGGCTTCTTAGATGTCTGTGACCCCTAGACTTCTGGCACCATCCACCTCTCTGCCCTGCCACTCTTCTCCCTCCCCCACAACGCTCTTCACTGCCAGTGATGTCCCCTTTCCTCTCTGAGGGAAGCCCTTTCTTGACATCACATCAGTGACATCACGGACACCCCGAACCACGATTTCACGGCTGGTCGGCCCCCACATACATTTCAGTCTCTAGGCCCTGTCAGACCACCCCAGGCTTCCACACTGCCTTTCGCTGAATTTATTATTACACTTGTTAGGCGAAATGATATCTGGGGTGAAATTTGGAACATTTGACAGCTGCTTTGCTAAACCAAAAATTCACGGTATTCTGAATTGCCTGCACAGAAATCATGCAGGATGATTGATAACCTTCAGAAAATTCTGCTGCCTGCTGCTACTGAACATAAAGCTGTAGGAGCAGATGGGCGGGATTAAGGGGATTCAGGGGAAATTCCCCCAGCTCTGTACCATAAGTGTGGGAAGCCCCCATTTGGCAGGGTGTTAGGAGCGCCACACGTTTTCCACGTACACGTTACCAGTGGAAGATTAGCGGGCAGAGCTGTTTGAAAACCATGACAGGAGATTACATTACACCAGGAAATGCTGGGGGGGGGTGACACCCTCCCCCCACCAGAAGCCTCTACCTTAATTCCATATTGCATCCCTTCCCCCAAAACCACCACCTTTGAGCCTTTACCTGCTCCTTCAACTGTCTGTGCTTTGTGTGTCTATCGCATCTGCTCAAGCCTTCAGAGAGAGAGAGAATGAGAGAGAGGAAAGAGGGATAAAAAGAAGATTGTGAGACTGTAGGACTGAGATTACAGGTAAACAGAAAGAGAGCCTGTTGCTGAGGTTGTGAGCTGGACTGACATGTACCGGATCGAGGCTGAGCTGCGTAACGTCAGAGAAACACGCCACTGAACTCTGCACTGGGTCAGGAAATGGACGCTTTGCGGGGCCCCGCTGAGTTTCCACCTCTGCGTTAGTGCAGCGTTCAGGCCACATTACTGTCTGCTTCCCCCTAACTTGTGATGATGCACACCCCCTCCCACCCCCATGCCCTCCCAATCCTTTCCATTGATTATGGTTATTCTTTCAGAATTACAATCAGTGACCAGTGAGGACTACCGCTAAGGGTACGTCTGGTAACCTCGTTACGAGTCTCCCACGTTGCTCGCCACCTCGCTGCATGACCGTCAGTCACGTCCACTCATGCCGTCAGACTCCGCCCCTGAGAAAGTCCCCCTGTAACCTGACCCCATCTTCCTCCACCCCCCCACCCCTACCTCACCCTCCACTCTCCACCCCAACTGGTGGGTAGCAGGCGAGGAGGCAGCTGCTCATACCTCGGCCCCTGGGCCTGCACACGCGCCCCCACCCTCGCATCTTCCGTACAGTGGGCGGAGCCTAACAGAGAACGTGTAGGGCAGACCCCACACATACCAGGTTCTCAGAGTCCAGGGTTGATAGGGGTGTTGACCGTCACCATGTAAGTGGTACGTGCTGGTCGGACTTCCCATAGTAACCAATCCAGGTTACTGTCTTTTTTGTCAGTAACACAGCCAATGGCTTATTCTGTAGCTCATGAGCTGATGATCAAGGGTTAATCTGAAAGACTGACAGGCCACGTTCACCTGAAAGAGTTAGTAAGCAGGATACCTTAGGCTTGTAAACACTGCCATTGTTGGTTTATATATTTGCTCTCGGCCTCATTGCATAAAGTTATTGCTGGCTTTGATTAGTCATTCAATGGAAATATACAGTAAAGTTTTAGGATGTTAGATGACATGTTTTCTGTCCTTTTGACAGACTGGCCTCCTGTCTGGGGTATTCTCTGCCTTGGTGGGATAAAATCCAGGCTCACTGTGACACAGTATCAGATTGGATGAATATCGACTGAGGCATCTTCCTGTTACTTGTATTTTACCACACAAACTGATGACACAGACATTGCTTAACACATTTTTACACGCATTAGCCATGAGTCACATGATGTTCACTCACCTTTATTTAAGCTGCTGGAGAATTTCTCCTTGACATAAACCTAAATGTAGAACAGAGTGACAGAATCAGTTAGGTGAAAGTCCAACTTACGGAAATCTTCTGTGAATCCAACAATCTTAATTATCTCATTCATTTGTGAAGTCTGCTAGAACATAATTTTGAATTCACAAGACTTTAATTTTGTGTCACGTCCTCGTCTGTCAGCGATACTGTCTTCATCGTCGTCCCTACACTGTCACACATAGCAGGGCATGGCTGTGTGTGTGTGTATGTGTGTGTGTGTGTGAGAGAGAAAGAGAGTGTGACTGTTCGATGTAGCACCATAATACTCTGAGATCATACCTTCTGACGGCGTCATGTCTTCTCTCTGTCTGTCTGTCCCCCCCCCTCCCCAACCTCCTCCAAACCCCCCCCCTCCCCCCACAGCCGCCGGCCCAACAAACCCACAGAGAACCCCCTCTTAGACTTCTGAGCCCTGGTTCCTTGGGGATTGAAAAAGCGTGGACACGACCCCGTCCTTCTAAGACCTGTTCACCTGTTTTCCCCTATGCACTATTTCCTCATGCACACACACACACACACACACACACACACACACACACACACACACACACACACAGACAGAAGAAAATTAGCTATGTCTAGACACTTTGCACAAATAAAGTGCAAAGGGAAAATAAAACGATAAAGAACAGCATAATAATACAGTAATAGTTTCACTTTCTTGTGCATTGTCCTTTTCGTCGTATCTTATTTCGGTAAGGGTGCTTGGGTTTTTATTTTCTTCGTAGATGGAGATGCTCGTCTTGTGTTTCTGAAACACCCTTGAATAAAAACATACACTTAGCTACATTTAGCATGGAATACTTGTGCGTCCACCAGTCCATCTGTATATGCACATGTCCACCACAAACCGTAGCCCCCAGTTTGCACCTACAGGCCAAACCCACTCAGCTTGTGCGATTTCTTGAACCGCCCCACACACCATGGATTGGGAGCGGAGCGACATTCGGACACCTCCCTCTGATACGTTATGCCTCCTGGGCATGCGCAATTACTCTGGAGAGACAACGAGCGTCACAGCTGGCTATCACGTTCTGTGCCCAGACTGCTGTTGGTACTGCGAGGGAACACCACTCCCCCTACTGGCGGTGTGCTGTAATGCAACCTCCCCCATCACATTTCTTGTTCATTTTCCTCTTTGTTTTCCTGCTCCATACATTTATTATTGGAGTTGTTTACTCCTACGCTCAATGCTGTACTCCTTGATCATCATTTGTGTTTTCGAAACACATCCCTTGACTTCAGAATCCCGATGCATTATCAGGATAACTGCATCTCTCACACTCACTGCCACCCTTCTCCCCATACCCCCGTCCCCTAACACCCTGGCCCGATGACCCCTCGGGTCCAGCTGAGGGATGTGCCGTTTGCAGCCACACGACGCGAGCAATAAAGTTTGTACAAAACCTGCCAAGCAAAATAAAGCCGTAAGCAATAATCTGTACATGAGGGACCATGATAGTGTGCCGAGTAATATTTCAATAAAGTAAAACATTAAGGACACTAGCTCTGCTCGGTGGCCTTGCTGTCCTTCGTGACGCCTCCCTCAGCCTCCTTCTTGCAGGCTGTCTCTTCTGTTTCCACTTGCATTTCTACGTTTTTTCATTCATTTTTACTTCTCCCCCCCCCCCGCTTTGTTTTCACAGTCGTCCGGGTAAGGGCAGCCCCTCTCGGCCCGAGAGCCCCCTTCCTCCGTTCGACTCTTAATCATAATTTCCGGCCGTTCTCCTGCATCCCGCCTCACCCCAACCCTGTTCCTCTCACTACCTCCCCCTATTGGTGTTGAAGATTATAAAAAAAAAAACAAAAAAAAAACAAGCAAACGAACAAAAAAATGACAAGAAGCCTGGACCCCCCCCCCCCCACATCCCCACTACTCACCATGGAGACATTTCCCACATTTTATGAAGAGAAAACAGGAAGAGCATCTAAAAGAAACATCTAAATGACCACCCCCCCCAGCATCATGTGATGTTGTGATGTCCTGCACGGCTTGGAGAGCCTCCTGTAAGATTAGCCCCCTACGTTTTTTTCTGTGACGGCGGACTGAGTACATCTGGTCACTGTGAAACAGTCCCCTGCGCCTCGACTGTCCCCTGTAAGTCTTCACGTCCTCCCACCCAGTCAAGAGCTCCACTCCTTCATTAGCGAGACGTTTCTTTGCAAGGCGGGGCCAAAGTAGAAAGTGCAATATCTCCGCGGGAAGGCTTCGGTCGAGCTAACCGCTTTCACGCCAGACACACCATAGAGGTTCAGTCTACGAGGACGTGAAGACGGCGTCCGAAACCTGGGGCACCTTTGGCTCGCCGTGTCCGGTGGGCTGGCCTGGCATGTAACCACACCTCTCGGCAGAATCCCAGGGTGGAAAAAAAATCATTCCAAGTCAGACGTCTTGTAAGCGTTCCAGTGTCTCTTTCTTGTCTCTCAGTGAATCAAGGGTCGAAAGACATTATCAGGTAAACAAAAAAAAATAAATAAGTGTCTATGCATAGATTATTGCAATTGTTTGTTAAACATTCCTTGTCCTGTTGACATTGAGGACAAGGTAGACTTGTGTCTTTGTGGTTGTTGTACTCTGACCCTGTTTGTATTAATTGTTGGGCATGGCAACCTTCTCACATTTAAACAGCTGTGACAGGTCAATAAAAACAGCGCCCCCCCCCTCCCCTGCACAAGCATCCAGCTCCACCAATCTTAGCGACATCATTTACAGATTAACTACAATTTAAGAGTAAATAGTTCTTTATGGGCATATCTTAAGTGTGTTACATATCTTTGTGGTGCATTATGGGAAATTGTGCTTCCACTGTTTAGATTAGTCGACATGTAAGATTAATGAATATTAAATTATTCTGAACACGTGAATATGTGTAAAGTTTTATGTATGATAACGTGGATAAAATGATCACAGTATATATTAAAAAATGTGGGAATCTATTTTCAGTCAATATTACATATTGACACTGCTCAGCAGATGAGTAAAGAAAGGCTCCGCCCCCCTGGAGAAGGAAGAGCGAATGGGTGTTTATTTCAGCTGACATGTGTCCTGTACCTTATTGCTGTTGGTTGAATGAGTCTGTGCAGCGAGGTGCTGTCAATTAAAACAAACAGAAAAATGGGTACCAGCTTTGTTCTGTGAGTAATTTCTTGCCTCCAGCAGGTTATAAAAACAACAATATAAGGAATGTACCAGCATCAGCACACAATGCGTTGTCGGTTTAATTAGCTCAATCAATTTATTTAGAAGAGAAAAAAAAAAAACTTACAGGATGAACCACATCAGAAATATACATCTGAGAGATTTAACCCCCCATAGTGTTTAAACAGTATTTTTCTTAAAGATGATTAGTTTTATTATTTCAAATAAATATATATTTAGTTACCATCTGTAATAAACAGACTGGCCCACCCAGGGTCCCCCACTCCTATGTGTCCCCAACACCACAGAACGATTAAATGTACAGATTTCAAACTCTAACCAGCCTGCAGGTGGAAAATAGCACCCACCCCCCGCCATTCACTGCAGACCACTGACTAAATGTACAATATGTTACAGTTGGAGTATTTACAGGTTTCCTTTACAGGAGAGAGGATCATAGAGAGAGGATCACCCTTCATTGTGATTGGAGTCACTGGCCGTCAAGGGGGAAAAAAAAAAACCAGTCACATTTGAGAACCTGTGGATGAGCTCTGAGAAGTGTGCTGATAGCGTTAGCCCATTATATATATGTATGTATAAGCCATGATGCGCACGCGCACACACACACACACACACACACACACACACACACACACACACACACACACGAGCCAGCCACGCCTCAAGTTCTCATCCAGTCTTCAGTTGTGTCCCACTCCATCTCCACATCTGCTCTTTTCAAACTCAGGGTGCAAAACCTTGCACGACCACACCCTCCGTGCTCACCGAAGGCCAACACCGACGGCTGCTATACTGCTGTCCACATACAAGATTCACACGGAAATATTATGCTTTTCAACGAAACAGTAGCTGGATAATATTTTTGATATAAATATTTTTGGGGGAAAAAAAAAAAAAGAAAAAAAAAAAAAAAAAAAAGAGTATTCATGTACTCCAAAAGGTAGTAGGTAGTATATGGCTAATATAAAGTTTCAAAACTTAGGAAAGGCCGACTTTGGAAGCATGGTGATACGCTAACTTCATTACAAAGATTGACTATTACATCCCACACTAGTTTAGTGATGTTAAGTCCAAACATACCATCTGTTCGGCTTTCGGATCAGCTGGATGACCCAAATGAGTATAACTCCCAGGGAACACCAATCAAACTGCGCACTGAGGAAAGACAAGCTAATCTCACTCATTCTGACAAGCAATCATGCTGAAGGTAGGTCTGGTCCAATCTGCCCACCACAGCTGAATTAGCGGGTGAAAGTCGGCTGAGGTTAACCGGAAGGTGATGCAGAACATTAAACAGACATTATTTCTGAAATCCACTTTGTGAGACAACATAGATAGAAATGGAGATGACAGAGCAGAGAGCAGGATCCTCAGTCCCCAGGTCAGCTACACCAATTCGCAGGCAAATGGATTGAAGTCATTTACTGCACAGATTAACTCAAAGAAGATGCATAACCAAGCATCCCAGCTTGGGACCTCAGTCCTTATCCGCTATGACACGTTATAAGTTCAGTACAACCAAAGAGCAGCTTTCAAGGGCACCATAACCCTGCCTTAACAAATCCGGCTTCTACTCTTCATTGTCTGTGATTCCAGTTAATGATTCATCAAAACCAACCGAAGACTTTGCCTGTGTGATGCGGCTTCGCTTAAAACGGATGGTCCAGCATGACTGACGTTCAAACAACAGAAGATATTTCAGGCATGAACCAGATCACAGACAAGACAAATAAATCCAGTCTTCTGAGCTCCAATTGGAGAATATACAAAAGTAAGCCAATATGAAAAGCCCAATTACCAAGCTCTGTTCTCCAAGCACATCGGAAGGCATTAGAACAGGCATTCCAGCATGTACCCATTCCAGTTCCTCTACACCTACTCATAGATAACTCATTGGACATTAGTATTATCCTCCATATCTTCCACCTCTTCCATTTAGTTGACATGCTCTAACCAATCAGGACTCACGCTTGACCTTCAACCATTCAATAAGGACTCACACTTGACCCCTGCACCCTGTGATACGTGAGAGGCAATCCTATTCGTCGAGGGGCCTGAAATTCCACACTGTCCTTCAACCCAGTGCAGCTCCGCCCCATACTTTAATGAAACTACAATGGACTTAAAGCCAACTGGAGAGGAAAAAAAAAAACTAAAATCCACATTATCAGGGAGTAAATGCCCCCAGACAGTTCTAATCCGATCTGCTCTGCTCTCCCTAAAAACTGGTACATTGTCAAAATCAAGCAGAACCCATATTGTAAAGTGCTTTTCATTGAAACAGTACATGTGCACAGAGATGGATACATACAAAAAAAAATGTGCATGAAGGGGGGGGGCACTCTGTCACAGTCCATAGTTCACAGCTGAAGTCACCTCTTTCTCTAGGCATGTGCTATGCCACCCTCTGCCCCATTTAAGTACCAGAAGGGGGAGCTGGGCGGGACCACACACACAATTCAAAGATGACATCACAATGACGTTACTGCTGCCATTGGATTTAATAAAGTGTGTGAGTGTGGGTTATGGTGGAGTGGGGGGGGGAGGGAATTCCTCAAATCACGCACTAGGACTGAAGCTCGGCAGGGTCTCAGACCCCCTACCCCAATTCATTTGCTTCACCCAATCACTGTCAGTCACTAGCCAGAGACTCAGCCGCTGGAACTGTCCGGTAGCAGGAATAAATAACTGATCTGAGAGCAGGACGCTTGCAACATCTCCAGGGTCTAGGAGGAGGAGGATGAGGAAGGCAGTAGGAATGGGAGGGGGAATCCCGACTTCATCCCTTTTCAAGAGAGTGGGGAAGCTCTTAGACCACCAGGATCTTGACTTCATCGTGCTCATCGGGACGGTAGAAGAACGGGATGCAGGGGTTCTCGCCCAGGAACGGCACCGGTCGGGCCTGGGGGTTCTGTATCTCCTGCAGCAGCTGCATGATTTGCCGAGCGGTGCCGTCTTCGCGGGGGCGAAGCGTAGGCGCCCCGGAACTCTCCATCGCCCCCTGGAGACCATCTACCTCTGACATGAGTGCGGGTCCGGCCGCAAAGTCCACCGAGCTCAAGTCCATGGACTCTGCAGGTAAGGAGGACAGTGAAGAACGATTACACTTAGCGGGTAGACAGTGAGCAGATCCGCTTAATTAGATAATGGCAAGAACACCAACCAAATTAAAGCAGCGCCACAGTTCGAAAACTGACAAACATAAATTAATGTTTCAAAACCAGCTGTTAAAAAGTAAAAAGATATACAGAAGAGAGAGTAATACATTTAAGGTAATGTTTCTCAACCCAGCCCTTGGGGACCCACAGAAAGTCTACAGAATTGTTCCCTCTCGGCTCCCAGCACACCTGAACCAAACAATCCAGAACAGCCAGTTCCTGGTAGAGGTGTTCATGGATCTGAGAGGGAGTAAAAATGTCTTTGGGTCCCTGAGTACTGGTTTGAGAGAAACCCATTGTGGATTTAAAACAACAAGAACAACACAGCATGGCCACTGGAGGGCGCTCTGCAGACGGCGCACCTGGTCCATCCACGGCGTTGAGCTCCATACGCCTGTGGGCGCCGAGGGCGGCCGTGGTCGTGCTGTCGGGCAGCAGGTCGGGGTCGCCCGTGATGCCCACATAGCGGCTGTGCCACTCGTTCCGCTCGCCCACCAGCCGCAGCACCAGCTCCTGCAGCTCCGCCAACTTGGCCTGGGGGGCAAATGCCACAATCAGGCCAACCCCACATAATTATTTAAAATCGCCATGAGGAGGGCACTGTTTCACTGGGGAGCTCCCCTCCATTCAGAGGAGTCCAGCTGACCAAGCTGCCCCAGAACCCTAATAAATCCACCCATCCATCATTCTGCTTATTCATTCCCATTCCCTTAGCTTATCGGCCAGCCGGTAACCCTTCATACAACTATCATAACTGCAAATGGCACACTCACTGCTATCATGAAGTGTCAAAAGCATAAGCAACATTCCAGAAGCCGAATCTGATAAGAACATTCCGGCAAAGCGTGACATCATCAGGGGCTGTACCTTCATCTCCTCTTTGTCTTTGGCCAGCATGTTGATGTACTGGTCCTTCTCCATGTGCCTCTGCTTCATGACGGCTCTTTGGTTCTGGTAGAGGGCGATGTACTCGCCTGCACACAGACCCGCAGACACATGCAGCCTTATTAGCGTGGAATGCAAATAAGGCTGCTTTTACCAAACTGGACCGGTCACAGTACTACAAGAGCACAGTTCATCCCTTTCTTTTTGTCATGAGGCTTTGTCCAGTGTGATGTTCCTATCTAACTATGTTTCATGTTATGGACAATGCTGATTGGACCTTACCTACCATGCTGTACCGAAAGCCTGCCTCAGTCGTTTGGTCATTAAAAATGATTCTGGGTAAGTGATTAAGAGAATTTTACACTTTTTCTAACAACCGACCAATTTATGGCCTAGAACCTGTAATGGATCTTTTAGACAGTTTCAGAACCACTTCACCCCAAACCCAGCTGTGCTCTTAAAACATCGGAAGTTGTTAATGATACATATAGTGATTTATTAGCTGTGTAAGCTGAAGCGCTGCAGGGTTATACTGATCTACTTTAGACCGGCTGACTGGGCTGCATTTCAGGAGGCCCGGGTGTTATGGGACCTCCGCCCTCACCGATGGTGTCCGTCTCCCCAGACAGCTGGATGCAGCGGTGCTCCAGCTCCTCCACCCGCTCCTTCAGGTCAACCTTCTCCTGCATGAGGGTCGTGAAGCGCAGCTGCAGCTTCTCCATGGCCGCCCGCAGCGCCTCGTGCACCTCCACCGGCACGCCATCGGTGCTGGCCTCTGGAAGGGGCATGGCCAACAATCGCCATGTATTAGTGGATATGAAAATTAAATATGAAAATTACGTGATTAAAATTACTTTTGGCTGCAATTGGCTATAAGTGGTTGGAAGTTGGATGGGAAATAACTTTTGTACTCCAAAGGATTCTGGGATTGATGGCATAGGGGAGAATCCCTGCTCACTCTAAAACACCCATGGGTGATCCCACCTGTGCTTGCATGGGAGCTGTGCTGCTGATGCTGCTGCTGCTCTTGACTCAGTGCCGCCACCTGGTGTATGGCTGCCTGGCGCAGGCGCTGCTCTTCCTCCATCCTCTGGAGTGCCTTGTCCCGCTCGCCCTCCAGCTGGGACACTGTTGAGCGCAGGAAGGCCGCCATCTCTTCCTGGCTGTCAAAGTCATCCGGGATGGTGATGGAGGACGTCTGGAAGCTCTCTTTAAATGGCCGGCTTTCCAACCCATCGCCTAGGTCACGAGAGAGGAGACAGACGTCTATCCACAGCTATGACCAAGCACAAGATCACCAAGCCACGCCGCAAAGACCCAAAAATAGCACCTTGGTCGCGGGTCTCTGTGGCCAGCGCTGTGCTGCTCAGCAGATCCCGAACCTCCATCTTCAGATCTTCGTTGTCTTTGACCAGCTGGTTTAGCTTCTCCTGCGTGCGACACGGTTCAACATGGTAGTGTGTCCAATGGGAATAACATTTCATCACTACTAACTTTACATATTTTCCATTTCATTTACATTTAAATGTACACAATTCAAAGGGCTTCATCCCAATACTTTTAAACTCCTATAAAATATATCAGATACCTGAAAAAGTCACAAGTACAGTTAAGAGGCAACCTTTAAGTCAGAAATATGGTTCTCTAATCTCTATACCACCAACAGGAGTGTCCTGTGCCTTTAAGGGCAACGCGTAATACAGCCATTAAGTCTGAAATATTGGTTACCAGGCGAGACCGGATTTGGCTTTATTTAGTAGACCGTCCAGCTAATATCTCTGAATTCAAGTGGCACCTATGTTTTGACAGCTGCCGCTTTAACTCGAGTGACTTCCACATATAAACTTGCCCACAGTGCATGCCCTTCGCCATGGCGCCCCCTGCTGGGCTCACCTGGGCCTGCTCCAGCTGCTTGTGGCTGATCTCCAGCTGCACCTTGCCCTGCACCTCGTCATGCTGCAGCCTGTCCATCAGCTGCATCTGCTGCAGGAGGTGCCGGTTCACCTCCTCGCGCTCGGCAGCCAGTTGCTGGTAGCTGGCTGTGTACTGCTGCAGGTGTACCAGGTACTGGTCTCGCTGCTCTAAAGCCGCCTGGGCCTCCTGGCTCTTGGCCTCAAGCTGCCAGAAGGGGAACCAGAGGGAGGGGTGGGGGTGGGGGTGGGAGGTCAAAACATTCTCAGATACTTCCAGGAGGAGTGGGGTAAAAGAGTATTAACTACTAAAGCAGATGTCTAGAGGAGTAGGCTCGGGTGGGGAGCACAAGTCAAAGCCGAAAGCTAATTGGTCCCTGAAGTACCCCTCCCGTTACTCACAGATTGAAAACATATCATTGGCTAATAAGGCTGGCCCCATATCACTTATGGCGCCTCTTATGACCCCCAGCTTAAAAAACAAAATAAAAATCCTAGAATCACCACAGCAGATGAGTCTGCAGTCCCCTGAGGATGAAAGCTGGGGGAGGGTCCCTCACCTGCTCCCGGACATGGTGCAAGTCCTCCTGCAGCTGCCCCATCTTGCGAGCCAGTTCCTTCTTCACATGCTGCTCTGACTGCAGTCCACTGGTCAGTTCCATGTTCTCATTGGTCTGCCAGGGGCAATAAGGGGGGGGCATCTCAGAAACACCGCAACTGATAGGGGTCTTTCAGGGGTCTGATGCTAACACAGAGCGGCCGGTGACTAATACAAGGACGCTGTTGGATTGTGCTTAAACCTTGGCTATAATTTAGTGGCACAGGTCTAAACGACGTTTTCTAAAAAGCATTCAGGTGTGGTAGCCGTCAGCGTATAATGAGTGCAGGGAACGACTTCTCACCCACTTTTTTGGTTCATGGATATATTAATAGATGAAGATGTGATACTACTTCCAGGTTTCAGTTTAACGGTATATGAATACCCGGCCGTCTGACCTTGTTGGACAAGCTAAGAATCATATCCCGCAGGTATCTGATTAACATCTAGTCACAGGAACATACAGCAATTCCCTTTGAACAAAATCTGACACTAACCGGCAACAAACCTGCACCAGATAACTCTGATAGAGAACAGTAATCCAGCAAATGACTGCTGGTTTGTTCATATGGGGGGGGGGCTGCCATCATCACTGCATAAGCGATGATGTAAGCCCATCATGTCAGCCTCGGTCAAACAGCTGGGATGCTGGCCTGCACCTCAGGAGAAATGGGCTTCCGGAGCGGCTGAGATGAGACCCCAGAAAATGCTTCACCAGGTGTCGGTGGAGGGAGGGAGGATATGGAAGTTGGACCTTAATCCTAAGGACGTCATTAAGGCTGACGGCGTCCCCGGACATCCTGCCTAGATGGGGCGCCCCAGAGCACACCGCGGCCCTCACCAGCTTGACAAAGCCGTTCTGCAGCTCGGCCAGCTGCTCCTTGAGCTCGCGGTTCTGGGTGAGCGCCCGGCTCAGTGTGGCCTTGTCACTCTGCACGTCCTCCAGCATGCGGCGCCGGTCCTCCGCGTCGGTGGCCCGCCGCTCCCCCTCGCGCTCCAGCTCGGCCAGCCGGGTCTCCTGCTCCTGACACAGCCGGCTCAGCTGCTCATTGTCTCGGACCTGGGGAGGGCGGGGGACACAGGAGCGGTGATATAACACAGGACTAAAAATACCTGGGAACAAAAAAGAAAGGGAACTCAACTACTGCAAACAAAACAGTTCCACTGAAACCAAACACTTATGTGCAGGAGCCACATAGACACACACGTGCATGGACACACACACACAGACACAGACAGACACAGACGTCAAGGACACTTAAATCTCATTTTCTCTGCATTTTATGCTGATTGGTACAGGCCAAGTAAACAATTCCAGAATGTGATAAGATAGCAGTTTGTGAACGACCTTGAAATAAGCATCTCCCCTAACAGAGGATTCGACAGCTCTAACCTCTAAGGAATGGAACCACGGTCACTCCCCTTAGACCCCCTAAAGTATGCTGTCCGCGGCCATTACCTGGGCTTGATACTGCAGACTGAGGGCCTCCTTCTCCTGCTGCATGGTGCCCAGGGACTCCTGGAGGGCTATCTCGCTCTCTGAGAGACCCACCGGCTGGGCAGGAGCCTGGGGTTCTACTTCTTGGGTCAACGGCGCTGGCAGGAAACCAGACATTAAGCAACTTACTTAAAACCCTAAAACCGCCTTGTTGAAAACAATGAGCGCTATAAAAAGGAACAAAGCACGAAGCGAGAAGCTGCGCGACGGTAAGTGTGGAAGCAGCTGTGTAAAGTCACCTGCCTACGCTGCACCACCTTCCAGCAATGCACCATGGGGTTAACCTCCGCAGACCTTACCTGCACTGTTCTTCAGCTCTGTCATCTGGGCCTCCAGCTCCCGGACCTGCTCCACAAAACCATCTCTCTCTTTGGACAACAGGGTCACCTGTTCAGGTACACCAGTGCGAGTTACTGGGCAGCTCAGATCATAAAACATTCACTATTATTGGGCACATTTTCACAGTGAAAACTCGGCATTATTTATGGGCCTTATAAGCACAATAAAGCACCCTAGACCGAAGAATTTG
This sequence comes from Brienomyrus brachyistius, assembly GCF_023856365.1. NCBI lineage: Eukaryota > Metazoa > Chordata > Actinopteri > Osteoglossiformes > Mormyridae > Brienomyrus > Brienomyrus brachyistius. The sequence goes on along the minus strand of NC_064539.1, from coordinate 6,988,259 downwards.
GCATTATTTACAAAGCGCCTCTTGCATTATATACAAAATGGAAGTGCTGGGGCCTGTGTGGAGGGTCTGAGTCCTCTCGGATAGCAGGAGCAGCAGAGGTTGTACCTGGGACAGCAGCTGCTCTGTCTTCTCCTTCCATACCAGCGCCTCCTGCTGGATCTGTGCGACATACTGGTCCCTCTCCCTCTGCAGTTGTGCAATGGACTCCTGCAGCTACAGCAAGAAGGGGAGTAGGTGTTACAGGCAGGCGGCCTGCAGTCACATGGCCGCGCAGACATGCACAGTCAGGCACACGGGCCGAGCATGCTTATGAAGTGTTTACTACCTGTGCTGAATGAGCCTCCATCTGCAGCTTCTCCTCCAGAAGCATCGCCACCTGCTGGTCGGCACTAGGAGGACCAGACTGGCTGGAGAACTGAGAGCAGGGAAGTATAGATATATAGTTAATAGAGTGACCTGGCCACCGCAGATATATCCCAACTTCACAGACATGCACAAATGCAATTACTATGAGACTCCGCCCACCTGCTGGATCATGAGGTCGGCCATCTCTAGTCTCTTGCGCAGGTCCTCCAGGTTAAGCTGCATGGCCGAGTTCTCGTTCACCTTCAGCTTCAGCTGCTCAGCCAGTTCCGAGCTCCTCTGATTGGCCTCTTCGCTCGCCTGACTGGGGGGGACGGGGGAACGAGGAAAGGTACGCAAGTCAGGAGCCAAAAACTGAGCACGACAACTGCAGGGTGAACAGCAAAGGTCAACTGGTTCTCCCACCCAAAGTAGCACTTACCCGAGTCTGTAGACTTCAAGTCTGAGGTTGTCTCTCTCTTTTTCAAGCTCTTTGTTATGCTGAAAGAAGGAATAAAGTTTATTGTAGCAAGAAGTTTTACTTTATGATAAGACCAATCATAACCCCAGCAGAAGATGTGGACACGAGGCAGCGTACAGAGCTTGTGCCTGTGTCCGGAAGGACATGGGTTCAAATCCCATGGCCAGCAGAATCACCACATCACCACTGTACTTAAGCACGGCTGCCTCCAGACACTGTAAAAAGACTGACGGCGTGATGACAGCTCGCCGTGTGCTATACCTTCTCAAACTGCTTCTGCTGCGTGGACACGGACGAGAGCGTCCTTTCCAGCTCCGAGATCCTCTGCTTGCTGGCCTGCAGGCGGGAGCCCAGCTCCTCGGCTTCCCCTGGGGACGTGAACATCCATTTGCTCAGAGCTGCCATTTCACTTCCTTTATTTGAGGGCAGTCGCGCAGAAAAGTGGTCAAAATCAGGCTTAAAGACTTCGGTCGCAAAAGGACCTGAATACCAAATGGTACGGGGTTCAAACCGCCTACCCCCCTCCCAAAACAGCTTTCAGGGGTTGTTCATATCATGACGGATGTTAGAATAGGCCACCTGTCCTTTGCCTGGCAGCCTGCTGGGTGTAGGATAGGGCTGTCTGCAGCTCTGACTTCTCTGACACCAGGATGCCGATGGTCTGAATGTGGACCTATGAGAGAGGGAACAGACCTGTCAGTCATCGCATGGGGTGGGGCATAGCTCAGCCCCATCAAACTGATAATACTGCAAAAACAGCAATCTCTGTCACACTGCTATCCATTCTGCCAAGCATAAATGTTATATTTTATCCTAGAAATACCGGGAGGGTAGGTACTGTCACTCTAATACAAATCATTAAAAAAAATAAAAACTAGCATCACTTTTTCCTCTAGAACTGACTGACCCAAGTTTGGACCGGATCGGGTTTTATTATAGAGATTGCATTCTACACCAGAGAGAAAAGTCCTCCAGTATCTCTGACTCACCTGCAGCTGCTCTCTCATGGCTCCCTGCTCCTTCACAAACTTCTGCTCAAACTCTTTGCGCTCCTTAAAACACAAACATGACACGGGGATCAGAGCCATCACAAAGGGCTACTGAAGGGGAAGTGACTCGAGTCAACATATGAAAATGCCCAGACAATTAGACGATTTTCCCACAATTCCTCTTCTGTATTTCAGAATGAATTTGAGAAAGGCAGCCATTTTTTTGCTAGTTAATAGTTAAAGGTGTGGCTAAGGGCTCAAGAATGTCCACTTTCACTCCACTCACCTTCTGAAGTTGGTCTGTCAATTCCTGAGTCTGTTGCGTCTGTTATGGGGGAAAACATGGATCAGGACTGAGAACTACAAATCGCAAAAATTCTCAGATGATCCCAACCATTTTCACAAGAACCTCCTATGACATTATCTGGGTGAGAATGACCTTTGACCTTCGCAAACCAAATATAGCAGCAATACTTCCATTTTAAGCAAGCAATGGAAACCCAACAGTTACACTGGATCTAGGCACGGCTGACAGACCACTGAAAGAATTCCAGACTAGTGCTAGAACCCATTCTTGCTCATATCAACACAGAAAAAAAAACATAAATGCAGCAGCCACCAGTAGTTAGTATGGGTTAGTACTCAGTGCACAAGAGTCACAGAAGGACACTAAGCTTGGCAGTGTGTTTCCACACAAGGAAAGACCACCACAAAGGCATCGGCCATCTTGGAAACCCGCCCTGGGCTCTCGCCATCAGGCCATTGTTATATTGTACGCAGTTGAAAGAAAATAGGCATGCGGGATTGGGAATGTGCATTCAAGTGGGCACAATGCTGCCGTGAACAAGGTGTGGGGGGGTAGGTGGTGGTGGTGGGGGGGGGTTATACCTTCAAGCACGCATGATGCCTTAAGTGAGGACATCTGCTGGGGTCTAAGCCAGGGTGGGGTCACTTGACATTAGAGCTGGAGTGGGCAGCAGGCGTGCCGTGGTAGGATTAGCCACAGATGGGGGGGGGGGGGGGTGACATACACTTGCACACAACCAGACAGACACTCTTACCAACTGGTCTAGCTTTGCACTGAGCTGGTTGTTTGTTAGATGGCTGGAGTTGAGGGCGGCTGCCAGCTCCTGGTTTTGAGCCTGACGTGCAGGCATGCAAAGGATGGGAGGAGGAGGAAGAAAAGAAAAGATAAATAACAAAAAGAAACGGAGTGAGAGATGGGAGGGGTGGTGCAAGGCCACGGGGCAGAATTTTAGAACAGGAAAGGATAAAGACATCACTCGGAAAATCCACAAATGACACAAACTGTCATCTACCTCTGGAGGAAAGCAAAAGAGGAAGGGCTGTTTGTGTGCGAGCCCAGTTACAAAGAGAAATTTATACCCTGGGCAGTAAGAATGGGGGAGGGGTGCTTTATTAGAATAAAGCAAACACAATTACATTATTGTATACCAACTTTTTTCTGTGAGTTTGGGAAGCCAAACAGCTGGACCAAATGATGACAACATGCTGCCATCCGTCAGGAAATTTAAATGGACACAGCAGCAAAATACTATTCTTTAAAAGAGTGGAATAACTTTTTCCAGTATCTGGGCCAGGCTGTGGGTTCAGATGCACATACACACAGCATGGATATCTGCCATCATCGCGGCAAAACTGACTCATTCCATGCAATTAGCAACTGAACTTAATTCTCCAATTCCATTCCAACAGAAAGCCAACTTTTCCTTTCCCACCAAAAAACAAGGATTGTAGAGATTATATAAGCTGCAAAAAAAACAACATATGAGAAAGAAGGCATGAATTAAAATATTTAAAAAAAATCGAAATACAATTCTTAAAAATAAAGTCATCTTTTAATATTCGTGGCAGAAAGGTTGAACTGTGAGGCGAGAAATCTCATGTGGAGGGAGCGAAGCGGAAACTACTCGATGAGAAGAGTGAGGAGCCGAAACCCAACACGGTCAACTGGCTGGAAACTTGGTAACCTGGCCACCCAGTCATGTGATATGAAGGTGGAGCTCCGTCAAGAATAACAGCGGTAAGATGAGGGGGTGGGGCATAAAGCAAAGCACCCCCCCCCCCCCCCGATGAAAATAAAAATGCCAAAAAAACCAACCAAGGCTTCTTACCTCCAGTTCTTTTTCATTGGGGGGTGATACGGCACTGTCGCCATTCACATATGATGACTGGGACTGTCAGGAAGGGAAAAAGAGTTTTTTTCCTCCGCCATATTTGCTGACTTGTTTATTTATTACTTTCCTCAAACAAACACTGGTGCTGCAGAAACTGTTTACTCCGCACCTGCACTGCTTGGCCCCGAGCCTAACAGACAACACCTAGAAGACAGGTTCCAGGCGGGGCGGCCCAGGAAGGACCCCTACCTCGGACAGTAGGCCGTTGAGCTGCTGAGAGAGCTGCCGCAGGCTTTCCGTGGAGGACAGCGGCCTATGAGGATAGAGACCTGGTCAGGTCCTCTGCGAGCTTAGCGGCCACTGACATCTAAAGCACAGTTTCTCCTGGAGCACTGAGAGCAGTTCTGACCTTAGGATTTGAATCGCAGACCAGTCTGTCTGCACCTCCCACTGCCTCTCATATACACAGCATGCGAGTCACATTAAACAAAAGGGGCAAAGAACAGGCTCCCCACTACCCCACCCAGAGCACTACCGGGTCCATTGCGCACAGCACTGCCGCTCACCTGGGCTCCTCCGATGAGTTTTCAGTGTGGTCTGCATCAGGGTTGGAGACCTGGGGGAGACAGAGAAGGGCACTGTGAGGACACAGACCAGAGATTCGAGATCCAAGATGCATAGGAATGCTTAGTCGTTCAGCCTGACTGAGTGCAAAACTATACAGATAGTGAATAGAAGGTCCCAGAATATCCAGGGTTCTCATGAGTGCACAAATCACATTTACCAGAAGGGGGGGGGGGGGGGGCGCTTTGGAAATTACATGGATGGATGGATAATCGAATCAGAGTAATACCAGGCAGTGGACGTTAAGTGAGTTGTTAGTAACCATGACAACAGGGGGCTAACTGACAGAGACACAGACAAACCTGGGTCACGGCACTGCTGCCGGTACACTCAGAATTAGCGGCGTTAGCGAAGTTAGGGGTGGGCAAGCTGTAGGCAGGCTCCCTGTGCAGGCCCTCCGTGGCCGGGATGTCCGGGGACCCCCAGCCGCCCCCATCGCTCAGAGCCTGGCACGACACACATGGCAACGAGGCGTGATGCACTGACAGACAGGGCACACACACCTCGCAAACGGCAGGTAGCAAGAAAACCGAACACACCCAAAGCTTCGGGGCAGGTGTGAAGTTTATTAAATATAAGAAATGAACAGCAATAGCTTAGAAATAGCTATTCCAACTGAAATATAATACTGGCTGAAAAGTAAAAAAGTAATTCTAATCTCTTAATCCCCAAAAAATTTTAAAGAAAAGAGTCATGCCAATATATGGAGAGTCATGCAGAGAGCAGGAGGCAGAAAAGGAGAGAGAAACGGAAGGAAAGACCAGCTCACCTGGCTGTTAATAAATGGAGGAAGAGTGACCCCATTAGTCAGAGTATGATCAGACACCAGAACTTTGAGAAGGTTCTGAATCTATAGGAGAAAGGGGAGCGGAAGATCGGCAGACCGAGTGAGGAAGAGGAGGGGCGACGCACTCAGGGAGAGTGACAGAAGACACGGGGTAGCGAGGGGTGCGTTACTATGACATCAGTTATTAGTATGTACCTATCAAAAAGAATAAATGTGCAGTATGCCTAATACAAGCAATATTAGGAAGTCAGACCACTACAGAGATTTAACTCCTCTTCCAATAAACAAAAAATGGCCATAATATCAAACTCATTCATTGCTTTGACCACACAATATTAAAGAGAGGACAAAACCATAATGGAGGATCTGTGCACTTTCAGAAAAGGAAATATCACCATATGAGACAATGAAGATAATCAAGAAACTTTCTTGTGCTGATCATATACTGCTGAAGTAAAACCTCAGTCATCTCTAAGGCTTGGGAGGATGGTAACTGAGTGCGGACCTAAGGGGGCGGTCACTCACGCTGTCAGGGGACCTCCTCTCCTCGGTGGGTGTGTCAGCCCCTCCCTTCACCTTCCTCTTCTTCTTAGCCCCCGCACCCCCAGTTGGAGGTGTGCTCTTTTGCTGAAACTCCTTCAGCTGGTGAGAAGGTGTTGGTGGAGGGAGAGTGAAATTTAATATATAAATTTAAAAAAAAAAACACAGGTTTCTCAAAGTAGCCAGTCACTTGATGATTACAGAAATAGGTGGGGGGGGGCACACAAGGATTTTTTTGGGAACCACAGCGTGTGAACTGGATGCAAATTTTAAACAGGGTTAAATACAGAGACACATTGCACTGCCATTCATGCCAGCCCAGAGATTATGTTTCAGTCTGGGTCACAATGACCAGTCATGTGTTCCAAAATGATTGGGCGTGCCAGTCAACAGGCAAACACTGGCACTATTTGTCATGTAGTTCATAGCAGAGGACAGCTTACTTATCTCTGTTGTTTGCTTAACAAAAGAAGACCTACATTCACATATTTGAGATACTTCGTCAATTTCAAACCATGCTCAAGCAGAAAATAAACCTACTGAAAGCTCTGAAAAACAATCTCATACAAGCAAAAACTCCCTAACAAATATGGGGTACATCAGATATACACTAGTGGCAAAAATTGTGGAAACACCTAGCAAGTTTGGCAACGCACTTTACAAATTCCAACACAAATATTGGCGACAATGTTTATACATTATCAAAGAATGTTACACATATCATATAATGGACGATTAAATAAGTAACTAGAGCAACAGCTCTAAATTGGAAATGTTCCCACAGTTTTGGCCACTAATGTATATGGGTCCTACCAATAAGATTAAAATCTAACAGTCTCCTCTGCAATCACTAAAAAATGCATGCCCAAATTTAGGATTGTGATCATTTTAAAACTGAAAGCCTTATAAAATTAATATTTATGATTTATCTACTCACCATTATACGTAAAGGACGGCGGAAAGTAACGAAACGTATAAAACGGATGTTTGTAGTTTCATTAAAACGATGGCATGTACTGACTATGAGGACTGTCTCATCCTACACGGAGTAGGATTTAAATCACGACAACGTCCACGGTTGTCACAAGTGCAATACTAATGTGCTTGATTTGAACTTGTCTGTATTTCTCACACCTCAAGAAAGAAAAAAAAATCAGCCAGCAGAAGAGAAAAGGGTGCCAGAGACGCCCCTTGGGCGCGATGACAGCCCACAAGCCGCGTCCAAACCGGATACCGGTAAAGTTCAATGTGCCAGACGGGGTTGCGACAGCTGTCATGGGGAACACAAACTGTAAGAAGGACCGACATGGACAAATTCCTAAGTTTGCATTCCACACTAACAAGGAAGCTGGGCCTTTAAAAACGACAGAAACTGTGAGACTCGACGAGGTACGGTTTCCGCGAAGCGGTCAGTAATACATAAGGCGGTCTCGGTTCCAAAGTCAGATCATTTCGGCTTAGCCCGGTCAACAAGGTACGGCTTTGGCCGCGGCAGAAACAACGGCCGTAGAAAAACAAAAGAATATGCTTTCTACGCCAACCTAGAAAGTAATGCGAATATCCTGGGCTTTATCTGGTCAGCCATCGGGGTGGCGTTGTCAGCCGGGACTGTCATCCTTCGTTACGCAGACGGAGAGGTGTCCCCTGATACACACAGAGCCGTTCCCATTGCCAGCGGAATATACTGGGCAAAAAAAGCATTAATTTGGCGACGGGGGGCAAGTTGTCATGTTTCCGAGCGACAACGCTAAATGCCACGTCTTAGCTTCAGTGCCGCCCGGCCGCCTCCTAACTCTTAGCACCGTAATGCTAACACCAGGCTGACAGCCCTTAAAACCGCCAAAGTTGACAGATACCCAAATATCCAATTACGCATTTCTTTAAAGATTATGGTATTTCTATCTTTCTTATTGTTCAAGTCCCCACACTGACTCCTGAAGCAGTCACTCCCTTAGGCCGGAGTTAATCCCCGGCATTTCAGTGGCAAAAGCAGCCGAGAGAATGGCCTCCGATAGGACGGACGAACGCTGATGGAGGAGCTGGCAGATGTGTAGCTCGGACAGCCTCGGGATCCGCCCGGCGTTGCCCAGCGGGGACAGTGCAGCACAAAACCAACAGGTCGACAAGTTACCGAATAATGTGGTCACAATTGGATGGAAAAAGCAGATTTCGTACCTTTTTCTTGGCCGCGGCGAGTTTGGTTTGCCTGCTCTGGTCTGCCATTCTGCATCGTCCGGGACAGCAAACGGTACCACGTCATCAAACTAGATTCCGCACTTTAGCGCCCCGCCATGTTTGTAGTCCTTTCCCAGGACCAGGCCCAATCTGCGATAGGCGAATGTGCCATATTTTGTTTTTAAAATGTGTTTTAAATTTAGTCACCAAAAATTTGTACTAGGATCTTCGGTCACCATCCCTCTATGATGGGCAGTCACGGATGGATGCGGTGACGTAAGAATCAAAATCTGAATCAGAATCATCATATTCACCATCTATGAAAAGTACCAGGAAATTGTTTTGGTGGTGGCAGGAGTATACAATTTAAACATAGAGTCAAGACAAAAAAGACATAAAAGAAATTGAATAAAGATTTAAAAAAGAGAGATAGAAAATAGGAAAGCGTGCTATTAATAAACAAACAAACATGTAGTCATATAAATAAGATAGCAAGATGTGGTACACAAACAGCTTTAATTGGCATATGTGGAAATCAGCTTCGAGTGAGTGGGAGTATAAAAGACAAAGTATGGCAAAGTGGCCTCTTTTAGGGGGGCAACAGGCAGCCGTATTTGGACTGACGTCTCAAAGCTTTGTCCGCAAACGGAGATACTGGAAGAGGAAGTGACCAGCATGGGAGGTCTAGCATAATTTTCTTAGCCCTGTTTTGTACATCACAATATTCACTGCTTGGAGCACAAAGGTGCATACCCAAAACAGAGTGCAATAATGCATTCTGTTGCAGCAGTGTAAAACTGAGCCAGACGTTCGTAACAGTTTGGATCCATATCTCCAGCTGTTGCAAATAAAACTGGCACTGCTCAGTTTTCTTAGTTAAGCAGGTGACTTTGGGTCCCATTTGAGGTCTACCTGAATGGCTTGATGTTTAATTTAATAATGTGCTCTCAGAACACAGTAATGACACTTGTCACCAGTTATTTTTATTATGCAAATTATATATGTTTCACAATTCATAATTATTTCCACATTGTCATTTTAGAGTTGCCATTAACTTGTAATGTCCAAGTCATCCCATCTTCTTGCACAGGCGATACACGTTACCTAATACTGTACTTGGAAAACTAGCTTGACCAGTCACTGCAGTTGTGGAATTACGCTAAGAAACTGTTCATTGTGCAGTACATCTGGCTCAAATACTGTATATGACTATCGTGTGCCGTAATTTGGCTTCATTTGAAACCAAGACAAAATTCTTAATCATATATATATACCCTGCCATGGGATCTCAGCAGAGCCAAATGAAACAGCTAATTATGACCATTCAATAATGAAGACAGCCGCCTCTATTTTGAAGAAAAAGATGCAAATTTCATACTGACTGAATGATTAAGTCACTAGTTGCCTAGAAATCTAGCACTACACATTTATAGCAGTGACAACATAAAAAGGTACATCTATGCAGCATATTCTATTTATTTCAGCACAAACAGCGGGTTTGTTCATTTCAGTCCAGGTGCAGAGCAATTCTTTCAGTGACTGTGCTTGGAGAACTCCTCTAGGGCCCAGCGCTTGTTCTCGATCTCTAGCCGGAGCTGCGAGTACTGCTCCACCAAAGCCTCGAACTCCTGGCCCAGGATCTCGAAGGATGACAGCGTGGACTCCGCTGTCTGCTTCTCGGCCTGGGCGGCCTTTAGCTCCACGTCCAGTTTATTCCTGAAAATGTAAAAAAAGATGTAAAAAAGGCAGTATGGGAAACACAGCACAAAGCTATTAAAGGTCTTATTGCAACTTAACTAAAATAAAATCTATTTTCCATAGAATGGATTGTATGTCTCGCGGGAAAGAGGGGATACGTTTACATTTTATGCATTAAGCAGATGATTTCATCCAAAGCAACGTACAAGTAAGACAAATAGTACATTACAAACATATGTGCTGTCAAGGAGTCGACTAGACACAAGTGCAGCCTGACTGAGCTTCCAATGAAAGCCCAGGTAGATGTGTAAGCAGTCCTGGAACAGGACTTCTAAAACAAGAAGCTCAAAAGACTATTCAAGGACCAGAAGTGCAACATATTTGCAAGGGAACGTAATGAGGCATCAGGTTAGTAAAGAGAAAATGGAACAGATGGTCTAGGGGAGTTTCTACAAGATGGAGAGAAACACACGAAACAAATACTGTGAAATATGAAATATATACAAAGTACCATCTAAAATAGATCAACTCGCACTTTTATTTGAAGATCATTCCCACTCGCCTTACCTGATTACGCGGTGGGCGCTTATTTTCTCTGTTGTATAGATATCTACCTGAAGCCGCAGCATCTCAACTCTGTGAGGGGAAATGACCAGTTAGGGCCATTAAGTGCTCCGCAGCAATCTGCAGCTACAGCAGTATTGCAGGGCCCACGCAGCCAGCCAGCACGAGGCGTGCTTGGCGAGGCACTGTCCCCCACCTGATCTTACAGCACAATAGCTTGCACTTAGCTTCCAGATACTCCACTTTCTTCTTGTCCAGATCTCTCTGGGCTTTCAGCCGATAATCCAAGATGAGTGACTGTAAGATCTGGATGCAGCCCATCACCTCCTGTAGACCAAGGGGAATGAGATGGAAAGGGCTCACAGCAAGGGTTCTATACTATACTAATATGATTTTTTTTAAATAGTGAAGATTCTGCATGACACACATTGTCCATAAGGCTTCTTGATGCTTATTATCCATCCATTTTCCAAACCGCTTATCCTACTGGGTCGCGGAGGGTCCGGAGCCTATCCCGGAAGCAATGGGCACGAGGCAGGGAACAACCCAGGATGGGGAGCCAGCCCATTGCAGGGCACACGCACACCTACGAGCAATTTAGCAACAAATGCATCGTTTCTCAGTCCATCCATCCACCCATCCATTTTCCGAACCGCTTATCCTATTGGGTCGCGTGGGGTCCGGAGCCTATCCCGGAAGCAATGGGCACGAGGCAGGGAACAACCCAGGATGGGGGGCCAGCCCATCGCAGGGCGCACTCACACACCATTCACTCACACATGCACACCTATGGGCAATTTAGCGACTCCAATTAGCCTCAGCATGTTTTTGGACTGTGGGGGGGAAACCGGAGTACCCAGAGGAAACCCCACGACGACATGGGGAGAACATGCAAACTCCACACACGTGACCCAGGCGGAGACTCGAACCCGGGTCCCAGAGGTGTGAGGCAACAGTGCTAACCACTGCACCACCATGCCACCCCCTTCCCTGATAATTATTTTTTTTAAATAAGCATCTACATTTTCAAAATGTTACATAGCAGAAATACACCTTTCAAGACATAAAAATACATTTTCCAATTTGTGTCCATTTCTTTGACCACCAATCAAAAACAGGATCGGGGTACTGGCATCAGCTATAGGGAGCTTTTCCGATGCACCAGGTACCCAACTTTCTCTACGCAACTTACATACGTGTTTACTGTAGGTTAGTATGCAAACAGCCTGCCTTGCAAACACAAAATACAACTGCCATCTTCTAAACATTTAGTTAAACAAAAAGTAAATAATAAATGGATTTGTGAACAAGTGAAGAGACCCAAGCTTCAATTTGAATCAGAACAGATCTAATGACAACTGGATGGCATGACAAGAAACACAAAAGTATTTGCTATAATAGCAAACCGTATGGAAGAAACGGGACACATGCGCAAGTGGTGCTGGTCGCTGAGGTTATAACACTTATCCAAACTGTCCAAACAGAATAAAATATGATGCATGTAAATGGGATTGGTCACCCATTCCCCTTCGTTTATAATGCCCCAAATAATTTATCGAACACATTTGTTTACGTCAAGCCAATATAATTGTGCACAGAAACTGTTAGTTGCTTAATTGATTCATAGTCAAATGTGGCTCCAAACAAAAGAACAAGCACATAATGAAAACGTAGACAAGTACGTTACTGAGATCCAGCCAGCACTTACAGAGAGATAGCAGTGAGTCTGCCGCTGCAGCAGGGCGGCGCCCTCCCTGGTTCTCTCCTCCAAGGCATCTGCTCTCTTGCTTTCGCTCTCAAGGATCTCTGGCAGCTGCGACAACTTCATGCTTTTCAGCCCCTCACTCTCGTCCTCTGGGGAGATTAACATGAACCGTCAGACTGGGTGTCCCGAGGAAGCCACGTCAGAAAAAAACGTGTCCAAAAAATTTTTGGTAGCACTAAGTTTACCCCAATCAGGCTGGTAGTATGTAAGAATGTTAAAACACTTCTTTTTCAAATGCCCTTCCAGCTCCATCAACAGTCTCTGCTTCATTCGACGCACATCCTAGGGAGAGTGTCAAAAGGTCAGTTTATACCTTGAATAACCCGTCCAGGCACTCAAGATAGTGTTGTGCAATTCTATTTTTAACATGGGTGTGTCATGCATCTGCAGCTACATTCATTCATGCATTGAGATGTAGATGAGTCCAGATTCACTGATGTTTGTGGTTGCTGCACCTGCTCAGGGGGCATGAGGTCCAGCACGTGCTGAGCAGACAATCCCAGCAGGAGAGGCTGGTCTTGGCTCGTGGTGCTGCTGGGGTCTAGCTGCCTCACACACTGGGCCACCAGAAGACAACGCTCCAGGGTGTCATAAAACTACACACGTGTGGATAAAAAAAAAAGAGAGTAAATTTTAAGGTTAATGGCCAAGTCATTGCACAGCAGATTTCACTATTACACATGATTTTGAGAAATTGGTTTGAAAACAGGTTTTAGGAATTCTATTTCAGGTGCGTTACTGAGTGTACCTGGTTTCAGAATAGTATACTACAATATCTGAAAACATCCAACATCTAATGGAGATGTTCAGAAGTGGACCTTGTCATCCTCGGATGAGGTGCCACTGCGGTGTTTTCTGACACAGTGGTCCTGGATCATCTCCTGCAGCAGCCGGTTCAGGCTCTCTGACTGCAGCCAGCGCAGTCTCTGCGCTTGGAGGTCTCTCTCAGCCTGCACATGCCACACGACATCAGCTGGTTATCAACCAGGAAACACCAAGAAAACCACACAAGCTGGCTGGAGTTTTTCCATTAAATATCAAGCTATATAAATGCCCCAAGAACGTACTGTGCACTACTTCAAGATAACGACAGATAACTATAAAATATAACACCGGAAATACATCATTATACATAATTATATCATAACTCAGATCTTAAATGTTGCACAGATGCTTCTAGTATTTAAAACACAATCTAAAAATGCAATTAGCTTGGGAACACAGGCTTCTGTTTTTCCTTCAACCAGACAACATTAATGATGAAGTCCTTCCTATACGCGATCGTTGACATTCACCCAAAGGTGCTTACCAACAACAGTGACAATGAACTGGAAGGGCAAGAGACTGTCCAAGGAAATGGCCCTACCTTTTCCAGTTCTTTCTTCAGGGCCACTGTCAGCCCGGTGTGGTCCACATGCTTGGACAGTTCCGCCAAGAGGTTACAGAAAAGCGGGTTTTGAGCGAGGTCCTCTTCTGTCATTTGGCATAGTGGGAAGGAAGCCAAGACTGCACGGGAGGCAATGGGATATAGACTGTTAATTCGGCTTTTGGACCTCAGATCCCGCACAAAAACAGTTTTTTCTTTTAACAAAAAGGGCATCAGGCATGTATCAAACAAGGGTCTGCCCTTCATTCCGAGATGGACTATAAATAAGAAATCTTCTGTCGTGGGTTAAAGTCATACTGTCCGTACGAACATGTCGCTAAACTGGAGATTCAGTGTAGATGTCTATTGAAGTATTTACTTTTAATTGCCGGAAATTGTGCGAAACGTCGTGAATTGATCAACTATACTTCATTTCAATTTGAACATGACGTTTTAAAATACATCGGAAGTATAAGTTAAACGATGTATATACATATCACACGGCTACCTTGCTGATGAAGATTGTCCCCTTTTCCCAAGGGAGGAACGGATGCTGTATCTGGACAGTCCGCCATTACAAGACAACTTCTTTTATGGGTATAAACTTCTCCAAACGAAACAATAAATCGTCAATCACTGGGCAACACCGAACATCCCAACATCGCGCGCTTTTAAACATTTATTACGTCATATATCAGGGGTGTGTACCTAACTTTAAATAATATATTAAACAAAAATGATTTAATTAACAAAAGAATATCTTTATTTTTATACTTCAAATTACGTTATTTATTAATTTGCTCTGCAAAGTGCATTTTTCTTATATGTACAATACTTTGTGTTTTTTCTTAAATACTGACTCCCCCTTCGGAGGAAACATTGTGATCGTCCACCGAAAGTGACGTTGAACGACAACAAGGAAATGCTACAAGAGTTGCATGTTGTTGCTTCAGTACCATCGCCTGGTAATATTAGACTACACAGTATTGTATATTATTCAGTACTTTGTGCAATGTATTGTCCTACAATGCCTTATATATTCTGTATATTAAAGAACAAAAAAAATCCTCATTATGGGCTAATTAATTTAAAAACATAAGTTAAAATCGTCTTAAAAGCAGCTCCCTGAAGCTCGCAGAAAGATCCCTTCAGGATCTGGAAGTCACATGCGAAATTAAAATAAAAATACAGCTCCCACATCATTAACAGACAAACAAAAATAAAACAAATGTGACTGCAAAAGTGATAAATAACTGGCTACATTCATAGATGTAATGTGCTAATCATATTTAATGTTGCAATTAGTAAGACTAGTTGGATGATCTTTTGAAGATGAAATGTAATTTAGTTTCGAACAAACTCATCTAAAATTATATCTCAGAATATTTTAACCAATAACTCAAAATATTTCATCGATGACAATATAATAGAGATACTTTATAAATGCCTTTTCTTAAATAGTGGACAGTAGCATGACAAGTAGTATGGCATTCACGTTATAGAATGAGTCATCATCTTTTGGAATGTATGCAAGCGGTCTGCAATAATGATGATGCAACGTACAGTTTGAATATTCCCTTAAATTTGCGGTAGTCTCAGCCAGAACTATATGGTATCGTTTTATAAATACGTGCAATACAAAGCTGATGTAAACTATAGAATAAAACATAAGGAGGGAAAATAATGTAATTAAACAATACAATACTTTTACGTCATCAGCAGGTAAAGTTAACAGACATTTCGTCACTGCTAATGAAATCGACGTACAGTATTTCGTTTCCAGATGAGCAACAGGCAGCCAATATCTCCTAGCCAATGGACGCCTTCCAGATATTTCTTTTTTTCGACCAATGATGGGCTTCCACGGTGGGAAAGCGGTTTATATAATTGAATTTTGTTCCATCCAAGGATGCTCATATCAAAAACCTCATAGCTAGAAAAAAAGGGACATTGAAGAAAAAAAATAAGAGACATTCTGCCGGGCTTTTCTACAGCTTTAGAGGAGATCACTAATTGTCATACATTAAGGTATGTTATTTTATTATGTGATTTTTTAATGTTTATGCTTGTGAAACTAGCTAAGAGGAATTGTTGCATTTATTATTAATTGTTTATAATAGATCATTATAATTCTTATCGTAATTATCGTAAATGAATTAAGTAATGAAATTTAACGAATACGTGAAATGGTTGGAGTGCCCCTGAACATAGATTACTGAACCAAAGCTATATTTTTCCCTACATCTAACCAGATATCATTAACTTTATTGAGAACAGAAGACATGTGTTTCTTTTTATTGTATGACTGCTGACTGTTCTGTTAGTTAGTTACCCTAAATACCATTAGCTTGGTATTTTGCACCGTTGTCAGTGTTCCTTATATATGTACTGTATTAATGCTACTGGTTAATGGGATGATACTTGGTCAGATAATAGACTGCACTCTTGATGTAATGAATTAAACCTGTGTGTGTGTTTAACGATCCAGCTGAACAGTTGATTACCTCAAATATGAGAATACTCTGCACATTTCTACTCATCGCTGCCAGCGTGTTTGCTGACATCACTGATAGTGCCAACAAGAAGGAGAATTTGGGCACAGTAGTGGGGATCGACCTGGGCACAACCTACTCCTGGTATGCTTGACTTCATTTGTTACATTTTGTCGGATTATTACACAATGGGGGGCAGCATGGTGGTGTAGTGGTTAGCGCTGTTGCCTCACACCTCTGGGACCCGGGTTTGAGTCTCTGCCTGGGTTACGTGTGTGTGGAGGTTGCATGATCTCCCTTGTCATCGTGGAGTTTCCTCCAGGTACTCCGGTTTCCCCCCCCAGTCCAAAAACAGCCTGAGGCTAATTGGAGTTGCTAAATTGCCCCCAGACAGTCTATATTTGTATTTGTTTTGCATTTGTTGTATACAGTCCATTCAGTATCCTCGGAGACCTCCAGACGCTCCATATTTTTGATTTTGCAAGTGGACTGTCTGGCAGGGAGCTGGGAGGGAGCAAAAATATGGACTGTCTGGGGGTCACCAAGGACTGGTTTGAGAAACTGGCTTAAAGGAATTCACATTAAGGTGAAAAGTGAATTATCCATCAACTTTTTTAGGTTTATAGAATTGTATCTTGGCAGAAGTATATTAATTACCAACCTTGATAAGAATTTCAACCGATTGCACCTTTCCAAATTAATAATACCGCTATCTTTTCTCAAATACAGTGTCGGTGTATTCAAAAATGGCCACGTTGAGATCATAGCCAATGACCAGGGTAACCGCATCACACCTTCCTACGTGGCCTTCACTCCAAAGGGTGAGCGTCTCATCGGTGACGCTGCCAAGAACCAGCTAACCTCCAACCCGGAGAATACAGTGTTTGATGCCAAGAGATTGATTGGCCGCACTTGGAATGATGGAAATCTGCAGAAAGACATCAAGTACCTTCCCTTTAAGGTGGGATGCATTTTACGAGTTTATCTCCTTGTGTTCCACGTGATAGAATAACTTTGCTTGATTCTCATAAAATTCAGTTAATTTATGTTCCCAATGACTGGCTTGATGTCTTACCCAGGTTATTGAGAAGATGAATAGGCCTCAAATTCAGGTTAATATCAGTGAAGGCCAGACAAGGACTTTAGCTCCAGAAGAGATCTCTGCGATGGTGCTGACTAAGATGAAGGAGACAGCAGAGGCATATTTGGGAGAGAAGGTATCTTTTTTTTAATCGAGGGCATCATGGTACAGTGGACTGTGGTTACCGTGTGTGTGTGTGTGACCAGGTATACCTTACCTTATGGGGACACAATGCCCCCACAACGTGATGAATACCTGTTTTTTCCCTTATGGGGACCAATTTCCTAAATTACTCAATTTAATAGTAATCTGACTGCAATGAAAAAACTAAAAATGCAAAAACTTGTGTATTTTGCTTGCTTACTTATGGTTATGGTTAGGGCAGGGCAGGGGTTCAGATTGTCATAGTTAGCATTAGCATTTTACTCATAGAATGAACGAGTGCGGTCACCATGAAGATATGTTTACCTGACATGTGTGTGTGTGTGTGTGTATGCACAATGCTGTACTGGCATCCAGTCCAGAATGACTAAGTGGCTGGAGAATGGATGGTATCTTTGGCTCTATAGCTTGGAGTATATTAATATGGTAGTATCAGTATAACAACTGGAAGCTTTAACTCTTACTAAACTTCTGATTTTCCTTTGTTGTATTTCCTGCAGGTCACCCACGCCGTGGTCACTGTTCCGGCTTACTTCAATGATGCCCAGCGCCAAGCCACTAAGGATGCAGGGGTCATCGCTGGCCTTAATGTGTTACGGATCATTAATGAACCGTAAGTTATGGTGTATTGCCGATGAGCTAAACAGCAAAGACTGGATATGTGTCATTATTTATTTGGAGTGTCTGTTTGCGCCTGGGTGCAAATAGCATTTGCTCCTCTATTCGGCTATTTACAGCCGGCCTCCTCAGGCCCCGCCCCCTGGCTCCACAAAAAACATAAACACTGTGCTACATGCATGGTAACACATCACTTCATTGAATGTCTGGTTTGGGTCAGGTTGTCTGAGAAGTGAGTAGGAATTATTACCTTCCCAACAAATTTGGTTGGTCTAGGTCTTGCGGGTTAGGCTGCCTATTTCATGTAATAAAATAAATAAATAAATAAATAATGATAATAATCTGCCTGCTACATACACCCTGATGCAAATAGCATTGTCGGCTACTGACATTTCTGTGCAAAGTATTTAATGGTAAAGGTTTTTGCTTGGTCCTAGAGGAAACCTAACAGTTATGCACCTTCCTGGTTTGCTGCTGGACAAACAAAAATTCTCTGATGCCTGTTCAGTAAAGTTCTGTCTTGCCAGAAGAATGTTGCATCAAGGATCTGCATTTTGTCAGTCTTTAATTTGAGCTATAGTTTAGAAACAAAATGACATTGCATTTAAAAACTCAACATAACTTGTTTTTTCTTGCACTCTTTCACTTCAGAACCGCTGCTGCTATTGCCTACGGCCTGGACAAAACTGACAAAGAGAGGAACGTCCTTGTGTTTGACCTGGGCGGCGGCACTTTTGACGTGTCCCTCCTCACCATCGACGACGGGGTGTTTGAAGTAGTGGCCACCAATGGAGACACCCATCTGGGCGGGGAGGACTTTGACCAACGCGTCATGGAACACTTTGTCAAGCTGTACAAGAAGAACACCGGCAAGGATGTGCGCAAGGATAACCGTGCCATGCAGAAACTGCGGCGAGAAGTGGAGAAGGCCAAGCGCACGCTGTCCACGCAGCATCAGGCCCGCATCGACATCGAGTCCTTCTTCGAGGGCAAGGATTTCTCAGAGACTCTCACCAGAGCCAAGTTTGAAGAGCTCAATGTGGTAATTGGGCTTAAACCTGGGTTGCGGATTGTTGAAATCTTTGCTTTTCATACACAAACTTGTGAGTGTTGTCTTTAAAAAGACCTTACTGAGGCAGCAGTTCACACCCATTAATCATAATATATGATATGGTAGGATGAAATATACTTTATTGATACTGAGGGGAAATTCTTTTACATAACGTGGCAAGGATAATCCTATGTTTAATCCCTGCCTACCCTAATTCTACTGTTTTCCTCGCACAGGATCTGTTCCGTGCCACACTGAAGCCTGTACAGAAAGTTCTGGAAGATGCTGGCTTGAAAAAGTCAGATGTTGATGAGATCGTGCTAATAGGTGGTTCCACCCGGATACCTAAGGTCCAACAGTTGGTGAAGGAGTTCTTTAATGGGAAGGAGCTCTTTCGGGGCATCGACCCAGACGAAGCTGTAGCTTACGGGGCAGCGGTGCAGGCCGGAATGCTCTCTGGGGAAGAAATGAGCCGTGAGTTTCAAGACCTTTGGTGATAGACATGTGACACTGCTTAACCACTGCAGTATCAGTTGGGTCTAATTCAGGGCATAGAATGCATGTTCACTAGTGTACTGGAGGAAGATGCAAAAACTACATCAAATGTTATTGATCTGTCTAGAATTCATTCTACTGGATGTTTGCCCACTGACTTTGGGTATTGAGACCGTTGGAGGTGTTATGACAAAGCTGATCTCGAGGAACTCTGCTGTGCCTGCCAAGAAGTCTCAGATCTTTTCTACGGCTTCTGAAAACCAGAACACTGTCACTATCAAAGTCTATGAAGGTGAACTCCTTTTCCATGTTAATTAGATTATGAATGAACGAATGAACGAACGAACGAATGAATGAATGAATGAAGGCGATATATTGCGCTTTTCAAGACACCCAAAGTGCATCACACAACCAGTGGGGAGCCACTTCGACCACCAGCACTTAGATCATGAAAAGATGTTTCTGTTTTAAAGGGTATTTAACCGATCTTCCTCTTCTGTCTCTTCAGGTGAGCGTCCCATGACCAAGGACAACCACCATTTGGGAACTTTTGACCTGAGTGGGATTCCACCTGCTCCCCGCGGTATCCCACAGATCGAAGTGACCTTTGAAGTCAACGTTGAAGGCATCCTGCGAGTGACAGCAGAGGACAAGGGGACTGGCAAAAAGAACAAGATCACCATCACCAATGACCAGAACAGACTGTCGTCCGAGGAGATCGAGCACATGCTACGGGACGCAGAGCTCTTCGTCAAGGAGGACAAGAAGATGAAGGAGCACATCGATGCCCGTAATGAACTGGAGGCTTACACCTACTCTCTGAAGAACCAGCTCAGTCAAGAGAAGCTGGGAAGCAAGCTGTCTTCAGAAGACAAGGAGGCTATCGAGAAGGCTGTGGAGGAGAACATTGAGTGGATGGAGTCTCATCAGGATGCTGAACTTGACGACTTGCAGGCACGGAAGCAACAGTTTGAGATGGTGGTCCAACCAATCATAAGCAAGCTATATGACAATACCAGTGTACCACCCCCTGATGGAGAGCAGGACCAACATAATAAGCACAATGAGTTGTAGGGTATTAGCCCTACTTTTCTTATTGTAAATATACACACTGGATTATAATGAACTGCTTCTGAAATTATGCAGCCAGGAACAAGACTGGAGGCGTAAATCATCTGCTGTAAAGTGAAACTGTAAAGTTTACATGTTTCAGGTGCCCAGCTGATTTCACAACCCAAGGAACACTAAACTGACTTTTAAGCATAACTAATATAATATGCAATAACTGGCTTTTGTTTTAATCTTTAAACAATGCAACCAAGGCCATATTAAGCTTATGATATTCCCTTGTGAAACTTTAAGACACATTTAAAAAAAAAGTTGCCTCTCTGAAGGTCTTGACTGGACAAATGGCCAGCAGACCTGTCATATTCAGGCAGGCGTCACTAGCCAGTTTGCCCGAAAGTGTCTCCCAGTGCGTGAATCTTCATCCATGTTTTCGATCTAGTTCCTCTCCCCAGATTTGTGAATTAAATTAACATTTTGATCTCTCAAGCATGTTTTGGCTGGCAAAATACATGCGTCAGTGTTTCAGTATTACCTACTGTGTATCACTTCATTCAGCTTTCAAATAAAACTAAACTACGTTATCCCACCATATGTGACAACTTTCTTATTTCACTTTTCTGAACAGGTATCCATAAAAAAAAAAAAACGTTTAATGTTGCATGCTGTCACGCCCGGCTCGTCCGATCCTCGTGTGTGCCACGCCCCCTGATTACCCACGTGTGCTTCCCCAATCTTGCCCAGCTGTGTCTGATTATTTTCGCCCAGTCTCGTCTATTTCAGTCCACGTCTTGCCCTGGTTTTTGTCCATCATTGATGTTAGTCGACATGAGTACTAGTCTTTTGTCCCGTGCTGCCCGCAGCCTTAATAAATCCCCGTGTTCCCCGACTTTCCCCTCCTTGCCTTCTTCCTGCCCGCTTGCCTGCCCGTCGCAAAACCCACAAATCTGAGACCTGCTTAGCTGAAAAAAATGGGCCAGAGCAAAGAGACAGTGACAGGCTGGTTTGATTGTGCCTGGTTTGTTCGTTCATCCAACTATAATCACATACAATTTGTGTGAATTTGATTTGGAAAAGGGTCATATTGCTGTACTTTATAAATCAGTACTTGTTTTGACACTATTGCGTTTGCCCTCATATTAAGCATGTAAGACATTGTAAACAATTATTTTTCTTCTCTTTGAACCATGTATTTTTATTTAATAACTTTAGAAAAAAAACGTAAGAGGATGTAAGACAGACACCCATGCCTCAAAGGGGTTGTGCTTATTTGTCATTCTTCCGTGCAATCATTTGCTCATATATTTGATACGTAACATGACAATTTTTTTCATATACGCATCTATGGAGTGTGGATGTGTGTAAGGTCTATGTAATTTCTTTAGACTTTTTTTGCCATAATTTGTTGCATTCTTATAACTTTAATTTACGTCTTAGGCGTTTGCACTGTAATAAAACAATTAAAAAACCATTAAAGGTAAAAAGAAGCTTTGTATTCGGTGTTTTCCTTTCAGGGATATGCCTCATGTCAGCACGGTAACAACACAATCGCTGTGAATCACGCCCTCTGTGTCCATACCGCCAAAGGCAAAGCAGAGGAACACAGTGTCCGGTTTGGGGGTCCCGGCTTGCTTCTCCGCGCTGCTCGACTCAGCTCGGAGGCGCCAGGGCACCACGCACATCGAGTGGTCCAGTCGGTTTGGGGGGAGGTGCCCCCTGAATTTCATCAGGGCCCAGCGCTGCCTGTCTGTTCGATCGCGAGGGAAACAGGAGTGAATGATTAGAAAACTCAAACAGAATCTCAAGGCTGCTTATGCTAACCGAACCAGGAGTGCCGCTGGAATTTTTAGGCCCCATGAAAGCATTTTATATTGTGTCCCCACCCCAGAACAATCCAATTTCCAATAACACTGCAATTTTTTAGGGCTCGTCCTCTCCCCCCTTCCCGTTACAGTGCCCCTGAACTGAGATATTGTGGGCACTAATCCCATTAAATCCTGCTTGATTTTTTAAACAGTAATATTCAAAAGTCTTGGGCAAACAAAAAAAATTAAAAAAATAAAAATAAAATAAAAAAATCTTGGTAGTGTGCATTTCCTCGAAAAACAAAATGCACAATTTAACATTGCAACATACGCAAGTTAACAGCAACAGAATAAAAACCAACAACTTCTACTTTGCTAAAAGTTACTTACATCTTGCTGGATGACTAGAATACCACTTCAGCTCCCAACCCTCTCCTCAGCGGCACCCCAGCCATTCAACACATTCACTAAATTTCGCTACTAGCTGTTAATCGATTATTCTAATTAGGAGGGGCTGATTTTTCAAAGACGGTGTGCTAGTAGTCCAGCTAAAAAGTACACAGGTGTATGAAATGGTTGTTGCAAATACTGGCGTGATTTTCGGAAAGGTTTGGAAACGGCTAAGCCAACACACTTTGACGGACATAACGTCACAGTTTTCTACGAACAAGATCATTTAGGCATTCAAAGAGAAACTGATGTTTAAGTCAGTGAAGCCAATCTTATCCGTAAAGGGCCGGTGAGTATTCGGGTTTTTGGGGTAACCTTTAGGTCAGCTGTTCACACCAAGGTGTGAGGACTCGTAAGCCAATCAGTTCTCTAATTAGTAATCTAATTAGGGTGTCGCAACGAAAACCTGCACACACGGCGGCCCTTTCTGGGCAAGATTGGCCACCCCTGGCCTAAGACATTTGCATGGTACTGTATGTTATTGACAACATGCTAATTCATAAATACACTCCTGAATGATGCCACATTTTCGTCGCTGTGCAACTCAGATGCACTGAAATAACTTGACAACCTTTAAACGAGGAAAAATGCAGAACCTCTGCAGAGAAGCAGCAGACGCTGCCTCACCCTCACCGGTGTGGAACCTGTACATGGCGTTCGTGGCTCCGGCTGACGTCATGCCCCCAAACACGTAGATGTTCTTCCCGACGGCCACAGCTGAATGGGAAGCCACGGCCGGGGGGGCGTCACCTCTGGATGTCACCCGCTCCCACATCATGGTCACTGCAGGGTTGACAGAACGCATGTGTGGCTCAGTGGCGCCCCCATCCCAGAAAAACAAACACTGCAGCTTTCATGAATGTTATCAGAAATATACCTCCACATTTGTCTCAATTCGTGCTACTTATGCCTCCCTATAAGCATGTGATGGAAATCGTACTTGCTTGAGATCTATTCTATTATCTATCTAATAACAGAGAAATGCATATAAAAACACAGTGAAATAGGATTTTTTTTAGCCTATTCCATCCATCTTGCTTATCCAGTACATCTCATAGGTAGCTATTTTCTTGAACTAAATGATATATATTCCCACTCTGACATTTTTCAGGGAATGGTGGCCTGGAGATGTTTTGTTAACTCGGACCTACGGGTGTCTAGGGAGAACATGTCGCTGTGGAACTTGTCCCCCGACAGCCCTCCATGAACGTAAAGCTTGGAGCCGACCGTGACCACAACGTGACCGTGCCTTACGGACGGGGGTCTCCCGTGGGTCTCTGGCTGAGACCAGGTCGAGGACCCTGCGTGCGGATAAATGGGAGGTAAGTTTTAAGCGTGCACATTCGTGTCACAAAACTAAAAAAGGCGTGGTGATCCTCTGATAAGACCTCAGACAGAATATTGTTTTAACAAATTATCATTGTTACTTTTAATATCTGAAGTGATGAAGACCTGTGTCAAAGACATGAAGCTGGGGATCATTCACAGGTGCGGCTCCAGCTTCCCCCCCAGAAAAGACGAAGAGCTTGTCACCCACGCAGGCGGTGTTGGTGTGGTAGGTCCTGGGTGACGGGGGGATGCCCGTCACTGGCATGGTTCTCCACGACCCCGCTTCTGAGGAAAAAGGCTTAGGAGTCAAAGCTTTAAAATGATTCCCAGCAATCCTCAAGAACCATTTGCAAAATATTTATCCAAATGTCAAAACTTTACATAAGGCAAACTAAACCGCCCACAACTTGACAGCTCAGTTTGTTAAATGCTCAGTGTACAGTTATTTTTTTCAGAGCATTACTTTTTATTACAAAAGTACACAATGCTGATATCATAAACATTAACAAACAATGTATAAAGAACGTGGAACGACACTCACAATCAATGTCATCTTGTGAATATCATGGATTTGACTAGGGAACAATAGCTTCATTCTGTGAATTTTCTGAGTACACGCTGCTTTAGTGATAATAAGAACAAGAAAAGAAACAGCACCGTACTTTGATTTACAGCGGAAATCATGTTTAAGACATTAAATTGCTTTTGGCATTCGTGAAAGACCGTGTTGACGTAAGAAAAGGAATACATTTGCTCATAATATTTGCCATATGAGAAGACATATGGGTCTGGCCATTACCTTCCACGTTTATGGACTGGATGCTGTTGCGGTTGCCACTCTGCTGAGCCCCGGCAAACACGCAGAGGCTGCGCGGGCTGCTCGCAGGCACGAAGCTGCAGTGCTCGTAGCGCGCAGACAGCCCGTCCCACTCGGGCGAGTCCCATTCGTGGCGATCTGCCCACGGAAGGCACGTCTAGGTTAGGGTTAGGACCTTAAAGTAAAGCCCAGTCTGCGATCAAGACGGGAACAAGCGGTAACGCGATTCGTTTTGGAAGTTACATCTGTATCTCTCTCATACACATAATCAGGGATACGCATAACTGGTATGCAAGTACTAATTCACCTTTAAAAGCGATACGTGCGGCAGTCGATTGTTGTAAAAGCGCAAATGTGTCTATGTTATGTACATTTGCGCTGATATGACATGATATAACCGTGCATTTTAACCTTTATACCGCAAATGAAGTACAAATTACCATATAAAGGTTCAAATGCACGGTAATGCAATGCCGCGCATATCGCTTTTAAAGGTGAATGCGTACTTGTGCAATTATGCGTATCCCTGCATGTTGTTATGCACAATATAAAACACGTGTAAAGTTCCGGTAAGTTTACCAAGGTCTATGACATGGCAATCTGAGAAACTGCCATTGGGATTTGCCCCTCCGACGATGAGGATCTTCCCCTTTCCTTCGTCTCTGCTTGGGATGTAAGCACACGTGTGGCCCACGCTGACGCCGGGACCCCCTCCCCTGGGGATCAGGGCGTACCTGCCGAGCAGCACCGGCACAGCATGAACACGCAGCTAATGTCGTTGGGAAAATGAGATTTAAAAAAACTAAATACATAAGTAAATAATGAATCAGTTGTCAGCAACGTGCTGGCGTTTACCATACACCCTCCCGTGGTTCGTCTTCCGGTTCAAGCACAGGAAGGATCTCCATTATTGTGCTCTGTTGGGATTGATATTGTATTTCTTTTACTGTTTACTGTAGACTGCCCAGATAAGCAAGCATACGTTGGTGAAATGCTGTCACACTGTGAGAAACGTAACTATTAAAAGAAAGAGGTTATATTGCACAGCGATTGCACACTGAATTTCATGTCAAACCTGAAAACAACGCAGCAGCAAAAAGTGCGATATGTCATTCAATGGATGCAACCAGATTTTTACCCGATTACCGCAGCTTTTTAACTGCAAGCAACAACGTGGTGGCTGTTTAGAAAAGTACGAGCAGGTCAGTGAGCGACTGCCACGCACAACCAAACAATAACTCGAGATACTGTTACCTTGGTGACTGAACAGCCAGTCAGCTAAATAGATACAGAAGAAACAACTCGTCGCATCTTAGTTACGCTGATTTATCGTTTTGGAGCATCCCAAAGTTGCATCCGGCGCAGATATTCTTACTAAATTAGATGCATTCGTCAGATTAAACCACCCCCACTAGGGCAGGGAAGGGGTGGATCTATGACGTGGGTGGGCCTCTTGGCCGGTCAAACAATATTCGATGTCCTAAAATAACTATGTGAGTCTTGCAATTAACTGTATTTTGCCATTAGGTAAAATTGTCATTCACAAATGCATTTTTTTTACATTTTTCTCCATTTTGGTGCATTGGTCTACATGTACAGGAAGATCGCAATGAGACTCTTACGGCTATCTAAGGACTTTAATTTGTTGGAGACCTCTAATTGTTCTTTTTAAATCTTTTGTTTTGTGTTGTTCTCATTGTGCTCGAATATTGTTAATGCTATGGATGTTACACGAATGTTTTGTGCCTCTGTGTATAATTGTATTTTGGAGCATTAATTAAAATAAAATAAACTAGAATAAAAAAAAATAAAACATACGATGTTCCACGCAAAACAGTGTAGTAGTGGGAATAACGGCTCTTTGGACGGAGCCGGGTCTTATTGGCACAATGAACAAATATAATGGACTTTTGGGCTAAATAGATTTTAGTGCCGATCACATAGAACCACTTATTTGAGAACTCCGAAAAGTGTTTTTGCAAACAGCAAGCGGCAAATCCTGCTCATCTTACCTTAAGGAACTGAATTCGTTCTCGTAACGGGGAGTCGGAGTGGATTTAGGGCAAAGTGTCGAATCGGTTCCCTTCGTTCGTAACGAAGAGCAGTTAAAACGATTCGGATCGTTCGCGTCCGCCATGCCACCAGAACAGTGCCTGCGACTCCCTTTAAACAAATCGCACATCTAGGTCCAAAAGTAAACCGGATTTATCGATGCTCGTTTATTCATGCTGGTCAACAAAATATATTATTTCTGAAGAAAACACATTTGAACGTGTATGAAAAGCGACAAGTTGCACATTTTTTTCCAGCTAAATTATTAGTATAATAATCTGAGATGGACTGAGAAACGACGCATTTGTTTGTGCTATTGAAATGACCCCGCCGGCAGAAATCATTGCACAAATTGTACCGTTTAGCTGGTTTCTTGTACAGTATATCTCCGAGACGGCAGTATTTCTTTGTTACGAGATATTACCTCACGAGGGCGCCATTGGAGAAAA
Source organism: Brienomyrus brachyistius (assembly GCF_023856365.1). Classification (NCBI taxonomy): domain Eukaryota; kingdom Metazoa; phylum Chordata; class Actinopteri; order Osteoglossiformes; family Mormyridae; genus Brienomyrus; species Brienomyrus brachyistius. The sequence goes on along the minus strand of NC_064539.1, from coordinate 6,960,924 downwards.
AGTCAAATCAATGTAAGCTTTTCTTTCCGTCGGTTCCACCCACAACATTTGACAGCAGAAGCAGCACATCCTGAGAATGCTTAACATAAGTTATGGCCATGTACGGAATTAATTAAGACAAACCACATAGATACCTAAGGACAGAAGCGAAGCCTCACCAATCAGTATACAGATATACCTTATTGGTGTGTAAACATGTTTCCACACGTAAAATCTTAACCCCATGAACAAATTGAATACAAGATATTCAGGCTTTAGTAGTCATACTTAAAAACAAGGGCCGATTTTTTTTAAAAAAACAAAGCCACCTAATTTAAACACAGCAATATGTTATGTTGAAAAAAGAAAGAAAAAATAAACACATTATTATTTGCCCTGGTTCTCCCTATCAGATTGCAATGTGGAGTCAGAATGTGGTTTTCATGGCGATTTTCCTTACCGTGATAAAATGCAGTGCGTTTCTTACGCAAATGATATGGCGAATCTTCCCAGAAAGGTTCCCACCGTAATCAGCATACCAAGCGTCTTTTTCAGGTTCTCAGATCAGGTCACCATAGGGGCTGCTGGCACCACCATTAGGGGCACCTTTGCACATTCACTTAACTGTTTTTTGGCATTAAGTATTCTTCCACTTGTTCTTAACTTTTTTTATTCCCAATGATGCTTGTCACAACTCAGAGCTTACAAATTAAAAACAAGTTAAATCCGGTACGTGAAGGAATATGAAGTCCATTTAAACTGTGGTACCTTAAATCTGACAAGTTACCCCGATAAGCCAGTTACCCGCTTTGTAGTACAGGCCACTGGTTGTTGCACCTTTTTGGGTTCCCAAGTTCTTGGGCAGGGTTCTCAAGTCTTCTGTGAATGAGTCTGGGCAAAATGTACGTGAACGAATATGAAGTCCATTTAAACTGTGGTACCTTTAATCTGACAAATTACCCCGATAAGCCAGTAACCCCACTTCGTAGTACAGGCCACTGGACACACACCAGTGACAGTGCATCAGCTGTGGAATATCAGCTACTTGGAACCATGACCCCCCCCCCCAAAACCAGAAACGCAAAACAAGATGCTCGTCAACAAGAACCGCAGCCCCCTCAAGTCATCTAGAACCACCAAGCCAGTACCTGCCGGCACAAAGGAAACACGCCTATTCCTAGCCCCATAAAACAAACTTCTGATTGAGAGATAATTGAGCGCTGTGCTCCAAGAACAACAATAGTGACCATACAGTAAGAATTACTCACTGCTCTGCTTGAATAAGGTTGGGCTCTAATTGCCATCGGCCCAGAGCAGGTTCAGTTACCTGATTAGTAGATCAGGGACAGGTGTGACAGTGCTTTAAATGCACTCAATGGCTGGTGTTGGTGCCTGGTGGGTAAAGTACAAGCTAGTGATTCATTAATCCAGAGGTTTGGTTTTGGGATGTGAGTCTGTCTTTATGTTAATTTGTATTCTGTGAATTTCTACTTTGGTTTCCTAGTATATTCAAGTGCGGTTTCCTGAAAACAGAGTTTGGGGGTGTTTTACCTTTTGTTTAAAATACTGGGCAAGATTGCAGGTGTTTCCTATTTGAATTTTTATCTCTTGTTTGGGTGGGGTGTCCTGGACGGATTCAGCTTTTTTTAAGCAAAAAATTATTTTTAGGATACATTGTGAGGATCATCTGAATGTTCCTGCAATGACCTGAGTTGTGGAATGTAGATGTGAAAAGATAAATCCTGCCTATTCAACATGGAAAAATGAAAAAAAAAAACTTTTGCAGTGTTATCACCTGAAGCCAGTTTTCCAACTTGGTAGCTCCATCACAAATAATGGATCTTTGCAGTTCCCACATTTAAACTTATTTCGTAGATTTTTGAATTATGTCTGACATCATCACACATAATATCCTTCGTCAGTTTAAACCTGAATCACCATATTCCAGATTAATCCAATCAAATTCAGTAATGTGAAAATCAGATTAACAATACTTAGTTGCATAACTGTATGCTAGCCAAAGATATAGAAGCTGGTGGACCTTCCAGTCTATGAAGAAAATATTTTCAGATGGAATGTGTCAGAACAAGAAAAAAAATGGGACAGAAAGATTAGGGCGGGAAGGGTGGTTTATCGCAGCGTGAGACAGGGACAGGTCGCACACCACGCTAACACAAACACCAAAATGAAGAAGCAATTTCAGCAGGTGAGAAAACAAATAAAAAAATCGTGAGAAATTCGGGGGGGTACCTGAGGAAAAACAAACATCAGGCTACCGATCAAAGTTACTCAAACTGTACCCACTTGTAATCTTTTTGGGGAACCTGTGCCCAATGGAATTAATCAACACAAAACCTGTGGCTAGATTCCCCATGAATATAGAGTACGGTATTCATACGATGGAATGGTACATACTATTGGGTCTCACTCATAAGACTGCCTGCAGAGTGTTGGATTCAGTTGCATTAATTTATGGTGTCAGTGGCACAGTACAGTAGCTCGCTGGGTAGGTCTGAATTCTTGTCCCTTCCTGGAGCTGGGGTTTGAATGTCATCTCTGTGTCTGTGGAGTTACCATGTTCGCCCCATGTCATTCAGCTTTTCTCCTGCCTTTTCTCCTTTGTTCCTCCCAGTTGCCTGTGATGTTCATGTGCCCTGCAATGGATTGGCCTGATGTCCATGCTGTTCTCTAGCCTTGTGTCCTGTGCAGCCTGAGACAAACTCCAGGCCACCAGTGACCCTGACCAGGACAAGAAATTTGAAGATGGATGGCATTTAAGCTGCCATTTGCTCAGAAACTAATGTATGTGATGAGTTTTTCCACTACTGGTACCTCAACATTAATCTAAGTCTACTCCTCAAGTAAAAGTAGATATGGTGGCCTTAGTATTTATGGCTCTGAGGACCTTTTATCGGGGCCAATTTCCACACGGCCTCTCCGGTGGTGATTGTGGACTGAAAATGTTTTAGGAGATTAACAAAGCTGAGCGATACCATCAGCCACAAGCACAAACTCCAAGCAAAGTTCTGAAATGCAATAAATCATGGAACACTATGTGAAAATCCCAGCATTAAAGGTATCAGTTGAAATTCTTCTGGATGTTGAGACGGGCTGAAAACATCACTCATCGTCGCAGTCTGGAACGTGTAAACCGTAAAACACGCAGAACTGGGCTTCGAGTTTTTCTGGATTTACCTGCTGGAAGGAAACCGGCGTAAGGATCCAAGGACTCAAAAGCTTCATTGTCATCTGTACCAGTACGAGTACAATGACATAACTGCTTGTGTACCTCCCTGCAGACAAAACAACAAATTGCATCACCAGATGAAAAGAAGCAGTCAATCAGAGAAGCCATTTCAGTAGAACCAAAGAAGGAATCACCGTAAGCTCTCCCACACACTCGGTCTCCTCTTGCCGCTACTGATAACATGTTGACCAGTCAGTCCTAGTAAGGTGTACTTCACTGACAATGTGCTGTGGGCGTGGGAGTCTGACTGAGACGTTCAGTTGATCGATGATCAACCTGATTTTGGCTCCCAGAGAGGGGAAGGGGTATATGGGTGAGGGGGGGCTCTTTTGGCATGTCAGCATCCTCACCGTAAGGAATTATTACGACAGAGAGGATATCCTCTGTCTCTTGACTGGTGCAGACAGAGGAGAAATCTTTGCACGCTCTTAGGGCTTCTTCTATGGCATCCGTGATTATTTTAAGAGTTTTCAAGTTCGGAAGCGTCGACTTCCTTGTGGTCTATTAATGAACGTGACTAATAATCCGCTCACCAGTCTGAAGGAAGGAGGTTCTGACCTAGAGCCGCTGAGCATCTGCGCAGATTCAAATGGTACATTCTTAATATTTGTTGTAAATATTAGTAAACAGAGATTGCTTGCAAAAAATGGATACTATTTGGAATTTGTTATAACGTTGGACATTTGCTGGAGGAATTAATGTTTAGTCTGAGAAACCCTTGTCCAAGGGTGTCACTAGAGATTTGGGGCCCCAATCCAGACCATCCCTGTCACTCAGGGGCCTTTGGAATCGTCCTAACTTTCCCCACCTTCACGGTGGCCCTGCCTTTGACATCCACCCCCTTGAATTTAAAACTGGCACATGGATAAAGGAAGTGAATCGTATATGCTATGATGATGGATCTTATTGGTAGTTTTTGGGCAGAGATTGGAATAGACGTTGTTGATTTTGTGCTGCTGAGCTAAAGTCCGCCTTGAGCTCCTCCATGAGGTGCTATTGATATAGGTGCGTGCCGGTGTGTTCAGCAGCCAGAGTGTGGACTGGGACCGGCACACTGGGTCCGCTCGCAGCTGCAGTGCGCTGTTTGTTTTCGGCGAACTTGCGGAGGAGGGACAGGCGGTCGGAGAGGCCGCCTCGAAATGGCCGGCTGTCAGCTCCCAGTGTTTATCTTCACCTTGAAATGGCTCAAGGACTGCACAGCCTACTTCTGAAAGTGTCATTGAGGGAATTGCCAAGAATGTAAGCTTACCAACATTCGAAGAACTCAACCAATAGGGAAGAACTCATAATCTTGCCATGGATAATGAACAGTGCATACAAGAATTCCCATGACCTTGTTTGGGAAGGCCTGAATAGGTTACCCATGGGAACAGAGTAATGAATGATTTTATTACATAAATGTTGTTATTTCCCATTGAATTGCACAATATTTTTACTTCACATTATTGGACAGAAGAACTAATCAAAAGCAAAGGATATACCTGCTTCATTAGAGAAATGAGGCAAGTGGATATTAATTGTGGTCAAACTGTCTTTTAGCATTATTTCCCACACAAGAGCAGACAGCAGTGAGATTGAGTTTGTACTCAGTGCAGGAAGGAAACTAAAAGTGTTTTGTAAATCATGGCATACACACAAATATTACATTTACTTGAGAGTTTTTGGTTCCTCTCTTCTTGGCATTCATCCTTTCCATCTTCCCTTTCATGCAGCATTTTGTATAAATGATGTAATAATGGACAGCCACACACTCTCGTAAAAGTGTCTTGGGGTGACACTGTCGTGAACGGAGCTGTATATTAAAATAAATTTACTCCAGAATCCATAGAGACAATGATGTATAAAACACAAACATTCTTAAATTTCTGTTTTTTTTTTTTTAAGCCTTAGGCAGAAAAATTGCCTGTGAAAATGACCCCAGTCCCCCATTCTGAGAGAAGGTGAGTGCACAAAAGGTTTTTGATGTTGTCTGAGTAACTAACTAAACCCGGCCATAAAGGTAGAAAACCTCCGAAAATCATTGACGCTCCATGTCAGCTGTATCTGTGGTCCACTTCATATTCTCATGGGAGATCCCCAGTGTTGTTGTGCGGATTCCTAGCCACGAATAATCAGCTACTCTTTTAAGAAGCTCCTGATATTGCTGAGTCTAGACACTTCCACCTAGTGAAGGACGTTTTGGTCGTGAAGCTGACGGTGATCAGAGTGACACGATGTAATTTTTGGATTTGCCAGGATGATAAATCCTTATTTTGAGCTTAAGACGATGAAGCCTGTCACATATATTGAGGTTGTAAAGGCTTAATATCTGGTTGAAGTGATGAAGAAAGGCAGCCATCTCGGGAAAAGCTGTTGTACAATAAAAACGAAGAAACCTTTGCCTTCAATGTTCTAAATCTCCCAGAAGGATACATTGAAGCCTAGAAATATAAGGTTAATTTATATAGGTCAAATTTAATTGCACCAGATGCAAATCAGCTCTCCTACATCCATCCCAGCCATGACCCCTCCTTTGCCATGTTAAGGGTTAGCACTGTTAGCCTCCCAACCTTTAGCACTACTACCGTACAGGCTCCGGCATCATGTCCCACGTTAATTCCGCTGAAGTGATATTTGTTTACTGGTGTGGTCGTGACCACAGCTGAAACAAGCCTTCTAAACGCTGAGCTTTTCAATTATTTACCCGGGCTGAAATTTTCTGAGGATGAATTGTAATTAGTGGAGACCACAACTTTTTCCCGCAGCCCTTGGGTCTAGATATTAAGCAGAAAAGCTCGTTCCGTTGAATAATAACCCGTACAAAGTCCTGTAAGGGTTAAAGTTTTCAGGGTCGGTACATCCGGGGAGCGGCTGTGCATGGATATGAAAAGACAATAATCTGCAAGGTCAGTGTTTAATTAGAGATTTCTTTTTAATCTTAAGGTATAAATGATGACAAAACCAGTAATCTAATCAAGCACAAGAACTTTGTGACCTTTTGGAGTCTTATTGGAGTAATCGGTGGTTTTAGTGGGAGTAGCCAACACTAGCCACAAATCAGGATGGGTTAGTAGCTATTGTAGTGCAGGTACTGACCTTCATTTAAGCTATTTAATATATTAACGTATCTTTATATAGAGTGAGTGTGGTCATGCTGTGTTCATGGAAATGGCTTGAACAGTCCTCTACAGCTCAATAACCCCTCTTCGGAGATCCCAATTTCCCTGATTGTACACATCGGTGTTCCAATATTTTTGGCCAAGTAGTGAAAAAGGTATCAAGTTGCCGCTCTTCCCCATTCTTCATTCCTATTGGACGTGCTCCGAATCATGTTTTTTTTGGTTGTTCTTTTCAGAATCTCTTCCTAATCCCTCTCCTCTGTCTGTCTGGAGAGCAACCGTGAATGAATTCGACAGAATCTCTGCACCTTCCTGTCTGGAGTCCTTCTGTCTACCCAGGTCGAAAGAGGAGAGGTGAATTACATCGGAGTTTCACGCCATGCCCCGTCTACGTGTTTGAATCTTAACAGTAAGTGGCTCCACATCAGGGCATCTCTGTCCCTGCACTGGTCTGATGCCTCTGTGTGTTCCTGCTGTAGCTTGGCTGAGCACCTCCGGATGCCATCCTCCCCAGGGGTCCCTCATTTCCTCCTCGCCCCGCTGCCCATCAGGCACATAGCCACATAGTAAAATAACGTGTTTGAACCTCAAAATCATTTTTATTGGTATTTCAGCACGTGGTAGTAAAATTGAGTCTGAACCTACCCCCCTTGAAATTTGCTTCAGATCCTGGTCAGCAAAATCCACGGATGGCCAGTCCGACACCCCCCCCCCACCAGTTAGCATAATATACTATACTGAAGGTTGCTGCCCCCCCCCCCCCCCGAAATTTATTTCTGGTTATGGGTCTCCTGCCACTGAAGCTTGAGGGTTAAACTAGACTTGGAATCTACACTCAGTGTAACAGAAACATGTGCTATAAGCATTGCAAAGCCACATGCCGTGAGCCCGGGAGAGGAGCTCTTTATCAGACACAGTATCAGTGCTTTGGATCTTATTTCCCTCAGGTACTGTGGTATTTACTCTGTGTTTGTCATCACCACAATTCTCACCTGGAAAAGCAGCTTGAATAGATGGATGAAAGATGGATGTATGGCAGCCTGATAAGCTTGACTAAAGTGAAAGTTGTCCGACCCAGCAACCGTTTGATGATACCAGGTAGGGCTGTAGCACATCTGATCAATCATCACACCACATGCGCTATATGGACAAAAGTGTTGTCGTTCCATTACACCAACAGGATCTTTTATGACATCCCATTCTAAATCCATAGGCATCAGTATGGAGTTGGTCCACCTTTTAACAGCTGCCACTCTTCTGGGAAGGCTTTCTAAAAGATTTTGGAGTGTGTCTATTAGGGTTATCTTCTTCTGAAGATACGCTGGAAACCAACTAGTCTCTGAACACAGAACAACACAGACAGCTGTGATGACTTTTTACTTGCTGCAAGGGAAGTCCGGTCCTGACGAGGAACTCCGCTCGCAGTATCTTTTATTGAGGTACACAACCAGGATGCAAGTAACATTCAACATTGTTTATCACCATGTATGGGGTGGAAATATTCAAGCGACAGTTCTTAAGAAGGGTTATTGCTAAATTATGATCAAGCTGCTGCAGGGTGTTATTTCTAAGAAATGGCATCTAGCAAAATGACAATAAAAAAGTACATATTTCTCTAACAGTGTCTGTGGGATTTTCTTTTGCCCATTAATCCAGAAGAGCATTTGTGAGGTCAGACACTGATGTTGGACGTGAAATCCTTGCTCACGATCTCCATTCTAGGTCATCCCAAAGGTGTTCAGTGGGGTTGAGGTCAGGGCTCTGTGTTGGCCAGTCAAGTTCTTACACACCAAAATCTAACTATGTCTTTATGGACCTTGCTTTGTGCACTGGGGCACAGTCATGCTGGAATAGGAAAGGGCCTTCCATCCCCAAATTGTTCCCACAAAGTTGGAAGCATAGAATTGTCCAAAATGTCTTGGTATGCATATCGAGACAAGACAATGATGAAAAAAGGAAGAAACACTCAAATGTGAGTGAAACAATGGGTGCATGAAATATTGACAAATATAAGCAACATTCTTATACAAAATACAGTACATTTCTATACGGCAAGTGAACTTATGATAATCACTAAAGCAGCCATATCTTATTGGACACAGTGGCTCTCATAACCAGCCTGAAATAATCAGTAAGTGCCAAGTATAAAACATGAAATATATTTTTCCTAAAATGTATTGGGAATAAATACAGCAATTGGATCACAGCATAATTACGAGATGATGTCATGATATCAAACAACTTTTCGTAAAGAAACTGGCTTTGACAGCAGAGAGTTCATCTTATAACTTAAAATGAACTCAATATACATTCAGAAAATAATATTATGTAGCTGTAATAATTTGCAGCCAGACCGAAGACTCGCTCTGTCGTTATTTTTAGACTGGTGCAGTTTTTTTGTAATGTTGAAAAAACTGAAGCCTATGTATGTAACTTTTCATATTAAAATATTTCACATTTGCAAATAATGAGGGATAATTAGCATCACTACAATGACAACCCCCACTGTGTTTCATTACTTGCTGTAGTCAAAGCTTCATTAGGCCCAGCTGAATTTAGATCGCATTTAAGTCGGAATTAAATGCTGTCTTTCAATGAAACAACCAATTTGAACATGCTGTCTGGGTCCCTTCCTCAGGATGCTCTCTGAAGTGCCTTGGCAAGTTTATAACACAATAAAAAAAAGCTAAATTTACATCAGACTTGCTTAAATACTTGTTGAATTAAAAATTCTAACAAATATGGTAATTTATTGACAGTGGGAAATGTTCTTGGAGATGGCATTTTTTCGAAATATGTACAAATATATTTTATCACCCCCTAACACCTTCTTCTTCACTGATTATCTCATAACAAAACAGTCTGGGAAATTTTGAACACAGACACAGATGTACAGTAGATATATACTAGATCTCCCTTCCTCTGCTGTTCCATTTTAGATTTGCTTTCCTCTGCACTTCCATACTAAATCTGCCTTCCTCTGCTGTCCCATACTAGATCTGTATTTCTCTGCTGTTCATCCAATACCAGTTTTAGTACTTACTCTGTCGTGACAACAGCTTGCGGCTTCCCTGTTACCTACGTTTCTGAAGTTTACTTATTTTCTCCAGAAGTTTTTTCTTTGAAAAAGAGTAGCATGCTTTACATATTGCGGCTTGCTGCAGATGACTCATTTTTTGGTGATTACTGAGCATGCTTAAGGATTTCATTGCCTTAAGCCTTTGGACTCTCCTCTGCATTCGAACACTTCACAGCCTCCTCAGGAAGTGTCCATGCAATTAAAAAGGACAAATGATGAATGTGTTATTAGGATTAAGAGGATCTTCAGGCCTGCTTGGGGCTTTAACTCCGACAGAGTCCATCTAAAGGTGGATTGGATGGTCCTATCAGACTGGCGAGTTTTTGCTGAGCATAGAGTTTTGGTTCCTGACAGAAACTCATCGGAAGTTAAGGGCACAGACTTAAGGACAACATCTCCTAGGATTATGGCAGCACCAAAAATACTATGAGGTACATTCCTGGTGCCAAGCAATGGAGAAGGTGAAGTCCAGAAAGTAGGGAGAGTGAAGCTGTTGGGGGTGGGGGTGGGGGGGGGAGTGGGGGGCAGGTAGCTGTCACAATCCAAGCAGGTGCAGAGTGAACGTGAAAGCAAGAGTCAGAGATAGCAGCTGGTTACTAGGTTACCGAGTGTGTCGGAATCTCTGTAATTGGTGTCAGAGTGGGGCTGCCTCGGTGCCGATACAGATGGACTGGGGGCAGATGACAGGTGCAGGATGGAGACATACGAGGTGTACTATGTGCCTGGACATTTCTGACCAGGAATTCGTTATTTAAGAGTCGATGTCACCATCCCCTGTTGCTACATACACCTCAGGGCCCAACACGGTTAGACAGAAGTGTGTCAAGGAGCACAGCGTGTAGGCCTCGACACCCACCGTCGGACATCTCTCTCTCTCCCTCTCCCATTCCCTGTCCAATAGGAACGAGGCAAACAGGGGCTGCTATCGCCCTCTTGTTATGTGTCTGAACACGTGACAATATCTGGAGAAACCCGATCGATACGAGCTTCAGGTTAATAAAATGCTGTGGCGGGGGACAGCGGCAGTAGGCTCCATGGGGGGGGGGGTGTGGCGGTAAAATTAAGTTTTGTTAAAATCCAATAACCGGCTCCCCTGGAATCAGCTGCATGAGCAGCCCCCCCCGTACTGCTGCGAGATTCATAAATCACAGCTGTATCTTTGATTCCCAGCGCTGCATGAATATTAAAATAAAAAACAGAGCTGTTTCAGGCAGCAACAGCTACGTGGCTTTAGTTCTCGGTCTTACTGAAGCTGTCATCCTCTGTATATAAACGGACCAACCCAGTAAAATGATTCATCATCGGATTCAACATCGTTATCGACACTCGAGATTTCACAGAGTTCGGCTAATTAAATGGACTGACTACCTTTGCCTGTGAGTTTTATGTATCGACATATAAAAGGTACAAAGGAAAGAAGCTAGAAGATAGAATTCTGAGGGTAAAGAGATGAAGATACCATGAGCACACTAGTGTAGTGCCCTCTGAAGGTTCTCAGAGCAACGGCTGGCAGGTATGAGGACAATGGGTGGCTTACCAGGTTAGGAGGCTATGTTTGAGAGTGGATGATTGTTGGGTCAAATCCCACCATCAGCCAAATGGTTTTATGGTTGGGCCTTGAGCAAGGCCCCTAACCCTCAATTGCTGCATGGACTGTCTGACACAACTTTCTCAAAAAATGTACGCTGCTTTGGATAAAATATGGAAAAAATATATGAATTTAACTTGAAAACAAGCTCAGTTAATCATCTATGATGTTTCTTCCTTTTTCCATAATGTTGTTTTTTGTCCTGTCCTCTTTATCCGTTTATCTTGCTTGGAAAAGCGAACGAGCAAACGTCTGTCGCAGATTCCCGCAGCCGTGTTAATAAGACAGTTAATAAACTTTCCAGCCGGCGCGCGCGTGAATCCTCAAAGGAGGACGTCCCAGAAAATCACAGGAACGTGAGCTTGTTTACAGACGTGGTTCTCGGTGAGGCACTTTTTAATCTGCCTGCGGTCTTCGAGCTTATTGCAGGAAATTAACTTTGGAGGCTCCGTCTGCGAATGGCGACGAATCCGTTGGCCGACGTACGTGCTCTGAAATAAAAACACGGAGGGGAGGTCGATAAAGGATGAGCTTGCTGTGGAGTCTTGACAGGGCTTGGGATGATGAAAACCCATCGTCATCCGGAGACGGGCTTCTCTGAGGGATGGGCGAGTCCTTTTCCATCTTAAAATTGTGTCTGATTCTGCATGGTGCCCATGCTGTTTATCCCATCGGCTACTCTGGGATCACACTGAGGAGGACTGAATTCTCTCTGACTTCTGCTAACTTTTGGAATCAGGTCTCTTTGTGAGTGTGTAAGAAAGACGACATCAGCAGGGGCGTCGAAGGGGCGCAGAGACTCTGGCAGATTCATATCTTTGTAGACCACTGAGGCATAGTTTTACACTCTGAGTGCTGTGGCCTCCACTTTTCTCACCCCAAGCTGACAGCACAAAGACAACAGACTGCATTTTTTTCAGCCTTGATGCTCATTCTACTTGAATTTACCTGGAGGCCAATTATCTTCCACCAGAGCTACATAACCCCAAAAAATGCAAAGATTTAAAGGGCGACACGGGATATCTACAGTACCTAGAACTTAGCAATTCATAGCGGCCCCTAATTCTAAGGATTAATAATTATATATCCATCTGATAAATTCTATTGTGGGGACCCCCCCCCTCCCATTTAGGGGCCCAAGGTGATATTTTGTCAGGGGAGGGCCAGGATTTCTACCTACACCCCTCAATACGCTTTCTTCCAGCACGTGTCACTCCAGTTCCTCCAGGGCCCAGGGCAGACTTGTCTTTCTTGTTCCCACATCTCACCCTAGCTGGTCTTCCTTCGCTGTCGGTCCATCAAAGACCCAATCAGGTTCTCTTGAAGGTGGCTTTCTGAGCATTGGTATCACGTCATCTCACCAACACACCCCGCGCACATCCAAAAAATCTCAGCACTCTGCATTTTCTTTGTCTACAAACTTTGGCATCTCCAGAGTGTGGGAAGTGATGGTCTTCTTATCGTTTTGATCAGTGATAGAGAGACCTCAGCTCCCAGTAATTCAGGGCTTTAAAATCTTCACCACTTGTGAACAAATGAGGAAAAACCCACCTAGCAGTATTTAACCTAGATTTGCAGTAGATATGCCCATATGATTAGTAAACCATGCTTGTATCCATCCAACCATCCATCCATCCATCTTCACAGATTCTTGGGTGCTCGTATACTTTATTTACTTTATTTATTTACTTTAAATATACTCGTATACTCGTATATTTTTATTTTTGGGTGCTCAGGTACTTTTACTGTACCTGTGACTGTACTTACTCATTACTCAGTACTTATGCTGCATATCGTTAAGCCCCTTGCTGTAGTATTTGGATCTAGGCTGCAGATAATCGACTGTCCTTACAAACCTTGCTTGAGAGTTTGTGATCCCCATTATTTTATGGTAATATGCCATGTTTGCTATGGCCAAACACTGCTGAGTGAATAAATTACGGTGTCCATGGTGACAGGTGGTCTGTGTCGGCGTCGCGTGCCGTTTAAAGCGTCAGCTTGTGTTTAGGTGCTTCTTTGTCTTTGTGTGAAGCTTTAGGTCCTTGTCACCCTCTCCTGCATCCCTTAGGAATCCTCCACCCCCAACCCACAGCTGTCACATGGCTGCATCCCTGTCTGCCGTCCCTGCGCCAGCGCACGCCGGGATCGTGGCTCATGTCGGCACTCTGTCTGGATGCAGGGCATCGCCCCTGCGCCCTCCCTTGCCCCCCAGCCCTGACAGCCTGGCACTGAGAAGCCCGTCTGGATCCCAGCCTTCGCTGCCCCAGTCTCTGACTGAGTTGGATTTGCTGCCATCACACACCCATCTCCCCCCACCTCCCTCCGGCATCCCCCACCCCCCCCAGAAATTTTCTCTCCTGCCTCCTACCTCCAGATGGGGCTTTCCCCTCCACTGGTTGGCTCTCTCAGCTCTTCGGGAATTAAAAATGCCCCAGTTCCTTCCGGCTAAGGGGTGGGGGCGGTCAGCTCTCGTTTCCCTCTCCCAATAAGAGAGCCCCCCGCCCCTGCTTCACGCCACCATTTGCAGCAGACCTGATGGGCGGTGGGTCACGCTGGTGCATTATAACAAAGCCAAACTGAGCATCGCTTGGGGTGCCACAATGAATTTATGCTCGTGGAATATAACTCTAAAAACTGAAGGTTATATTCTGCATCCGCTCTCCCTTTATAGACATTTATCTTCACCATTATCTCATATATCTTATTTCAAATAAACTTGAACTAAACTTGGAGCCTTTAAGTGCATCTTAATTGCAGTTCTTGGCTCGCTGGTGCTTCTTAAATCATTTAAGGTGAACAAGTCTGGAATATTCCGGGGAGCTGTCCTCATAATGGTGGAGCACGGTCTTGGTACTTTGTGCTGCTCTGCATAAGCATGTATGCGTGTGAGTGTATATCTCTCTGTTTCCCAGCAGGCATTGCAGCAGTCAGCCACAGACTTTGCTTATCTGCTACGCTCTATTAATTTTCTGTTGCTATGCCCAAGCTGGAACCGCACTTTCAGAAGAATAACCGCTACTGCCAGCCCCCCGCCTCCCTCAAGACCCCCCATCACCCACCTCACCCCAGTCAATGCCCCCCCCCTCCCTGGCAGAGCCTTTACTCAGCCAGCAGTTGGAACGTCACCGGTCACACTACGCTAAGTCCTGGGGTAATGAATATAATTACAGAGTATGGCGTTTGCTCTGGCAGGCAGCTAAGAATAATCACCTGAAAGGTCTGAACGGCTCTTCGAAAAGCCATGGGCAGCCCATCTCCGGCAAGGCCCGGCTTGCCGTTAGCGGGGCAGCTAAACGCAAAGTGGCTAATCCCCACGTGACACGTGGCTAAATTTTAGCTGACAACATGATTTATGATGTCTTTCAATTCGGTCATTTTTCTCCTTTTTTTTGAAAAAAAAACAACAGGGTTCTCTTCTCGTGCCTGTTTGGAATAACCACAACAATCCCCCCCCCCTGAAAATGTTAGCCTCATGACCACGGCCCACAGTTTGTTCACAGCTGAGGATTCTGGAGTCACACGAGGACACAGTCTTGCCCTCAGATGCCGTTTTTATTCTCAGCTTACATAATGTTCTGGAGTTTAATCACATTTTCAGCTAATTTTGCTCTCATCTCGAGATTATTTTTATGATCTGTCTATCCTTCTGGTTTTGCCTGCCCCACAGTACTGGTGTTAGTCACACTTCAAGTATGTATGGAATATTGTGTCACCAAGGTACTGCTAAAGCGTAGTACCTCTATGTTTGTTGATGTACTTTGAAGTAAACCTGTTGAGATTTGTCAGTTTAAACAAACTGTTAGAAAATGTCTTAAATCTTTATGGATTCCAAACTTTATGGAGTTTGAGGCTATGTTGTAGGAACATAGACAATATCTTGTGTCGCCCTTTAAATCTTTGCGTTTTTTGGGGTTATGTAGCTCTGGTGGAAACTAATTGGCCTCCGGGTAAATTCAAGTAGAATAAGCGTCAAGGCTGAAAAAAATGCAGTCTGTTGTCTTTGTGCTGTCAGCTTGGGGTGAGAAAAGTGGAGGCCACAGCACTCAGAGTGTAAAACTATGCCTCAGTGGTCTACAAAGATATGAATCTGCCAGAGTCTCTGTGCCCCTTCGACGCCCCTGCTGATGTCGTCTTTCTTACACACTCACAAAGAGACCTGATTCCAAAGCATTATATGAAGCATTATATGCCTTGCTGACAACCAAATGGTTTTTGCAGCAGGCAGCTGTAGATAGACGTTGGCATTCCATAATCCAACTCACCAGGCAATTGGAGATCCAGCAATTGCTGATCAGGATCATGTCTTGTCCTGCCTTCCTGCCCTTCTACTTCTCCTCCTAGGATGGTTTTAACGAGCCACCCTTGTTGCCTCTCGTTTCAGCCCTCATCTGGGTCACTCCAGCTGCCTCTCGTTTTCTCCCTTATCAGTCCTGTATAATAGTATTTCCTAGTCATTCTTATTGGCACCCAAACATTCTCCTGTGTGTTTTGCCCCCTTATTCGTGGTCAGTTTTGTTTTTCTGTGTTTATTAAAGTCCCTTTCCTCTGAACCCTTGTCCTCGCCTCCTTCCCTTGCCTCGATGAGACAGATGGAACCTCAGGGTTTGAACTGTCATTTGATATATATTTTTTGTTCCTTTAACGTTTCACTTTATGTAGTTTTTGTAACGTCTGCTGTAATATTTAACCCACTCAAAATGAAATAGTGTTTCTCTCGGCTTTAAGTTGCGAAGGTAGCTTCTTGAGGCGAGAAGAATATTTCCCCTGAAACAATGATTCAGGCATCACTGCTTAATATCATTATTTATGAGGTGTTTTAATGGATACTAACTGTTTTCATGTCTTCAAATAAAGTCCCAGAAGCCAGGGGGCTCGTGGCAAGAGAGAAATGGATATGTCAGTCCTATATTACTGTAAATGACCTCTTTTCTATTTATTTTCAATTATCACACTTAGCAGTTTGCATTGTCCCTTTGACTAACTTTCAGGCTTATTATTCTAATGGATAAAGCTCAGAAGATGAGCATGATGTGGTATTATTTTGCATTACTTTCCCATCTAGGCCTTAATGTATTGGAATTGTATTACATGCGGTGACTTGCAAAGACAGACGAACTGGGGAACTGCTTCCATTATTCAAGTCACAGATGAGAGGCGTTTGTGCCATTTAACAGAGCAAACCTTATCAGTGACAGCGTTAATGTTCTAGGACCTCCGAGTGGCACCTGTCAGACCTGTCGCTTCTCTCTCTAAATGAGCCATTTGATGTTAAGTGGTTCCGCCTATTTTCTGGACACCACTATGCAGAATAAAGATGAGCAAATGTGGAATAAAACCCTTAAAGTCTGCTTTGATCAAAAGCGTTTGTGGAGTACCAGTGACTGTAAGCGTTCAGTGGGTTGTTTCAGTTGTGTTTTTCATCTTATTTACAGCATATGGACTCCTGGCCATTACACCTACAGGAACTTTTATGGCATCCCATTCTAAATCCACAGGCATGAATCTGGAGTTAGTCCCCCTTTTGCAGCTATAACAGCTGCCACTCTTCTGGGAAGGCTGTCCACGGGATTTTGGAGTGTTTGTGGGATTTTTTTTTATCTATTTATCCAGAAGAGCATTTGTGAGGTCAGGCACCGATGTTGGATGCAAAGGCCGTGCTCTCAGTCTTTGTTCTAGTTCATCCCAGTATACGATGCGGTTAAGGTCTGGGCTCTGTGCAGGCCAGTCAAGTTCTTCCACACCAAACTCATCCAACCAATGTCTTTATGGACCTTGCTTTGTGCATCGTGTTGCTTCTAACCACTTCCACTTTGGAATGATACCACTTACAGTTGACTGTGGAATATCTAGCAGGGAAGAAATTTCACACATCCTTTTTCAGGGGCCTTTAAGGGCCAATACGGGGGTTTGAACCAATGACCTCCCAGTCAGGGGCATGGCAGCCTAACCCTCAGAGCCATGCACAGCCCTAGTTTTGATCCATTTTGCGATAAAACAAGCTGTGCAGATGCTTGGCGAGGAGGTGGCGGCATTGCCGTCCTTCTCGTGCAATCCCTTTACCCCATCTGCTTGTTCCATCCAGCAAACTGGGGGCAACGTGTGCTTTCGTGTCCCCCTATGATGGTGATGCCACCTGGCAGCAGGCCATAGGCTCCCAGAAGAAAGGAGCAATGGGGGACTGCGAGAATGCCGCCTCCCATTAAGATTCCATGTTTTTCAGCTGTCGTTTTCGTTACTATTCTCACGCTGACTCTCACCACCATATCAAGTCTGTTTTTCTCAGTCCTATAATTAGATTCATCCCTGGTTCCATCACACCCATGGTTGTGGGAACCATTATAGGAAGCAATGAGGGTGACGGCCATCTGCAAGCATTAGGAGATGTGTGATGTCCATTGAGCATAACCTAGTGCTGTGAGTGACACGTCCTTGTTGCCGTAAAGGCTGGTGACAGGGAGCAGGGTCACATGACCTGGCGGCACTGACATCAGCCCTTTTTCATGCCCTACTCTGCGCATATCCAGACTGTCTCTTGGCCGTGTTTGGACCCTGGCAGTGCCGGTGCTCCATGCTGAAGAATCTGCTTAGCCGGTTATTCTCAGCTGAAACGATACAGTTCAAGTTTTTTCTAGAATGTTCCCCACCTTCAACAGGTCTTTGTGTCTGTCTTCGGTCCAGCTGTGCTTGCAGAGGGCCATACCTGTGCCACTGTTGATGACATCAAAGGCGTCATGTCTGAGTGAGTACCAGGCTGCAAACAAACAGCCCAGCAATTTGGGGTGGGGTTTCCCTTGGTATATTTTGCTGCTGACCAGCGGGGGTGGGGGGGGAGGTTCCTCTGGTATATTTTGATTATTGTGATCAACTGGTTGGCCATCATCCATCCATCCATCCATCCATCCATCCATTTTCCAAACCGTTTATCCTGCTGGGTCGCGGGGGGTCCGGAGCCTATCCCGGAAGCAATGGGCATGAGTCAGGGAACAACCCAGGATGGGGGGCCAGCCCATCGCAGGGTTGGCCATCAATGAAATATAATGATTACATAAAGCATTCTCTGTTAACCATCTCCTTCGATCAACTTCGAAACATTCCAAGATCGATGGACGGGTTGGACACCCCTAGTAAATAGGTATATAATGCTGGGGTTGGAAAGAAAGACCATCAGGAAAATCCCTGAGCTTCCTTATGGTGAGTCCATGCCTGATGCATGTAGATACTGGTCATGGGGAAACAGCATCGACTTGGACTCTCTAGACTCCTTCAGAATTTGTTTTCCATCTTAAGAGATCAGCGGGCAACGCTGTCCCTCAACCCCTGGACAAGAGAAACATCTCCGTTTACACAACATAGGACTAGATCTAAGCTTTTAGCACCACGGTGTCAGAAAGGCTGGCAGGCAAACTCAGGGTCCTGGACCTTCAAAATGGTTTTCTCAACATCACAAAACACATAGGTTTTAGGAGGCTTTAACGTTATATTGTGAATGCAGTTTAAATTACTACATACTGATATCTCAGACGAAGACACTGCAGGCTAGAACTGCAATGAATTCTGTGCCCACATTAACTTTCTTGCTGGTTTTTGCATTTTTTTTTAAATATAATGTGTTTTGGGTCAAGAGGAATGTAATTGTGTAAAATCCTGGCAAAATGCAGCTGTTTTCATGAACGGCTGGCACTGCCTGAGTCCTTAAGGAAAAAAAAAATTGAAAAAAAAAACTTACAAGGAGATCCAGCCATGGCTGGACGCCTACTGTTGCCCCTCATTCTGACAATTGCTGTTTAGTGCCTGTGGTTAAACTTTTAATGAATCGTGCTCACATTGGTCATGCGCCTATCGCAGCATCCACTGTGCCGTTAAACACGGAAGGCAAGAGAGATTAAGTAGGTGTCATCAGAAACAGGAAATACTGATGGAGGACTGACAGCTGTTTCAGCTACGTAAGGGGGCGATCAGATCGAATCCTGGAAAAACGGGGGGTGCATTAAATTTTTAGCTAAATGCCTACTGTAACCAGGATTGCAAAAGGATCACTCATCGTCCTTACACTTCTCCTTGGGGACGTTGTCACGTTGGGACTTCTCTAATGGATGCATTAGACGGTGACAAAATAGGAAAAATGAGACAGATGGCACGGGATTGGGCAGAGCTCGGGACAGACGGGACCCCGGGTGAGGCAGCCAAACAGCCCATAGAGATGCTCCTGACACAACTCACACTCATTTTAAAAACGGGAGGTGCATGAGACATCATTGTTTCCCTGCTCTTTTGTGGAGGAATTAATGGGTGTGGTGGGCGTGGCAAAGCCCTTGGTTCATGGAGCCTCCTTAAAAGCTTTGCAGGAACAGTCTGGGTCATAAACATGAGAGTGGAATGTCTGGACTCAAAGGGATGTGATCCTATAGATAGAGTTAGAACTAAAAGACATGATCTTGATAATAGAAGAGTCATTAAAACCAGTGAGTTGTAAGTTCAGTGCTCTGCATCTTCTGGACGTTTACTGTTGGACCTTTGAAAAGGTCTTGCCTGATTCTGAGAAGGTTCAGCAGAATTGTTAGATGTGTACTGTACATGGGACACAGTCAGTGCTGAATTTAGGGAGGTGCAGAGCACAGTCATAAAATTAACCACGCAACCTGCCTTGCAAAAAGGACAGACATCCATCCATCCATCCATCCATCCATCCATCCATCCATCCATCCATCCATCCATTCATCCATTCATCCATTTGTCAACTACTTATCCAGCAGAACAGTGTTTCCCAATCCAGTCCTTGGGGACCTGCAGATAGCCTACATTTATGCTTCCTCCCAGGGAGCATAAATGTGTAGTGTATGGCTGGGTGCTGAGATAGAGCAAAAATGTGGACCTTCTATGGGTCCCTGTGGATCTGATTGGGAAATACTGCAGCAGAAGGTATACTAGTATAGTAAAATAAGCAATGCATGTCATAATGTAATTAATGAGGACAGAGCTCAGAAACAGTGCCATTCCAGGTATGTGCTGTCTGACTATAGGTTCGGATAGGATAAGATAGGATAGGATCAGATTAGGTTCAGATAGGATAGGTTTGAATAGGATAGGAAAAGATAGGATAGGATCAGATTAGGTTCAAATAGGATAGGATAGGATAAGACTTTATTGATCCCACACCAGGGAAATTAACAGCAGGCTGTCACAGCGCTGCAATGACATGCCACCATTGCCTTCAACGTTCTCTTGTCCTGTCATTTCCTGTGGTTGAGCCATGTCCGTCGTGCCACTGCGTGGGCGCGACTGCAAATGTGTCCTGGCAGCTTGCTGCCCTGTATGCATGACGTGGCGACACCCACAGTCCACCAGGCCAAGGCCGTGACTTAACCGTGCCCCTCTGCGTCGCCAGAAGAAATCCGTAAGCCACCCCCAGTGTATGATGTCAGAGCCATCGATCCATATTGCCCTAGTGCGTGTCTGTTTTTCTTACTGGATTGTTCCACCTTGACTACCTAAATGCCATGTGGCCTATGGTGCTGATGAGGGGTATATACAGGGCCGGAGCCAAAGAGGCCCCAACTGAAAGCTGATTGGCTCCCAGAGTGCCCACACACTGACTCAAAACATATCACTGGCTATCTGCATGAATTATAGCCCTTCTTATGTCCCCCATCTTAAAAAATCGCAGCATTGCCCTGGTGCTGACATAATGCAAGATGCAATATCGGTTCCATTGATACTATTCAAACCATGTCCAGACTGGAATAATGCCCACAAGCTGAGTGAGTTCCTTGTGCTGTAACCCTCCAGATGGTGTCTCAGGCAACCAAAGAGTTATAGGAATGAATGTCTGGGCTTTTGAATCGAAGACACTGCATACCATATACTTTGGGCAGTGCACATGTGCAGTGTCACGTGTGCAGTGTCATGTGTGTAATGTCACGTACATGCACACATGCATCCTGTTGCTGTAACAACCCTGTGTGACGTGAGCCAGGAACCACCGGTGAGTGTGTGCCCAAGCTGCTCCTCCGCCCTCGTTCAGCATACTCACTGGATGATGGAACATGCAAATTTCATGCCAGTAAACGGTCATTGAGAAATTTAACTATACTGGCCATACCTTTAATCTAAAATTAACAGTTTAATAGCCGCTATTATTGGCTAATCACGGAACCCGAACTGCCCCACAAGAGGACACCTACTTACTGCTGTGAGAATGAAAAGCATTCTTTGAGGGAAGAAGAAAACAGACACATTGATTCTGGAAGTTTCCACAAGAGGGCTAAATTAGATTTTTTTTTCAAAGCTCTCGCTGCAATGTGGAAGGGCTCATGGACATTTCGTGTTTTGGCAAAGTCCAGAGCTAGAATTGCTGGCCCAGTGTTTGCTTTTTCCCAGGATTCCTTGCGGCAGAGTGGAGGAAGCTGACCAAACAGTGAATGGATCAAACTGACATTAACATCACATTTTTCCGGCTGAGTTGATGTCAGTGAGCCATCATCCAGCCTACTCTCCTGTAGGGCAGTTAGGATTCAGGGGCCTTTCTCAAGAGCCCTACGGGGAAATTACTTTGCTAGCAATGGGATTTGAACCCACAACCTCCCAGATACACAGATGCCTAACCTGAGGAGCTATACACCAAGATGACCACTCCAGCGTTGATGTAGCTTACGTCTAGCAGCCTGATTGTCCTACCTCAGTTCTGGATCGATGTACTCACACTCATACACGTGCACCCATCTGCCTCCCTCTTAGCCTCCTCCCCTGACCCAGCTGGCCTCTCAGAAATGGCACAGTGTGCAGGGACCGTCTAAAAACAGGATAACTTTTAACAATCCCAGCCTGCTCCCACTGGCCCTTCTGAGCACCATGATTACTGGCGACGGCTCAGCCCCGGCCGCCTTTACTCTCTCCTGACAGACCTCGTCTCCCTTTTGTTGGATCCATGTCTGTCTTTCTCTCCGACTCCCTGACACACTTTCTGCCCTTTGCCAGCCCTGCTGGAGGCGGTCCTGGCCGGCGCCCAGGCATCACGCTCTCCGGCCTTTCCCAGTGTGGTGCTGTGCCCCAATCCATCAGACCACCTTAGGGGCAGGATCCTTAGGCTTCCGGAACATTCCGTCCGGAAGCGGTCCACGCTTCCCTGGGTTTTGCCAGGCCGGGCGAGGAGGGTTCCGGGGGAGGAGGCATCTGGTGGGTGCGACCCCCTCATGGTAGCCATCTGAATATACCTTCTGGCTCGTCTCTCGAGGGACCACCCCCCCGCTATCACCCCAAGCTCCAGTCTTTGTTTTAAATCATCAGTGTCAGACAGGAAATGATTAGTGAACGTGTGTGAGCGACACATTTGTATACTAATCTGTACTGTTAGTGTTTAACTGGCTTTGTATGCTAAGTCAGAATTCGGACTTTCTGTGGGGAGGGCAGTCATTTTTTCCCTCCTGACCTGACATTTGTCAATCCTTTTTTCCCCCCACTTTCTCTCTCTTCCTGGCCCTGTCCCCCGCAATTAAGCTGCGGTCACAGTTTATGGTTAGACTGCTGAGCCCCTCACGCACCATGACCCCCCCCCCCACCCCACCTCAGCCTCTGCAGAAATCTGCTTTAACCGCTGATTATCATAGCGGGCTGCTGCAGCCTCAACCACAGAGGGTGCAGATTCAGCCATATTCCCGCTCCCCCCCCCCACCAAAAAAAAAAATGAATAAAGGGAGGAATTGGGAAAACATCCAGCAAGAACTGAAACTCCTGATCTGTCTGGCTCTGAAAGTCGTAAACCCGCCGGCCCCTGACAGCCACTGCATGTGCCCGTGTGTGTGTGCATGTGTACGTGTGTGTGTGTGTGTTTGTGTGTGTGTTTGCCCAGGGCCGACGGAAGTTTCTGGCATTCCGGGGGGATTAACCATCAGACCTGTCTAACACTGATGGTACGGTTTTATGTAACAACCAACCGTCTGGCTGCTGGAGGACCAGGGGGAGGCAACAAGCCCTGTCCTGATCGGTTGGATAGTGAGCGGGATATAGGCAGCTCTGGGGGTGCTGGATCAAGGCAGGGGGGTACACTGCCCTTATTTGGTATTCGATTTTTCCTCTTGGTTCATTTGGGTTTGCTCTGCACTGGGAATAGACAAAAGCAGAGAAACTCTCTCTCTCTCTCTCTCTCGCTCTCTCTCTCTCTCTCTCTCTCTCTCTCTCTCTCTCTCTCTCTCCCTCCCTCCTTCTCCCACGCTTACACTCACGGTTGCACAAACACAAACACTAAGCCTCGCCCAAGTCTTTTCTTTCCCTTCTTTTTTCTGTCATTTCCCTCAACTTCCGCTCCGACACTCCTGCTCCGACGGCGCCCTCCTCGCCTCCGTTGCTGCTGCGGGACACTAGTGGACGCTACCCTTTCGTCGCCCGCTCCCGAAAAGTGGACTTTGGGTGAGTTTGTGGCTCGGATGCCCAGATGCTGAGGGTCTGAAGGATGTGGTGCTGATGACAGGGTGGGTGGCGCGAGTGATGGCTGGGGGCATTCTGGTAGAGGACTGGAGATTGATGGGGGCTCGAACCAGGATGGGACAGTGTTGGAGGTGGGGAGGTTAACAGGGGGTGGGGGTAGCGGCTGGACGCACAGATAGTAGCAGGGTTTTGCGGAATGTGCGTACTGTGTTCCCATCTGTGGGGAACGAGATGCATCAATTTCCATAGCTGTTGGCCCCCCGTTTTCCCTCCGGGTTTCTGCTGTCTTTGGTCCCAATTTTTTTTGTTACACTTTTTCATTTTAGCCCTCAACGGGAGCACCTCTAGGTTAATGCAACACTATGCACGCAGTTAGTGAAGCCTTCATTAAAGCTGGTCGGCTGGTTAAGTAGTGGTTCGTTAATTACAGCAAATTTCAGTGGAGAGTGCTGCCTCTGTGTTGATGCACCTTCTTGGTGTTGATGCGGTATCTCTGTGTTGAATCCTTGTCTCTGTGTTGATGCCTCTTTTCTGTGTTGATGCACCATCTATGTGTTAATTCCCTGTCTCTGTAATGATGCCCCATCTATGTGTTGATGCCCCATCTCTGTGTTAATTACCTGTCTCTGTGATGATCCCTCATCTCTGTTTTGATATTGCATCTCTGTGTTAATTCCCTGTCTCTGTGCTGATACCCTGTCTCTGTGTTAATACCACATATTTGTGTTGTTGTGTCATCTCCCTGTTGATGCCCCTATCTTAGTGTTGAGGTGCCATCTCTGTGTTAATTCCCTGTCTCTGTGCTGATGCCCCTTCTCTGTGTTGATGTTGCATCTCTGTGTTAATTCCCTGTCTCTGTGCTGATGCCCCATCTCTGTGTTGATGCACCATCTCTGTGTTGAGGCACTGTATCTGTGATGATGCGCTATCTCTGTGTTAATGCCTCGTCTCTGGGTTAATTCCCTGTATCTGTGTTAATTCCCTGTCTCTGTGCTGATGCCCTGTCTCCATGATACTGCACCATCTTTGTGCTGATGCCCTGTCTCTGTGTTAATTCCCTATCTCTGTGCTGATGCCCTGTCTCTGTGTTTATGCCCTGTCTCTGTGTTAATTCTCTATCTCTGTGCTGATGCCCTGTCTCTGTGTTAATTCCCTATTTCTGTGCTGATGCCCTGTCTCTGTGTTAATTCCCCATCTCTGTGCTGATGCCCTGTCTCTGTGTTAATTCACCATCTCTGTGCTGATGCCCTGTCTCTGTGTTAATTCCCCATCTCTGTGCTGATGCCCTGTATCTGTGTTAATTCCCCATCTCTGTGTTAATTCCCCATCTCTGTGCTGATGCCCTGTATCTGTGTTAATTCCCCATCTCTGTGTTAATTCCCTATCTCTGTGTTAATTCCCTATCTCTGTGTTCTGATGCCCTGTATCTTTGTTAATTCCCCATCTCTGTGCTGATGCCCTGTCTCTGTGTTAATTCCCTATCTCTGTGTTAATTCCCCATCTCTGTGCTGATGCCCTGTCTCTGTGTTAATTCCCCATCTCTGTGCTGATGCCCTGTCTCTGTGTTAATTCCCCATCTCTGTGCTGATGCTTTGTCTCTGTGTTAATTCCCCATCTCTGTGCTGATGCCCTGTATCTGTGTTAATTCCCCATCTCTGTGTTAATTCCCTATCTCTGTGTTAATTCCCTATCTCTGTGTTCTGATGCCCTGTATCTTTGTTAATTCCCCATCTCTGTGCTGATGCCCTGTCTCTGTGTTAATTCCCTATCTCTGTGTTAATTCCCCATCTCTGTGCTGATGCCCTGTCTCTGTGTTAATTCCCCATCTCTGTGCTGATGCCCTGTCTCTGTGTTAATTCCCCATCTCTGTGCTGATGCTTTGTCTCTGTGTTAATTCACCATCTCTGTGCCGATGCCCTGTATCTGTGTTAATTCCGCATCTCTATGTTAATTCCCCATCTCTGTGTTAATTCCCTATTTCTGTGTTCTGATGCCCTCTATCTTTGTTAATTCCCCATCTCTGTGCTGATGCCCTGTCTCTGTGTTAATTCCCTATCTCTGTGCTGATGCCCTGTCTCTGTGTTAATTCCCCATTTCTGTTCTGATGCCCTGTCTCTGTGTTAATTCCCCATCTCTGTACTGATGCCCTGTCTCTGTGTTAATTCCCTATCTCTGTGCTGATGCCCTGTCTCTGTGTTAATTCCCCATCTCTGTGCTGATGCCCTGTCTCTGTGTTAATTCCCTGTCTCTGTGATGATGCCCCGACTCTTTACTGTTAAGGGTGTTTCGGATCTGACACTGAGGCTGTGAGAATCAGTACTGTCAGAGTGAGACTTTTCCATTTTACCCATCTGTGCAGTGGTTTCTCTGACTTGTGTCCGTGGGTGTGAGACATCCGAATGCCGGAAAAACAGCCCTGGTATATATCAGGCACGTTGGAGCGTCAGTGCAAAGTGTGACCATGTCATCTGGTCAGAATGGAATACAGTCCCAATGTGGTGCCCATGGGTGGCTCACATTTCATTCTCACGCAAATGCAGATCAGTTTCTTTGCCCTAGGGGAGAGTAGAGGCAGCGAAATAAACCCTGAGCCACTGTCCGACGTCGCTGTCAAAGTGTCTCTAGAGAGCCAGCTTCACCGATCCAGGTCCAGTTTCCCAGGGGCGTATACTGGGGCGGGGCCAGAGGGATACTGGCCCAAACTGCAAGCTGGTTGGCCCCTGAAGTCTCCCCACCCATCACTCACCGATTCAAAATATATCATTGGCTGATAATAGGTGCACTCCACCGTATGAATTATGACCCCTTTTTTGCCCCCCACCATAAAAACTCCTAAAATCACCCCTGCTGTTTCCAGAGTATGTTCAGCATGGAGGGACAACTGCTGCTTGATACATGCTGGAGATGGGGTCAGTGTTTCTTTACGTCCTTTGAGAGCCGCCCGGTTGTAGGACAGGCACCACCCCTGACCCCAAACCGGACCAGTTAATTCAAAGGTCCCTCTTAATTAGAATTTTTCTGTCCTCACAGGTTTTTAATTTGCAATTAGTTGGTTTAGAGTCCTGTGAGCTAAGAAATGCCCTACAGTCTGTCTTCGGTTATTATATAAAGTGTATACCTCCCCCTGGCATCTTTCAGCTCTGTGAGCTGCTAATGTGCGATATACAGAAACCTCTGTAACCTCTTATCACAGTGCTATGGTTATCCAACTAATACAGTAAGTGTAAGTAGGATTACAAACGGAATTATATTACCCTATATCAGATGTATAGGGATGCTAACCTCAGTGCTTCCATGCAGCGGGTGGTACCTCAGCACCACATGAGTCTGAATGGAACTGTGCGAGTTTTTCCAGTGGCAGGAGAGCCAATCCTGCCACCAACACCCAAATTTTCCTGCAGCTTGGAGGACCTGCTTACAGGGCCAGATGTATAATGACATCATACCCAGGATGAAATAATTGCAGGCTATGGGTCTGGCTCAAGGGCCCAATGGAGTAGAATTACTCCTGGCATTTATGGAATTCGAATTGGCAACCTTCTGATTTCCAGTACAGATCCCAATCCTCAGAGCTCAGATAGTTATAGTTATGTAGAATATGTCATGAATATAAAAATAAACAAATGAGCAAATTAATAAATATGTACACACATAATTTAGGTAACATATAATATATTTTGGCCATTGTAAGCTACCTGGGGCGGTGTGATACCGCAGTGGTTGGCATTGTCACCTCACACGAGTTTCTGCTCTGGCTTCATGTGTATAGAGTATGCATAGATCTTTCCATTTTGTTATTGGAAAAGTCCAAAAAAACATGCTAAGATTAATGAGGTTTGCTAAACTCCCTATACATGTGAATGGTGAGACTGCCCTGTGATGGGTTGGTGTGATGTTTACCCTCTTCAGTCATCCTTATATCTTCTTCAGTTTTACTCCTGAGTGGCTTTGGCAGATTGTTTCGGTTCATTCGGCTGGCTGTTCTTCCGATGCAGCTTACTGTATTTTTCATGCACTCAGGCCCTAGAATGTGCATCAATTCGGTCTTCAGACGTAACGGTTTTGACTCGTGTCAAAATAAAAGTCCTGCTCAACTATGGACTGTCGTCTTAACTGATTTGCCATGAATCCCCCAGTGCAAGTACTTTGAGGATTTAAAGTCAGCATGATGTCTTTATGAGTCAAGAGCCGCACTGATATCGCTGAAATCTGTGAAGTCACCGGAGAGCTTCACAGTTATGCTACATCATTCTGAGACAACATGAATGAACAGCCTGTTATGCGAATAACAGAAAGCTTACTGCCTGTTATCTGTTAAGAAGTGTCTGGCAAATATCTGATTGGTTACTAAGTCACTGGGGGAGGGGGGGGGGGCATCCGATGTCAGAGAGGTGCATGACACAACAGAAACAGGACCTACACAAAGGCAAAATATATCGTGATGGATATGCAGTCCAGAAGCCAGGGTTTTGCATCCACAAAATAGTTGTCATAATCATAGGAATTAAAAGTGGTACCGACTGTCTGTGGCACTTGGAATCATTTTAGATTAAATACTATTTATCCAGCAAAGCACACTTATGCGTCAGAATCACCGCTAATGTGACTGATATTTTCCCAATACTTTGAAAGACAAATGCCAAGGGTGAGTCGCGGAAATCAGTTTAAGGCATGAATTCAGGTGGCTGCAGCCAATGGATCCATGGTGAGATGGCCGGGGGGGGGAAGGGAAGCTTTAATGGAACTTCGATTTTTGGATTAACGAGAATTGAGCGAGAAAAGGGTTGAGACGGAATGCCTTCCTGATGAACTTGAAAACTAAGAGAAATAAGTGGGCGGATGTGTCAAGAATGAAAGGAATTGATTGTGTGGCTCTTGGGATTGTGTGGAGCCTGTGCTCCAAGTTATTGGCCTGGGAAGTTGGGAATAAACACTGATTTGTATAATTTAAAAATGAGGGACTTGTGGCTCTAAGCATCCCTCTACGCTTGTGGTCAATGATCATTGTTCCTTTAGTGTTTGCCGAGGGCATCACCCATAAAATAGCAGCACACAGATTCAGACAGGTAACAGTTAGCAGGTCCATGGTAGCAGGCAAACAGAAGGATTGAGAATATCCAGGCCTCTGAGATGGGATGCAACAGCCTGACCTGCTTCAACAAGTCCAAGCGTGTCCAGTTTGTCACAAATCGATTGCGCCGGCTACCTTACGTAGCATGCGCCACGAAAATGATGAAATAATGACGTTAATCACTGCAAGGCGATTAAAGTTGCCTTCATTTCAGGAGGCTCCCTTTTGGCGATTAACGAAATTAAAATGTCTCTCAGCATCCAGCCCTGTCCAGTGCCTTGCTGTGATTAATGATGTCTTATTAGTGAGAATAATCGGCAGCATCACTGGGATGGACTGGCATCCCGTTCAGGGTGATTCCCTGCTATGTGTCCAAGTGCAACCTGGGATAGGCTCCGGGCCTCCAATGACCCTGGGCATGATAAGCGCTTGTAAAGAGCGTGACAATACAATAAAACTAACCACATGCCTAATGCCCCCCCCCCCAAACATTTATTACTATATTGCTTTATTACCAAACAGGGAGAGAATCCATGTGCATGATCTTCAGGTTTATTTCAAGGTTTGTGGTCCAAAGGCAAGCAGGTCCAAATTGTGATCCAAATCCATGGTGCAACACGCCTGTGAGGAGCCGAGACAATGAATACAGGGGATGGTGTGCAGCTAAACTGGTTTGGGTGCAGTGTCTGTGATCAGAAGTTTGCCAGGTCAAATCCCAGGTTCGGTGGATGGATTTCACTGTCAGGCCCTTGAGCAAGGCCTGTAACACCAGTTACTCCAGGGACCGGCTTAGTCTTTCTGCTTTGTTAATTGTATGTTATTTTGGATAAAAAGCACCTGCAAAATAATAATAAGTGTAAAATGCTAGAGGAATGGCAAGACAGCAAACAGGAATGATATACAGAAAGCCAATCTTGAAACAAATACTCATTGTGTATGTGTGTGTGTGTGTATATATATATATATATAATGCTCAGTACCAAGGAGGGACCTGGAAACAGGTGCTTTAATTAGTGGTAATTGGTTAAGTTTGTGAGTTACAGGTGTGCCTAGTTTTCAGCGGAGGCTGGGTGTGGCTGGCTGGATGCATGGTGCTTTGCTCGGTGCAGGTGTGACAGTTGCTTTGGGTGTCTTTTTGGCCGGTGTTCCTGTGCTTCTTCTCTGCCGCCATCATTCTTGTGCTCTAGGGACTTTAAATATTAATATGCAGCTCTGAGCCGAAGCTCGGCGTCAGACACCGAGGGTGCTGGTGAGCGTGCTGATCCGGTGGCGTCCGGGACGAAGTGTTACGCGTGGGAATACAGCCATCACAGTCAAGAGTGTTTTGAGCTGACCGGTACCATTTTGTGGTCCGCGGTGGGAGGAACGAATTCGGCCCACAAACACACAACGTCTGACCTCGAGGTGCTCAGCTCCGGCACTAGCGGTGAGGCTCGCCGTTTTCGACGAGGAGCTCTCCTAAGCGTCTGGTGGGTGGGGCTGTTTGCTCTGAACTGGCATGCAGTTTGCACTATTTTCCGGGGGACTGGAGAACATTTGGAAATCTAATCCGAGTGCGGATTTGTGCGATGAAGCGAGTTTCGATCTTGCGGTAACAGGTGTGTGTTTGTTTCCAAATCGAGGGGAAATCCGACTGACATTACACAGTGGCTGCTTTAGTGAGCGTAGCACTTATTGGCCATTTGGAAATGTTTGACTGTGTCGATTTGCTCTGTATTTGTGTATAGTATTTTGTGGTTTCATATTTGGTTTCAATTCTCCCACACGTCAGTCATTTACACCTGTTCAGTGAATTGTTTAATAGTTCGGTTGTAGGGTGGGGTGCAGTTAACAACCCCAGGAAAGCTTGGGCGAACAAAACAACATGATGCCTAATCTTCTCGATGGACCTGAACTTTTCTGCCAATGATCCCTTTTCTGGGATGGACAGGGGTAGAACGGAAACAGGACAAAAGACCACCGGGGTATGCAAACGGAGAAGATGGGTCTCAGTGAGGAGAAAGGCTCTACAGTGGAACAAATCAACATTAAATAACTGCAGCCACCTGCACCCTAACCCACTTAACTGTCCCTCCTTCTCACAGAAGAGACATTTCCATTTATACATCTCCAAGGTGACTTACAGGTCAACACAAATAACGGCAGAATTAAACCGTGGAGAAAAGCCATCCGAAAAAAAGCACATCGTCAATGACTGCAGTGAGGATAACTGCGCTGCTAGTTCCATGGGATACTAAAATAGTACTTTATAATGACACAGTGTAAAATATAGAGGGCCAAAAAAGGCATCTACGACAGTTACAAGTACAGTTTAATGCATGTGCAATACATTTCCTCAGAGGTCAAACCATGCAAATGTAAATAATTCCATAAAAGAGGCAGTCACCCAAAGCTAATGACGTGTCCGCGCAAGAAACAGCAACCGCAGCCTCTTAATCGCATTTGAGATGCAGTCAGGAATTGAGCGATGAAGTTCAGTTTGAGGGGGATGAGTTCAGATTCTCTGCTTAAGTGTGTGTCCTATAGTCCGAAAACACTGGTATAAACTTTCCAGATCGGGGACTGTAATGAATCATAACAACCCTGAAGGGGAATAGGGCTCCACAAGGGGACCACACCTGTTTCAGGTGAGTCTTTTAGCTAAATTCTGGAATTTGAAACTTCGTAACTATAGTTATTTGGTCCCAGCTGTCTTGCCTGTTGGATTTTTAATCTTTAACTTTCTTGACAATTTATTTCTAGGAGTGTTTGGTCGATTGATGTATGTGTGTCTGGAAGTTGTGTGGTTTTGTTTTTATGTGATGAAGGAGTTTGAATTGCCCGTTTGAACTGTGAATGTGGTTGTAGCAGTACGTGTACGTTCTTGTGCATGGCGGGTGTGTGTGCTGCAGTGAGTGAGTAAGAGAGTGTAGGTGTGCGTGGGTGGCCGGGAGCAGTGAGGGCTGTCAGCTGTGTTTTTGCGATGCATTAGCCAGGACAGTTCGGTGCTCTACTTCACCGTAGGGGCTGTTGCTTCTGCAGACTCCAGTCCCTGTTCCAGGTGGGAAACTGAAGCACTTAAACGCACCGGTAGTATCCTGGGCACAGCCCACTGGGCACAAGCATGGTGGGGCATGCTCAGCTGCCTGAAAACTTTACCATGGTTGTGATAACCCTTCCTCACCCTGCCCTAGAGGTTGGTGAGGACCCAGACGGGCTGGATAGGCACTCAAATGGTGATGTGCAGTGCAGCAGATGCTGCAGGCCAGACAGGAAGCTCCCAGGGGCTGGAGCTACCCAGGCAGCCAAGCTCCGCCCTCCCCACAGCTACAGACAAAGGTGAACTCGAGGTCTCTAAGGATAACGGTGTACGTTGCTAACTGGGTAACAAGCCTGACTCTCTGTGACAGCCGAAAGCTCTGTCACACCCAGAGAACAGGGCCCGGTTGTCCTAAATGTGAGCCCGTTGAGGGACTCACCATGGAGAGAGGGGGCACCGCAGGACCCAGACTTGTGCAGTCAGCCCAGCTGTAACCGAATCTGATATTTCTTTGGCCTTTGTTTGCTTCTCCCTGCCTCCCGCCTCCTTCCCTTCTTTTTCACTTTGCTCTTCCCGAGCTGCTACTTTCAGCTCCGAGGTAATATCGTCTCCCTCCATCCCTTTGCATTAGTAGGCAATTTTTTTTTCTGGTATGACCATTACAGAAATGTAATCGCTTTAGTTTTTTCCCCTTCTGTTTAATCCCTGGGTGGATTTTTCTTTTGGCAGGTTACAGGCAGAGGTTGACATGATAAGAATGGACCCATGAGAGACGGGGTCAAAAGCGTCATGCTTTTACTTCTCTGATTGGTTCTCTGATCCTGCCCTGCAATGTGAGGTCACAGCAGACTTGTGCCATTTGGACCTGCCCCTTCAAGTCAGCTGTGCAGAGAGGATGCGGTTTACATGAGTTTCGTGTTCTTTCTGGATCCCCGAGGGAGACCGTTTTGGGCAGCGCAGTCTTCCTGCCACACCAATATCCCATTCGCGCAAGTGGGTGGAAACCGTTAAGCTATGCGGGGTAATTTAGACAAGTGTGCCCCAAAATTTGCGAGTGATGTTTCTTCATTCGCTGACTTTGATCGATATGCCTCGTCAGAGAGCCTGTAGGCCAACAACAAAGGAGAACACAGTTAACCGCGTAAGTGACACTGGCAGGAAACCGAATTATGGCGTCGCAGTGCTAATGAGATAATCGCTCAACGGCTGAGTTTCTGATTAGTGAAGAGATGAGGCAAAAAGGTGAAAAGCTGCAGTCTGTAGCAAGGTGAGTCCGATGCTTAGACTTTCTACCCCATCAAATGCAGCTCTTTGCTGGACAGCGGTGCCACTGAAGTCAACAGGATCCCAAGTCTGTCCCCCTCTGTGCTCATGTATTCTTATGAAGGGAGTCGAGTTTAAAGGGCAGGGGTGGGCGGTCCTCTGCCGTTGTCATGCCGATAGGTGCTCTTCCATAATCTGTCTTGATTTATGACTCCGTTAGAGGCCCTTCAGGCTGGCAGCCATGCCACTCGCAGGGGGGTAGCGATTACTTGATTAAGCCCCTGGCTTCTTAATTAAACTATAATTCTATAGAACAAGCGGGATGCTGTGCAGTCTCTCCCAGCGACCCCCCCCCCCCGCCTGCAAGAATGGGATGCCACGCTCGCGTTCCGGGTGTCGTGGATGCCTCAAAGTTAACGCGATTACGATGATATCAAAAGGGGCCCCCGAGCAATCATCGCTCCTTTTCGGGTGGGAGGGGTG
The DNA here is from genome assembly GCF_023856365.1 of Brienomyrus brachyistius. NCBI lineage: Eukaryota > Metazoa > Chordata > Actinopteri > Osteoglossiformes > Mormyridae > Brienomyrus > Brienomyrus brachyistius. Next base: position 6,927,677 of record NC_064539.1, on the reverse strand, counting down.
CATGAAGAGCACAGGTGGGGGGTGTGCCGAGGAAGAGGAGGCAGACAGAATGTGCGAGAGCGGGGCCCGCGGCATTGTTTCCCCCGCTGAATGGCGCCTTTTATGAAGAGTGTTTAAAGGGACACCGAGTCACTATGGCAACCTTGCGGGAGCCCTCAGATGAGGGATAATGGAGCGAGAGGAGGTTCCCCCCTCTCGCCGAGTGCTCCTCCTTTGGCCGAGGCTCCTCAAAATCGCAGCCTGCCGCGGCGCCTTTCCCAGAGCGCTCTGCCTCTGGGACAAGCTGGACGTCAGCGTGGGCTGACGGAGACCCTCCTCTGTCATTCTTGCCTTGAAACCGGTCTTGCCACTGCAGCACGTGCGGACAAACTTCCCCAACGGCTCCCCTGCCAACCCCAAACTCCGTCGTCTACCCGGAGTTGTGCCCTCCCCCGCCCCATGCCCCCACACCTCGGATGGGAGGAGATGTTTTCCAAGGGTACCCTCGCAGCCTGTGACTCGTTTGTCTTTCTTCCAGAAGCGGCGACGCCAAACCATGCTGCTGCCTCGCAGGCCACAAGCCCCGAGAATATGCAATGCGTAACGGTGAGTATCCCCTCCCCATGCTGTGCGTGTGCTGTGCGTGTGCCTGCGGTCGTGGGCGTCTCGGCATTCCTGTACGTGTGCAATCGTGTTCCAGCGCCTGTGGGTTATGAGTGTGTGCCACAGGACCGCTGTGTGTGCGCAAGTCAGAGTCAGTGGGGTGAGCAGGCGATGCTGTGTGGATCCCCACGAGCCTCTCTCCGTGAATGTTTTGGACTTCTGTATCTGGGAGAGCTGCTGGGCACAGAACTGTGATCATTGGAACTGTTCTCCCGTCCCTGACCTCAGAATGATTTCTTGGGGGCAAGCAATGTTTAAAATTCCATAATCTGGGGTTACCTCGCTTCTCTGTGGTGGAGACGTCAGGGTGTCCTACCAGAGCAATCAGATATTTCTGTACTGCAAGACGGACCAGGAAAGGCAGACTATGAGGATCCTGCAGGACATGCATTCATTTGGTTCTCATAGACCAAAGTTGTAACTGTCCACCTGTAACTGGGGTCATTTTATTTTTGCTGTAAGGATATTGTACAGGTGGTTCCAGTATAACACCGGCTAATGAATATATAACTCAGTGTCCTGTTAACCTGACAGAGTGTGAAGTATGTCAGTTTGAACACCTGGGACGTTTTGTGCTCTGTAAGGTTTCTTGAATTAAGGACTTCCAAAACTTCCAAGTAATCCAAGCAGGGTTGTTAACAAGTAGTTGGACTAGAATGTTTCTCTGAGATATGACTGGGTAAGCTTCGGTCTTTAGTTGGACTGGGGCTGTTGGGTTTGGGAGATGCTGCATTAAAAGGCCGCTTTGGCTCTCCTCAACCTTCCTCCACTGGCCTCTGGTCTGCACAATTTGTACAGCCTGGTGGGAGTGGGGGTTTCAGGGTGGCGTGCGTGTTTATGATTGAAATTGATGCCACATGAGGGTTTTTGTTCAGTGGACTATTAAAGGCGACCGCTGAGGTGTGTTTGGGGGGGAAGCTAATTTTCCCAAAGCCCCGTCGATGTCTTCATTCTGTCTGGATGACAGAGCGTGACGGGCTGCTGTGCCGGCATCCAGCACTGGCACATGCCACCAAAAACGAGCCAAATACAGTCACTAGGGCCATCGTCACTGACGGCTGCTGATTGCTGGTGGCTTCGCACAGACAAGCATTGTCAGGGCTTCGTTTTAACTAGATTCTAGGCTGCAGAAATAGGCTTTAAAAGCTGATATGGATGCCCTTTGTCAGAGTGGGCCGTGTAGCTCATGTCAGAAGTTAGCAAGGCTGCTAACTTGAGTTAGCATGCTGCTACTGTCATTCATAAAATCACGTCTTGAAACAAGATTATTGCATTAATTTATCCACCATTTTAATCGAGCTTCTCCTGTGGACTAGCCTCTGGGTTGGATACATTTTCATTTGACGGGTGGTTCTGAGTGCTGGAAATGACAGAGGAAATATGCAGCAAATGCTGCTCTTTCCAAAGTCTGTGGTCAATTGTCTTGTCTCTTGGCGGCTCTGGTTTCCCATTCGGTTCAGGTGAGAATGCGCTGATCTCCATGTGGCACTGTCCCGTCAGAGAGACGGGTGTGATAGTAACGGCTTTACGTTAATACTCTGTATGGGAACTTGCAGACCTCCTGCCTCATAAGCATAAAAAATATGAATAAAACCAGATAAATTGCTGCACTGATCCTGGCAGAGGTCTGTTAAAAGCCTGGCGCTCGACTGCTGTGACAGGGACTAACTGCAGTCGCCTCTGTCTTCTCTCCAATCCCGTTTTGATTCTGCAGGCTGCCAGAAAACAGGCATTATTGCGTTTTTCCGTATCGGGTTTCGCCAAGTCTCGTTCTCTGACACCGCTCGGCTCTGATGGGACTCCTGTGATGTTTTTGTTTTATCCCTGCCCCCCCCCCCCCCCCCCCCCACCACCACCACCCCATTCTCACTTCCTCCGGCTGTTTCCGTGTGCTGCGTATCTGAGCTGAGCCCGGAGGAACATTTCCATAACAAGCTCTTTACCGGAGACGGCCTTCCTCAGTGGGAACACAGAGGCGTTTGGTCTGAGAGAGGCGGCTCTGGAGGCGGGATGGTGGGGGGGGGGGGGGGGGGGGGGTAGCTAGCAGTGATGCGTCTGCTCAATGCGCCCCTGCGAGCGGGATAATGGGAGTGTAGCGAGATACCGACAATTTCGCTGGGAGAGGCAGAGTATCTCCCACCTCGGTTCAGGAAGTGCATTGGCTTATCGGTTGGTCCACCGGTGGGGGGAGAAGGTGGCGGGCGTAAGGGTGGGTCGGCGGGTCGACCCGCGGACCTTTGTCTGTTCCATGGATCCGATCGCCGCCGTCTCGGTTGTGGGCAGTGGCTCTGTCTGTTACGGGAGAGGATTATTTATAGCTTCTCCAGGGCTCTCAGATGGCTTCTAGGGGCTTCAGTGCAGAAGCGTTTTGCTATTCTTTTTTATTGTGGTGTTTCTCTTCTTTCTGGGGACAGTGATTAATTTTCCACCTAATTACTAACAAGAAAAATCGCAGCGTGACCCTCAGTCATCCTCAGGGGGGAGGGTGCACAGTTAAGTTACTAATCCTCAACATTGAATTTGGGGGGGGAGGGGGGGGACAAGATAAAAGAAGAGGAGGAGATTGGAAATGGGGCAGTAGTGCCTGCTGAAAGGTGAGTTAGGTGCACACAGTCGGGGGCATGGCGAGCTGAGCGAGGGGAAGGAGAGGAACTAGGGGAATGTTTGGGCAGGGAATGACTGCTGCGCTTGGAATCAGGCACGTGTGATTAAGGTGCTCCCAGAAAGGACAGAAACAGATTACCAGTTTCACCTGGTAGAAAACGGTTGTGGATTGGGAGAAAGGGTGTGAAATGGGCGTGACTTCCAAGGAGGGATTGAAAAGAGGTGTGGCTTCAGAGGATGGTGTGAGAAGGGGTGTGGCTTCAGAGGATGGTGTGAGAAGGAGTGTGGCTTCAGAGGATGGTCTGACAAGGGGTGTGGCTTTGAAAGAGGGCTGTGGGTGGGGGGTGTGGTTTCAGAGGAGGGCTGTGAGAGTAGGTGTGGCTCCTGTTATCCTCACTCCCCCGTTGCCTGGCTGGGAGTCAGACACCTCTACCTCAAACGATGCTCCTGCCAGGAAGAGTTGAATGGGAGTTCTCGTCGTACTCAGAAACTCTGGGACTGGGACATTGCCTTCTGAATTCTACTTCCCAGGGCCAGTCATGTTAAACGTGCTTACACCCAGAAACGGGATTCCAACCCCAAAGATCTAAGTGCTCCGATTTATCCCCTTTAGTAAATCTGTGCTCTGCATTGTTTGTTGTGAGCATGGATTTAATACAAATGAGATCCGTTCCGCCTCAGCCGTTGTGGGCGGGACTTTCCGCAGCAGTGTGTTGACTCCAGTGCAGATGGCATTGACGAATGGGTTTTTTATTTCCCGATAAAACAGTTCAACACGGGTGTGACTCCTTGAAGGCCCGAGACAATTTGTCAGCAGATCACGCCGGCGTGATTATTAGCTAGAACAATCTCCAATACAGCCGAGAATGTATTAACCAAGAACCATGCTTCTGAGACGCCTCTGGAGGGAAAACCGACCCTGAAAATAGGCCTGCATTTGGGCTGACATGGTAAGGACTGCATGTGGTTGCCCAGTCAGCTCTGCACCATTCCAATACACCCCGCCCCCCCCCGAAAAAAATGCTGAGATGACAATAACAACTGGTGGTTTCCACTTTATTTGCGTAAACACAAAATTGTGAGGTGGGGGGTTGGGGGGGGGGGGGCTTTCCCTGTGGTCTGAGCTGGGAACCTACCCCTAGCTACCAAAACTGGAATAATAATTCTGAGATTCTGATCAGCTCAGAGCAAGCGTGCTGGCAGGGATGCAACAGGGAGATTATGCCTCGCCATCCCACAGACGTGCAAAACGAACGCTGACGCAACTCCTGTGGCTCATTACGGAATATTCCAGGCCCGTCCCAGGTTTGCAATGGTGCTTCCCAGACAGGGATTGGTGTCTGTGGCATTATGACGTTTCATAATCAGAAGCTGATGGGTTTGAATACCGTAAAGTGAGCGAACATTCTACCTTTTGCGGGCCTGTTGATCGGGAATTGCTGCGATCGGTGAATGTTTTTGAAGGAAATGCCGCTTTGTTATGGGAAAAAAATACTGTAACCCATAAGGAACAGAGTGGGTCTGGCTGAGCTGGCAGGAAAGCAAGGCTTGTGTAAGCGAGGCGAGTGTGCGACTGAAAGGATGAACCTCAGTGAGCTGAACGAAAGACGAGCTTTCTGGAACATTCTCCCTGCGCCCACGATGATCTGAGCCTTTGAAGATTACTGATACAGGATGAGAGGGCTGCCATAGTTCCTGTCTCTTTGGATGCCTGAAGACCTCACCCCCCCAGGCTTGTGAAAACTAGCCTGACTCATCTGAGAATCTATGAAGGCCAAAAGCGAATCACCTGAACCACCTGTGACGGCCAATCGGAAGATCTCTAAAGGTCAACTGTGCCATAAATCAAGGATCTGTGATGGCATCAGTTAGTCAATGCCAGTCTGTGACAGTTCCGCTCGGACAAGGAGATCTGCATGGTGGGGAGGAGTTTGGAAATGAGTGACTTTGGTAGGATTTTGGTGTTTAAAAACCTGAGTAAAGACAGCAGTTTTGGTTTCTGCAAAGGAGTCAGGCATGGAAACAAAGTGTTGGGTCTATAGATATTATTACATACTGTTTAATCACCTGATAGGTGATCTGAATGGCCAGAGTGGTTCCTTGCCCCAGTAGGTGATCTGATTAGCTGAAGAAGCATCGTGCCTCGATTGGTGATCTGATTAGCCGGATAGGTGTCCTGCCCTGATAGGTGATCTGAGTGACTAGAGAGGCATTGTGCCTTGATTGGTGAACTGATTGGCTGGAGAGGTGAGATTGGTGATCTGATTGGCCAAATAAGTGTCCAGCCCCGATTGGTGGTCTGAAAGGTCAGAGAGGTGTCGCACCTCATTTGGTGAACTGATTGGCTGAATTCGCCTGACTTCTCAGCCCTTATCCTGAGTGCAGCGTCGCAGGACTGATCCTTTGCTCTCACCCAGCCCACCCCAAAAGATCAGCACATCAGCTGGCTCTCACGCTCAGCGGGCATGCCGCTGCCCGCACCCCCCACTCCCACTCCCACCAAGGTGCCCCCCGCAGCTGCCTCGGTTTCCCAGGGCAGCGTCTTTTCTCCCATGCCGGCCGCCAACCGCGATGTGACCGTGGGGGCCCATCAGTGTCGCCTGGCAGCGGGTAGATTAAACAAGACCCCCCCCATCACTTGGTAAGGATAATGGAGGACTGAGGAGGGGAGAATTACAATAGATGGCTTGGGAAATTATTTAGCGCGATTTAACCGGAGTGAGCTCACCAGTGTCGCCGGGAGACCGCAAAGCCAACGCATTTTCCCCCTCGATTTTCATTATCATTTATGTGTTTGGCAGACTTATAAAGAGCAGCTTACAAGGGCTGCGTGGTGAGCTACAATGGAGACGGTCAACAGGAGAGCCGAGACTCAAAGTTCAGGCACAAAACGCAATATTTAAGCGAAACCGTGACGAATGGTGCGGTTTGTGCTGTGGGACTGACACATATTGGTTTTTCTTTTCAGGCGTACCGGCTTTTGCCTAGTGGATGGATTACGTCGTTAATGCTGCAGTTTAACCGGGCAGTCGCCCACCGCGCTGCCCAGCAGGACGTTCAGGCAGGTCAAACGGCGGTCAGCAGATGGGGGCAAGCGGGGGGGGGGGGGGGGCATGGCCAAGCTGGCACCGCATGGTGACAAGTTAGCCAATGGTGGATTTGTCTCCCACGCCCCCACCAGTGCCCGCTTCCATAAGCTCATTTGTCGTGCCTCGTAGTACCGCCCCCCACCCCTCGCCGGCCCCGCTTTTTTGAGTGGTACTAAGAAGGATCATGGGAAGGGGAGAACCGGCCTGGTATCGTTTGTCGAGTCACAGGAAGGGAGGAATTGTTCACAAGAGTCACAGAGCGGAGAAAAATAGCAGTCGGTCGGGATGATGAAAGGGCTGGAGGACACTGGATTTCACTGGACCCAGCTCTTTGTTCTGATTGGATGGAGGGGAAAAGACATTCTGTGGTGAGTCAGGTGACCATGGCTGGCCTAAATGTCTCCTGTGTCTCTGGGAGGGAAATCAGCGCTGCGGGGTTGCGGGGAGCGGCCACAAGGAGCCGAAGCGAGATGGACGGACTTTAGTGTGGCTAGCTTGAAGTGAGACACTTCCCCAGCAGGCTGGGTCCCATGTTCTTGGTAAAATGGGCCCTTGACTGCCTCTCTTGTTCCCACTCATTCTCCCCGGCAGCTGAATAATGCTGCTGACTGGACTGATGAATTATGGGTAAGGTTACCGTGATGGATCATGCTGCGAGGGTCTTGATGTTGTTGGATGCCGTGTGGCCAGATGGTTCTCGTCTGTGTGTGGCTGTGTGCGGGATTCCTCCACGTGCCGAGGGGTCAGCACTACACCAGGTGACCACGCTGCTGTCTGGCTTTCCAGGTGACCATACTCCGAGGAAAGGATGGCTACGGATTCACCATCTGCTCTGACTCCCCCGTGCGAGTCCAGGCTGTTGACCCAGGCAAGGCTCCGCTTCCTCGATATGTCTGCCGGTCTGTATGTGTGTTTGTGTATATTGGTGTACAGAATTCAACAAAGCAAAGTCTTGGTGGAGTCGCCAATTGTGTGAGTTACCCGAGAGTCAATGACAAAGGCGAAGCGAATGTAAGAGGGTGTGTGTGTTTTCATGGTGCCATGGGGTGGGTCAGCTGATATCTCTTGCCTGCGCCCCCCCCCCCCAGGCGGTCCGGCGGACCGGGCAGGGCTGCGCCAGCTGGACACGGTGCTGCAGCTGAACGGGCAGCAGGTGGAGCGGTGGAAATGCGTTGACCTGGCGCATGCCATCAGGTGCGTCGTCATGCCGATGAGGACCGCCCACCCTGGTCTATGAGGCTGACACGCGTCACATGGGCATCATTTCCTAAAGGCCATATTCATTCTCCACTGCCTGTATATTTAAGTATTTGTATGAAGCTTGAGCAACTTGCATATCTTTTCATCCATTCATTTATTTAATTTTATAGTATTCTTGAAAGGAACCTTCTATACGTCATAGACTTGTCTTGGTTATTCTCTTTATATTTTGACTGAGGGAATCGTGCAAGAATTCCAGTGTACTTGTACTTCTATTCCTCTGCAAAAGTCAAATAAAGTTTTCAATTCACTTTCAACTCAATTCACTTTCAATTCAATTCAATTCAATTCAGTTGAGTTTGGTTCAAAGCTTGCCCTGCTATTCAGGTTACCTGGTGTCCTTGCACCTCCTCGACTACTCAGATGTCATTGCCAGCCTCTCTCATGTCCCCACAGAAACAGCCACAGTGAAATCACGGTGGTGGTTTGGCGCACTGCGCTGGCGGCCAAGCCGGCCTTTGAAGGCCTCATCCATAGACCATCCTACAAGCCCTCGGGCCATGAGCCCTCCTTGCCCCCCACCCAAAGGTGGGACAAGACTCTGCCTGTGCCCCCACTCCCAGGCCAGCACCGGCAAAGCCGCCGCATGCCGGCAAATGGCACGGAGGGCAAGGGCGGCCTGTGGGGTTCCTGGCGGGAGCGGAGGAACGAGCCGGACGACAAGGGCAGGTCACAGACCCTGAAGGGTGCCCGAGTGACCTCGCCACCAGGGGACAAGAATTACATCATCCTGGCCCCCATCAACCCCGGGAGCCAGGTAACTTGCCAGAGCCTGGCTGAAGAAGGTCATCATGGAGTCGATGTCAGGGTGACAGGAGTTCCTGAAGCTGACTTAGGCTAAAACTGCAAGGGGCAACGCAGACAAAGGGCTCCTGTTGCTGTTTCAGGGGAGCATGCAGGAAGTGGAAATGGGGTTAGGTCTCAGGCAGGGTGGCAGAGAGGTATAGCTGGGCGAGTCTGGGTGTGTCTTCTAGGGAGTAAAAAAACACAGAAACTTCCATCTTATCTGATAAGTGATAAGACCACCTGATCTCACGAAGATGCAATGCATTGTGGGAAGCAAACGAAAGAATCTGGGTAATAATCCACTTTGTAACCTTGGGACCCCCCCACCCACCCCCATTGTTGCTGAGGCATTCAACAGTCCGATAGCTAACCCATGGCGAGCGTTCACTTTGTCACACGCCATGAGAGTTTTGAGTCTGAGCAGGTGAGGGGGGGGCTGATTGTGTCATTAACTGCCTCCTCCTCTCTCTTCCTGTGTCCATCCGTCTCTCAGATTCTGCGGCCTGTGTATCAGGACCGGATCAGCACATTGGGTGAGCGAGCCTTCAGTCCAGCACCTCTTCATCTGTCTGACAGCCCTTTCCAGAAATACCACCCTCCTGGTTTTTTTTTTTCCCTTTCGAGTTTCCATTTTAGTCCATAATCATCCTCGCTGTCTGTGCAGTTTAATGTACGAGCTGCATTTTCAATCAGACTGACGAAACGCTTACTCACATTTTACTCACTCTGCTGACACTGTGATCACACCACCACGTTCTTCCACGGCACGACCGTTTTTCTCGCAATCTGCTGGTCGCCGTCTTCCGTTGTTAGGGTGTCGAAAGTGATGAAGAGGAAGCCCCTGCTTACCGGGGTCTTCTTCAGTTGGGGAGGAAGACGCCATTCCATTAAATATACATCAGAAAGCCAGTCAGCGTGTGGCGGCCTTTGGAGGAAGTGGTGCCGCATTTCGGATGTTCCACTTTGAGAGGCGATATGTAAACACGTGCTCTGTGGTGTTTGTTCTTGAGAGAAATATGGAGCCAAATCTCAAGCAGCAGAAGGAACTTCAGCACAGATGCTGAGGCTGCAGTCTCCTAAAGGCAGTTAAAGGGAAATGACTGAATAAAATGAGTGTTAGTGTCTTAATATGTTCATTATGTTTGGACACCTGGAAGTTGAAAATTTACACGCAGATCAGGTTTCAGAATAATTGGGCCATTACACAGCATTACATGCAAAATAATGCAGTTAGATTTTAAGCACGGCTAGTCATCAGTCTTTGGTTAAGTTATGTGATTGGTTTGTGGGCTGGTTTTTGGAGTTAGAAAGAGCTGTTTCACATGGACTCACACCAGAACATCAGGAAACCCAACAGCCAGTAAGCACTGATTAAATGCTTTTAGCCAGCTTTTTACCCCACTCCCAAAATTAATTTTACTCCTGATTTCTGGCCATTTTTCTACAGGGCGGATGTATCAGACATATCAAACCAGCAGCCATCAGCAGGGCAGCGCTACCCATGAGAGCTCCGGGTTCCCGGGCAGGACAACATTCCTGCGGCGGTCGACTGGTAGCAAAACGGCCAGGACTCTGCCCACCCCTGCAGGCCACCAACAGAACTGCAACTACGCCAACTACCAGAACTGCACCGTCGTCCACTCTCACCTGCCCCACGGCAGTTACGGCACTTACGTCAAGCTGGCACCCAAGATACTCATCTTTCCCATTTTCGTCCAGGTCTGTTATTACCCCCCCCCCTATTTTCCCCTTCATCTTTCCTTCAGGTTCCTCATGACGTTGACGTGATGAAAGCCACAAGCATTTGTTAACTGTTCATGATCGATATGTGAGCGGTTTTAGTGCAGGACGATAGGGGGATTTCTGGCAATTCGGGTGCGGGGGTGAGTGGCTGCCTGGGGGGGGGGAGGGGGGCATTGTGAGAGCAGATGTGCCATTTTAAATAAAACATGCCTGTCATGGTTGCCCCCTTGACAGAACACTACAATCCCTCTTATCAGACACCATATCCCGATACACAGAATCGCTAATGAACGTGCAGATGCAGACTGGTCTGCCTTCCTTGATGCCAGATGCTGTCTCTCCAAACTGGCATATTTTTTTTGGATGGAGATATATCGAAAGCACTGACACAGAACTGGCACAGAGGCACGGCTGCGAGATTTAAATCCTCGCTGTTCCTCCTCGTCGTGCCCGATGTGCGTGGACTTTGTTCCGAAAGCCTCTTACGGTTGACGAGGCCCTGCAGGGGAACACGTTGGATGAGAGGCCGACCGCCTGCTAGTCCCAGCCCCAAAACCAGCCGAACCAGAAGCGGCACGCCATGGGCAATGGAGATACATAAAGATATAGCATATATATTGTAAATAGGAGCAGCGTGGTGGCCTTGCACTCAGGCTGCCATTCGAAGCAGGTATGTAGGCGTTCTTCCCTTCCACCTTTACTCTGGTTTCAAAAAACGTGCTAAGGCAGATCTTCAGGTTGGCCATAGTGTGAGATGGCGTGCTACTCAAATCATGTCCTCATGGCCCCTTGGACAGACTTCCACTTTACTGTGACTCTGCTGGATAAGTGGTTTTGGATGATGGATGGATAGATAATAGCCATTTCACCGGGATACAAACCACATTCCCACCAAATTAACCCCAGTGCTATGGCTACTTCAGTTGATCATCCAGTTGTTAACAAATGCCTTAACAAGAGCCAAGCACAGAGAAACCTTTTATGAACTTACTGCCCCTTAGCGTGACTTAGTGGGCCACCGTGTTGCATCATAACATCATAAGCCCTTTGCCAGAATTTGTGACTGGTTGATGCGGTTTGTGATTTTACTGCAGCCCACCTTGAATGCGTAGATGGTCGCATCTCCGATTTAGAGGGCAGTGGCCCTGCAGGACGTCAGTGCGGTGGTGGTCGCACTTCCTGTAGCACTTCCTGTTGATTTTGCGAGATGCTGAGAGAAGAAAGAGGGTGGAAGGCTGTCACTGGGGCCCTGTATCTCATACGTGGAGGTCTGCAAAAGGAAGTGGCTTCTTTTCTCGAATTGCATCAGACGGCTAGAGTGACACCCCCTCTTCTCTCACTCCCCCCACCCTTGCCACTGTAAATGCTCAGTTTACCAACACAAGGTGCGTTTTGTAAGCGCCGCACGGAGCATCACTCACTCTCTCGTGTCAGAGCTGGACTGTGGTCCCCCTGATGAAGATGCCGCTGGTATGCTTGATCCACGTGTTACTTTCTGGATGGACTTCTTCTTTGAGAACTCACCCTGGTGTGGAGCATGTGTGATGTGTGTGTGTGTCTTGGGAGGGGTGTGCTAGCAGTACTAACTTCTCCCTCTGCCCTGTACAGCCCCTGGACCTGTGCAACCCGGCACGGACTCTGTTAGTGACCGAGGAGATGATCTTACATGAGAGCAAACACCTGTCAATCAAGGTAACGGCATGGGAGCATGGGATGCTGTGTGTGTGTGTGTTACTGCTGTGTGTGTGTGTTACTGCTGTGTATGTGTGTTACTGCTGTGTGTGAGTGTGTTACTGCTGTGTGTGTCTGTTACTGCTGTGTATGTGTGTTACTGCTGTGTGTGTGTGTGTTACTGCTGTCTGTGTGTATGCTACTGCGGTGTGTGTGTTACTGCGGTGTGTGTGTGTTACTGCTGTCTGTGTGTGTTACTGTGTGTGTGTGTATGTTACTGCTGTGTGTGTTACTGTCCATGTGTGTGTTACTGTCTGTATCTGTGTTGGTGGTCTGTGTTTGTGTGCCTTGGTTTGTTGCTGGTCTATTGGGGCTTTTCCACTGCCATCAAGAACTGATTTGTACCCGAGCTGTACCACGGACTTGCGGTTTTCTATTATATATAACATATTAAGTATGTGAGCCGTACCCGTGCCGACATGACCCTGCTAACCAGCAGGGCCGAAAGTGTGATCAAACCTAGCTGGTTGCATCAACACCGTCTAATTGATCAAAATGTACAGAAATGCCATTGGGTGCTCTGTGCATGGATTATCTGAAGAAGAAGGGTATATTCCATATACTTTTCATTATTAGCAGTACAGTATGACATATCGCGATGCACCGGTACATTCTCGATAACTCAGAACCTATTTAAAAAAAGTACTAAAGAACAGCTAAATGGAATGATTTGTGATGCAAATTCATATAAGCTAATGCTAGTTCCTCTAGCATTTGATGCTAAGATAGCATGGTGATTCATGCTAGCAGAGAGTAGTACATAGGAAATCATGACGTACACTGTGTGAAGAGCAGGCTTGCCAACTCTCATGCATCTAGCGTAACAATTTCATATCCAGACTCTCACGTTCACACAGGAAATGTTACGGCAAATCTACATTATTCCATTACAAACCTATAGTTAGCTACATCAAAAGCATTGGTGCAGTTCGCAAACACTACAGATTATTTACAATAATACAGTAACTATTTACAGAAATGAAACTCTTATATACGTGTAAATGCATGTGCAGAATTGTCTCGAATTGAATATCTCACGCCAGCCAGCATTAAATAAGCGTCTCTTTGGTCACCGTCGCTTTCCAAACCCAGCAATGCCTTTACCGGGTGCGTGTAGGTGTGTGTCTGTGTGTTACTGGTCTGTGTGTAGGTGTGTGTATGTGTGAGTGCGTTGCTCTTTTTTCCTGTCTGTGTGTGTAGGTGTGTGTCTGTGTGTTACTGGTCTGTGTGTAGGTATGTGTATGTGTGAGTGCGTTGCTCTTTTTCCCTATCTGTGTGTGTAGGTGTGTGTCTGTGTGTTACTGGTCTGTGTGTAGGTGTGTGCCTGTGTGAGTGCGTTGCTCTTTTTTCCTGTCTATGTGAGTAGGTGTGTGTCTGTGTGTTACTGGTCTGTGAGTAGGTGTGTGTCTGTGTGTTACTGGTCTGTGTGTAGGTGTGTGCCTGTGTGAGTGCGTTGCTCTTTTTTCCTGTCTATGTGAGTAGGTGTGTGTCTGTGTGTTACTGGTCTGTGTGTAGGTGTGTGCCTGTGTGAGTGCGTTGCTCTTTTTTCCTGTCTATGTGAGTAGGTGTGTGTCTGTGTGTTACTGGTCTGTGTGTAGGTATGTGTATGTGTGAGTGCGTTGCTCTTTTTCCCTGTCTGTGTGTGTAGGTGTGTGTCTGTGTGTTACTGGTCTGTGTGTAGGTGTGTGCCTGTGTGAGTGCGTTGCTCTTTTTTCCTGTCTATGTGAGTAGGTGTGTGTCTGTGTGTTACTGGTCTGTGTGTAGGTGTGTGTCTGTGTGTTACTGGTCTGTGTGTAGGTGTGTGCCTGTGTGAGTGCGTTGCTCTTTTTTCCTGTCTGTGTGAGTAGGTGTGTGTCTGTGTGTTACTGGTCTGTGTGTAGGTGTGTGCCTGTGTGAGTGCGTTGCTCTTTTTTCCTGTCTATGTGAGTAGGTGTGTGTCTGTGTGTTACTGGTCTGTGTGTAGGTGTGTGCCTGTGTGAGTGCGTTGCTCTTTTTTCCTGTCTATGTGAGTAGGTGTGTGTCTGTGTGTTACTGGTCTGTGTGTAGGTGTGTGCCTGTGTGAGTGCGTTGCTCTTTTTTCCTGTCTATGTGAGTAGGTGTGTGTCTGTGTGTTACTGGTCTGTGTGTAGGTGTGTGCCTGTGTGAGTGCGTTGCTCTTTTTTCCTGTCTATGTGAGTAGGTGTGTGTCTGTGTGTTACTGGTCTGTGTGTAGGTGTGTGCCTGTGTGAGTGCGTTGCTCTTTTTTCCTGTCTATGTGAGTAGGTGTGTGTCTGTGTGTTACTGGTCTGTGTGTAGGTGTGTGTCTGTGTGAGTGCGTTGCTCTTTTTTCCTGTCTATGTGAGTAGGTGTGTGTCTGTGTGTTACTGGTCTGTGTGTAGGTATGTGTATGTGTGAGTGCGTTGCTCTTTTTCCCTGTCTGTGTGTGTAGGTGTGTGTCTGTGTGTTACTGGTCTGTGTGTAGGTGTGTGCCTGTGTGAGTGCGTTGCTCTTTTTTCCTGTCTGTGTGTGTAGGTGTGTGTCTGTGTGTTACTGGTCTGTGTGTAGGTGTGTGCCTGTGTGAGTGCGTTGCTCTTTTTTCCTGTCTGTGTGTGTAGGTGTGTGTCTGTGTGTTACTGGTCTGTGTGTAGGTGTGTGCCTGTGTGAGTGCGTTGCTCTTTTTTCCTGTCTATGTGAGTAGGTGTGTGTCTGTGTGTTACTGGTCTGTGTATAGGTGTGTGTCTGTGTGTTACTGGTCTGTGTGTAGGTGTGTGCCTGTGTGAGTGCGTTGCTCTTTTTTCCTGTCTGTGTGAGTAGGTGTGTGTCTGTGTGTTACTGGTCTGTGTGTAGGTGTGTGTCTGTGTGAGTGCGTTGCTCTTTTTTCCTGTCTGTGTGAGTAGGTGTGTGTCTGTGTGTTACTGGTCTGTGTGTAGGTGTGTGCCTGTGTGAGTGCGTTGCTCTTTTTTCCTGTCTGTGTGTGTAGGTGTGTGTCTGTGTGTTACTGGTCTGTGTGTAGGTGTGTGCCTGTGTGAGTGCGTTGCTCTTTTTTCCTGTCTATGTGAGTAGGTGTGTGTCTGTGTGTTACTGGTCTGTGTGTAGGTGTGTGTCTGTGTGTTACTGGTCTGTGTGTAGGTGTGTGCCTGTGTGAGTGCGTTGCTTTTTTTTCCTGTCTGTGTGAGTAGGTGTGTGTCTGTGTGTTACTGGTCTGTGTGTAGGTGTGTGTCTGTGTGAGTGCGTTGCTCTTTTTTCCTGTCTGTGTGAGTAGGTGTGTGTCTGTGTGTTACTGGTCTGTGTGTAGGTGTGTGCCTGTGTGAGTGCGTTGCTCTTTTTTCCTGTCTGTGTGAGTAGGTGTGTGTCTGTGTGTTACTGGTCTGTGTGTAGGTGTGTGCCTGTGTGAGTGCGTTGCTCTTTTTTCCTGTCTGTGTGTGTAGGTGTGTGTCTGTGTGTTACTGGTCTGTGTGTAGGTGTGTGCCTGTGTGAGTGCGTTGCTCTTTTTTCCTGTCTGTGTGTGTAGGTGTGTGTCTGTGTGTTACTGGTCTGTGTGTAGGTGTGTGCCTGTGTGAGTGCGTTGCTCTTTTTTCCTGTCTATGTGAGTAGGTGTGTGTCTGTGTGTTACTGGTCTGTGTGTAGGTGTGTGTCTGTGTGTTACTGGTCTGTGTGTAGGTGTGTGCCTGTGTGAGTGCGTTGCTCTTTTTTCCTGTCTGTGTGAGTAGGTGTGTGTCTGTGTGTTACTGGTCTGTGTGTAGGTGTGTGTCTGTGTGAGTGCGTTGCTCTTTTTTCCTGTCTGTGTGAGTAGGTGTGTGTCTGTGTGTTACTGGTCTGTGTGTAGGTGTGTGCCTGTGTGAGTGCGTTGCTCTTTTTTCCTGTCTGTGTGTGTAGGTGTGTGTCTGTGTGTTACTGGTCTGTGTGTAGGTGTGTGCCTGTGTGAGTGCGTTGCTCTTTTTTCCTGTCTATGTGAGTAGGTGTGTGTCTGTGTGTTACTGGTCTGTGTGTAGGTGTGTGTCTGTGTGTTACTGGTCTGTGTGTAGGTGTGTGCCTGTGTGAGTGCGTTGCTCTTTTTTCCTGTCTGTGTGAGTAGGTGTGTGTCTGTGTGTTACTGGTCTGTGTGTAGGTGTGTGTCTGTGTGAGTGCGTTGCTCTTTTTTCCTGTCTGTGTGAGTAGGTGTGTGTCTGTGTGTTACTGGTCTGTGTGTAGGTGTGTGCCTGTGTGAGTGCGTTGCTCTTTTTTCCTGTCTGTGTGAGTAGGTGTGTGTCTGTGTGTTACTGGTCTGTGTGTAGGTGTGTGCCTGTGTGAGTGCGTTGCTCTTTTTTCCTGTCTGTGTGAGTAGGTGTGTGTCTGTGTGTTACTGGTCTGTGTGTAGGTGTGTGCCTGTGTGAGTGCGTTGCTCTTTTTTCCTGTCTGTGTGAGTAGGTGTGTGTCTGTGTGTTACTGGTCTGTGTGTAGGTGTGTGCCTGTGTGAGTGCGTTGCTCTTTTTTCCTGTCTGTGTGAGTAGGTGTGTGTCTGTGTGTTACTGGTCTGTGTGTAGGTGTGTACCTGTGTGAGTGCGTTGCTCTTTTTTCCTGTCTGTGTGTGTAGGTGTGTGTCTGTGTGTTACTGGTCTGTGTGTAGGTGTGTGCCTGTGTGAGTGCGTTGCTCTTTTTTCCTGTCTGTGTGAGTAGGTGTGTGTCTGTGTGTTACTGGTCTGTGTGTAGGTGTGTGCCTGTGTGAGTGCGTTGCTCTTTTTTCCTGTCTGTGTGAGTAGGTGTGTGTCTGTGTGTTACTGGTCTGTGTGTAGGTGTGTGTCTGTGTGTTACTGGTCTGTGTGTAGGTGTGTGCCTGTGTGAGTGCGTTGCTCTTTTTTCCTGTCTGTGTGAGTAGGTGTGTGTCTGTGTGTTACTGGTCTGTGTGTAGGTGTGTGTCTGTGTGAGTGCGTTGCTCTTTTTTCCTGTCTGTGTGAGTAGGTGTGTGTCTGTGTGTTACTGGTCTGTGTGTAGGTGTGTGCCTGTGTGAGTGCGTTGCTCTTTTTTCCTGTCTGTGTGTGTAGGTGTGTGTCTGTGTGTTACTGGTCTGTGTGTAGGTGTGTGCCTGTGTGAGTGCGTTGCTCTTTTTTCCTGTCTATGTGAGTAGGTGTGTGTCTGTGTGTTACTGGTCTGTGTGTAGGTGTGTGTCTGTGTGTTACTGGTCTGTGTGTAGGTGTGTGCCTGTGTGAGTGCGTTGCTCTTTTTTCCTGTCTGTGTGAGTAGGTGTGTGTCTGTGTGTTACTGGTCTGTGTGTAGGTGTGTGCCTGTGTGAGTGCGTTGCTCTTTTTTCCTGTCTGTGTGAGTAGGTGTGTGTCTGTGTGTTACTGGTCTGTGTGTAGGTGTGTGTCTGTGTGTTACTGGTCTGTGTGTAGGTGTGTGTCTGTGTGTTACTGGTCTGTGTGTAGGTGTGTGTCTGTGTGTTACTGGTCTGTGTGTAGGTGTGTGTCTGTGTGTTACTGGTCTGTGTGTAGGTGTGTGCCTGTGTGAGTGCGTTGCTCTTTTTTCCTGTCTATGTGAGTAGGTGTGTGTCTGTGTGTTACTGGTCTGTGAGTAGGTGTGTGTCTGTGTGTTACTGGTCTGTGTGTAGGTGTGTGTCTGTGTGTTACTGGTCTGTGTGTAGGTGTGTGTCTGTGTGTTACTGGTCTGTGAGTAGGTGTGTGTCTGTGTGTTACTGGTCTGTGTGTAGGTGTGTGTCTGTGTGTTACTGGTCTGTGTGTAGGTGTGTGTCTGTGTGTTACTGGTCTGTGTGTAGGTGTGTGTCTGTGTGTTACTGGTCTGTGTGTAGGTGTGTGTCTGTGTGTTACTGGTCTGTGTGTAGGTGTGTGTCTGTGTGTTACTGGTCTGTGTGTAGGTGTGTGTCTGTGTGTTACTGGTCTGTGTGTAGGTGTGTGTCTGTGTGTTACTGGTCTGTGTGTAGGTGTGTGTCTGTGTGTTACTGGTCTGTGTGTAGGTGTGTGTGGTCTCCATTTGCTGCCTTCTAATCCCCCTTCTGCTGTGCGATGCATGAACACAGAGCTGAAAGTGGCAGACAGCCGGAGCCATGACCTATATTAAGCACCCCTCACTTTACACTCCTGACAGCACAATCATATGTCTGGGAGTTGGGAGGGGAGGGCGGGGGGGGGGGGGGGGGGGGGGAGTGTGTGCAGACTTTCATTTTGATCACCGGTGCCCAGCTTGCCTGGCTCTCATTGGCTTTGCCAAAGCACGCACGGGCGGCAGCCAGTGACACAGCATTGTCATGGGTGGGGTCTTGTACTTGCTCTCGCTAACGAAGCTTTCGTTTTATGGAGGAGATGGCAGAGGCAGACTGAAGGACACGGGCTATGGAGAGCCCCCCCAGTACTTCTTTTGGTACTGTGCTTTTGGCACCTTCCCTTTTCCACTGACTTAAATTTGAGTACCAGTACCAAAAGTTCCAGTACCCAAAGTACCAAAGCAGCTGGGGTACTTATTTGGTAGTTAGGTACTTTGGGGTGGAACTTGCAAACGTGTTCATTGATGATCGGTTATGCAAATAGCCTGCCTGCGAAGCACATTACAACCACTGAGTTTAAAAAAAAGTTAGAAACTCAGAAAACAATGATAAACCAAGTTTTTAAAAAATGTAATAATAATGTATGTGTGGACAAATAAAGAGACCCAAACTTTAACTGCGATCTGGTTGGAACAACAGATACAACAAGATTAAGATCAAACACAAGACACGACAAGAAACGGAAAAGCATTTGCTAGATTATACTATAGGAAACTCAGATGTCGCAATGTGATTTTGTCGCAGTAAATATTGGGACATTTATAAAGCAGGGTCTACGTGTGATTTAAACAGCAAGAATAACGATGATTATGATTGTCTTGGAGAACTCATGCAACGCTCAGGCAAAATCAGCCTAGGTCAACTTTAAACTGATTTTTAACATATACCAGATAATCTTGAAAAGGAACTATTATTAAAATTTCAGTTTTAAAGCTTCGTTTCCCTTGACAAAGTAGAAATGTTTTATGGAAACCAAAACCCCCTACGCTATACTGCAAGGGTAGTATGATGGTATAAAAAAACTTGATCACAACCCAGCTATCACAGTCCTTACAATGTGAGAATTCCATTTGCGTACCATGCAATGTTGTGTTAACCTCACACATTGCCCAGCCCTATAATACAGACCGACTATAGCCGTTTTTGAATTCACTACAAAATAACTTGCCTCGCGTTGTCATGTCATTTAGCGGTGGTATCAGTTTTTACACCAGTGGAAAACCAGCACCTTGAAGTATTGTACGATTGGTATATTCTGGCCAGAATTGCAGTGCCAGAATTGCAGTGCCAGAATTACAGTGCCAGAATTACAGTGTTGAGGAAAAGCATCCTTAGACTCCTTCCTGGAGCAAATTGAATTTCTGGCTAACTTGTTCATTACAGTCTTGCAGTTTTTTCCACTCAGAGATCTTTTATTGGTATTCAGTCCAACTCAAGGAAATCAGGCCAGGTTCACGTCCTGGGAATCGAACTCACAACCTTCAGGTTTCTGATCATGTTTGTAGCCCACGTTATGCTGTCTGGTGCTGAGATGTAAAATATGTGGGATCCACTAAAGGGGATTTGAAGAGAGATGGTTCTGTTCCCTTCGTGGTTCCCTTTGTGGTGCTGGCTTGAATCGTGTATATCAAAGCACAGTATTTATCTTGGAGAGCCTGAGCACTCCTGGTATGATTCCTGTAATGCTCCCCGGCACTGAAGTGCTGCTTCGTCATTGCTGGTACCATGCCATTTTCTGGGAACTTCCAGACCCAAAGCCATCTCTGCATGGATCCAAACTGAACTAATGGCTGAAAACCCTGCTTCACAATATTCTGTGGAAACGTTGCTCCCTAGTCCACTGCACACATAATAATCACTCGTCATTCATCCGTTTGTAAAGACCGGTTATAAGTCAGAGCTCAGAAACCACTGAACCACATTGCAGTCCCTGCTTCATATTTATAAGGTACAAACAGAGAAACAAGCTAACGTGCTAACTGCTTGTAGCACTTTTTACATGTGAAGTTGTATTTATATTTTAGCACATTAGTGCTGGGCTGTAAATAAGAGTGAGAAGGGTGTAGCTTAGCAGAATGATTTAATAGGAACTGGCCTTCAAGGACAGGGTGGTGAATATGTATGACTGTCACAGGCAAGGCCTAACTAACATGGTAATCTGGGCTAGAACCCAGGGCCCCAATTGTAAGGGGCCCAAATTTTATTTTCCAGTTGATATAGCTGTAGGTAAGACCCCAATGGTGCCAGGCAACCAGCATCACCCCCCCCCCCACATACCGACTACCTCACTGAGCTTAGCCTAGCTACTCTGTCCTCATGCACACAGGCACATTCCAGCACACATGGCACGCCTGAAAGGTGACAGTAAGCGCGGCGTTGTTTTCTAGCACATGTTTTTTGGGAAGAAAGGCTGAGCGGGGTGGCCATTGTGATAATATTATAGAAAGGAAACCGGAGTTGGACTGGGGGTGGGGGGATTAGCCGGGAACTTGCAGCGATAAAATACCTTACCTTGTTTGTTCCGTTTACCCGCTATTTTTCTGACATTCCACATCTCCCAACGGCACACGGTTGCAGACATCCCTGACTGACAAGCAACAGTGCGAATATATAGGCGGTGGGGGGTGTGGGGGGGGCGTGTTGTACTTTGAAAAATGTTGTCCACATGAGTCTCTCTTCCTGTCTGCTTTTCATGCTGTGGAGGGAACACTCTCTGTGTTTTTAACAGCACTTTAGTTCTCGCTCCCTCTAATGAGGCAAACTTTCAGCACAGCTGTGAAAGAGAGAGGAGATCCAAACTTTTGGTGTCGGTGCGAAAGGTACGTCGGGTGGAGCAAAGCTTTCCTCCACATTGGAGCACTTTCACAAGCAGGAATGCTACCACACACAAGAATACTACCACGGCCAACGAGTACTTTCAACAATTAACAGGAATACAACCACATACAAACGAGCACTTTCGCAGTGTACTGGAAAACTATCACAAACAAATAAGAGCATTTTCACAAACAGCAAGGTGCTTATTTAATAGATGCTTACATTAATAGTTTGAGGTAAGACCAAGGCGACACAGGGACTCCGTTGTCTACACTGTCTCTCCGCAGGCTGTTATTTACTGGTTAGTATAGCTCGATAAGTAAGGCGAGGCATGTGGCGGACACAACGGCCAACACAGTGCGAAGGGCCTTGCAAAAGCCTGTGACTGACATCCACCAATCAGGAGCCATGCCAGTGTGATGGGGGCGGGCCGCCCTACTGAGAAATCGTGCCTCGAAAAGCCGCGGCTTTGTTACGCTGCTGCCACCTCCACCCCCTTCACACCCCACCCCATCCTTTTGTGTCTGCATGCACCAGCCACAACAAAGACATCAGCACCCCCACCTTTCATCCCGTATGCCTCTCATGTCGGGTGGCGCACGCACTTCTCTGACTCCACGCCTCTCTTCTCCCACTGCGGGGGAGGGGTGTACGGCGAGATGCCTGCCAGTCATTGTGGGCTGCCTGGGGGCTGATTTGGGCCTGGCCAGGACTGAGGTTTGACTGTGTTTGACGATGTGTTGAGTGATCTTGTTTCACTAGGGGCCTCACAAGGCTCTGAATTGCTGCTTCGTTTTCCGCCAGAACCTGCCAGAATCTTATCTGCTAGAGCTGCAAGTTTATATT
This sequence comes from Brienomyrus brachyistius, assembly GCF_023856365.1. Classification (NCBI taxonomy): domain Eukaryota; kingdom Metazoa; phylum Chordata; class Actinopteri; order Osteoglossiformes; family Mormyridae; genus Brienomyrus; species Brienomyrus brachyistius. The sequence continues at coordinate 6,906,146 of NC_064539.1, read as the reverse complement.
ACAATTTATGTAACATTTATTTAGCAGATGCCGTTTTTGAGGGTATAAGGTCAGAGGGTCCGTACAGCAATTGGTGGCTAAGGGTCTTGCTCGAGGGCCCAACTGTGAAATTCTCTGCTGATCCTGGGATATGAACCAGCAACCTTCTGATCCCTTGCACAGCCTCCTACTTCACTGAGCGACACATTGCCCTGCCATCACAGGATACGTTTCCCAAAAGCTCCCCCTAGCAACTAACATAGTTGGAACCATTTAGTGGGTTGGTTCCAACTTTCTAAGTTGCTAACGTTGTTAGTAACTATGCTTCTGGGGAACGTACCTACAGATGATTTGCTGCTTTCTGCTGACAGGCAGGATCACATCTGGCTTGCGTGAAATATCCATGAAGGTTTTGTGGCCTGGTGGGGAGTGTGTGCGTGTGTGTGTGTGAGAGAGAGAGAGAGAGAGAGAGAGAGAGAGAAAAGCCAGAGTCCCTCAGGGAGCAGTGTAGGGTGAGCGGGAGGCACAGAAGTGAACCTCCCTGTCCGTGTGGAACAATGGGCTTTTCTTGTCCCTCATTGTTTGTTCGTCGACTGACAAGAGACAAGAGATGAGAGTCGCTGCCAAGAAGTGGCTTGGACAGGCCAGGAAGGAAGCCCTCTGTACCGTACCTTCTCCACTCTGCCGCTGCCACCCCGCACTCCGCTCCTGGGCTGTCGCCCTCGTTTTTGGCGTCTTGTCCCAAACTCCCATCTGAACTAGAGACACAGACAGAGAGAGCACATACAAGCAGTTTGGAACAACAGTTATTCTATAAGATGAAATTTGAAGCAGCAGAATGGGCCCAGTGTATTACGGTAGCTTGAGGGACCGTTTGTGTGACTGTCAGACCAGGAAGGGTCACGAGGTGCAACGGCAAAAAAATAACACACAGTGTCAGATAGATCCTGGGGGGTGGGGGGCTGCCCTCCTCGTGCTGCCACATTTCTGAATGATGCCCACCTTGTGTGTCTCCCCCTGCAGGTGACAGTGTTCATCTACACTGACCTGATGCTGGTCACCAGGGAGGATGAGCCAGGCCGCTGTAACGTGCTACAGAACCCCCTCTTCCTCAAGCACCTCCGGCTGCGCGAAGGTGAGTGGACCTGCCGCCCAGGTCCGGAATGCTGCCGGCCCATTCTGGAATGTTCTGCAGCCGCCATGGAATATGTGTCAATGAGTGCAGGGTTAGGCAGGTTTCAGTGACTCAGCTAGCTGAGTGTAAAATCAGTTAATATCATTGTGGATTCAGAACGGGACAAGGCTGATGTCAGCACTGCCCTGATAGATCTATCATCTATCGTAAATTGTCGTTTTTATATTGCCTTTATTGCGGATGCGATCCAAAGCCACAGAATCAGCCAGTTCCTGGGGCAATTGCGGATTAAGGTTCTTGTTCAAGGACCTAGCGGTGAAATCACTTCTGCTGACCACGGGTTTTGAACTCGCAACCTTCAGATCACAGACAAAGCACCCTAACCCACCGCACCCCTATGATATTTGTTTTTTTTTTTTTTTATCAGATACTTGTATATTTTTGCAATATTTTGAAATGGGTATTTAATGGCCACCTGACATGCACAGTAAATTCTGCCCTTCATCCCCATAAGAGCTTTCACACAGTAATTGTTCTTAGAGGTCGTCAGCACTTCTCTTGGCCCAGTTTGTTGTCCTGTGCGACCCAGCGGTTCCTATAAATAAAGACCAGGGTGCCAGTCAGGCATAGGCGTGGGGGCAGTTAGGACCCGACAGCGACTCTATGAGCATGGAGGGTTGGGGTCCAGGCTGGCTAATAGACATGTCTCCCTGAATCATGATCCCCGAAGGCCTGGAGTCCACATGTGTGCTGAGGGAGTCTCTCCAGGGCTGAAGTAGCGTGGAAATGATGGCTTATCTGGAGGGCTGAGAGTGACAATTGCCATCTCCTTTCTGGGCACGTGCCGCTATTGGTAAAGACCCCAGAGGTTCAGGAGCGATGTTGATAAGGCAGATGTGTCAGGTGGTGGCTGTACCGGTGGGGCTTTCACAGATCCATGCAGGGGTCTGGAGACATGTCCTTTTCACGCTCTTAACCTCCTGATCAACAATGAGTGCTGGGACCCACCCTGTAACTCAGGCACGTACTGAAGGCCTGTCACTCATCACTGCCGACTCCATAGATTTTGCGTCGAGGTGGAGTATCTGAAGATGTCTAGCCACAGGTTCAAGCTCAGATCATACTACTCCATGCCATCCCCTGTTTTAGGAATATCGGTAGGGGAAGGTGCATTTGATTTACTTCGTTCCCTGCGCACGGTGCAGTTGCCGGGCTGATTGAGAGGTCTTACTTCTCTCAGGTCCGCTCTGTCCTCAATGCAGGTGTCAAACTTGCTTGGTCTCCACTGATTGTTGACTGTGCAGAGCATCTGCAAAGTGCATGATACATAATACATGAAAATGTCGTCAGAAACTCGAACCCTCAGTGGAAGGGGGAGCTTCCTGCTTATCTCACCTCCTGCCCGTCACTGTGGGATTCCAGCTGCATTAGTGTCTGTCTCAGGAAGGACTGCAGCACTTGAGGATGGGAGCAACAGTGTCTCACGGTGGCAGATTTGGTGCTCGAACATGTCAGCAGTCTGAGTGATGTGTGTGTGTGTGTGTGTTTGAGGAGTAGAGGAGTTTTACAGAAGCATAAAGCTCCAACCCCTTCAGAGAACCTGTAAATGCTGGTATTACTGACCACGTGTCCTATCCAGGCCTATGTGATGAGAAAATTATCAGGAATTCTTTTATATAGCCTCAAGCAGTAGGGAACCTACACGATTACCCATAAGTAAAGAGAGTACAAATACAGTAGAGTATTATGCTAATCAGTGCGGTAAAGCTCAAGATGAAACTGGGATGTTGACTTGACATCTCTGCACTGAGGTCTTTGTGCCAAAGCAGTACAAGACTACCCTCTGCTGGTGAGATTTAGGAAGTGACATACCTGGATTTGATTGGAAACTTTTAAAGGACACTTCCTTTAGGACCGGGGTGGGAAATCTTATCCAGAAGGGGCTGTTGTATGTGCGGGTTTTCACTGAAGCTTCCTAATTAGATTACTAATTAGAGGACTGATTGGCTGAAGAATCCTCACACCTGGGTTTGTACAGCTGACCTGAAGGTTATACCTAAAACCTGCATACGAATCAGCCCTTTGCAGATCAGATTGCCTACCCCTGCTTTAGGATATTAATATACATAAATTCATTTTACAACCACTTTCCCAGTACAGATACAATGTGAGGAAGCACAGGCCTTAGGAAGCACAGGACACATGGCAGCCCTGAGCAGGATATCAGGACATTTATCATTTTATCAGTTAGCATTAGCATCGAGATTTAGCCACTGCATGGCTGCCAGGACACAGCTGTATGCCGCTGGATGCTTGTTGTGTCAGAGAAGCGGTGAGGTACAGCTGGCCCACACGTGTGGTCCTGGGCGGTGTCACAGTGGTTGGGTCATGCAGGTTCTGTGGTGGACAGATGGGGTTAAATGACCCCCTTTAAGCCCGCTGGGCATTTCAAACTTTTTGTCAATGAGAAACGCAGACCCCTTGCAACATAATAGCTTCTCCATTTTGGGACCCTACCCATGATTCTTTTTTATGATTACGAGTATAAAGTGCTGTTTATAATGTCACCTGCGTGGTGGTTAGCACTGCAGCCTCATAAGTAGTTATTGGTGGATGGATGAACATTTATGCTGTTCTGGTGAGGTTTTACCCAGTATTTAATAGAAGTACAGATAGAATAGTAATAATTAATCCCTGTGGGGGAGCTTCCCGTTTTCGCGTGTCCCATCTTGCACTCCATGAGACACAAATACAGGCGAGAGCATGATCAGGCAGCATGCAGCACCCCTGGAGTTAAAGGCCTTGTTCACGGATCCATGAATGTCCATGAGTGATTATTCTGCCAAGGCTGGGGCTCAATCCGACGACCTTCTGCTCACAGGCACAGAGACCAAAGCCCACTGAGCCCACACACCATCCTTGTGCAGCACTTATTGTACTATTAGTAGTAGAAAGTACATTGGAATTCTTCTGCGTATCTCCCACAGTCAGTTTTACAAAATAGAGAGACAGAGAAGAGACAGTTTTTTAAAACATAAAATAACATAATATAAAAATATATAAATAATAAAAGCAGCAAACACACTGATTGCAGGACAGAGTAAGTGGATACACACTGTGTACAGACGCTGATACAGGATACAGAGTGTATGGCCTGGGTGTGTGAGTGAATTATTTCACAGAAATAATATTAAGACAGTATATTGTGTAATATTGAACATGCTTGTTAGGGTATTGCACTTAAATAATTATTTCACTACCTAAGAGGAAACAGAGAATGAAAGTGAGGTTATAGTCCTCTGATGTGTCTGATTGCCTCCTTGGAGTGCTAACTGTCCAGGTAATGTCCAGGGGGGAAGTGGGGGGGGGGGGGGGGCGGGGGCTGTATTTCTTATCCACTTTAATATCCTTAGCCGTCAGTCTAACTGTGGCTGGGAAAAAGCTATTGTGGAATCGCGCTTTGTAGGTGGTGATGCTTTCTGGCCGGTGGTGTCTTAGATTGTATCCTAAGTTCTTCCTACTAAACAGGCAGAATGCTGGGTGCTGTTGATCACTGAGTATGTGCTGAGCTGGGTGCTGTTGATCACTGAGTATGTGCTGAGCCGGGTGCTGTTAATCACTGAGTATGTGCTGAGCCGGGTGCTGTTGATCACTGAGTATGTGCTGAGCCGGGTGCTGTTGATCACTGAGTATGTGCTGAGCCGGGTGCTGTTGATCACTGAGTATGTGCTGAGCCGGGTGCTGTTAATCACTGAGTATGTGCTGAGCCGGGTGCTGTTAATCACTGAGTATGTGCTGAGCTGGGTGCTGTTGATCACTGAATATATGCTGAGCTGGGTGCTGTTGATCAGTGAGTATGTGCTGAGCCGGGTGCTGTTGATCACTGAGTATGTGCTGAGCCGGGTGCTGTTAATCACTGAGTATGTGCTGAGCCGGGTGCTGTTGATCACTGAGTATATGCTGAGCTGGGTGCTGTTGATCAGTGAGTATGTGCTGAGCCGGGTGCTGTTGATCACTGAGTATGTGCTGAGCCGGGTGCTGTTGATCACTGAGTATGTGCTGAGCCGGGTGCTGTTGATCACTGAGTATGTGCTGAGCCGGGTGCTGTTAATCACTGAGTATGTGCTGAGCCGGGTGCTGTTGATCACTGAGTATATGCTGAGCTGGGTGCTGTTGATCAGTGAGTATGTGCTGAGCCGGGTGCTGTTGATCACTGAGTATGTGCTGAGCCGGGTGCTGTTGGTCACTGAGTATGTGCTGAGCTGGGTGCTGTTGATCACTGAGTATATGCTGAGCTGGGTGCTGTTGATCAGTGAGTATGTGCTGAGCCGGGTGCTGTTGATCAGTGAGTATGTGCTGAGCCGGGTGCTGTTGATCACTGAGTATGTGCTGAGCCGGGTGCTGTTGATCACTGAGTATGTGCTGAGCCGGGTGCTGTTGGTCACTGAGTATGTGCTGAGCTGGGTGCTGTTGGTCACTGAGTATGTGCTGAGCTGGGTGCTGTTGATCACTGAGTATGTGCTGAGCCGGGTGCTGTTGATCACTGAGTATGTGCTGAGCCGGGTGCTGTTGATCACTGAGTATGTGCTGAGCCGGGTGCTGTTGATCACTGAGTATGTGCTGAGCCGGGTGCTGTTGATCACTGAGTATGTGCTGAGCTGGGTGCTGTTGATCACTGAGTATGTGCTGAGCTGGGTGCTGTTGATCACTGAGTATGTGCTGAGCTGGGTGCTGTTGATCACTGAGTATGTGCTGAGCTGGGTGCTGTTGATCACTGAGTATGTGCTGAGCTGGGTGCTGTTGGTCACTGAGTATGTGCTGAGCTGGGTGCTGTTGGTCACTGAGTATGTGCTGAGCTGGGTGCTGTTGATCACTGAGTATGTGTTGAGCCGGGTGCTGTTGATCACTGAGTATGTGCTGAGCCGGGTGCTGTTGATCACTGAGTATGTGCTGAGCCGGGTGCTGTTGATCACTGAGTATGTGCTGAGCCGGGTGCTGTTGATCACTGAGTATGTGCTGAGCTGGGTGCTGTTGATCACTGAGTATGTGCTGAGCTGGGTGCTGTTGATCACTGAGTATGTGCTGAGCTGGGTGCTGTTGATCACTGAGTATGTGCTGAGCTGGGTGCTGTTGATCACTGAGTATGTGCTGAGCTGGGTGCTGTTGATCACTGAGTATGTGCTGAGCTGGGTGCTGTTGATCACTGAGTATGTGCTGAGCTGGGTGCTGTTGATCACTGAGTATGTGCTGAGCTGGGTGCTGTTGATCACTGAGTATGTGCTGAGCTGGGTGCTGTTGATCACTGAGTATGTGCTGAGCTGGGTGCTGTTGATCACTGAGTATGTGCTGAGCTGGGTGCTGTTGATCACTGAGTATGTGCTGAGCTGGGTGCTGTTGATCACTGAGTATGTGCTGAGCTGGGTGCTGTTGATCACTGAGTATGTGCTGAGCTTTCCTCCTACAGTGCTGAGTATATTATGTCCAAAGAGGGGAGGTCGGAGCCTGTGATCCTCTCTGCAGTAATTTTCAATTATTAAATAGAGCTGCCATGGTCCAAGTAAGCCCCCCCCCCCCCCCCCCCCCCCCCCCCCCCCCCCCCGCCCCCCCCCGCGTTTTTCACTGCTCTGCTGTAGAATGACTCTCTCTCCCTTCTCTCAACCCCCCCCCCCCCCCCCCCACTTTCATGCAGATCCCACAGAAGAGCTGAAGTTCTATATCATCCACATGACGGAGGTAAGCTTCAGGATGGGGTGGGATGTCACTCCAATTTAGGAGGTTCTCAAACGCCCCCATGGTTCATCCATCTCCCTCAGGAAGAACAGGAACATAAATAAATGCAATTATTAATGTTTCACTTTTTTTAAAGGGGACTTCATTGATCAAAGTGAGAGTGATTTACAGCTCCGCCTGGCATAATGCTGATTGCTTCTTACATTTTGTTTCCTCCTTCCTGTCATTTTGATGTGCAAATGCGCTTTTACCAGGGGGGTACTTTTGACTTAGATACCCTTGAAAATATACTTGCAGGTTTTAGCCTGACCTTTAAACAGCCAAAGTGCCTTAAGCAGATAAATAATTCAATGAAACCCATAAGCAAGAATCCAGATTTGAAGGTAACTCTCCTGTAAATGCCGGGTGCTTGATATCTATCGATGATTCGACATGTATCCACTTGCGCTGATTATAGTCGACATTTTAGGAACATTCGTGTACTTCTGATGGATGGAGTCTGTCCCCTCCAGACACAACCATCATGTCCTCAAACTAACCAATCTGCCCTTCTCTTCATGGTGCTGTTTTCATTCATTTATTTTTAAACCCAGAGGTGAAAAGTTAAGGTCCATATGTTCCTTACATAACAATCCATTACAATCGATGCAAACTTCTGCTAGGTCTAAACCAAGGTTCAGGTCCAGAAATTACAAATCCAGGCCAAGATTTTGTTCCAACCAACCTGTTGAATACTCTGTGACTGTGAATCTATACTCAACTGCTTGGTTGAAATGAAATCTTTGTCTGGATTTGTACTTTCTGGACCTGAACCTTGGTTTAGACCTAGCAGAAGTTTGCATCAATTGTAATGGATTGTTATGTAAGGAACCCCCTGAGGAATCTGGATTCCTCCTTTAAATCCCGAGGAACCTTTGATTAAGGAGCCTGTCCTTAGAATTATGCTTTGTTCTTTTTCTTCTCTTGCCTTCCACATATCTTGTCGACCCCCAGTCCGCCCCCACACCCCACCCTCACGCCTTCAAAGGGGTTCCATCACATGCGCAGCCCACGGTCTGCTCCTGTGATCCTCCTCTTCGTTTCCCTAAAAACTTTCTCCAGCGTCGACTCCCCACTCCCCGTCTCCTCGGATCATGAATTTTTTATCGGCATGTGCCGTATAAAATTCCGTTTCATCTTAGCGGAGCAGACAAATTACCGCCGCGTTCATTTTTAACCAATTCTCTCTTGGTGTTCTTGGTCAAAAAAGAAGATATTCAGGATCCCCAATTATTGGTACGAAATGCAGCAGCTTTTTGCAAGTGGGGAAACCCGGGGCTGGCTCTCGCCAGTGTGCGGTTCCGGTTTCCTTTCCTGTGTGGATCGTGCGTACGGACCCCTAAGCGGGAAACGTCTGCCGTGCTGGTCGAGCTGGAGGCTGAATTGAAAAAGAGCAGCAGTGTTGAGGCTTCACCATTTAAATGATTTACTGCCATTGGACACGATTCTCAGGGATCCAGTGTCCTGATGACACAATCAAAAGGAGATTTGGTAAGATCATGAGTCTGGGTGAACACCCTTTTGACTGTGAAAAACCCTGAAGCATTGTTTTAGCCTCTAAATGTCTTTAGCCCAGGCAATTTTAGGATTTTTAATCTGTGGCATAACAAGGGTCATAATTTATCATTACCCAATGGTATGTTTTGAATCGATGAGTGACAGGGGAAGAGGCACTCTGGGAACCAATCAGCTTTCAGCTGGGGCCAGTGCACCTTGGTCTTTAGTGAACCTACCAATGAGACACAGCTGGTGGGACACTGGTGTCAGAGAGGAGGATCGCCCTCATACAGGAGTCTAAACCACTCCAAATATCATCTAGCACTATTTCTGAGGTCAGAAGGGATTCCAGCTGGCAGTTTTTTGACTATAACAAAATGAAATCATTCACCCCTAAAAGTTTAATCAGCACACACCATATGCTGAATTAATCCACCTTTTGTTAATTAACCTGATGCCAAAAGCGCTTTGCGCTCCACTTGCTAACAGGCAGCCTACTTCGCCTTGAAAGTTCATTGATGCTCCACCGTTTACTGCACCTTTCTGCCCGGCAAATGAAAACAGGCATTCGCCTCCTTCATCTGTCCTCCCCGTGGCAGATTGGGCTGCGTTCTTCCCAGCAGAGTCACGGCTAGTCAGGGGTTTGTGCAGGGGCGGGGCCAGAGGGGCACTGGCTGGAACTGAAAACTGATTGGTCCTAGAGTGCCCCTTCCCCTGTCACTCATGAATTCAAAGCATATCATTGGCTAATGATGAGGTTGCCCTTTCTGTATGAATTATGGCCTATCTCATGATCTCCCATCTTAAAAAAAGTCACCCCTGGGTAGACGCCTATCAGAGCACAGGAGGATGTTTGGGAAATTCGCAGATTCTAGCCACCATCTTTGACTGAAGCCCACTGTATCATTCATGTTGTCCCAGAGAAGCAGCTTCTGGGGCCACCGGACCATGAGAACTGGCTGTTCATTCAATTTGAACCCCCCCCCCCCAACATGCAGTGTCCTGTATCGCGAGCAGTTGGCTGCAGTGTTAGCAGGCCTGGGGGGGAGAAATAATAGAAAGCAATCACATTTAAGTCAGGGGTCACAAACTTATTTATATTAAGTGTTATTTATATTGTCGTCTTCTGTTTGTCACCTGTGCCGAGTTCATAAGGGTGGGTTCTCGATCTGTTCGTAATGTTGGGGGGTGGGGGGGGGCTGCCAGTCCCATTCATAAACCCGGAGGGGTGGGTTGCATCTGATAAACAAGACACTGTAAATGGGATTAGCGACCGTTCTTTTCTTGATGCCTCTCAGGATGGTGCTGTGCTCCGCTCGCCGTTTGCAAACCGTGGACAGCTGTGCCCCAGTGTCCCCAGACTGAAAGTTGGTGGGTTTGGATCTGAGTCTCGCCTTGTAGAAATGCGAGGAATCTGTGACCTCCGAAGATAAGCGAGAGTGACAGCGGCGTGGACGTGCGCCGCGTCTGCGGGTTAGGGTTAGGGTTAGGCCGCTCGCCGATTTCTCAAAACGTGGCCCATCAGCGTGTGCCGCTAGAAGCGGGGCCGGTACTGGGATGAAGATGCAGCCTGGGAACGGGGCTACTGAGAGAGAACCTTGGAGAGCACGCTCTGGTGACACCTTGCTGCCCTCGGCCACACAGGCTGCCTCCGCGCTCCCACGTCTGCATGTGCCCCTGATTTCATCCTTCGTTCTTCATTACTTGACAGCCTCTGTGATCGGAAGGTTGTCAGTACAAAATTCCAGAAGGTAGCAGTTTGGCCCCCAAGCAAGGTACTAAAACCCTGAAAAAATGCTCCAGCAGCACCAGATAAATAACTGACCTTGTGCTCGAGCTCCAAGCTTTGACTTCACCCATATATTTGTATTTTTCAAAGGTGAGCACGATGCAATATGGGAAAAATAAAGAATGCAAACGTACCCTTAACTTAAATCTGCCTGGGGTTAATCTTTTTCTTTTTTAAAGATGATTGGGACTAAATGACTTGGGCCTATAGCCCTGAGTGATTATACCTAACGACACTCATGGCTGCCCTCATACTTGCACAAATATTTCATCCTATTGTAGAGTGGTGTTGCCGAAGCAGTCGGCCTTTGCCTCGTGACTTTGCACTGATGCCCCGGATTTCCTCTCAGATCTCTTCTTGGTCGTGATACAGTCCCGCCTCTCTGTGTTTGTTTTGTGTGGGGCTCCGAGATGGGACACTTCCTAAAATACGAGGAAGATGGCTCTCAACGAGCAGGCGGGTGTTGTATATGGCTCCAGATTAGCCATGACAAATGTTTTGTCTTGTTCTGGCTCTTCAGATGGTCGGTGGACATATTTTAATCTTCTGTGTGTCGAGTGAGAGAGAGAGAGAGAGAGAGAGAGAGAGAGAGAGAGTGAGAGAATATCCTAAATAGGATGAGACAGGCACTTGAAAAACAACAAAAAAAATCTGCTGAGTAACACCTACAGCAGGAAGCAGGCCTAAGCTGGGTGGACCGTTGCCCTCCAACTCACCCTGATACCTGGAAACAAAATGGCTTCCTGTGACACTGCAGTGTTCTCCGTGTCTGAAGGTCAGGCACTTTCACCCCTGTGTCACGCAGTCCAAACAGACAGGGGCCTTTCGCGTTTCCACATGTCACGTGCTGGTTCACACCTGTCCCTAGCCCCCTCTCCAGCCCGAAACTCCCCCAGGAGACTACGCTCTATTTTGGCCGGCCGAGGCTTTAAAAAGACGGCGTCCCCTAACCCACATACGCTGGCAAGCTAAGTGTCGCGGAGGCTGACCCGAGGCTGGCTGAGGGGAACCGGCCATGGGCAACGTGCCCGCCAGACCCCAAATGAGGAGGCAGAGTGGCTGACCCGCCCCCCCACATCCCCGACGTGAGTGTCGCTCTGCCTGTGCATTCACGCATTCTGCGTCCGTGGCGATGGTCTCCGAGGAAATGACTTCACAAAGACAGAAAGTCCTTCGAGCGGATATTTCCGCTGCGACGTCTACGCCTGTTAATCCCTCCCCATTGGGGCTCGGAGTGCTATGGAGGACAGCCCTCCTTCTCTTTCAGCTGCCCCTCGCTGGGGTGGGATCCGAGCCCCATCGGCGGCTGCTACGCTCCCCTGTTTGAGGTGACGAGCATGTGGAGGCAGAGCGGTCACCGAAGAAGCTTTGGAGTTGTGCGACTGGGTCGCCATCACAGCCACGCAGCTTGCACTAACATGACTCGGAAGGCAGGATGCTGCCGTTTCACTCCGGGAAAAAAACACATCTTACTGAAACATTACACTGTTACTGCAGTCTTATGTGTGTGTGTGGTTGGAGGGGGTGGATTTATTCTGCTGTATTAACGGAGGGATCTTGGGGATTTGGGGGGAAGGAAATTAACTGGCTGGTGAGCAGGAGGGCATCTCTACAGACCTTCTTGGAGGAGATGGAGGAGGAGGGTCTGGAATGTTCTGGTCCGTTCCTGCCATGCTGTAGAGCACCGTTCTGTTCAGCTTTCTAATCTGGTGCCGGAATAATCCCCCAGGCTCAGAATGACACGCTTGGGATCGCTGTCAGACGGCTGGGGCTTGGGGGTGATAAATAAGGCCTTTTTTAAGGGGCTCAATGTTTGTACACCCCCCCCCCCCTCGGGTGTCCGGCTGTGTTCATCTTGGCCATCTGTAACTGCATGTCCAGGCTGTCACCATCTAGCCTTAATTGCACCAACAGTTGATTTACTGTGAGCCTCGGGAGGGGGGCTGGGGCCTGCAGGTGAGGCTTGAGGCAGCAAACACTTGACACGCGGCTGATCGCAGCTCGGAGGCGACAGGGGTCTTGTCTCAGGCAGCGCTTGTGGATCTGCATGTAATCGCTTAAGTGCTCCTGACTCCAGCGTGCTTAGCACCCCATGAAAGCCAGCATTCTTGAAATAGGGGAATGGCTCTCCTTCCAGTGTAAAGCCTTGATGGTGGCTAATATCTAAATCATGGTGGGTACTGACATATCATCATCTGCTCCTTCTGCTGAAATTTACAGTCTGCTTTTCCTCCTGCCTAATGAACTGGTCCGCATGGGCAGGCTTATCCAGGACAGGGGACTAGGGGCATCCTTGATGGATGGATGGATGGATGGATGGAATGCTCTTTCTGCTGCTTTTAAATTACTTTGTAAATGTTGATTTGATGCAAAATAACTTCTGACTTGATATGAAAGGTGATTTATCAGAACAACTCGAAAACTTGACTCTGTTATTGAATAGACTGCCTTTTTAAATAAACAGGCAAGATTTTGGCCTGAGAACCACCCCCCCTCAGCCAAGCAGGGCAATTGTATGTTTTGCCTGGAGGCATCTTTGCCATGACTCCATCAGTGCAGCAGGTGGTGGGGTAGTTATGGGCTTAGTTATGGATTGAAAAAAATGTTAACTGTCTTGGGAAGGACAGAAATGAAATTAGGGAAACCATGGGGAAACCAACAGAGGCTTTATTTAAACAAAAGCAACGGGCGAAAGGAAATGGACCACGAGGGGTCAAAAGAGGGTAGGGAGAATCAGGGGAGACCACATGGCAAGCTGGGGAGCACATACAGGCAGCAACATCAGTTACTGGACTGGGGAGTTCAAGACAGGGAGGCACTATATACATCACTGATGAGGGAGCAGACGAGAGGCACCTGGGGTGATCCACACAAGGGCTGTAACGAGAGGAAGGATTAAGTAGCAGGTGTGGTACATTGGCGCCACACAACAGAGAGAACGAGGGGAAAGGAATGCAGGGTGTGATAGCTTGTCTTCTGCCAGGAAGTAACTTACTCCACTACAAAAGGATGATCCACAGTAAACTTTTCCCACTGTGTAAATCGGGGGGGGGGAATCAAGGACCTTTAAGCGTTTCTGTTTGGATAATCAAGTCTGCTAAGAAACAGTGATGAAACTACTCTTTTAAAAGGACATGCTCTCCTGTCTCCTTTTCCAATCCGGTGGCCACCTCTGGGCTTTCCACTAAAAGAAGGACGCAGGATTCGGCGAATGGCAAAAGGTTACCCTCTCTCATTAAGGTCCACTAATCCTTTTTAACTTAATGGCGCAGATTTAGGTTGGGTTCCGTAAGTACATCAAGGGAGCTGGATAGGATGGGAAGGATTCCATTTTCGCCGCCTGTTGGGACCTGTCACAGCGTGGAAAGTATTAAAGAAGGCTTGGAAATGGAGCGTATTTTGCCAGTGGAGCGGGGGGGGGGGGTCTCTTGCAGAAAGTAAGGGAGGTGTGGGAACATCTCAGCTGTTTTTTTTTTTTTTTTAGCAAACCCCACGTCAGGCTGGGTCTCTGATCCCGGAGGCTCGGCCATGTTTGTTTTGTGATTGTGTTCTCTGATTAGACAATAAGCATGTGAGCCCCCCCTCCTGCGGGATGCCCGCTTGGCAGTGGACACACAGCCGCTGAGTAAAGCTCTTCTGGGGGCCGTCACAGCCAGCTGGATGTGACGAGCAGCCCGGGCACAGAGATATGCCAGCCGCGGCAGGCGTTTAGGCAGAAGGACACAGAGACGCACATGCTGACACACACACACACGGAACAGAGACCCATTCACAAATAAACACACATACACCAGCAGACCTGCAGCCGGTACCTGCTGAAGCTTATCCTGTCTCTTTATAGCCCCCCTCCCCCCACCCCGGCACAATGACTGTGTTTGTGAACTCGTCCTTTGAAAGCTGCGCTTTGTGACTCATCAACAACCGCTCTGTGTTCATGCAGGCACTCACGGTGATGTCATCTGGCTGAGACACAATGCCAAATGCATTGAGCTGATTCTACAAAAAATGAGTATGACATAAGTTAGCATAAAGCAAAGTGTAACATCCATCCATCCATCCCTTTTTTGTAACCCATTGTCCTGTCCTGGGTTCTGGGGGGGTCTAGAGCCCATTCCAGAGGTTACAGGCACAAGGCAGAGGGAAACCAGAGTACCTGGAGGAAATCCCACAATGACATGGGGAGAACATGCACATCTGGAACCCTGGTCCCAGAGATGTGACATGACAATGCTAACCACTGTGTCACTGCGCTACCCCCAAATTCTCTCATTTTAGACACATAAAGTCAGCGTTTTTGTTTTTCGCTCCAGTGTTGACGGTAATTTTCATTGTGGTGCAGTAGAAATGCCACATTCATTGTTTGCTGTCCTTCTGTACCCATGCAGTTTAAATATGAATATTTCTTCTTTGAAGAATACATGGGCATCTTGAGAGCATCACATCCAACACAGAATGGAATACTAATACTTTATGAATCCCTGAGGGGAAAATTCTCTTTTCGCCCGTCTTGCACTCCATGAGACTCAAACACATCATAGTGAACTTGACGGTCACAGCAGAGGGTCAAGCCGGCAGGCAGTCAGGGTAAAGGGCCTCTCTTAAGGGCTCAACAACAGTGTCAGTCTGCCAGCTCCAAGATTTGAACCTTCCGATCCTAACCTGCTGAGCCACACCCATTCCTTATGTTCCCATGATTCCTTACTTCAGCATTTCATTCACCTCAAATAACTACCATCATTATGCTTATAATTATTATAGTCTTCTGTTGAGCAATGCAATAGCGAATTATGTGCCCTGCTCAAGGGTATGACAGCCATCGGTTCTGGAATCTGATCTTGCAACCTGCCAGTCACATCTCTAGATTCCCAACCTCTATAAATCCCATTGGCTGAACAGTGGCCAAACATTGGCCTGATTTGGGTGATGTAGTGCGTATCAGATTTCGGTCTCCCTCTCCGAAATGTTATCTCTCTAACGGCATAAGTGCCTCCTGCTGTCAGAGGTACTGGTCCAGATTTCTAGTCAGCAGGTCTATTTTTTTAGCCCTTTCTTTGCCCGCAGGCTTCCCCGGTCCTGAAATAAAACAAGTTACCAAGTATGCTTTTCCCAGCGAGAGAGCGCTGTGCTACTTTTGGACAAAATCCTCTGTCCCGGTGCTTGGATGCTTCAGCTTTTTGTACTGTCTCTACTGTGCCTTGAGACCTGTTAGCCTTGAAGGATCGACAGCCTGACAGAGCTGTGAACTGATAATGTTAACGCTCCCGGCTAATGGACCAGGCTGGCGGGGGCCGGGCCTTGTCCAAGGCTAAGGGCAGCTCTGCTGCAGCTCCTCTGGTGCCGCAGCAAGACCGACAGTTTTCAGTAAGGGGTGAAAAATAAACCTTACCAATTACCCACAATAAATAGCCCTGCCAAAAATCAATCTTCAGGTAGAAACTGGTGACTCAGATGACTGCTTTTTTAGTTTTTTTTTTTTAAAAGAAACAGTTCCAAAATGCCCCTGTAGGGAGAAGGTTAGACCAAACATTTGCCATAATGCTGCCTTTCTGTGTATTTCAGCCGATGATTCAGGAGCTTACGCTGCTGTAATCTTCACAAGGTCATTGGAGATTTTTTTAATCACCTGCTATTTTTAGGTCCTTTTTAAATCTCTCCACCTCTAAATTTGGCAGTTTATGCATGATTAACCGCATGATATATCAAGTCTAAACTCGATGTATTTGCATTTTACATTTAGTGATAGACATCTGCAGGCTTCCCCTGCAAAGTGTGAGAAGTTCGACCTGTTTGTTGGCTTTCTTCTCATGGTGATTTTGAAACACTGGTTGCCTTGCTTAATCTCCCTTTCACTTTTCTCAGAATCAAATAGCGCCTTTACACTGCAACTAAGAACTGAGCTGTACCTCAGCCGTACTGCAAACTGACGGTTTTCCTTTGTAAATTATCCGAGTCGTACCCGAGCTGTACCCGTGTTAACATGGCAATGCTTACCAGCAGTGTGACCAAGCCGAGCTGGAAGTGTCACCACCATGTGATTGGTCGATACGCACCGAGATACCGGCGTTCTGCCAATGGATTATCTAAAGTAACAAGGGTATATTCCATATACTATTCATTATTAGTAGTATTATAGTTTCGCCTGTCAAACTGTATCGATGCATTCCCACTAACTTACAACTTTAACATTTCCAGCCTTCTACTTAAAAAAGTACTATAGAACAGCAGAATGGAATGGATTCATAATGCAAATTTAGGCAAGCCAATGCTAATTCTGTTAGCCTTTTGGCGCTAACATAAGATAGCGATTCTCACAGACACGCTAGTGGAAGGTAACAGTAAAAACAATGCACATAGTAAATCCTGATGTACATTGTGCGAACAGTAAATAAGCACCTCTCCTGTTTTACGTCACTGTCGCTCTGCAAACGTGGCATCGCCGTTACCGAGTCGACCCCCTGTCTTCATGAGTGGCTCGTGCGCAGCTGCATGCTAGAGGAAAAGCGGCAGAAGAGAAAAGCGGAGAATATAAAAAAAAAAAACTAAATGGCTTGTTTTCTGGACAAGATTGATTTAAGGATTAATATCACTTGTCTTGTATTTTCATCCTGGAGACAGTAAGATGTATTATAAAGAATTACGTTCCACAAAGAATCTCTGCACAGACGATTAATGTTTCTGAATGGCTGTGGAAGTATCCTAGTGTGGGATGGAAGGGCTGGACGTCACTCCAAAGGCACAATAAGAACACAACAACGTAACATCTCAGAAATTGCTTTAATCACAAGTTCAGTACCATGACTGTGCTGTTCACTGTCTTGCAGAGAACGGCTTTGGCCCACATGCTAAATGGCATTTACTGTTTTGCCTTTTCCAGGCCATTAGCTTTAGCTCTTAGCATGATCATGTGCTGATTAGATTGGCACATGGCCTTTAGTATTCTCTCTTGGCACGAGCATTAGCCACTAGCCATTAGCATGAGCTCTGAGCATGAGCATTAGCTGACAGGATTGGCCTGGAGTTGTACTGTGCTATTTGCCTTGAGTTTGAAAGGTGGCCTTTAGCTGGAGATAAAAGGAAGAGGCAAAGCTGGATAAGGCAACCAGCAAATGAATAGCTGGTGTGGTTTTAGGCAAAAGTCAGAAATTTGTGGTGGGGGAGGGGGAGAGGTGGGTGATGTAAGAAGAGGTTTTCCCAGTTCCTTTAATCTCCAGAGCCTTTTCTTTGATCATCCACAGAAGTGCGATTGCCTCCTCAGCCTGGAGGCCTACTCAACTGAGCAGAAGAGGAGGGTCTACCAGTGCTTGGAGGATCACATTGAGAAGCAGTTGCAGCACCGTGAGGTCCCAACCACCCTTGAGAAGGTAGGCCCTGGGGGGGGGGGGAGCCTATAGAGAAGGGATGGGGAGCCTATAGAGAAGGGGTGGGGTTAAGTTTGGGGAAAGAGGCGGGGCTGTGCTGCCCTTTTCACACATTGGCAGAGCATGCATCCACTCCCCAATCCTGGTGCTTGTGTTTACAAATGGATGGCTCTCTCTTTCTTTAATGTGTTTATACTCTCCATCACGTGCTTTACCCTGGCAGCCTTGGTGCATTTACTCTCTGGCCTTTCGGGGAGTCTCACAGAGACCAGTGAGGGTCGTGACGTAAAAGGACCACACGGACATTTTGTCATTATGTTCCTTTGTTTGCCCGGCCTGGTCCTAAACCGTTAATCCCGTCTCAAGACGCAGCATTATGTGCTTTTTAAAGGGCTCTCGAGGTTGCTGTTCTGGATGACTTCTTCAGGACAAGGTTGCGAGGGTGGGTTATGAGTGTGGTACTGTCCTCACCTGGACTTGGGGGGCAGTTTTAGGGCTGGAGGAACCTTTCAGCTTAGCCCTTGAAGCTCGAGTAACAAGGTGACAGATCGGCTCACACCGGCCGCGGCTTTCACGTCTGGCATCAATCGACCCCCCTCTGCTTTTCATCACATAAAAGCAGAGATATCACCTGCCTCTTTTATCCCATGGGAATTGGGTGGGCGGGGGGGGAGTGTGTCCGTTCTCTTCCTGTCATCCTCGCTTTTCTCTCTCCCATTCACCGTTATTTCTCATTTCCACCCGTCGTCTTTGAGCGCCGGTGTGGCGGTGACCCACTTATTGCCTGAGCGAGCCTGGTTCCTCCTTCATCCTTTTCCTTTTTTAAATCAATCCGGGGCTGGGGGTGGGGAGATCCAGCTGAACATGGGGTCGAGAAAACAATCACAGCGCTTGCATAGATGTAAATAAGCAGCGGGCTGATTTTAACTGTCGGTACCTACGCACGATGGACACAGAAAGTCTGCTGCGATGCTGGTTGAAGTTCAATAAGTGCATGCTCACTAGTGGTTCACTTCAGCTAATTCGATGCTAGTATTGTGATTATTTCAATGCATTTTGGTAGGTTCTTGGTAGCATCATGAAACATGAGCATTAATTTATTGAAACAGCTTAGGCTGACAAGGGTCATTGGAGACCCACAGTCGTCCACATTTTTGCTCCCTTCCAGCTCCTTGCCAGACAGTCCACATTTTTGCTCCCGTCTAGCTCCTAGTGGACTGGATTGGGAGACACTGGACTAGAGCCTCTCCGTGCTTTGTTCCTGTTTTGATGGGGGGGGGGGGGGTGAAGTAGGGGGGCGATGGAAAGCTGGAGGCAGTTTGCTGTCAGGCTTACCCACCATTGCCGTAGCTCTCAAATCTTCCTATTTACTGTGGCATGAATGCAGTCTTGACAAGATTGGCTGTTGTGTCTGTGGGAGGGTCCTAATGAGTCATGTGCCCCAATCCCTGGGGGAGAGGTCTGTTCTGTGATGTTATTTTGCACATTGTCACCAGATTGTCCTATGGTTGATCTGGACTCCATGTGACTGCCCTCTCAAAACTTCTGCCAAGTCACAGGAGTGGATCCTGGAAGCTGGCTTGTTAACTTTGAGTGTGACCCCAGTTTGGGTCACTCTGCTGTTAGCCCAGGCTAGTTAAGCAAACTGTTAACTAGCTAACTGCTGTTAACTGCTGTTAGCCCATGCTAGGTCAGTGTGCTATTAGCCCAGGCTAGTTCAGCATACTATTAGCCCAGGCTAGTTCAGCATACTGTTAGCCCAGACTAGGTCAGTGTGCTATTAGCCCAGGCTAGTTCAGCATACTATTAGCCCAGGCTAGTTCAGCATACTGTTAGCCCATGCTAGGTCAGTGTGCTATTAGCCCAGGCTAGTTCAGCATACTGTTAGCCCAGGCTAGGTCAGTGTGCTATTAGCCCAGGCTAGTTCAGCATACTATTAGCCCAGGCTAGGTCAGCGTGCTATTAGCCCAGGCTAGGTCAGCGTGCTATTAGCCCAGGCTAGTTCAGCATACTATTAGCCCAGGCTAGTTCAGCATACTATTAGCCCAGGCTAGTTCAGCATACTGTTAGCCCAGGCTAACTGGGTCAGGGAGTAAGTCCTTGTCCCAGGGACAGCTTCCAGGCTGAAGTGAGAGCTGGCCAATGGAGTGTGCAGGGGGCCTCATATCTGGCAGTTCATAAGCTCTGTGTTAGCTGTGATATGAAGTTACTGCTCTCACCTCCATGACTCAAAGGCCAAGCTGCACAGAAAGTCCTGTGCTTCAGCTCACAGAACTGGAGAAGGGCTGTATATCACGGTGAGATATAAAACTTAGTCTGTATAAATTTGGTGTATCCTTATTTTTTATTAAGTTCAGTTAGCAGTGCACACTACATACTACTGTTCTGATAAATCGTGGAAATGATAAGTACTGAAGTGGCGGTGAAGAAAGGAGCAGCTCAGCAGCCACAACATCTTTTGAAAGAGGAGATACTGTGGATAAACAAGGTAAACAGATGGTAGTGGTGTGGTGGTACGTTTTGCACTTTGAAGTCAGACACGTTTATCAAATATAAGGCCATGCCAGATTTATACAGATTACTAACTTTTGGGCGTCACAATACCAATCTCATTAATATTTTAGGCGCTCTACTAATCTGCTTAGCAAACTGTGGACGCAAGTAAATGTCCGTATATTATTGAAAAGCCGGCATCTGGACAAATGTTTATGTCATCTAAAGCCCTGGCTATTATTACGCATGCGTGATATTATGGAGCCCTAACACTCAGTGCCAAGCCTGGGCGCTCAACCGAAAATCCTCTACCTGCGATTTAGTTACAGCGTGTTTTGCTAAGAGGAGTCTGTGGGATGAAGTAAAATGAACATAAGGCTGCTCTCTCATGCATAATTATTCTCTTGTCTTTGCTCTTGTCTGCTTCCCCACCACCGAAACAAGGCAGAGAAACACTGTTTGTGTACCGTGTTATTCCTGTCTCAGTCCTGCTGACGCCCTTGAATGTGGCCTGTAGCTTTGGGCGCCATGTCCCACGCTGGCATTCACCTCCAACACACTGACATTCCGGCTGCTCTTCTCCTGGAGGGGGCGCTCTCACAGCACTCTCCTTGCGTGTTACCTCGCAAGGGCAGGCCTCTCTCAGCTACCCCCCACCCCTCCATGCCCCCCCGGGCTGTCTTCCATCACGCTCCTGTGGTCTTTATCTGCAAACCCCGTACACTGTGTCCTGTTTTAGTTCACTGACCCGCTCAAAGCTTTCTGTCAGGAAAACACTCAACCGAAGGGCTTGTGGCAGAAAGCAGGGAGCCTCCCCCTATGTGAGGGAGACAGAGCTGTGCGTCTGTCTGTCTGTCTGTCTGTCTATTGAATGACAGGACAGAATTTGATATTGGAGGACACAACTTAATAATTTCAATTTAATGGTCTATTTTTATTTGGGGGAGCGGGGCAAATAAATCCAAATAAAATATTTGCGGAGTACTGCTACATATTTTGTGCTCCCAATTCAGACCAATCCAATTATGTTCCAGTCACTGTGGGGGCTATGGAATCATCATAACTTTCCTCCCCTTTACAGCACCCCAGTCTGTCTGTCTGTCTGTCTGTCTGTCTTCTCAGATATGCTGAAATATACGTGTGGCATTTGCCTTCTCTTTGCACTTTGCTCTGTGTTTTGAATCGTAAGAGAGGTAAATGTCTTGGGAATCTCTGGAAAATCGCCCGCTGTGACCAAACACGGTAGTTTGTTTTGGCCTGTCAAAGTGAAAGTTTGACAATACTGCCCTGTGACATCACTGTCCATCCTGCTCCAGTCAGCAATGCCAGTTCCACCTTCCTCCAATCCACTATCAGTTTTCACTCAGCTGGGTGGGGAGCGTGAGATCTGAAGGGGTGAAGACGCCACCGCCCAGGATACTCCCGCAGTGGCCGGGGGGGGGGGGGGGGGGGGGGTGCATGGATAGTGGTGCAGACCAACACCTCCACTTTTCTTTTGACAATGATTTTCTGTAGATTCCTCACGTGATGCATATAAGATTCTCTAACCCATATTTTAAGCACTTTATTTATGGGTGGGAGAATATAAACACCAACACACTAAATTCAGGCTTTTATCTGTTGGGTTTTTAGTCACCTTTTTTATCTCAGTTTTTTTTAATCTTCCTATAGCTTTGAGGGCTGGATTTGATCGTTGTGTGCTTAATGGGTTCCTCTCTGCCTGGAATGACGATCTCGGATCCCAAGTTGACGCCCTTTGTACCCTTTGCTTTCTGGAGATAACAGAGATTCCGCCTCCTGGACTGTGGTGTTCCAGATGAGGTTGTAGTCTTGTCATTCGCGGTCCCGCACGTTGGAACAGAGCGAGAATCGATCGCCTTAATTATCTCCAGCTCAGCCCGCGCTATCTGCGCTTTTAAGCCCGCGATGGATGCTGTTTTTGGACAGCACGTTTTGCTTGAGACAAGCTGCTGCCACTATTTATGGCACTATGTTACATAAAGGTCTGGTTCGTAGAGACAGGTACAAGCTCTACCCGACCGACCAGCTGCTTTGTCGAGCTGAAGTTCCTCACCTGATTATTTTCATTCTTAATTCAAACACAGGAGGCACAACACACACACACACTTCTGAGGGTGTGAATCCGACCCACAACCCTGGACGTGTGAGAATAGAATGGTACCTAGTGATCCACAATGTCGCCGTGTTTAGTAATTGATACATAAATGATCGCCTTTGACATTATCGGATCTTGTCTGAGCAAACACGATGCTGTGAATCAGCATGGCTGTTTGACAGTTTCACAAAATGACCCACGCTAGCCAATGAGCCATTCTTCCTTCCTGTCTGTCTGTCCCTCTCTTGCTCGCCCAATTCCCACAGGGTGACAGAATTGATGCTCTTTTGTGTACAGCACACTGCTGGCCCTCATTATTGACATCAGAGCAGCACGCCGCCTCGTGAATCGATTGAGGAAAAACGGCCGTGCCCTGCTGAGCGATTATTTCGCAGGGCAGATTCTCGGAGGTCACGATTCAGTTAAGGGCTTTTTTTTTTTTTTTTATTGTCGAAAGGTCCAAGGCTGTAGAGCCTCCAGCCTGGTCCCAGCAGGCACGACTGTGAGGGAGCCTGTCAGATGCAGAACGAGAAGATGCAAGCTGCCTGTCAACCCCAGGAGGTGCTTTGGCTCAGCCCACAGTCTCTCTAAAATTAGTAATTTGCCCCGAGTCTGGACTTAGGCCCAGAGTGCTTCACATCCACACACGCATGATATGTCCCATGATGAAAAGCAGCGTGCCTCTCTTGTGGTGTTGGGGTCGGGCAGTGTCTCGGGTTCAGGCAGGGGCATATACAGGGGCGGGGCTAAAAGCTGATTGGCTCCCAAGTGCCCCCTCCTCTGTCACTCACAAAATCAAAATATACAATTGGCTAATGATAAGGTCGACGACTCTGAATTAATTATGGTAACGCTTATGCTCCCCATCTAAAAAAGTCATAGGATCACCCCAGGCTTCAGAAGAAATGCACTTGAGATGGGCAAGGTAGAGAAAGTTGGCAGATAAGGCACATGAATGGAATACAAAACAGGTGCATGTGGGCCGTGATTGGCTGGAGAAAATTGTAGTAGATGGACCAGACATATGATTGGCTGAATACCATGGAGTAGGTGGAGTCAGCCTGTCATTATGGAACATGGTGTAACGGATTTAGCTAATGAGAGAAAGCTAGTTGTGCATGCAAGATTTCACAAGGAGGTTACAGTGCACTGTTAGATTACAGCACACTGTGGGGCGTGAGAGCAATGTATTATCAGTGTGTGTGTGTGTGTGTGTGTGTGTGTGTGTGTGTGTATACGTGTGTGTATATGTTTGCCCATTAACCTCTTTGTGGTGACCTGTCTGTAAACATTTTATTTTCATGAAGGTGTTTCTGACTGGTGTGTATGTTTTATTGAACAGTTTTGGTCATTAACTTAAAGCTAATTCATAATTAGCTGAAATCGCTAATTAATGCTACTAGGAAGAAAAAATACCCTAGCATAAATTAAAGTTTATAGCAACAACTTACTTTCTTGTCACCTGGAAACACCATCACCTTCAAAGGAATGTGATAATAATGAGCTTCCGCACTGAACACCTACATGACTTCAGTCCATGTGAGTCAAAATTCCAGCATATTATCCCTTGGGAAGACTTATATAAATGGTGTGATTTACTGTAGCTGTGAAAATTAATCGGCCTGCTTTCCAAAAGTCTATAATGCATTAATAATATATGAGAGAGAGGATGTAAACAATCAGAGACTTACGCAGGCCCCAGTGTGTTTGTAACTGGCTGCTTCATGTCAAGACACTGTCAGTGTGAGCTTCTTGTATTGGGTATGCAGTAAGAACATCTTCATTTGACGTGAGCAGCCTGCCATCTGATGTATGCATGCGCTTGGCGAAACGTGTCATCATTTCTGAGCGCCGCCAATAAATGAATATAGATATTAATGCCCAAGCTGAGATGGGCCAAGTGGTGGATTCAGGTGCCACCGGATGGGGCCTGATTTACAGGTCTAAAAATAGTGCTTGGGGGGGGGGAGCAGGGTGACTGGGCAGAGATGCTTCTGCGGGGGTCGTGCAAGCGGGAGAGTGAGCGAGCGAAGCGAGCGAGCGAGCGCACGTGTAATCACACACACGGGCAGGAGCAGGTTGGCATCCGAGTTAAAACTGCAGTGAGGTGGGCAGAACCTGGGGGATAGAGAGAGAGAGAGCGATAGAGAAAGAGAGAGAGAGAGAGAGGCAGACGACCGGCATCTCCCTGTGCCACACTCTCCACGCGGCGTTGACCTCCATCTGCCGAAAGTCTCGAGCTGAACACGTTTTCTTCTCTGAAGAGGCTCAACACCAGCCCCAACTACCGGACCCCCTACACCAAGCCTAACCTGCTTTACAGATGCCAGTTTCTAAGGTACATCTGCAGGGGGGGTAACACAGGAATGTGGGGGGGGGGGGCGGGGGCAATGGTTAGAGATCATAGTTAAGGAACATGTGCATGCAGATGTGTGCAGGGAAGTGTGTGTGTGTGTTTGTGTGTGTGTTTGTGTGTGTGTTTGTGTGTGTGTTTCTGTGCGCAGATGAGTGTGTGGAAAAGATTTATGTCAAAATATTTGTTTACTGTTTATTTTTTTCTGGGGTGCGTTTCAGATGATTGTGTGTGTGTGTCTGCTTGCTGATGACATGAGCCTGTCTGCTCTATGACATGAGCGTGATCACTGTGGTTGTAAAAACAATTCATTCATTGATTTTTTAACAGAGCGGTTTTGCTTTTTGTGCTTTTATTTAAAAATGTTTAAGCCTAATTCTTTTAACCTTGACATGTGGGTACAGATAGGAGTTTCTCTAGTTTGTGCTCTACTTATAAAATTCCACTGGGCTTTGCAGTCTTTTTAGTAATACCATTTATAAATTTATAAATACATTTAGGAAGACTTTTTTTTAACAGCGTCCTTGTTCTGATTAAATTAAGCAAGTAAACCTTTTTTTTTTTTTACGGGCTGTTCCTCGAAATGTCCCGATCAGGTCCGGTTTGCGCTGGCCGTAAGTCCCAATTCGGGATTCGGGATGCTTGATGTGTGTATCTTCCAGAAACGCAATGTGACTGGAGAGGGGTGTGTGTGTATCTTCAGACATTTTAGGGGCATCTGATTGAATGTTGGTGTGTGTAAATCAGACTTTAGTCTCTTGATCTCTCAAGTTAAGCTCATGTTATGGCTGAAAGAGGACGGGTTATACAGATCGTACACGGACATACATTCTCTGCTGTGTTCTTTCACACCTGGTTTTTATTTTGCCTACAGGTCTGATACCTGTTTAGTCTCTTTTTAACTCCATCTGTGTGTCTTCTGGCTTTGCGTGGTCAAATATGATGAAGCTAGTGTCAGAGTTAGTGTTGGGTAGATTAATTGTGTGTTGTAACATTTCTTATGGAGGTCAACACGGCTCACAATTGGGAGTCTCAGCACCTCAAAGGGAGACACACCCCACCCCCCAGAGAGGAACCGAGAGGCGGCACTCACTGTCACTTACAGAGCATGTTGTCCAGCCTCAAGTTATTATTATTGTCTATCTGCCATTTTCAGCTGTTGGGGGGGGTGTAGCTGGGAGGTGGGGGTATGTTGTGGTGGGCGGCCATCTAATAGTGAAGGTCGAGATGAGAACTCTGCTGCTTTTCAATTGCAGGTGACTCATGGCGGTTTCGCCCTTGACAAGGACACGTCTGGTCCTAAATAAAACACAAACACTGAGGGGTCACGCGGCATGAACATATCAGAGGAGACCTCAGACGGCAGTTAGCGGCAGAGAAGGTGATCGATGAGCTCCTGAAACACAACACATTGTCACAGGGTGTGTCCTGTGTGCACTGAGCCCAAGTCCTGTAAATGATGCAGTGGTCAGCCAGCAGTGATGACAGCTAGCAAGCTAGTCTCACCCAGCGGCCCAGGGCATCTCCATAAGCGGGGGTTTCAGAGTCTCCATATCCCGAAACACGGGAGGCAATGAGAAACATGGAATGAGGGAGGAAGGGAGTGAATGAGTGAGGGAGTGAATGAGGGAGTGAATGAGTGAGTGAGTGTCTGAAGGAGTGAGCGAGTGTGCGCTTGTATGCATGTTTGGTTTATAAGACTGAGCAGGACATAAAAAGTTCCATGTGCTAGGGAAGCAGGAGGTAGATTTGTGGGGGGGTGAGTATTTTATAAAAAATGACCACAGGTACTGTGTGACATAGCTATGAAGCAGCACTTCTTAATGTTCTGTCCGGAGGGTGAACCTAATGGTGTGCACTCACTGAGACAAACACACACACTCTGTTCTCTTCTCTGTCTGTCTTCCTTATTTGCTCTCTCTCTCTCTCTCTCTCTCTCTCTCTCTCTCTCTCTCTCTCTTTGTCTGTATCAGCCGGTCATCAGACTCACACACACACACACACACACGTGTGGCTCTGACGGGGATGACGAATCAGCACTAGCCCCCTCTGCTGGCTGGATCTCTTGTCTTCTCTCCATCCATCGCTTTCTCTCTCTCCCAGTCCTGTCTTCTCTCACACACACACACGCCTCTCTGCCGGTGACTTGGTGAGTCTTCTGACAACAGGTGCATGAGCATGGAGTGAGAGTGTATGTGTGTGCATGTGCGCGCGTGTGTGTGTGTGTGCGTGTGTGTATGTGTGTTCTGCCTGTGTTTTCTCCGGTTGGGAGAACGGCTCAGTGTATGCGATTGTGAGTCTGTAAATGGGAATTCAGATTGCAGCGAAATCCTGTTCGAAATTCGGACGGTGTGTCTTTCCACTCCTGTTCTCTTGCTCCGCCGGGACGGTATTTTTTGTGATGTCTGACATTACCTTAAAAACATTTACCCAGAATCAATGCCTGATTCTGCAAGGGCAAAGAGTAGTCAAGTCTTTATAAAAGTCCAATGAAGCTTGTGTCAGTGTTTCCTCGGCCGGGATATTTGTTGAACCACTACAGCTTCCTTCTAAGCCTTATCTCGGTCTGGGGATCATGCTAATTGAGCTCGTTTTTCCCATAATTGTGAGAACTCATCCAGTCACACCCTGCAGTGACTGGGTCAGTGCTCAAACATGAGGAATGATGGGCAGTTGAGGAGGGGGGGTGGGGTTTGGCGGCGGACGCGGCGATGTGAGGACAGCCAGGGCGAAATGAGACATTTTCCGGTCTGGGAGATGAGTCCCACAGCTGGTGGACGTGCAGCGATGCGACCCGTTCGGGTCGGTTAATTGGATCACGGCCCCGATTTGACTGGACGGTGGTGAGATTGTTTCATTATAGAAAGATCAGCTCCCCAGTGAGCCAGCCAGCCGCGGCCGGATGTGAGAGAGTCTCCTAACGAGTGTGCGCATGAGAGCGTGGGGCATTTAGGATCGTCATAATCTCGCCGGATGGCTACATGGGTGGGCTGATCCTGGAGAAGCCAGAGCCACAGCAGGAGAGGGCGGCACTAATGGCATTGGGACAGTAGAGTATAAATGTGGCCAGATAAGACTCATCAGACTGTAATCTATTACAGATAAGGCCTTATTGGACTCCTTCACACCTTTATATGTGTTTCTAAAAGTACTGCTATTCAACAGAAGTAGCAGAGGGAGAAATATCTACGAAATGGGACACAGTGCACCTCAATCCCATAAAGGCCCATTGATTCTGTATTCATAGATGGACCCCAGAGTGCATCTCTCCTGTCACTCACCGATTCAAAACCTATCAATAGTTAATGATAAGGTTAGCCGCTCCGTGTGAATTATGGCCCCGCTTATGCACCCACCAAATCTTAGAATCTTAGAAAGGGTACCCTCAGAGTGTCTTTTCAGTCCTTGAGCTGTTTTATTGCTTTAATATGAATGATTTTATCTGTGACTCTCCTCCAAAAAAAAGTCAAAACTTATACATGCCATAAATCAATAGGTGGCTTTTTTGTTTGTTCTCAGCATTTTCACGGCGTATTATAAATCTGCAAAGGGTAACAATGGATCGCTGTTCTAATAAATCAGCTGTCATTACGGTGCATATTGTTCACTGCAAACAATGTATCTCTGTGAGCCGCCTGTCGAGTGTGAAGGGGATTATGGGAGAAGTGATGAGAATAGTAGGTCCGGCAGTATTAGGTATCAGCAGGAGCTTTAGTAGCTAGTAATTGTTGGTAGTTTTGTATCCGCTGACTATTGAGCCCAAGGGTTGTTAGTGTGAGTTGTTTGTCTTACGTGATGTTTCTGCAGGGGGGGGGGGGGTTACACGGGTGGGGTCACAGGGGCACGGGCCACAGCTGAGAGCTAATTGGCCCCTGCAGTTCACCTTCCCTGTCATTCGCCGATTCAAAACGTATCACCGCCTGATCCCTCTATGTGAATTATGCCCCCACCTTAAAAAATCCTATAATCTGCCCTGTCAAGGTGGATGTGAAGAAGGGAGATGAATCGAGGTGGGGGTGGGGGATCCGCCGACATTGGCGGAGCTTATTTTGCCCAGGGCGGCCGTTTTCGGGATGTGGGCTGTAATTACCTCTTAATTCAGCCATATCTGTCACCTTGATCTACGACTCCAGTCTCAGCCCGTCCCCCCCTCCCCAGCACTGTGGGGGGGGGGGGACATGTTCACAGATCAATACCAGAGCCTCTATACCCCCGCAGTGGCCATTTTGCCACCGCGGCCCACTGGGTAAACCTCAGTTTCTAATAATGGATGTGGCATGTGGAGGTATCAAGAACGAAAATATGTAATCATATAATATGCAGCTAAAATACAAGCCATGCAATATACGGTTTGGCAGGTTTGACCTCGGGATTTGCTGCCTGCCGTTCCCAGTCGGGTCAGCTGGGTCGTCTCTAACATTTTCAGTTTTAACAAATGATGGTTTTAGAATAACAGGATGGCAGATGGACAGTGGGGGAGAGGAGCTCTGGTAATGATGGGTAAAGGGGCAGTATAAAGGGTGGGGCAGGGGGGGGGGGTGATAAATGTGGATAAATGTGGCTCCTTTGTATTCATGAAATAGGTGGTCATTTAATAAATCTTCATTGCCCCCCCCGACTGTCCAATAAAACTCTGGAAACTATCATAATGTACTTGAAATGGTGGGTGTTGCTAGTGTTAGGCCGTGGCCCCCCAGGAGAAGTGCAAAGTGCCATCTAGTTTTTTTCCTGCCTATGGTCTCTGCGTCTGGCTCAGCTTTCCATAGGTTCTGTCTGTTCTGCTTTTGGCTTGTGGATGTTTCTCAAGTTCCTTGTCTACTTCACCATCCTACTTTCTGTTTGGTACTCTCCTGTTCCCGTTCCTTCTTAGTGATTTTCCCTTTTAGGATCGGAAGGTCATTGGTTTGGATCCCAGGGTCGGCAAAACGATTTCGCCGTCGGGCCCCTGAGCAACGCCATTAACCCCCCATTGTTCCAGGGACTGCCTGACCCCACTGTGTCAAAAACAAATACACTTTGGATAAAGGCATCTGCTACATCAGTGTTACCCATCCCAGTCCATGATTTTGCTCCATCCCAGCTCCCAGACAATCAGGAACACTGAACACCTGCTACAGGCGTGTTGGGAGCTGGGAGGGAGCAAAAATGTGGACTTTCTGGGGTCTCCAAGGACCGGGTTGGGAAACACTGAGCTAAATAAATAAAAATATAAAAATCTCATCTATGTACCTTACAGCCACCTCAGTCCTGTATCTACTGAACACTTGGAGAATAAGCTGTCAATGAAGAAAAGCCTTTCATTCGTGTGCCAGTGTTCCTTGTTTTTGAACTAATCAAAGTGTCTTATGGCTTATCACTGAAGTTTTCGTCCCACTACAAACAGCATGGCGGACTTTCCTTTTCGGGCTGTCCGACCTGGGGATTCCAGTAGGCCAACCCCTGCCCCCCCCCAAGGAAACCTGGGACCTCATTAATGAGGGACCCACAGACATTACATGTTTTTGGAGCTGGGAGGGAGCAAAAATGTGGAGGGTCTGGCAGGGAGCTCAGAGGGAGCAAAATTGTGGATGGTCTGGCAGGGAGCTCAGAGGGAGCAAAAACATGGACCAACTGTGGGGGCCCCAAGGACCAGACTGGGAAACACTGTCGATGAGGATACTTCTCAGGACACAAGGCTGAAGGGGACTCGCGGCTTGGGAACCGAGCCCTCTCCCACGTGACAGCAGCGTCTCGTTAATGCTACGTTGGCGGAACAAGGCGCTCTCTGTCGCGCACACAATCGCGGGCCTGATAACGGTGCTCTTGTTCGTCCGTGGAAAAACAAGGAGAGATTTACGCTCCCTTCCCATTCCCTAGCCCTCACAGGCTTCGCAAGCCTGGATGGAGAGAACCAGGAGGCATCAGCTGGGGATTCAACACTGATTTATTTATGAGGGGCGGAGAGAGGGGACTGCAGGAGGGAACAGTTAAAGGGGGCTGGGGGGGGGAAGGGCACTCAGCAACTGACCTGGGCTGGGTGGGCATCACCTTCTCTCCTTATCTCTATCCACACTGTGTTCTTTATGTTTTGGTGTGTGTTTCAGCAGGTTAAAATGCTGTGTCTGTGATCAGAAGGCTGTTGGTTCAAATCCCAGAGTCGGCAGAGTGATATCACCATTTGGCCCCTGAGTGAGGCCCTTACCCTAATTGCTCCAGGGACTGGCTGACCCTTGCTTTCTCAATTGTATATCTCATCGCATGAAAGCAGCTGCTAATTAAATGAAATGTTAATATTGATACTTCAGTAAAAGTGTATTAATTCAATTTGTGTAAAACTGAAAAGGCTTTGGCATGAGGTTTTGTGGGGCTGCTTCCATGTGGGTCAGCTGCATGCTGCAGTGCAGCTGGGCTGGGGACCCCCCACCCCCCTCAGAAGTTTTGCTATCCTCAGGCCCCCACTGGTTGTGTCAGGGAGGGGTAAAGCGGAGCTTGGCTCTAGGAGGTACGACAGTAGCTCGTATCAGATGGGGGTCAAGATTGGCAGCGTGCCCCCCAGCCTCATATAGGCATCTGGCATAATCGGCGTTTGAGTGACGGGTGCCTCTCTCACCCCGGCCGCAAACTGAGCGGTACTTCGTTACACTGCATCCTGGCCAAGTTTTGCCACATTGTCCATTTCACTGTCTCTGATTGTGAAACATTGTTTAAAGATTGTAGGGGGGGCTTCAGACCCACCACCTAGATATCCTTTTTCTGGGTAATACTCAAGGGCAATTCTAGGATTTTATATGGGGGGGGGGGGGATAAGGTGGGTCATAATTCACACAGAGGGGCTAATCTCATCATTAGCCAATCGGTGAGTGACAGGGGAGGGGTTCTCTAGGGGCCAATCAGCTTTCAGCTGTGGCCAGTGTCGCTTTGGTCCCACCCCTGTACACACCTGTTCATACTACGTCACGAAAACTGGCACAGCCAGGCCATCTTAGACATTTAGTGCCCCTCTGTGCTTGTTCGTTTTTTTGCATCCCAGCTCCAACAAACAAGCTGCCCCCCCACAAACCTACCACTCTCTAATACGTGTTGCATTTAGTCACTTATAGCCTGCTGCCATATAGCCACAGCCTGAGCAATAGGGGAGAGTGGGGGGCTTCCCAGGCTCTGATCTTTGCACATGACACCCGGAGCAGACCGGCATGGAGATCTCAGCGGTGTAAAGGACACAAGGAACAATGATGCAAGTGAAGTGTCCGAGAAATGTTACCCCAGTTACCCGCCTGCCACAGTCTGCTCTCAGGTTTGTCCGATCGAGATATTCCCAAAATTTGCAGGGCTGACTGCTGATGTGGTTTGAATAACTAAGAAATCCCATCAACAACATCTAGTACAGGGTCACGGGGCAACTTAAAAACTACGAAGGTGAAATTCACTGTGTGTTTCTGACCCATTACAGGCACAGAAAATACAGTGGAAGTCAACAGGGAATGAAAATATAAAATCGAAAGCCCTCAAATGAACAAACTTAAAGAACAGCCCGGAAAAGCCCTTGGTCAAGCGCCCGCGTCGTTCTTGGACTTCCTGTAGATCCTCGTCACTGACCCCCTTTCACCTTCGCGGTGTTATTAGCCTAATTAGGGCCAGCTGGGAGTCATTTGATGCTGGTGATAGGTGACTAGGCAGGATTCAAAGCAGCCTTATGCCATTACACTACCTCTCAGAGACTGACACAAGCAATTACAGTATCCATTTACTCTAGCCGGAAAGCGCCGTGCTTTGGGACATCGATTTACAGCTAATAGGCTGCCAGTTTAAGTTATAGGAGCAGACTTACTGCTGTACTCTTGACAAGTTTTTCCATTGAATTGCTTCAATTCGAAGGCACCCAGCTGTGTAAATGGTTTAAAATGGAAGCTCAGTAACTTTCTTCAGATAAAAATCATTTCTATCTTTGCTAATAATAATATATTTATATGATTCTATATTTACGCCATTTGAATTTCGAAGTTATGTACCTTTGGATTCAAGTTTGTGCTAAACGGCACAGTGTACATGCCAGTCTGTGTATGTGCCAGTCTGAGTGTGTGCCAATCTATGTATATGCCAGGAGCGACATTACAGATTTATGAAATGGGGGGGGGGGGCTAAGTTTTCACTAGGGGGTCTGGTGAAAATGGATTTTAATGAAAATGAATGAGAACACACAATTTAAGCTAACTAGTGTGCTTTTTTAATGGGGGGTTGGGGGGGGGCACATTTCAGGGGGCTAAAGCCCCCCTAAACCAGCCCTCACATGACCACTTGGCTTCCAAAGTCACGGCAGGGCCCCTCCTGTATGTTTTGCTATAGTTAGACTTTCGTAGTCAAAGTATGCAGTGAATACAGGGGTCATTCACATGACAGCGAATCGCCTGAAGGCTTCTGTTGCCGCAGCTGATACCTCCAGCTCCTTAACGGCTCTAACCAGGTGATCTTCTGGTCGTTTATGGCCAGCTGGTCGCACTGCCTTCGGCGTCCCCCCCGTGTCACCTTGAGACACAGGATGGAGAACACGTTAACGTTTTGGTTTGGTGCGAGGTTAATAGGAAGGGAGAGAGGGAGCAACTGGTAAGGATGGGAGTGGGCCTGCTCAGGAGCACTCCTAGCCTCCTAGCGCCTTCGCGGCGGCCATCACAGCTATATGCACCCGTGGCCCCCGTGTCTGCCGCTGGCCAATGGCATCGCATGTCAGCCATCACTGATGATCTAGGGCTAGTATGTGAGAGCATCTTGTCTTGTAGAGAAATGCTTAACCAGTCAATAACTATATTCCCAAGCTACAGTCAAAATGTCTGCCTCCATTAATGTCTGATTCTGTTTACTTAAATATAAAAATGTTTCTTCTTTATTATGATCAATTAGTCCAACAATCACTACAGGCTAACATCTGCTTATGAGTATATTTGGATTTTATTAACCTGATGTCATTTTTTGTTAAAATAAAAGGCGTGTTTCAGACAATGGTGGGCACAGCTAACTGAAAAGTTTCAAAGATAAAGTACTTTTAACAAAGATAAAGTCCATTTAACCTAGCGTACGTAAAATCTGACAAGTTGTCTGGCTAAGCAGGAGATCCATCTTCGTGACACGGGGCCCTATTCTCCAGTAAGTTATGGGTGCCCCAGTGTATATGGAATTTATCTTTGTTCACTTACATTTAGCCCAGACTACATTAAATCTGACAATTTATTGACCAATCATGTCTTGCGTTTTCATGTACTTGGCCAACAGCGTGCCAGATAGACTGTTGCAGACACACTCACAACAGACTGGAACAAAAATGAACGATTTTAGGGTTTGCAAACATTTTTGACCATTAAACTTAATTCACTTTACCTGTGAAAAAATGCTAGTGGATTTCCAGTTAGTGGAACTAAATTTAACAGAAGCCGACTGATTCGCTAGTGGTTTTTGTAGTTAACGGAAATGCTAACCCACTAACATAAAAGTTAACTTCGCTAATTAGCGGTTAGCAAATTAGCAGAACTCGACCCACCACTGGGTTCAGATCATCCGTCTTAAGTGATGGATTAAAGACCTTCACACACAGGCCTATCTTTTTATCATGCATCACACAGACTGGTGCTCGGAGAGGCTCAGTCGATACGCTCAAATGTCCTGAGTGTTCTTATCCGTCAGCAAACATGTCCTGTGTGCGAGAGAATGTATGCAGCGAGGTAACAAGCTGCTATTTATAGCTGGCAGGCTAAATGGGAATTTCAGTATGAGAATATTGCCTAATTGAAGCAACATAAAGGCTCCTCAGCTGGCCCAGATAGACCACAGAGTGATGGATGCTGAAGGAGAGGTCTTGTGACATTCACCGTTATTGTGAGCCAGAGTGACTGCATTGGGGGGGGGGGGGGGGAGTCACATTTGTGCTTGCAAACAGTGCCTTCTGTGTATTGCCTGCGTTTCATATATGGTATGATGCTGCCCACTTAAATACAGCTTAAAATAGCATGCAGTAATCAGGGCCTTTTCTCTGTGGGGCTATGGGGGTGGGGGGTGCAGTGTGCAGTCCCACGACAGTTTAAGGACTGAAGCTGGGCCGGGTGGTCTGACTGGCGAGGTGGGTTTTACGTAAGAACCACTTGTTTGTGCACTTAGGGGAAAAGCAGTCTTCTGGCTCCACGGTTCATTTTTATCTTAAAAGCAGACGTACATACACACACAAACACACAGACACACACACACACACACACCATTTACCATTTTCTCTTTATCAGACTGCTTGGATTACAGCCTTGCTCTTCTCAAATGCGAGCATGAAGTCCGAGGCGACTAATGGATTACGGTGTTTCCGCCCATTATTTACATCTGTTGCATTTGCACCCCCTGCCCCCCCTGCATCCAAGCCATGTTCAGCTTGAATCCAATGGTGGTCCTGAAAAAAGGGTTCATCCAGAGATACTTCTCATCTGACCTCTACTCAGGTAAAAATTAGGGGTTGAATCTCTCTGGGAGCATCTTGTCAGATTTTTTTTATAGGCAAAGCATGCGGTTGAGTTACTCTGGCTTCGTCTATTAAGGTCTCTCTTTTGGTAAAGCACATCCTCGAATTGCTTGGGGAACGTGCCATTGGGTCTCTGCTTGAGTAAAACATATGGGTTCAATTACTCTAGGAACACCTGGGACCAGAGTTCTTTTGTGCGGGCCTGTGCCCATCTAGCTGCAATGCCCTTTGACGCCTCAGGATGGCGCTTCAGGACATGCCCAGACAGGCCGGAGTTTGTCATTCTCCTTTGTAGTTCTGCTTGAATTTATTGCTCTTTGTCTGGCAGTCTTTATTATTATGCAGTTTCACAGCTGTTAGAGACGTTCTCCATGACTGGGGGACTTCATGGACTTGCTGTGTCACTTATTTACCCTGTTAATCCCATTACTGCTCGCCATCGTCCATCTTATAGGTATACATTAGTGATTTATTTTTTTGTTACACATTTTTTTTTCGCCTGGTTTGGCATAAAAACAGATTGTATTTAACTCCGCACCAGTAATTACCATGAACACAGTGAAATACAGCACTGTCAGCTATCGGCAGCAGAGAGCTACTGACCGAGGGCCATATTGCAGTTAGGTTAGTGCTTGATAGCTGGACTTGGTGCTTTATATAAGTGTATATCTAATTCTTACATTAACTGATTTGCAGACATGACCATGTGGAATCTGTGCGTTAACCACTCAGGACTCCATTAGGGGAACCCATTAATGTTTAGTTTTGGTAACTGCCCTCTGGCCCCCCCTGCTGACAGGGGCAAAGTTGCCGACAAGCAAGGGAGATGAGTGAGGGGAGCATATTTGGAGTCACATGGTGATGTAGGAGATCAACACCTCTTAGATCAGCGCGCTGTGTGTTTCCTGTGCTGTGTGGATGCCGTCCGCCTGCATTGTTCAAACAAGCTGTCTGAATGCGTGTACCGCAGGACCACCAGGGGGCGCTCTGCTTCCCTTAGCGTCCTGTTAAAGCCGCATGCAGGCCTCTGCATGAGGACAGTCACTGCCTAACAGATATGGATCCCGCATTGCAGCAACGGGCTTGATGAGAGTTGAGCCTGTATTAAAGGTTTTCGCGTGTGTTTGCAGATGCTGGAGCCCAAGGCCAGAGAGCAGCCTGAGATGGAGCTCCAGAAGAGGCCAGAGGACGAACAGTCCCCGGGGGCCAGCCCCTCGGAGCCCCCCACCCCGGGGAGTCTCACACTCGTGGACCTGACTGTCCAGGAGGAGGCCTGCAGCCTCCCACGGGAGGAGACAAAGATACCGACCATACTTCTGAGCGGGGAGCCGAGGGCGATTTCCCCGGCCGTCGAGGGGTGGGGAGGCAAGAATGAAGAGGGAGGTGAGCCAGAGGAGGTGAAAGAGACAGGAGGCGAGGATGAGGAGGGGACAAAGGAAGGGGCCGAGGACAATGGCTCGGAGTTGGCCGACACTGGAGCCCCACCCTCTTCCTCCTCCTCGTCCTTCATCATCCCCGAGCTGCGCCTGGACCGTTCCTTCAGCGCCGATGCGCTCTCCTCGCCGGCCACCGATGGGGACGGCGACTTCGGGGAGGATGAGGAGGATGAGGAGGATGACGAGGAGGAAGAGGATGATGAGGAAGAGGACAGCGATGACAACTACCTGGAGGACCGCAGTGGCGCTGGGCGGTTGGGCGGCGTGGGGGAAGCGGCCACAATCGCACGGCTGGGCGGAGGCAGCGGCGGCCCCAGCGCTCAGGGCTCCCTCCGGCGGCGCACACACAGCGAGGGCAGCCTCCTGCAGGAGCCACGCACCTCCTGCTTTGCCTCCGACAATGCCATCAACTGCCTGGAGGTGGCTGACCCCGCCCACAAGGCCGGCTGGACCCTACCGTCCCCCCGCACCCTCAAGAGGGAGCTCACCAAGAACGGCGGCTCTGTGCA
The DNA here is from genome assembly GCF_023856365.1 of Brienomyrus brachyistius. Taxonomy (NCBI): domain Eukaryota; kingdom Metazoa; phylum Chordata; class Actinopteri; order Osteoglossiformes; family Mormyridae; genus Brienomyrus; species Brienomyrus brachyistius. The sequence goes on along the minus strand of NC_064539.1, from coordinate 6,869,244 downwards.
TCAGCTATACATGCTCTTCTCCAGGAGGAAGGTCAGTCTGCTCCTCTTCCCTGCCTGATGGTGTAGGGTGCTGGGGCTGTACAGGTGAGGGTGGGAGGCATTTATGTCGGTGTTCAGGGATTATAGCTACCTACTAGTGTATCTACAGTCTGTCTATTACATTTTTATTTAACAGATTTTATAAAGTACTGTGCAAAAGTCAGGCAGTAAAATTTTTTTAAAGCTAATTACATGGGTAAGAAGTATATATATCCTAGGAAACAAAACACAATATAACATTACAACATATACAAATTAACAGGAGGAGATCAACACCTCTTAGATGAGCGCGCCGTGTGTTTCAACACAATAAAAACCTACAAGAATTTCTATCTTTGCTCCAAAAAGTTACTGATACCTTATTGGACGGCTGGATGAACACCGCTTCAGTTCCCAAACCTCTCCTCAGGGGCGCTTCAGTCATTCGCTAAATTCCATCTGCTCACTTAATTAATTTAATCAGTTTAAAAAAAAAGTCAATGTAGTATTGATTAGCTATTGGAGGTGCGCTAGTGGTCCAGCCTAAAAATACATGGGTGTGTTGGATGGTTGCTGCAAATGCTGGGGGGAGATTTATTGTTATTTTTTTAAATTTAACAGACAAAAACATGAACAAACTCTTTTATGGAAGAAAAATTAATTGCCATTAATACCGATTCAGACCGATTCAAGTTCCCTTCTAAGCCGGGTCAGATGTTAGGGGAGGGGGACAACCATGAATATCACTTCTTTCCCAGCTCAAGGCTAGAATTCCAGTGCATCCACTAATACTGCCGACTGCAGACTTACCCATAATGCCGCGCACAGTAAATGCAAGTAAGTCAGTGCGCCTCTGCTGGCTCCTTCTATTTCAGGTTTTGACTGCCATCTAGTGGTGGATGTGAGAATATTTCAAGCGAAACGCGCTGTGTTTCATGCAAGAAAATTGTCTGCGATGTCATGATGCCCAGAGGCACAGAAACTGGGGGGGGGGGGGAGAGGACATGTACCCCCGATATTTAATTTAGCTTCATTTACCCCCCCACCCCCACCCCAATAAAGACTGTTGTATTTGTTTTATTAAGTCGTGTCCTCCGGGGGCGGCATGGTCGTGCAGTGGTTAGCAGATGGGCTGGCCCCCCATCCTGGGTTGTTCCCTGCCTTGTGCCCATTGCAGGCTCCGGACCCCCCGCGGCCCAGTAGGATAAGCGGTTTGGAAAATGGATGGATGGATGGATGGAAGTCGTGTCCCCCCAATATTAAATTCTCTGTTTTTCCTTGAAGTTGCTGTCGTCCAGCATGTGGTCCAGCTCAGATGGTATAGGTATAATTCACCCCAGTGTGCCATACAGTGTGACGTTTTAGCACAAGGCACTGAATGGTGACCACTAGCAGAGCTACAGCAAGCCCCAGTTTGGTCCTCTACACAGACGTCTCTAGCTATCCCCTATGGGTCACTTTGCGCTGGAGATTATCTCAAACAGAGAATTTCTTTAGCATATTTAGCAACATATATATTTGAGAAACTGGCTGTCGGGCTCCCCTTTGAGAACCTACTTTTTTTTTTGTTTGCTGTGTTCGGACTGTCCACTAGGGAGAGTCATGCGCCTGTGTGATGTCCGGACACACATCACGCCGGAGCAGGTCCAGCATCTCATTCTCTGCATTTGACTGATCTCACCCACTTAATGTTAATCTCCCTTCGGGATGACGTGTGTTTGATTCTAGCAGTCTCTATTGCCTGTCAGTCCCCATCGATCCAGACACCTTCACTACGACAACAATCTATGACACCCACCTCCCAGCTCAGTTCACCCTTGTACAGGAATTGGCGTTTATCCAACTTGCCTGCTTACTCGGGGCAGGAGGAGGAAGAGGAGGAGGAAGAGGGGAGGCTATGGGTTCGGCGATGATTCTGGTCCATAAATGGCAGTGTGTTCGCGGCAGAAGGAATGCAGGCCTCGCTCCCGCTCTGTTGGTCTTGGCAGCTCTTGGGTAATTTTACTACCTACTGGCGTCACAGCAGCTGTGTGTTTCCATTATTTAAAAACGCTGTCCGCTGCTCCCTGTAAATCACATGACATCTTTAAGTGCTGCGGAGGGGTAAGGAGCTTGCCCCCCCACCCCCTCTCTATGTCCCTTCTCCGTTTCTCTCACTCACACTTAAGAGCCATCTTCTTTCTCCCCGGGTTGCTGGTCCTTCGCAGGGTTGCAGGCTGTCACCAGGCCTGGCTTTTCTGCATCAAGATGGAAATTTTTCCGCTTGGATGCAGAAGTAAGAGTAGAGGTCATTGTGGCTCTGCAGGATGCTCCCCAGTGCCGATATTTAACACTGGTATCTCTAAACATGCCAGAATTTGTTCCATCCCTGATGCATCCGCTCTGAAGTGTCTCGACTAAGTGAATCTGTTCTCCATTTGACTCAGATCTGTATGTTACCAGCGTCATTCAGATCACGCATCTTGACCAACTGCAGCGAGACCCCCGGCTCTCACCTGATTAACCTTGATCTGGCACCCAGCTTTAGCAACAGCCTGGAATGGTGTCCTGGCATCATCTCGAAATAATCGGCTTGTGCAAGGAGTCCGTGTTGGTTTGCTTAACCTAATTTATAAGCTGGTGTGTTCTGCTCAGCCAGGAATCGGCTCCCTGCATCAGCGTGCGATCTAACGCTGATTTGCGGCAGTTAATTGCCGTTTGGATGTGACGCATAATCGAGGTGGAGGCGTAACGCCATGCAGACTGGAAAGGGAATGGGAGAAGGCGTGTAAACGTAAATTAAATGCTGCATCAAATAACTCTGGGCTCTGGGGTCCTTTTAGGCCCGCGATGAATCTCCTCAGGCCTGCCGGCATGCGCCAAAATGGGGCAGAGAAGCATGGATGCGCTTCCAGGAGGCTATGGGGGCTGCACTGTCATCTTGTCGAGGCGTAGGACAGGCAGGTCACTGATATGGTCATCACTAGGGGAGTACATTCCTACATTTTTTTTTTTAATTGAAGGAAGATTGGCATCGGGGCTGAAATCCTAAGGCTTATAGCCCCGAGTTGCCAGACCTAAAGATGCCCATGGCCGTCACTGCTGCTGAAATGATGAAGGGAATCTAGTTAAACCAGCTCCTGCAGAAAGCACAGAAACTTTCCCTCCCCAGGCCGCCCACCCAGGCCGCCCACCCAGGCCGCCCACATCATACTTGACCGTCAGGGTATTTAAATTCCCATGATAACAGTGATTTATACCCAGCCTGCACTCTCTGCCCCATCCAATTGCTCTGAATATGGCTGTGGCTGCCCCCCCCCCCACCCCAATCCATTGACTGACCCATCTCCTCTCTCCTTGGCAGAGACTCTTCCGTCTCAGGAAACTCTCCCTCCCACGTTAGTCACGCTGCGGAAATCGCTTCGGCAGATTCGATTCCTTTCTCGTTTCTTGTTTTCACAGGATCCGCAAAGCTTCTGTCGGGACGAGTTCAGGGGTGGGTCACTAATCACTAGCTGCCAGACGTTACCATCAACAGTATGTTCCTCAGTGGTCTGGACTCTGGCCCGACTCTAAGCCCAAAGCCCAAAACCACCTGCTGCATATGTTAGCTTAGATCTCCGTGTTGAACTGAGGGCAGATATTTAGGGCATGCACATGATGCATCCAGTGTCCCGGATGCCAAATGCGTCTTGGCAGGGTTTGCGTTGTTGTGTCTGCAGGATACAGACTCAGATTTCAGTGTTGAGGAACTGGCACTCTCTCAATGGGTTGTCACGGCAACCATACATTGATTGAGATGGGTCACCCGAAAAGCCATACAAGAGGAGCCCACAAAGGGAATAAGCAGGGGCACAGGAATGTGGCCAAATGAATCGGGGAACAGCGCCATCTACTAGGCCAGTCCTACACGTGCACAGCACTGCATCTCGTAGTAGCACGCTCCTGCATCTGTTTGCAGTGCGGCGCCGAGTTCCGTTACGGCCCTCAGCGATCTTCAAAGAGAAAAATATGGAAGCCCAGAAGGAACAGATTTTGGGTGTTTTTTTCTTTTTCTTGCTTCATGCCCTGATTGTGTGTGTCTGTTTTTTTAAGTGGGCACGGATTTGGAGAAAATAATAGAACTCTCTCTGCGAGGTTTGTTTGTTATTATTTTCGCATTTGGTGCTAAATTTAGTTTGCACGGGGTGAGGGATGATTAACCGCGAGGAAGCGTGAAGACAGGAATGCAGATACGCTCGTGACCTCGTGACCGTGGCATTTGACACGCTGACAGGAAGCCCCCGACTTACCGGGGTACCAAACACTGCGTTAGAGCTGCCTGCCCGCATGGTACGGTACAATCCATCCAGCTACCAGATACCAGGATCAGACTCAGGTTTCAGGTTTCTTGTGACCTGGTCAAGCACTCGTACGCGATGATGCCGTCAACATTGCAGGTGGGAGGTCGTTAACGGGCCTTTCTGTGGACCAGATGCCAGCGCAGATGAGGAGGGGGAGACACTGAGAGGGGTTCCCCTGCCAGAGGTGCTGAACAGGGCACAACAGAACGATTCATCTGTCTGAGGAACAGTTACTCCTGGACCTTCGTGCATTTTTTTTTCTCCTTCTTTTTTTTTATCGTCTTCAAGTCTGACATTTCCTGGCCGTAAAAAAAGGCAGATGGAACTAATCAGAGATCGTATCTTATGGAAATTTGGATTAACTGAGCTCAGTCTGTGTTGTGTCAAAAAAAGAAACATAGAAAAAAGGAAAAAAGAAACGTCTGCAAGGACCCATCTGAGCAAACATCAAATCCAATCTGAGAGCTTTCCCAGGACTGAAGAGGAGATTGGCGGGCCTGCCTTGGCCCTGCAGCTGAGAGCACATGTCTGATTAAACTGGGAAAAGGTTCCCTGCCTCCTAGATGAATGGACAGCAGTGAGCAGAGAACCAGTCCCCCCCCCCCCCCCCCCCGCCAAAGCCTATTCCAAAGGCCATCATTTTAATGCCAAACAACTGGCGAACAGGACGAGATCCCCCCCATGTGAGATTCCTGTACCCAGGGTCGCTGGGGGTCTTTGAACTGTGGGGGGAAACCAGAGTACCTGGAGGAAACCCCACGACAACACGAGGAAAACATGCAAACTCCGCACACATGGATCCCAGGTCCGAGACACGTGAGGCGACTTCGAAATAATAATAATAATAATTAGAATGGAGTAAATGGCTGGATGGATAATAAATGTACAAAATAATTATAATAATAATCCAAATAGATATGCATCAGTAAGTGGGTGTACATGCAACTTAAGCGCTGGGATGAGAAAATAAAAAAATAATTAAAGGAGTTACCTAGCAGCGAATGGCGTGATTTCTGATGACAGCCGAAACCTACCTGGTACAACAGGGCCTGCGGGTGGTGGTGGGGGGTGTGAACATACTGTACGACCAAACAAGCATGACCGCACACAGCGGGCGTGAGGGTGCAGCATTAATGGCATCGTCCCGCTGGCACAGGGGAGGCCGGCTGTCTGAACACGTGACCCCCCCCCCAACTCTTTTCATGAGATAAAGGCTGTTTTCTATTTGCCTTAGTCAGTGTTTAGCTTGGCCACTGGTGGCGGTGCGAAGAGTACATTCTGTTAGGGTCTGGAATGTACTATACATGTACCGTTACCGTGAGGGCAATTGGGGGGGGGGGGGGGGGGGGGGGGCGGGAGGCTTGCTGTTGGGCAACTGTAACTGGACAATGGGTCAGAGTTTAATTGGAAACAGAGGCGTATACAAGAGCGGAGCCACGGGGTCACTGGCCCCAGCTGAAAGCTGATTGGCTTCCAGAGTACCTCTTCCGCTGTCACTCACTGATTCGAAACAAACTATTGGCTAATGATAAGGATGGCTCCCCCGTATGAATTATGGCCCCTCTGGGGCCCTTCACCTTACAATATCCTAGAAGTGTCCCTGACTGACAAAGCCTGAACTCACAATCCAGCCTGCCTGGCTGCCTGTCTCGCCATAAAGTTTACATTTCATTTACTTAGCAGATACTTTTATCCAAAGTGATGTATATTTTTTAACAAGGGTCAGCCAGTCCCTGGAGCAGTTGGGGATTAAGAGCCTTATTCAAGGGCCCAATGGTGACATCGCTCTGCCAACCCTAGGACTTGAACTGGTGACCTTCTGTTCACCGGTACAGCATCCCACCCCACTGAGCCCCACACCATCCAGTAGGGTTGTGCACAGAGTGAGTTGACCATGTGCAAATGCTGCATATAAATCTGTTTTTTCTTATTTATTGCACATTCTGTTTTAGTGCTAAATTTCAGCACAAATTTGCAGAATCTTCCCCACCAATCAGCGATAAATGTGTCCTTCTGTCTTTGTCTCAATGTCATCTCTTTATTATGTGTATGCGACGTAGTATTGATATTCTATTCATTCCCAGTTATTATTCCCATTTGCTCTATGACCATCGAGACCGACCTTTCAGCTCAGCCCAGTGAATCACTCCTCACATCATAAAACTCTTGCTGACAGAAAAAAAAAGATATTTTGGCTTTACGATGTACCACGTTCCTGCACTGCTTCTCCACCATTTCCCAAAACCTTTCCCACTACAAAGGCCAGCTATACCCTCACGAGATCTTGAACAAGTCCCATGTGTGCTTAACTGGTGTGGGGGGGTTGGGGGGAACAATGTACAGAAGTCATCTTACACAGAACGTTCCCCCCCAGCGGAGCAATAAAGAGGGTGATCTATGGCTCTTAACGGCTTCCTGGAAAGAGCAGCCATCAACTAGGATGTTTTTGTGGTGGTTACCTTGTCTGTCATCGACTGATTCATAACCTGGGATAATGGGTTTAGACCGTGATCTTCCAATAAATGTCTCCGAGCGAGAGTCCGGTGTTGGAAGAGCAACAGCAGAGTGGTGACGTCATGAGAACTTAAGAAGGCTTGTTCACATTGTGAGTGTTACCTTCCGTCTTCCCGGCTTACAAAAGAGTTGACGCACGTCACCGTACTGTTTGTCTGCCATTGACCTTCTACACTCTACGTTCTCTACTCAAGTTGAGCCTCCAGCTGCTCTTGGGGCTTCATGGAGAATAATCGATAGCAGTGTTTCCCTGGACCGTCCTCAGAGACCCACAGACGGTCCAGCTGGGAGGGAGCAAAAACCAGGTCCGTCTGTGGGTCCCCAAGGACCGGATTGGGAGTCACTGCACTATAGTGTGAAGACTGGAAAATCCATAATCACTTTCTTACATTCTACAGAGCTCCTTGGCCATTAATGGTCCGTATCACTTTTCTCCCTGGGGGGGATAAGGGGTAAGGGTTAACTTGGAAGTAATTCCTCAGGCTGCCTGTCTTAGCTACACCGCTGGTGTCATGTTACACAGGTGGCACAGTGTGAAAAATGACAGTGAGGCTGGCGGCAACAGATATTTGATAGACGTGACCGAAATGAGGAAAAACAGCAAGGCTGGCAGCTCAGAAAGAACTTTCTGTCCATTGTTGGCTCGGGGGAAGTGGGGTCAGCCTCTAGCGGGCAGCTGTATAACCTGGCATAGACACCTACTCAGGTTTCACTAGCAGAGACATTAGCCCCTCATAGGCGACCTTATTTAGGTCAACAGAGAAGCTTTCTGTATTAGTCACGTAAAACCCATGTATTGTACAAGGAATGGCATAACTTGACCAACAATTCGGGGGGATGAGCCAAAGATTTTTTTTATGCCACACCCCACTTATTCTGGTGCAGCCTGTAGTGTCAGACAAAAAATACCCCTGTCTGGGTTAGGAATGGTACTGGCTTGCTTGCCAAGATGTCTGATCGCATTCAAAGGGCCCAGATGTGCTAATCTTTCACACTGGATTACTGTCCAGGATGTAAACAAGGGTATAAAATGGCCAGCTGCTATTTTAAGTGTTAAAAGACAAAATAAGTAGATATGCTTAAAGGTGGTTAATTAACGAATGGATTTCCATTACGTTACACAGGCTTGTTTAAGTTGCAGTTTATTTCAAAGCATCTTACTGAAGGATACAGGATCTTCCCCGGATTTCATAGCTGCTACCTGCCACAGTGGTTTACAGAATCCCGCGTCTTAGCAGCCTGTCGGCTGATTGGCTATTTCAGATGAGACGATTGGACAGAGGTCTGGAAAGCGAAGTAATCTGCGAGACTTTGTTTAGCTCTCGCTGCTTGTGACACGTGACGCTCGTCAAAGGGCAGGAGTTGCGCAAAGTTCCCAGCGGAGCTGGCTTTTGGAGCTTGGCTTGTATGCCAGCCTTGTTGTCATCATGTACGCCGTGAAACTGGTCATACTTTCCGTGACGGAGGTCATCGATCCAGATGTGCACAGTCCCTTTTTTGAGAGTGGGGGCTGGGAGGGACCTGTTGATACACGGATCTCTGCCTCTCCCCCTGAGACCCGCACGCTGAGGGCGTTTGTAGGCTGTCTGCATACCGTGTTGCACTCTGAGCCGCGTCTGCCTTACAATGATCCCTCTCTTTGGTAGGACTGACATACACACTGCGAGATTTTTCCCCAATACATGGGCAGATTGACGCTGTACTGGAACATTGTAGGTATTTTGTGGTGTGAGAAGCCTGCAGCCCAGGCAGGACCCCAGTGATGACGTCCTCCGTGAGGATGTGCTTCTGTGTTCTCTGAGGACCCCCATCTACTTTACTGGGGTCGTTGACACAGGAACCCTCATTTAAAAAGCACCAATGGCCCAGAAACACAGAATAGAGAGCAGAACAGCCTTTAAACAATTGCCGTTCAATCTCACGTTAATTAATCCTGCTTGCTTATTAGTTTGCCGAGATTTCATTTATTTTCTTTTGAGTTATACGGTAAGGGAGGAATTAGGATTGTGTAATGATCCCAGTGTGTAGCGTTTGTCCCGGTCTCCTGGGCAACATGGAGCAAACAGCACAGGCTATGGGACGGGGAGGTTGTAGTCGGCGTGATGGATGGAGGAGGGATGCATCATTATCGCTTGGGCCCAGCCTCTCTACCCTGTTTTTTTTTCTTTTTGTTCTCACCTGCCTGGTCTTACGCAAAGAAAAACATCATTGCAGTCCTGACGTCACGAGTCTCCAGCGTGACTGACCGTAACTCCGTCCTGGCTGCTGCATGTGACGTGGGGGAGCACTTCCCCCTTCCCGCTGGTCTTTCTGCTTCATGTCATCCAGGCAGCCTCTGCTGGGACGGAGGGTCCTCACCGTTGATATGGAATCCCACTCTTCCCGGAACTTCGGGGGTTTGTGTTGCCCGTTGCCATGGCACTGCAGCACGGACAGTTCAGAGGGTAGTGCTGACAAGTAGTGTACAGTATGACCTGAATCACGGACCACTTACCAGATGTCTACCTCTCTGCTGCCGTGATGCCATAAAATCCGTCGCCCTGACCCACAGCCCTGCAGAAGTACACCCTCTCTAGGACCCCAACACTTGTGACTCCACCCACCGTCAAGGGATTCCCCAGTCATGTGCTCCAACCTCTCCCAGTGTACGATTTTAATGCCCAGCAGAGGGCGCTGTGTACAATGGCTGCTTGCATTAGCAAGATCAAGGCATTGGACTGCAGCAAAGTCCTACTCCTGTCTCAGAGGAGAAATAAACAGAGAGATGAGCGGGGGGGGGGGGTACCCCTGTGACGATATAACTGTGCCCTCTGGAGTTAGCTGTACTGTTGTGATCCACCTGGCATGGCTTGATAAATGAGGCACATATTCGGAAGGCTGTAGAACTGTAGATGGGGGCCTGCATGTGTTACATGTGGGACCCTCGTCATTCCCAGATCCCTAGTGTGCTAAACGTCGTTTCTGAGCTTTTCTGCAGAAGTCCATTCTAAAATATTGTGGGAGAAGATCTGTCGGGGTCTGGAGGCCGTCACGAGAACCCGGACAGCTTAGAGGGATTTTAACTGGAAACCTGGAATGGTCCGGCAGGCCTGAATCCGCAGGGATCGGGGGTGGGGGGTTGACCTCCGAAGCCCACCTCAGCTGCAGTTTTGAAAAAGATCCCCCCCCCCCCGCAAAGACATCCCAGCTCAGGCAGGATGTGGGCGTGCAAACTGTAAAATAAGAGGCAGAACAGGTGGTTTTGAAAGGCAAGATTACAATGTAAGAAACATAAAACTGTAGTGGCCATTGAAAGGTTTGGTATCTGCTATGTTCAGAATGTGTTTATTGGGGGGGGGGGGGGGGGGCAGGGTGTTAGTGTTATTATCTCCCAGGCAACAATCATCAACAAGGAGTGACAAGCCATTCTTGTGATTATATCTCACTTTACAATGGATCAGACTGAATGATATCAGAAAATTTGCTTGGAACAAACTTTAGAAAGGGGTATGGCGCATGTCACATGACACTCTGCACTTCAGCTATTGGTTCTGCCAGACTAATGGGTGATGAGATCACCACTGAGGTCAGTTTAGTGGTATAGTTAACCCATTTTCCCAGAAGTACCTGCTGTGTAACTTGCCTCCTGTCTATTCAGTGAATCAGGTCAGGCGAAGAACTTTTCATGAGAGTAATATCCTTTAAACGTTGGCTCCTCTCAGATCATTTACATATCTTATAGACTGTAAATGAGGTCACAGAACCACATCCTTGGTCACAGAGCCACATCCCTCAGTCAGTTTTACTGATGACGCCATCCCCGACTTCAGGAAATCCAACACAGGGCAGCAGGAATATAATCTGTTGGCTGGACGGCTCTTATCCAAAGCCAGCCACACGAACGCTGTCCCAGTGGGATCCAAGGGTGGTGGTGGGGGGTGGGAGGCGGTGTTGGCGTCCATTATTGATGTGGTTCCCTCGAGTCTTGTCTCTGTAGCCAGCTGCCCTCACAATATGAGGAAACTCCATCTGACAGAATGACAGAAGTGACCTTCTGGACGAGAAATCGGAGGAAAGGCTTGCATTGTCCCCAGATAAATGTGTTCCAAGCTATTTTGCAGTGGGGCAGAAAAGAACTCTCTGCCTGCAGGAAAGGCTGAGAGCAGCCATCAGCACTTAATCTGGTTGTGCCTTGAATGTTGATTTTTTTGTGACGTGAACATCACAAAACTTTCCAGACATCAAAATGGCAAGATACTAGATGTGACAAATATGTCAGTCATGGAACCTAGAGCAAGTGAAGCCACATCTCTGTTATAGTGCTTTTCCACTGCCATACAGGAACCGAGTCGTGCCTCAGCTGTACTGTAAAGAGACACTAGTTACAGCGCAGTTCCAGCTCGCTTCGGTTTTCCACTGCTGAAGGGTCGGCTCGGTAAAGGCCTTGCTGGGTTTGGAGAGCGACAGTGACGTAAAACCCAAGAAACAAATATTTACTTTTCACACAGTGGACATCTGGATTTACTACGTGCTAATTTCCGTTAGCTATTCTGTGAGAATCACCTTCTTATATTAGCATGAAACGCTAGCGGAATTAGCATTCGCTTGCATGAATTTGCCTTATGAATCCATTCCGTTCAGGTGTTAAACTGTTAGAATATGATGGCAAAGTCACTTTAATCTGTCTGTTTCTTTTATGTTTGTCGCTTGTGTTGTAAGTATTTTTACTCGCCATTAAACTTATTCAGACTTAATACAAAACAGGGTTTGGCGGTTTGAATGACTGCAGATATTTTAGGGTCTGCCTGAGCCTTCTGTGAAGTTTCCAAAGATATGTTCTCCAGGGCGAGCAGTGAAGTGTCGCCCTTGTGTTGCAGTGACCTTGATGATATGTTGGAGAAACCAAATTGAAAAAGCCAAGACTGCTAAACTGATAATCCCTTTCCCTGCAGGGAAACTGACCAGCTGTCGGAGGGGATTGCAACAGAGCAGAGGCCCCCAGTCAATTTTCCCTGAGGGCCAAATTCTATCATCGCCAACACGAAACCAAGGGCCACCAAATACTGCCGTTAAGATATGCCAATCAGGGGTGGATCAGCGGTGTGTAGTGGGTCGATCAATCCTTTCTTCCTGAGGCAGTTTGCTTGGGCCAAACATTTCACTCACGTGGGCTGGATTGGGCCCACAGGCCGCATACTGGGGCACCCTCCTGTAGATCTTTACCCTCTCCAAGGCCTTGTAGCTGCTGCGTGCATGTCCAGGCATGTCCCAGCATGGCCTATTGACCTGTTCTCCCTATCCGGCTGTGCCAAATGGTACCAGCCTAGGATTTTTCCAAGCAACATGCACACATGGCCTGGTCACATCCAACCCTTCTCAGTTTCGCCATGTGCCGTCTCGGTAGGGGGGCCACCATCAATGACGGCACTTTGGAAACCTGAGATCAAGTCGGAGTGGGGAGGTCCCCCTGGCTTCACGCCGGCAGTCACGCTCCTATCCTGGCTGTGTCCCCCCACCCAGCATTATATTTAGCCGGGGGTGGGAATGAGGGGAATGAGAACCTGTGATTTGTGCATCTGGGAGGCCATGGAAAATGTCCTTTCACACCTGCCCAGAACAGGTGGGTGATTTGGGAGCAACGGAGAAAATCTGAGGACTCGCATTCAGCTGGAACAGCCAGTTTGTGCTGGTGTATGAATGACCAAGTTGACACTGGACTGTGACTCAACCTGTAATATGAAATCATTGAGCATGTTCTTGGACAAACGTTTCTCAGTCTCATATATACTAGACTCTTTCTTTATGCAGGGGTGGAGAACCTGATCAATGGAGGGTCGGTGTGGGTCTGGGTTTTTGGGATGACCTCTCAGTCAGCCAATAATAAAGCAGTGGTTATCAACCCCATCCTGGGGACCCACTGTGATTGGCTGATTGAGAGGTCATCCCAAAAACCAGCACCCACACCAGCCCACCCTGGATCAGGTTCCCCCACCCCTGCTTTAGTGTATAGAGGCAAGAAGAAGGAGCCTACTTTGTAAAGGACTGTATTTTTGATCTGCTTTTTGTGTTTAACTTGTGTGTACCAGTTGTGAACCCATGCAGGAAGGGCGGTCATTTAGAGGATTCACACGCTTACACGTCTCCTGTCTGGAATTTGTCTTGTATTTCCACTTGATGGTGGACCAGCCAGTAGAGAAAGGGAGACAAACAGCTCAACCGGCCTTCCTTCCTACTGCGCTGGGAATCCGGAAGCCAGGCTTCCGTCGGCAGGCACTGGAACAGATTTTGTACCTCCTTCCTGCACGTTTTTCACATTCTGGCAGCGGATTCATGGCTATTTTGATGTCAGTCGCCATCCCAGCATCCTGTAGGTGATTGTTAGGTCATCTCTAGCTACTGTGTAATACAATGACTGCTAAGCAGTATAAAAATATACAGAAATGGCTTTATGAATGTGGTTGTCGGTGGAGCACGGTGGCAGTGAGAGTTGAACTACAAAGTCCGGACCCCCGAAGATCTTATTATTTAAAAAAAAAAAACAAAAAAAAAAAAACATACTGTGATGTTCTAGATCAATAATAAAAACAGAAACCAAATCAATGAGAGACTAAATGGGTTGGTCCTGCATGTCCATCTCTCCGCATGCTTTTGGGGGAGCTGGCCCTTTTAATCTTTAATAAGCCCATTCACAGCTATCTGGGCGCCATTAATGGATGTGATGGACTCAGTGCTGTACCGCTGCCTGCCCGTCCCACAGAGCAGTGTCAGCGTCCCATGTTTCCGCATTCATAAGCATGAATGGGTGCTTAATCAGCGCCATTATCCGTCAAAGCCGCAGAGCCCGAACTCAGAACAAGTGCGACATAGTGGCGTCCCGCGAAGTGTCAGTGACCTGGCCCTCCTCTCTGTCTAAAAATAACCCCCCCCCCCCCAAAAAAAAAGGCATGTGACTCTAAGGGGTTCAAAGTCTGCCACATTGTCTAGGAAAATACTCTGTGCTCGTGTCCGTCCTTTTCTGCAGTTTGCCCCCTCTCTGTCGTCTGCTCTCTCTGTGTGACGCATGCTGTGCAGCAGCCTGTTTTCATGCCCTTGTCCTGTCTGCCTGACATGGGTTCAGTAGCACCTGGAACAAACAGACCAGAAAGAATTCCTCGCTGGACACGTTCCCTCCCAGAGCTCCTGGAGCCTTGATGTTATTTCCGATTAATTCCCCCTTCCCCAAATCCTGCTTTACGACTTCATGCACCCCCTAACCCCCAAAATACCCTTTATTAATGACTGGCGACACAAATTGGAGCTTTATTGGTCTACAATTCAGGTATGGAAGCCAAGATCAAGCAAACTCGAGGTAGCGCGTGTAAGGTGGCACGTACTGTGTGCGTGGATGCAGGTCAGCTGCCCAGCTCGTACCTCATCCTGGTTGTCCCTGACATTACCCAGCTCTCTCTCTCTCTCTCTCTCTCTGGTGGCGAGTCCCACTTTATGACCACGATCAGCAACCTGTGGGCTGAATGTACGCACATATCATTTCTTATAATCTGATAATTGCAGAAAATTACTATTTTCTCACAACAAACAGACTGGCTGACCTGGCCTGAGAAAGGACGCCAGACAGGAAGAATATGCCCCGGAGATATTCTGGTACGCTCCGATATTGTGCTTTGTGTGACCGGCAGACTAGTCATCAGATCAGACCCAGCACAATGGGTCCATTCTTTCAGAAATCCCAGTACACATACACCGTTTCAAATCTCCACCCCCTGTTGGACATGCCAGGGTCTGTGGATTACCAGTGCGGCTCCACCTCCATTCAATGTCCTTCTCCCTGTCCCTTCATCCAATCAAAGACGAGATCCCAGGATAACATAACGTGATGCTTCTTGCAGTCCGCAGCCTAGTGCATTTACCCACCCAGAGAGTTCACCTTGGCCGTACGCTTAGTGAGCTTCTCGTTTCAGGGGAAACGATCCATTAGCAAGTGCTGGTCGGACCTCCCCCATCCGCCAATTGGCCGTGGATCATATGATGCAGACTGTCCTCGTCCTCTTCTCCCAACAGCTCAGCGGCGGATCCGAGGGAAGTTACGAAGACAGTCCAGACGGCACCAAGAAGAAGAGGAAGCCCAAGAATTTGTAAGTCCACGTTTTAGGTCGTCTTGCATATCTCCACCTAGTGGTGAACTGCTGTGAAAATTTTTCCCAATACTAATAACCAATATATTTTTCTCTAATGCTACCGATACCGATAATCAATACCGATAGCTAACGTCTGAGCTCCACAAATCGGTAGTAGCAGTCATCGTGTTAACTTTATGTATGTGTCAAGCAGCCACATTATGTAACGCAAGCAGTGAGACACCGGTGAAGTAGCGCTGACAAGGTTATGAATGAGCTGATGAAATGGAATATTAACTGAGCATCCAATACAGTCACCTCCATTATTTAAGTAGCTGTGTCTTTAGCTGTGGTGCTAATAACTTTGAATATCGACCAAGAAGGACACACGGGACCGATGCCAATATCTTTTCCATTTTAATGAATATCAGCTGAGCAGGATGGGGCCAGATGCTAGACCAGCATGCTAGTGAGGACAGTGTCCGGCCGTGTGAATCGGCGTGCGCTGGGCGTGTAAATCTGCTGTGTCTACGCGCCGAGCCCTGGCATGCGGCTTGTACTGGATAGAGTGCACTGATGATGTCTGTCTGCTGCCTCAGCTGCTTTCAATGTCACCTGTATGCCACCTGCGCGTCTGTAAATATGAGAGCATGCCGGCAGATGTGCATATTTCATCTTTGGCTGTCTCAGACCGTGCCGAAATCCATGGCGATTGCAGTGTGACGGAACTGGGGGCTGTTTCAGTGCAGGAGTTTGGGCATTTCGTGTCACGGATCAGTTTGGATTTTTGATACAGTCGCCCTGGCGCTTATCTAGAGGATGTAGAGGACTGAGACATGGCAGACTAAGGCTTGTTTTTCCATTGGAGCTGCTTTTGACCAGCACCTAATCACAAGAACAACCCCCCCCCCCCACACACAAACACACACAGAGGCCCCACACACCCCCTTTTGGCAGAAGCCCACCCTCGAACGTACGCTCAGGCTGTTTTTGACACAGCCCCCGCGTTAAATCAGACGCTGATTGGTATGTGCGGCACGTCCAGCGGCTTTACTCGCCAAGCACTGGGGAGCCGTAAGGCGACGCTGAGGACGCGGGTGGGATCCGGGCAGGAGACCCACGCGGACGCCAGTGTGGTCAGGTGGGGGTCTGGAGCACATGAGGAAGGTAAGGCAGAGCTAGGTGGCTGAAATGAGAGGAAGTGGAAGCCACGTTCCATGCCCCCGCACCCCCCACCATGACCAGTGGGTTAGTCCCAATCCCCCCCCCCCCATGTCTACAGGCTTAGATACTGAAATACCTCTAAGACTCAGAATTTATTCTTGAATTCCAAGGTGAAGATGTTGTCCTCACCGTGATAAGCGCTGCCTCTTCTCTCCTCTCAATGTCCTGCGTGGCCCAGAATAATCTTGTATATGTTTTTTTTTAAGCTAAACCAAACATCTCGTCCGGCATGATAAGGTGTGATATGGAGTTTCGAGTTCACAAATCTTCCTACGAGTTTCATAATGTAAATTGCCCACTATGCTGTAAAGATGCTCTAGAACATTCCAGAGCTAGATTGCATTCATTTTTTTCAAATAACTGCCTTTCGGTATACAAATACAACATAACGACAGTTTACACACCGTTAGGAGCTTGTTTACATGTGGGCAAGTTCCCTGAGGCTGGAAGACCTGTAAATCGCAGATAAACCGACACAGGAGCATGGGAGACCCCCCCCCCAGTCACTATAGTGGAATTTTTCACTTAACCATTGAGTCAGGAAGCAGCCCATTGTTCTTTGTCTTATTTGTGAAGTCCTCTTTGTGCGCAGTACGCTTTAGGCACACTACACACTACGCACTACACACTACGCACTATGCAGTATGTCGTGCACCTTTCTGCTTGATGCAGAGCTCTGTAGGTTTAATGAAAGGGGCGATTCTGGGTTTTTATGGCGGGAGGCAAAAGAGGGGCCTAATTCATACACAGGGCCTAACGTTATCATTACCCAATGATGTGTTTTGAATCCGTGAGTGACAGGGGAGGGGACATTCTGGGGGCCAATCAGCTTTCAGTTGGGGCCCGTGGCCCCGCCCCTGTTTTAAAGATAATATTTACTACCGCTGTAGCGGGATGCTAGTCTGTGGGAGAAAATGAGTGAAGTAACTGGACAGAAAAGATGGAAGATGGTAAACTAGGTACAGAGGATGGAAAGCTGAGATTCCGGGGATAGATCAGAAAGTGAGTGGAATTTTTCCTCAATGAAAACCTTTGACCACATTCCCCTGACTCAGCACGTCTTCCTGACAGGACCAGCAGCTGCTTCGGAGATCCAGATCAGCTATGTTTTGGCCATTAGCCCCCACCCCCCACCACCAGCATGATGGAAGTTCTTTGCTATTCTGAATAAAAACAAGCGGAATTACAGACCAAATCCCTCTCTAATCACCTGCTGGTGATTTGCCAAATACAGAAGCCCCTCCCCCAAAAGCAGCAAAAAATGGAGTTTAATTTTGCTCTGGCTCCAGTGAACACTGAGAAACCTCTCCTTCATTATCACAGTTAGTGTGAGACACTGTGGCCATGATCCGGAGGACACCTGGACGAATCTCTGGCTCGGCAGAGTGATCTCGCTGTTGGGCCCCTGAAAACAGCCCTAACCCTCCCCAAATACTCCAGAGACCATGTGAGGGGGTGTAGGCGCCTGGAGGAGGGGGGAGAGGGTGAGACTGTTTGGGGAGACTGTTGGAGGGCACTGAGGCGCGTCAGTAAACCACGCAGGTGGAGCAGTGGGTGGAGAGGTTAGCGCACCCTGCCCTTGAGAAGATGGGGGTGTCTGGAAACCCAACAGCACCAGCACGGACTGCTAAGCAGATAATAATCAAATGACAGGCATACAGGCTCCCAAACAGCGAGGGGAGGAAGTGAGTCAGGTGCCCCCCAGACTCGCGAAGAATCACCCCCCGGATCCTCCCCCCCGGAGTGGAAGTGGAACGGCTGGGTTCCATCATCAACTGAGTGGGGGGCTTGCAGGTGTGCTGTCTGGGCCACATACTGATAGGCAGCGGGGGAGGGGGGTGCGCTGTCAGGCCCCTACCGACTAGTGAGAATTATTACGCTGCCGACAGACAAATATTTGCACACCTGTTGCTCTTTTCTGGGCCGTGAAATTGAATAAAGTCTATGGCTTATTTTTAAGATGGCCCACCTGTTTGGAGAAACGTGAGAAATGGGTCCTGTTTCCTGCACACACACACACACGGACACGCGTACACACACACACACACGGACACGCGCACACACACGGACAGACGCACACAAGAACCCCGAGCCTTCCATGAATGTATCACAAAATAATGTCTCATGAATCATTTTCTTCTGAATGTACTTTTCTGTGTCCATTTTCAATAAACAAAAGTAGCTCTGCAATGGATAATAGTCTTTATGACAATTATTTCTATAGCTATAATCATAATAGAAAAAGCTTCATAGCGGCCTGTGAAATCTGACCACGCTGAGCCGTGACTGGAGGCTCGGGGTCCCTCCCACTGCCCGGCCCCCCTCCCCTGCTAGGCCACACCCCCGGCATATATAAGGCCGCTACGGAGCTGCACAGGGGTAGGAAGGAATGTGACAGCCGCCCACCCTTATGCGAGCTCTGTGCGCTGCTGCCCCCTCAGGCTCATTGATGCTACACACCATGGTCGACTTCTCGGAGAAGTATCTAGAAAGGTAGGATAGGGAGGCCCTCTTCCGTGCATGTGGTCAGTGGGGGGGTGGGAGTGTTTTTGCAGAGCTGAGGTTTCCGGTGCAGGAGTTGAGGTGGTGGGGGGGGGGTCATTCTTAGTGGAGAGTGATAGAGGACTTTCACACTTTTCCCTGTGGGTTTGGGAAATCTTGGTAAATAAAATGAAGGTAATTTGGGCTATAAAGAAGCCAGGTGTAGCAGAGAGGAGTTGCAGAGTCCTGTCAGAGCTGGAAGCTGCCGCTGTCACTGCGTTTTCTGCAGCAGGGGCAGGCGGCATCGCATTGAGCACGGAGTAGCATTTTGGGCTCCCCACGTCCACCGCACCTCGCCATGTCCTCGCTCCGCGCACCCTGGCTGGAGCCTCAGCGTTTGGGCACTAGGGTCGCGCACTGCAGCTACACCAGAGAGGGCTTAGCCTCCTCATGCAAGGTCAGAAGCCAGGCCGGTTCCGTGCTGGAGAAGGTGGGGGTTAGTTGGGGTCAGGGTGAGGGCCCCCAGCCCCGTCCGACCGTGTGTGGTGTAGGTTTCAACCAAGGATCCTCGATGCCAATAGATAACTTTGATGTCAAACTTAGCATTGGCTTGTTTGTCATTGCTCCCCCCCCCCCCCAGGTAGCTGGCGGGGGCTGCTGTTTTATTGTTGCATGAATCCCAGAGTTTCTCTGCGATTGAAAATGGCCGAGTTTGACGGCAGGAAACGAAAATAGAACATGGGCAGAATAGAAAAGGAGATCTGATTACGCCTGGCAGCACGAAGGGGGCCAACGGAACATTTGGAGGAGACTGAAAAGCACATGCTGCACCTCCCCCCTCCAGAAACACACAGAGCTTTCCTTCACCTTTGAGTTACATCCCCTTGTGGGTTGCAAACATCCCACAACCATGTGCTCGGAGGGATGCTGGTTCTGTACCCATCCATCCGTCATCTGCTGTTTTGTTTGTCTTGCAGGACGGACAGGTATATAGGTGGAATTCAGCTCTTTGTGTGTGTGTGTGTGTGGGGGGGGGGGGGGGGGGGCAGGTGGGTGTTAAAGGGCAGGGGGGGTTAATCTGCACCATCTACAACTGCATGGTCCGGATGCATCATGCTGCCCTCCTCGCTGACCTTCCTACACCCAGGTCAGCTAGTATAGGGGTGTGGAGTGTGTGTGTGTATGTGTGTGTCTCTGGGGGGCGGCTTCATTGTACAGCCATAGGGTGCACCTGAGAACTGGTACCAGACCTGATGTTGGCCTGGACATGAGATGGAGAGGGTCATGTATGTTGATCAGTCTGAACTTGCTGGTGAGACCCTCTCAGGGCAGTGTTGAATGCACTCGCGCGTCGCAAGAGATGCAGATTATGCAGTGTGCAGGGTCACGTGACTCCCCGAGGATAACTTCAGGGGGTGGGCCAGAACATCACAGCGGGGTCCTTTTAACTCACAAGTGACAGTGTATTTCCTGTAATTAATTTCTATTGTTATTACTTAACATACTTATTAAATCTTCCAGTCTAATTCTGGTAAGTCTTATTTTCTTTCTCGATGACTTGCCTGGAAAGTTGCCGTCTCTGCTGTCGATCGGCTTTTGGATTGGTGGTCTGTTCTCTATTCATGTACCTAACATTTGGCTCACGTTTGCCGCTGAGCTGAAATCAGAAAATAGCAGCTCTAAGGATCACAGGGATGCAGTACCGCGATAGCACCAATAAGTGGCACTGTCGAGTCGTGTTCCGAGCCCTCTCTTTTTCAGACTACGTCTGGTAGGGGGGCGAGAGAGAACGATTTCCATGCAGCCACATTCACCCACTTGAATTGAAACCAGACTCATATAATATGCTATTTTATTGTCGCCCGACAAATATTTTCCAGAGATTAAACAGGCCTCTTTTGACATGGGGGGGATACTGTGCCCTCTCGCCACCCACATCACCAAAACCTCCAAAAATAGTGATAAAATACATTCCTGCCCCCCTGCTTCTATTTTATGGCTTTTAAAAAGAGTTTTTATTTGTGAAATAATTATGCCTTTGTCAAAGTGTCTATGAATCGGTGACCTAAAAGTAGCACTTTCATAGAAAGTTTATGTTTTCCCAGACAGCTGATGCCTTTGCCTCCCTCATTCAATAAAAGTTAAAACTGGGTTTTAAGGGATTCACTCCCACATTTACCCAGTAAGCCCTTCCATGCAGAGTCATCGGGTGTAATGGAATCATCTGTGAATATCTGTAGAAATATTGATGGCTGAAACTGTATCTTGCTTCCAGCAAATATTTGAGATTCCTTGAGGGTAATTTCCGCATTTCATGCAGTGCGTATGTCATCCCTGAGACTTTCAGGGCGTGCGTCTCGCTGACACGCGTGGCGAAGGTCCATCCGTGCGATTGTGTCCGATGGCAGCTGGTTCAATCCGAGCCCGTCCTGTCGGCAAAATGAGATCTTATCTGTTGTTCCTAAGCAGGCCATGGATTTGTTTATCCAAACCAAACACTCCATTAGAATCAGGAAATACAGTATACGTGTTTTGTTTGCCATATACATGCCCTGCCGTGTTTTGACTGTAAGGCCTTAGCCACACTTCCAGGAGGGCACATTAGGAGTATATTTTATTTTTCGCCGCCTGGGCAGGCTTATCTTCCTCTGCGACGTCCTCGGCAGGCACATGCGGTTCAGGGAGTAGCGGAATTCGAGTCTCTATGGCCAGAAGCTTGAAGCGTGACAAATGAAAGCCCCTATTTTCCTCTGTGTCCCAGGGTCTCCTGGGTGCCCATGTTCCATCTCTCTGGGGAGATGTGTGGAGAGAGTGGGTTGGGGGCGAGATAGCCTTATGGGAAAGGGTACCGGGAAACCTAAGGCTCAGAGAGACCATGTGCACGATCGCGGCTGCCTGGCGCAGAGGGGGGGACTGGCACTCAGCTGCGACTCCCGCCATCATCCCGCGGGGTCGATTCCCCAGGAGGCCTGACGTGAAGGAGCGCTTCTCTCTCCTTTATTCCGCTCGACAGTCGCTGGCTGCCTCCTGTTGCAGGAGCTGCAGGGCCGAGAGCGGCGCTGCCGACAGCAGCAGACACGCCGACATTGGGTCGGCGCAACCCTGCCGCGACACAAAATGTATGTGCCAAAGGCATCCGTGCCCCGGCGCAGCACAGATAGGACCTAAGCATCTCACAAGACCATCGCCTCCATTTTTATGGCTTTATTCTTTCTGACTGCATAGTCGTGGCTCACGGCCTCCGGCGATCGGTCGACACTTTTTCGCTTCAGGGGGTCCAGCTGGTGTGTTTGTCTTTCATCTCTAATTTTTTCCCTCCCTCTCTTTTCTCGTGCTTAGGGCCAAAGATATGAAGAACCGGCTTCCGTTCCTGTGGAAGAAGAATGAGTCCCCAGGAAGCTGTCCATCTGGAAAGACGGACAAAGCCATGAAGTCAGTCAAGTGAGTGCATGCGTCCGCTTCCTGGGTGGCATGCAGCATGCGGCGGCGGTGGGAAGCTCCGGCGGCGTCAGTGACCAGTGTCGTTTCCTGCGTGCCGCAGAACAGAATGTCTGGTTTCACTCTGATTGCAGCGTAAACCATTGCATCTGTTTGAGTGTCTCACAAGGCAGAAAGCGCTTAAACGGATACAAGATGCAGCATTTCGGAGGGGAGGTCTTCTATGACTAAGTGTTGTGATGGAGGGGGGATTGTCCCCTCCACCTGTACACTGTATGATCAGTGGTGATTGGTCTTAGATTTGCGGGGATGTATGGTAGTTCACTGGGGCTTTACTAGGGTAAACATTCCCTGCCCGAGTATGTGTCTGCGGCATAGCAGAGCGTTAAGCCTAAATGTGGCAGAGCGATAAATCTCATTAGACAAGGCTTATGTGATGGTGCATTTCAGCCTGGAGAACACACCTTCTCAGAAAGACCCGATCCGAGGACATTAAAAATGCGTGAAGCTTGTGCCGATCACAGGTCACGGTCTCACACACGATTAGATGCTGTGGCAGAAATCTAAAGCGGATGAAAATGAGCAGAATGTAGAAACGGACAGGTGTAACTCGAGGAAGGATTTCTGTTTTGGCTCAGTGAGAAGTGCTGCTCTGTTCCATTGAGCCAACACATGTAGGGCAGCAGATTGAAAAAAATAGAAAAAATAGTAGGGGTGTGGCTTAGGGGTGAATGCAACGCCCATCAAACCTTACAAGACTGGCTTAGTCTCCTCCCCTCTCCCCTCCTCTCAGAGAGCAAGTATATAAGCAAGAATCCAGCGAGGGCAGTCAGACACTCTGACGCAAAAACCTGAGAGAAGTAGCGTAACAGGGAAAGAGAGAGAGAGTGAGAGAAAGACGTAGCGTAAAGGAAGTCAGAGGCACGGCAGAGCGCTGGGCATTCAGGCAGGACGGAAGGCAGAGCGCTGCTTCGAATGGGTCACACAATGAGAAACCTGGCAGAGATGGGCTTGCTGAAGAATCGTGCGGTTTTCATCTGCAGGCCTGCACCGGAGGAGGCGCTGAAATGGGGCGAGTCTCTGGACAAGCTGCTGGCCAATAAATGTGAGTTTACTAAAGCTTTTCCTATAAATCTCAATTCATGCTGATACACTTGGTTATCCTGCAATGCAGAGCTTGCTCAGAGGATATGCAGATTTTTGGACAGGAATGCTTTAAAAGCTAGGGGCATGAAATCTCTATATATGTTTATTTGTCCATCCATCCATCCATCTACTAACCCCTTATCCTGGTTGGGGTCTCTGGTTATTCTCTTAATAAATACATATTAAATGTCAGTAGGGTTGTTATGGAGATCTCCATAACACTGAGAGCGGTATATTAATTTCTTTCACCGGTTTAATTCCAGTAAGGACACTGGTGTCCGTACCCTTTTCTTGATGGTGCCGTGTCTAGCCTTTGCTATTAGCCATGCATGCCTTCTCTGGTCGTTTGACCGTTCGGCAGGCACTGACGCGTGGGTTCCGCAGTGGGTGAATAGTCCGCCTGTTCCCCGGTCCTCGGCCCCCGCGTTAATCTCACGTTTTAGCATAAGGAGAAGGAATGGGGGTGGAAGGGGGAAGGGAGGGGGATTGCTGCACCAGGTTTGCACACAAGCCTGACTGCAGACCCCCGTAGCGTTGTGATGACATCGACTACCACATGCACAGCCGCGAGTGAGGCAAATATCCCATTTCCTATACAGTCCCCCGCCCCCCGATTGTAGTCTGCCATGCCTCCCTCGCAATCATTATCTTGCAGAAGTCAGCCTTTCCTTTGTAGACCATCTTATCGGTAATCAATTTGAGGTGCAGGGGGAGATAGAAAAGTTTTGGCAGTCTAGGTTTCCCCCCACTCATGCACACACTCCGAGATCCCCGGCATCACCACATCGCCCCACTGCTTTAATCTGCCACAAGGTGCCCTTTACATGACTTATATTGCTGAAGGAGACAACCTGCATTTCCAACCACATCTAAAAGGTGTGATGCTGTCATGTATGAATGAAATGAAATGTATTCTGGGAAATTAAAAAAAAAAAAATCACATTCGATGAAGCCTTGTACAGCATTGTGATTCAATGGGCAGCTTATGCTATTTTAGCTCTTCCTTCTGCTGGGCTGTGCGACGTTACCATGGTTTCGTCATCGGTTCCCTATTAACGTCCTTTGCTCTACCCTTTCTCTGCCCTCCTCAGATGGATTGGCTGCCTTCAGAGCGTTCCTGCGCACAGAATTCAGTGAGGAGAACCTGGAATTCTGGTTAGCTTGCGAGGACTACAAGAAAATCAAGTCACAGTCCAAGATGACCTCTAAAGCCAAGAAAATCTTTGCAGAATACATCGCTATCCAGTCCTGTAAAGAGGTAAACACAAGCTTAATTTTGGTTATCAGTTGGTTTGTTTTTCAATCAAAACGCCTACCATTTAGTTTAAATGTGCCTTCCAAAAATGATAAGGCATTTTAACAACATACATGAATCCGAATCCAGAGCCTTCAATGAACCCGTTTTTCTCCTTGTGTCATGACTTCAGGTTAACCTGGACTCGTACACACGGGAGCACACCAAGGAGAACCTGCAGACCTCGTTGCGGTCATGCTTCGACCTGGCCCAGAAGAGGATTTATGGCCTCATGGAGAAAGACTCGTACCCCCGCTTCTTGCGCTCAGAACTTTACCTGGACCTTGTGAACCAAAAGAAGTCCATGTCGACGTCGTCTTCATCGTCATAGAAGAAAAAAAAACTGAGAAAATGAAGGGGACAGAGACTCAGAGAAAAAAATGCAGGGGATTGAGTTCATTTAGCGTTTAGTTTTATTTCTCCATCCCGTCTACTACGACTCGAGAAGTTCGAGTTGGCTTTCGGAGAAGGAATGCCACAATGTTTACACAAAGCGCAACAGAGAGCAGCCCCGTCCCGGCAGGCGTGCGGGGGCTGGGGTGTGGAGAGACTAATCCGGCCGGCTGGCCCGGGGTTCAGGGGGTCAGGCCTCCGCCATCACTGTTAGTGGTTTTTTTAAGTTCCCCCAAGTGCTGGAGGATGGACTAACAGGTCCCAGAGACATGGACTGCATTACTGCTCCTTTTTCCCCCAGCTGCCGCCCCCCCCCTCGTTCATTCTCGTGGATCCTGCAAAATGTTGTTGGTACGACAAAGGGGTGCATCCCCCCCCCCCCCCCGCCACACACACACACACATTTCAGAGCGATGCCCTCACCCCAGTGGTCGGCACGGCCTTTGGATTTTTTCGTCAGCCTGTTTTATTTACCTCTCTTCTTTTTATTTGCTATCAAAGTTTTCCTTCGATTCCCTCCACCTTTGCCATTCCTTTTTTGAGGGGGGGATCGTTCTCCCTGCATTCGTCCAAAGAATAAGGCGAAAAAAGCAAGCGCTGGCAGTCTGATACAACGGAGGGAGAAACCCACCCCCCTTCACCCCCCCCCCCAAACATCTTAGAAGGACCTGCTGCCCATCTCCAAAGACTGTAAAATGCTTTATTTGAGTTCTGTAGAGCCAATAACCGACTCATTGTAGCTACTCCTTGACTGGATGAGACAATATTCTCAGGACATCAAAGCACTCAACTATGAAGTTTGTTTTTTTCGTTTTCTTTCATACATTAGAAACGTTTGCTTTTTTTTTTAATCACTTCTGGGTTATAAGCCTTCACTCCACTCATATGCAGAGCAGAACAGTCGGTTGCTCTATTTATGAGAAAAAGGCGCTTTATCTGTACAGAGGTATTTATTTAGAGACGTTATTGCAGAATTCTTAACACGTTGCACTTGGCCGAAACCCACCCCCTCCCCCCCCCAATCATTACCCAGCCGTAACCACATCCACTGCTGTCTGGATTTAAAGTGCAATATGTTTGTTTTTCTTTGGATAAGTTTCCGTTGTTTTCTTTTTATTTTTTTATTATGAAATGGACGACGGATTAAACTCTGTGTTACTTTTTGTTTGTAAGAATTGTTACAGATTCTGCTGGTCGACTAACTCGTTTAAATTAAGAGAGAACGTGAAGAAGGCAAGCTTGGATTCCCTGGCAGCAGGCAGCCGGGGTTCGATGTAAATATCATTCTTAAAAAAAATGAGAGAGACAAAATGAAAAAAAAAAAAACACAAAGGTTGCGTTAATGTAACATGAGAATATGGTTGTACCTATGTAAATACGAGAGAAAAAACTATTAAAGAATGTGTATTGTTACAAATGAGGAGGTAAGGTTTTGCTCTTCCTGGGCATACGCTGCTTGTAAGGAGTTTTATTAAATGTATTTTATCATTTTCACTGTTTACAGACCAGTGCATCTCCTACAAAATCGCAAGCGACATGGTGTCATCAGTGATGGAAAATAAAGGAAGCAGCTTATATTAAAGTGAGCCTGTGGTTTTGTGTTTTGTTTACGGTGGATGCCGTCCTCGATCGACAAGTCCAACTTGTTCAATTGTGCTTTCGGAACAATTTGGACCAGAAGATACACCTATACAGCTTCCGTAACTTTATCCAGCCTGATAAGAACATAAGAACATAAGAACATAAGAACTATACAAACGAGAGGAGGCCATTCGGCCCATCAAGCTCGCTTGGGGAGAACTAAACTAATAGCTCAGAGTCGTTAAAATCTTATCTAGCTCTGATTTAAAGGAACCCAAGGATTCAGCTTGCACTACATTATCAGGAAGGCTATTCCATACTCTGACTACACGCTGCGTAAAGAAGTGCTTCCTTAAATCCAGCTTGAAATGTTCTCCCGCTAATTTCCACCTATGGCCACGAGTTCGTGTATTTAAACTAATGCTGAAGTAACTATTTGGTTGAACAGCATCCAAACCTGTTAGAATCTTATATACCTGGATCATGTCCCCCCTCAATCTCCTTTGCTTGAGACTGAACAGATTTAGCTCAAGTAACCGTTCCTCGTATGACATTCCTCTAAGACCAGGAATCATTTTTGTGGCCCTACGCTGCACCTTTTCTAAGGCCACAATGTCCTTTTTAAGATATGGTGACCAAACCTGCACACAATATTCTAGGTGAGGTCTCACCAAGGAATTGTATAATCTTAGCATTACCTCCCTTGACTTAAACTCCACACACCTGGAGATATACCCCAACATCCTATTGCTCCGATAGCTATCCTTGGGCACAAGGCTGGGGGACATCCTAGCTGGATGAATGCATTAATGCAGTAAAGTCCAGATCTTAATGAAGTCCTACAGTTTGCACATTCTAAATCAAATAATCTCCATGTTCTATTTATTTTGAAATAATATACGTACAGTCATGATAAAACATGGTTTGATTGATGAGCTGTCTCAAAGCATGTTCTTGCTATTCTACAGCTGACCGTAGTGTCTTTGTTAGAAGATAAGGAGGGTGGGCTGGTGTCTTCAAGGCTGGGGGCCAGTGATGATTTGATGTTGGAGTTTGGGGCCCCACTAAGGTTATACCCCTATAATATGCGATCATCCTGTACAATACAGGAAGTTGTCGTTTATTTTCCAAAATGGGATAATTCCGTATTATAAGGGATGGGTGGCAACCCTAAGGCCCACAGTATGGGGAGGGTGCAAGATTTGAGAAGACTGGGGGGTGACGGTGTGCAGGTGGTGTAGGTTGACTGTTGGCAGTTGAAGACTGTTGCAGATAAAAACACTTAATCTCTGTCACCAGTCACCATCTGTGTCCTTTCACAGAAAAACTAATCTCTCCCAAAAACTAATGAACAAAATTATTTCCTTCCGTGTTTTTCGCCCTTCTGCTCCATTACTCTCATCGTTGTTGTTCTTTCTCTTTTGCCCAAAAAATGGGGGCAGAGAAGTGGAAGAGTTTTCCTTACGACCCACAACCACGTCGCCTCAACCCAAGTGTGAGTGCCATTGGTCACTTGTGCATAGGCGTGAGTGCCATTGGTCACTTGTGCATTGGTGTGAGTGCCATTGGTCACTTGTGCATAGGCGTGAGTGCCATTGGTCACTTGTGCATAGGCGTGAGTGCCATTGGTCACTTGTGCATTGGCGTGAGTGCCATTGGTCACTTGTGCATTGGCGTGAGTGCCATTGGTCACTTGTGCATAGTTGCATAACGATGACCTCGATGACATGGGCGTCCATTAGCCGTCTCTCCGTCTTACAATCATTTTTCAATCCTCTTTAATCATTGATTTCTAGCTGCTCCTTTCGAATTAAATTTTAATTGGGTTTTATTTTTATGAGCTTGTTAGGCTGCACTTGGAAACTTTCCTCGCAGATGCGACAGGGATGATGAAACCGTGACCCTTTTCCTCGAAACCGGTCCGAAGTGCGCCACTCCAAACGGCCTCCTGGAACACGTGAACATAATTAGCACAAAGTTTAAAAACACATAAATTCCACTGGATTATGCGGCTCGCTGTTGGTGAAATTTGTACATTAATACAATGTGAAAATGTAGCCGTATTCTGGAAATGCAAAAACTCCCTAATTTAGCTACGTAAAAAGAATAACAAAACCGTTAGCTAAATGCTCTTTTGAGGGAGGGTTATTTTGATAAATACCACTTAATTGCAAATTCCTTCACACACAAAGTTTTCACACTTTCCCTCATGAAGGATAGTCAGCTGAGGGTCATGCATGCGAGCAGGCGGGGTGGGTGTTGATGGCGTGGCAGTGGGGGGCAGGGGGGTGTCGAAACCAGTCATCCCTCGTCAATTAACCCGACACTTATCTTGCACTCTCACTGCTGATGCTGTCACTGGGTTTCCCTCTTTGGTCAGCGGCAGGCTCAAGCGACATCAGTTTCGGGTGGCGGGGGCAGAGAAGTTGGAGGGGTTTCCAGAGTGGAAGTAGTGTGGGTGGAGCAGGGGTGGGATACCAAGTGAGAGAGTGATCATGATCGGCATGGCAACAAGGTGCCGGGGGAAGGGAGATCAGAGGCAGATGACCTTTCAAAAAAACCTACCTGCCCCAAAGTAACCCTTTCTGTCCCCACCTGCCCCCACCACTCAGGATCCTCAGAGAACGTCCAGGATTTTTACCTCTGGTCCTCGAAATTCCTGTTTATAGCATCTTACTGCCTCCCAATGGAAACCAACATAAGAAAAGATACAAGGGCCTAAACTCTTAAATCACACCCCCAACTATCACACACTTTGAAGGCACCTTACTTAATAGATATTTATCATGCACTTTGTTTTATCCTTTCATCTATTAAAGTTTATTTAACAACACAGTAAAATCCTGACTGCATCTTCCATACTACTGTCATAGGCTTTCCTGTTGTTTTTCAACCTTGACCAAGAGGGTTACAAGTTTTGGTCAGCTAGCTGGTGCGAGGTTCTCAATTCCGGAGAAGTCTGCACACACATGCACATGCTCACCCATTTACATACATGTAACAGTTTTATCTTGTAAAGTTTGCCGACTGCCCGTCCACGTTTGATATAGTTAATTTTAGGTTCATAATAGATAATAGATTTGGCGTAAGATTTTTTTGCGAGAGCACGAGAGTGAGAAAGATGCATGAAAGTTGGCAGCCCTGAACCAAGGGAACTGTGTAAGAATTCCATTGCACTTCTGTACATGTTCAAATGGCAAATAAAACTTATTCTGCATTCGGTAAACTCTGCCGTTTTTCAGCCCAGCTTGTCCGCCTCTTCTTCACTGGCATTATTGTGTGGCTCCATCAGTCTGTCACCAGCTGGTCCTTGCATCCTCCTCTCTTCTGCAGATTCTGTTTCTCTTCTGCTGGCCAGGTTTCTACAGTAACACAGGCGGGAAAAATGAGAGGCATCCTCCCTGTCCGGGCACTAATCTCCCCTCTACCTCAAACGGGCACTTAGCGGTCGGCGTGTTTACCAACCCCAGCGACATACGTATAAGGAGTGCCAAGCCGTTGGTATGGCAGTTCTGCAGGTTTACTGCAAATAACCCCCCTCCGCCCCCCCGCACTTTAATCCCGCTACCGAGAAACCTCATTCCAAGAAAGTGGTCGTCTCTTAAATGAGATGAGCTTTATGGGATAGACAGAGATCTGCACATTTAACAGACACAAACAGTGAACATGTGTCTTCCACTTATATAATATCTACCATTACTCAGCATTTTCTATGCATAATATATAGTCATATGTTGATACACAGTAAGCATAGATGCATGGATGTTTTAAATTCATCCACGCATTGCATGCAATGGTTGTCCTGGAGCCGAACCAGGAAGCAGGGGGCACACTGGTGAAAACGCCATGAATGGGATGCCAATCCATCACAGGGCATGAGTATGTACACAGCCATACACTATGAGCAATTCAGGGTTAATAATCCACCTCCAGTACCCTGAACCGGAGCTCGCTTGCTCATCCTAGCAGATTCAAGCTGCCCTCCACTCAGCGAAATGAACTGAACGGGAAAGTGCCAGTCCAAGTGGGGGACCCTAGGTGACATGTCATCAGGGGGACCAGAATTCCTACCTATGCATCTGCCTGTAGGTAACAAGAAGCGCATGAAAACTCAACACACATGGTTCCAAGGGTCTGTTCTGAGTTCAGGGCTTCCTGAAATAGCTTACAAGTGCAATCAGGTCTTATGGATTATTGGAGCAACAAGGATGCAGGTAACAGATCTGACAGTGCTGCAGGAGACACTGGGGAAAGTTTTCTTGGATATTCAGCGATGGCTAAGGCTACAAAAAAGTTCATAGCTGGCATTAGGCCTATCCTGAAAATCCACATGCATTCATTTGTACTTTATTTTTTGTAAAGCAGCATTTCAAGCTATTTAATTTTGGCTTACTGTCAGCAGTGAGCTGTTTTTTCTGTTTCAAGTGGCTTCTGTAAATTGGAATGACTCCCAACTCCTTTCAAAGGGTCACTCCTACATTTGCACTGTCTCAGCTAGGGGCTTATTTCAGTCCTCCTCTGTGATGATCATATTGAGGTCCTTGTCGTGAGTTCTAAAAGCGATGAGTTTAACTGCATTTAAAGTTTAGAAAGTCAAGAACTCAACCTGGCTTCTATGAGACAGGAATCTTGGCAACAGGGAAAGAAAATCATTTGTGGCCTTTTATGTCAGTATATCTATGGCATATGACTGTAAATAAGGAATCTTGAAACTGTAATTGATCTCAAAGTGTATTAGGAAAGAGTGATGACCTGAGCAGAACCAGGAAGACAGCTAGTAGAGTAGCTAACAGCTTACAGTAATGCAGTGAATTTTGAGAAATTTGGGAATTTGTCTCCCTCAGAGATTTACCGAAAGTTCCCTACCAAGGATTAAATAGATCTGCTTATGAATCCAGCTCTTAAAGCTTGAGTGACTCAACACTGGCAGGAATGGCAAAGAAACCAGATCAAAATTGCATGGTTCGTTTATACCTATGTGGCACAAACCGCAGAGTTGACATCCATTAACATGCTCCTGCGCCCACATTCTTCCATCTACCAGTGATGGACGATCATTGTCTGTCAAATGATGGCAGCGAGGGACCCGGCAGAGCAGTGGTGAGGGGAAGGTATCATAGAGGATGTACCACAAAAGTGGGCCAAAGCAACGTCCAAGGGACAGCTAGAAAACAGAGCAGATCAGCATCCTACAGGATAGGAACTGAAATAATGGTAGTTTAGCGATCACTAGGAATTGAGCCAATGTTTGGAAATTCCAGAAATTCTTCTGGGAGTGCCGCCCCAGAGTGTAAGACGGTTCAAGAAATGGGGCACATCACGCCAGCTTCACGAGGGCGCGACATATTCCGAGGAAACACAAGCCGTATCGGAGCCGGCGCCTTCTCCAGGCCGTGGCCTGGCAGCAGGAGGAGGAATAGCAGCCCGGCCAAGTTTCAGTTCCCGAGTCCCGGTCTGTTGCTGCGCGTGGCTACTCCTCAAAAGTATGTTTAAAGAAAGCCCACCTGGCACTGTTTCCATGAGGCCACGCTGAGCACGAGGGTGTGAAGTCAGGGCAGGGGGAGGTTGAATGCGTGGGAGAGACATTATGGGTTTCACAGAGAAGCTGACTGCTAAATGAGTCACGCGGATGTTCTGTCACCGCTCGCCGATAAGCCTACTTCCCGTTTGGGGAACGCTGCAGTTCTACTGCCTCAGATAAGCACGACAGGGAGGCTACAGAACCCTCGGCGATCAGGACGCCCCATTTCCGCCAATTTGTCTGCTATGACTGGCCATACTTCCTCGAGCTTAACGGCATCAAGTGATGGGCCCAAATTCACATGGGTATCCTCTTGCCGGGGCGGAGGGCTTCCTGTCTGATGTGAAACCAAGCTTCCTCCTCTCAGATCTATGCTCTAGCACGCGGCCGACTTGGCAAACAAACCGCAAATGGCAGGCCTTAAAGACGCAAGAGATGAGCCTTCAAAGCCTATGGCATGTGGGATTACCATGCTCTGTTAATTACCAGCTGGTTTAATTCACTTCCCATTAGTCACTTTTGGTTCCCTGCAGGGTAAACCAGTTAGCGTTTAATGGCTCACAGTGATTCCAACCAGTGTGACCATGGACGTCCAATGTTAATGCTTCTCATCCCTGTGGGGTAAAGTCTTCAGTAATTATAACCTGGGTCTTAAGTGCCTGGTCCTCGGAGCTGGAGGGACGACTTGGCGGGAGTTCGATCGTTGGCTCTGTAGGCCCCAATTAGGGACCGTGGAACAATTCCAGACATTTCTTATTGCAGAGATGCCCCTGGAGACACAAAGAAAATGGAGGGGCAGATGGGTGTACAAATGTTTTAGCATAGGGGCCTCGGAGCAGGACAGTGGGCATAACCGTGAGACACAAAGACGGGAAGGAGGGAACAGGGAACTTATTTGGGGAAATGATTATAACAAAAGTAGAGGGGAGGACTGAAAATAAAAGAAAGACGTTTTGATACAATTACAGGGAGGGGAATAGATGCCAAAAAACAGAAGCCGGGTCATGAATGGATCAGAGCATGCAGGGGCGCAAAGGGTGGGGAGGGGCTGCAGGGGGCACTGGTCCCCATCACTCACAGGTTCAAAACATATCATTTGTATGATAAGGTTGCCCCCCCCCCTTAGAATTGCCCCTGCAGCTGTGTATATTTGAAGGGGAAAGAAAAGAAGCCATAATCATATGTAAGGACTTGCAACAAGAAGCGTGTAACCTTAGTGTGGGGGCTTGTTACGTGACGTCATCCCACCCAGGATTCGTTTGCGGAATCACGCTGCCGTAAAAGTCTGACTCTGCTACAATGACGATGGGAAAATGCCTTTTTTGATGATTGGTGTTAATTATTTTTTTACAGATGCTTACGTAATCCTCGACATGCGAGAGCAGCAATCCATATCACCGTGATAAGCCTGACCTGTCCACTTCCTTAGTAACACAGCTGACTCACCGCAGCATCGCAGCACACAGGCACATGCTTCCAGTGAGCGGGCGACAGGAACGAGATCCGCCATGGGTGTGGCGTGATAGTATCGCCGTGGCAACGGACGAATGAGAATGACGGGCTATGGCACAACATCCCATGATGCAGGGAGGCTTCACAGGAAACTGGGATAGGAGCCTTGTGTGCTGTGTCTTCAGCACAGCTGCTGCGCATGATTGAGTTCATGTGCGCCGATCGAGTTCAGATCTCGTTCAGCATTCCAAAAGACAGCACATATAGTAAACTGGGGGCTCAGGTAGAAAAAGAAGAAAAAGAAATAAAAATGTAGCAGGTAACTATAGAGACTACATTCAAGAAAACGGAACCAGCTTCGATGTTTTGTTTGTTACAAAACGATTAATTTGTTGTTCAAATCATGCCTCTTAACTTCAGGGATTGACGCCAAGCCAGTCTCCTCACTTATGAATTTCAGGCCCATCTCAGCAGTTTTTCCTGGAAAAATCACATGTGTTTGGAAACAAAAATATAGATGAATAAGATTAACATACCCCCCACCCCCCGCAGTGTGTAGGGCTTCTGGGCCTTGCTTCTGTTATGAGTAAACAGACTATCTAACCAACGTAAGACCACATGGAGGAGCTTTCCTAGGAAATGGTGGACCTAGCGAAAAGCTAAGGGCTTGAAAAGACTTAAAGGAGAGGGAGCAGCCCTTTAACCTACTGGTATACCTCCTCCCACAACCTGGAATTCAGACACAGAGAATGATATGCTAGTTGCCCTATAAGAAAACATTGAACAGCTCACATGTAGATGTATACAAAGGGGATTGTCCTGTGCACTGAAAAAGCACAGAAAAGTGAGGAATTTGTATGTTTAGCTTGATATAGACGTAGGAGCAGGAGAGTGGTAATCAGCCGACCTGCTGGTGATTATATCAGTGGTGCCTTAATGGCCGTGTGTTGCTGATAAACACAGTGCTTAGGTATGCAATCCAGCCCCCCATCAACTCTCTCACAACTTTTTAATGGAGCAGGACCCTTTGGAAAACTTTCCATGGAAAGGGAACGATTTGCAAACACGATATAAATAAGTAAAACAGTGCATTTCGCAGTAACGGTCTGCATGTGATCCAATAATATGTGGTGAATGCCATGTCACCTTTTGATGACTGATAAGACCCTCTGTATTGGAGGCTCCTTGCAAGCAAGCGGGAAATTTCTGGAACGTTGGATGAAGCGGACTGCATCGCGCAATATCCATGCAACCCATTCTGCTGAGTCTCCGCTTCGCGCTGCATTTCTCGATGCATGACAGAGCCCGATATTTTGCCTGGCTGGGCTGTGAGTGAAATGTCAACACAGCAAAAACGAATCAAATGACAGTGGTGGTAAAAATGCTGTCTGCGGCAGTGCCAAGCTGCAATATTAGTAGTGAAGGACCAAAATTGCATGAGAAGAAAAAAAATTGCACAAAATAAAGTTAGGGTAATGTTTGTTATTGTAGGAACGCCAGCTAGGAAAAATATCGATGCAAGCTTATGTTTCATGCCAGGAGAAAAATTAAACAATCACATGTGGCCAGATTCAATAAGGACAAATCACATTTCTCAAGTCTATTTATGGACTGTAGTTGAGTTGATTTATTAATTTCCTGGCATTTTATCCTGTGTCTGACGGGAAAAACGCCCAGGCCAGAAAGCACTCAAGGGAATCCGAGTGTGGTTACTGAGCACCAGAAGGATTTCTGAGAAAACAATGGGCTTGTTGGTCTTGCTAGCCCTCCATTGTCACGCTGGGATTTCCCCCATTTTCTGTGGTCTGCTCGAGCTCGGATCACAGTTCCTTCTCATTGAGAGTCTCTGTGCGTGATGGATAAGGGGTTGAGCCATTGTCAGCTTTGAATGAAATGGGAGGAAATCATGAAGACAGATGGAGAAATACAGGATTTCTTCAAAATGAGAGGCATCGGTGTTTTGGGAAGGCAAGGAGAGTGTTTCTAGGGACAGTGGTTTGTGGAGCCCTAGATAATGTGTGAGAAGTTTCAGGTGGTGTTCTGCTGGCAGCTTGGGCGTACTGGGGGGGGGGGGGGGGGGGGTCATTGACCATGGGGGAAGCCCCTGAATTAGCAGCTCAAAGCCGACACAAGGACATAAAACAGATGGTATAAATAGTGACTGCCTAGTGGTATCTCCTCTGTGATGAGTCAGTTCACAACTGGCTTTTGAAAAATCCACTCACACTGGGAATACCAAGGTCCAGAGAGGCTTCCTATCCCTCCTGGTTATTTCTCATGTATCACTATTCATAATGTATATTATTTGTTTTAAGATTTAGGATTGATACACAGCCCTCTCTCAGACTAATGACTAATACTCACATCTGCAGAAGCGGCAGTGATCAGGAGGTCATATTCAATGATACGTATCTTCTCCAAAGGGCTGATACACTTCACCATTCACCTTCAGATTACCTATTCATGCCATTCGGTTTAATAGAGGCCCCAGTGCAATCGGACCCGTTTCATTGTCTCTCAGACAAGACAAGATCGGGGACATGGGACCTAGAAAACAAGACCAAGAACATCAACGAGGGGCCGGGAACCGGACGGACAAACAAAACAAGCACAGGAGCAACAGGCTAGACAACCACTGACAGACCACAGGGAAGGCAAACAGGCACAGGGGCACTAGGAAAGGAAAGGAGTCGTTTCTAATAAGACTCACTGAACCGCCATTCAGTTGGCGAAAGATGCTCT
The DNA here is from genome assembly GCF_023856365.1 of Brienomyrus brachyistius. NCBI lineage: Eukaryota > Metazoa > Chordata > Actinopteri > Osteoglossiformes > Mormyridae > Brienomyrus > Brienomyrus brachyistius. The sequence continues at coordinate 6,833,025 of NC_064539.1, read as the reverse complement.
GGTGGCTCCTTGCAAGTGACTCACCACCCTGCCTCATGCACCGCGTGTCTATTTAAGTCCAGATCGTGCCCAATAAGAGGGTGGGAAAGATATTTATAAGTGAATAAATAAATAGATAAGCAGAATAAGGAGCCTATTCATCGTGCTAAAGGGTATCGGTGTCGAATACAAGTTGGACACCCCCTCGCACCCCCTAACCTGGCCTTCATCCATCCCGCCGGCCACAATGAATATCCATTAGTCCTCTTGGAGATGTTTTCTCTCGGCAGGTAGCTCAGTCGTGGAATATACCTCTGTCCCCTCTCAGAATTCAGTTGTTTTCCTAGGGGAGAAGAATCGTCCTCTTGCATCCGTTCCATCCGTTAACGTGTGCGCGAGCATTTTTTCCCATTTACATAGACGGAAAAATGATCCTTTAGCTTCAGTAAAACCCAGAGGTGGAAGGGAGTAGAAACGAAAACACTTTTCCCTGGCAAGAGGTTCATTAAGGTATGTTTATCTCGAATACATTAGGAGCCAGCTGGATTGGTCCGTTGGTCAGGACCTACGATTCCATCTGGTCCCTGGAGCAATAGATTCGAGCTCAGAATAATCTTGGCCAGCAACTCCCTCTCACCAATAAAAGTCCACATTCCTCACGGAGCCTGGAAAACCCACAGAGGACGCGTGAGGTCTGAAAATGAAACGAGAGGGAACCTTCCAACATGTAAATGCGACGGATGGACCACGTATTTAGCTGCACGGCTGCTGATTGCGATCACTGCAGAGGTGGTTCACGTCTCCAGCTGGCTGAAAGGGAGCACAGCAGGCCGTTGGCAACCACGCGTTTTCTCACGGTACCAAATTTCTACCCTCTGTAGCCTATAACTTCAGGCAGAACACCTATATATGGTAATGCCTGTTAGTCACCATAGCAACCGTAAACATTTTTTCGTACTGTAATAAAAATACCTTGGCAAACAGGTCCAGCGTCTGTCCATAGGTATCTCACGGCAGCACTTGTCACATTTCCCACTTTAGCATCTTTTCCAGCTGTAACGCTATATCAGCATTACGTAACTCAGGCTTTCCAGAAACGTCAGGCAGCTAAAATTATTTTGATTGGTGCTGAAAATAGCAAAGTGACCTCAGCACATGGATAGGCATAAATATGGCAAATTCGCCTCCTTCCAGCATTGCATGTCCAAAAATAAATACATAAATAAATAAACACGTCTCCTCCAAATTCCCTACCCCCTGCCAGATTAAAAGGACGGTCCAAGAAAGAGATTAAATATGGCTGTCGTTACTGACGATCATCAATCTTACATCTGTATATCTTATGTGTCAGAGAATGGAAAGTGAACTCTTCTTATCTGATACTCTACACACTCTGCAATGAGTTTCCAGACCACACCAGGGCCAATGCACCTGTTTCCTTTGGTAGAACTAGTGCAGCAGTCATCCTCTTAAATGTTAAAACAGCAGCACATTAGACCAGGGATTTGTGTTTATGTGACACATTACAATAACTATGTCAGACAATAAAAGACAGTACAAAGAACAATGAAGCTTACTCAAAGCAGTTCCTGCAATTTAATGCGGCTTCTTTTTATTCAGCTCATGCAAATAATGCATGATGCAAGCCCGTAGACAAAGTTCTCATGCGTAAAGGTTGTTTTGAGAATTCATTGAAGTTTCTAGCTATTTTGAATGAGTTAAACCCACTCTTAGTGCCTGCCCAGTAACAAAACCAGTAAGAAATTCCAGTAAAAGAACAAAATGTGTGACATTAATTATTAGGTAAACACTTAACAGCCAGATTTTAAAAGCTGTTAAATGGTAGTTAAAAAGTAGTTCAATGATCTAGTTAAATGAAATCACTGTTTGTTTTTCTTGCTGTTTTACTGTGTATGTAACTCAAAAACCTCCTTTTGGAAAGTTGAGCTAAACGGTTGATTCTTGCATCAAATTGTTCTTGGTTGGATTAAGCGTGGATGCAGACTGCAGCTGTGGCTGCCTCTCGACTTGCCGGTTGACTCCCGTCGTCCTTCATTCCTGGCACGGACCGTGCCGATGGGTGATCAGGAGCTCATCTCAGAAGGAATCCAGCGCTAAGGAACGTGGGGGCCATCCTTCACGAAGGCCTGAGATGCCACACTCGCCTTCCTGCTCCACACAAGACCATTACAGCAAAGGGACAGGAAAGAGTTGGAAAAGCCTGTAACCCATGTGGGAATTTCTGGCTGGGAACTCCTGGCTCAATATTAACCAGGCACTGGCTGCCAAAGGCTGCCACCCCCATGACAAAAAGATCAGATCGTTTCTACACATCTCAGTCAGTAACAATATTTATTTATTCATTTCGGTGGTATTTCCTGGCTCATTCTTAACTTGTAATATTTCTATAGTACTATTCTGTCATAACCATGTGCAGGCCGAGTGAGCAGGGAGCGGGGAAATCAGGATCGGGCACATGGAAATCCAAAAACAGGTTTTTACAGGCAGAACAGAACACACAGTAAAACAAACTCAATGACTGGACTGGGGAAACAGACTTGAACGCGGATTAAATACACAGGACTACTCAAACTGACAGAAAACAGCTGGTCACAGTCGGGGTAGCACACGTAGTTAATGAGGGGGCGGGGGGGTGTGGCACACACAAGGTCATGACATATTCCATAAATGTGAATTTGTAATTAGTGATTAATAATAAAATGAACGTAAATGAGGCAAATTAAAATTGTATACATAAATGATTGAGATTACCGTAATTCAAATAACGAGGCATGACTTTTCCTCCATAGCATTGTTAACTTAGCATTCCTCCAATTAGCATTTTCTTTCCAGAACCATTTAACCAATCACAGTGTGTCTGCAACCTATTCTGGGAAGTAGGGCTGGCTGAGGCTTGAGTAGGATGCCAGTCCACCATGGGATACTTTGGATCATGGGGAAAACCCTAAAAATGTTAGGAGACCACGCAAAAAGGGCAGGGTAGGAGTCAACAGCGACTCCTGTGGATGTGTAAGGCTACAGCCCTCGGCAGCGCACTACCCTTGTTCCCAGTTGTCCAGGCTGAAGGGAACCCTATCATTTGCTGGCTGTCCCAGCTTCTACTGGCTTCATATCTTTTAGCATCTGGATGAACTAAATCCAAAGGGAGCCAAACATTAGCATTTTACCTCAGCACTTGTTCAGGTTGTCAGTCCACCACCAGAGAGTGGCCTGCTGTCCTGCTTTCGCACCTGATTTACAAATCACTCCCGTAGCAGTAGTTACTCAGTTGGTCCCAGGCTCCCCCAGTAAAGCTTCGTCTGAAACTAGTCACTGGCACCTTAATTAAATTGCAGTCCTGTAAATTGTCACTCGGCCCACACTGAAATGTACAAACAGCTGTCAGGTCCATGGCGCCTGAGACTGTATTGGAAAATATTGTTTGGGTAGCAACACAGCAACACACCCCGATGATCGATAAAGGGTGCTGTATGCTTTAATGATGCCAGTCTTGGCATGAGATTGTTTATTATAGCTGTGGCATGACTATAAACAAAGATCTTATTTCCCGAATATGTTGCAACACTCCACATGATATGCAGGGGCTGATTTTCTGATGCGGCCGTCCGCAGTCCATCATAAAGCGTGTTTTCGGCTGTTTTGTAACCATGGAGATGACAGTGTGGTTGGCAGCACCACACAACAATAAAGCCATGCGTTTTTGTCACTGCCCTCCACACTGCATTAAACTGGTTTATTTTCGTTGCAAATTTGAAAAGAAATAAAGAAGAAAGGCAAGATCTAGAGTCTCGATCAGCAATGCCTGGCAAAACGGTCTCTGGTCAGGCAGTGGTTTTATCAGTCTGATTAGTAGTTGTGCAAAAATAAACGAATAAACATCCCCCCCTCAGCTGGCTTTTTTTTTGGACACAGTGGACCTTGGCTTTATGTTGCTGATGGAATTTGGCCCCCAGGGGAAAAACAATCGGCGACCTCTGTCTCACAGCAATATGACAACTGCTGAGCAAGTTTAACGACAGTGACCGTCACCGTGTGATGAAATGCCCACTCTGTGACCCAGGCTGGTTCAGTATTTTAGGTTATACAATGATAATGAAAGACATGGATATGCGTCGAATGTTCCTTTGACTAGAATATTCCTTCAAATTTGATAAATGCATTTGTGTAAGGCTCAGAAATCAAAGTGTAGCTCCCTTCCAAATGTCAATGCGAAACAAATTTGGTGTGAAACAGAACAAACTAAATTCTTTCGTTTATTTGCAGAGTACTTCACGCTCTGCAGGCTGCGGGAGTTAAGAAAGGTCACAATATGCAAGCCATAAGAGGTAACAAAGAGTATGTGTTTGTATGAATTGACGAAGACATATCTGTGATGCCTACAGTACTGTATTACAGTATCTGGATACTATCAGCGTGGATGGTGTTCCAGATTGTGGCAAGGCTCGCCACACTAAGCCTAGTTTACAGACAACTGCTCTACAACAAAGCCTTGGAAACAAGGAGGTCCCATCAAACAACCTAGAAATTATATCACAGTGAAGGTTGTAGATAGAAGGCAGCATCAATCAAAGTCCATGCAGAGCTCTAGGCACGCTATAGCACTATCCAAGACAAGGTGAAACTGGCTTGCTCACTCTATGTCTATGCCTATGATCTGGACTCTGTTTGTAGCACCTGATGGGTTGACCGACACTAATGGGAGGAATCATGGGTAACTGGAAGACAATGTGGTCATCTCAGTCTAGAGGCAATGTCACAATAACCACTTTTAGACTTAAAGGGGAGTGCACTTTTAGACTTAAAGGGGAGTTTTGTGAGAAACTTAGAACCCGACCTAAGCTTTCCTGTGGCACCAGCAAGTGGCCTTGCTTACTTTACCACAATCCCCTAAATAGTGGCCCATCCAGACACATCACAACCAAGCAGCTACAACGTGAAACTCATTCAGAATTCAACAAAACATATGAACAGCAGGTTAAGATGCTGTACCTGTGACTGGGAGCTCATTGGTTGAAATCCCAGGGCCAGGAGAGTGAATGCAATGTAAACTCTCATTAATGAGCTGAACACACATCCACAATAATAATAATAATAATAATAATAATAATAATAATAATAATAATAATAATAATAACCCAATAGGATAAGCGGTTTGGAAAATGGATGGATGGATGGATGGATAATTATTATTATTATTATTATTATTATATTAAATAGGGGGCAGCATGGTGGTGCAGTGGTTAGCACTGTTGCCTCACACCTTTGGGACCCGGGTCCGAGTCTCCGCCTGGGTTACATGTGTGCGGAGTTTGCATGTTCTCCCCATGTCGTCGTGGGGTTTCCTCCGGGTACTCCGGTTTCCCCCCACAGTCCAAAAACATGCTGAGGCTAATTGGAGTTGCTAAATTGCCCATAGGTGTGCATGTGTGAGTGAATGGTGTGTGAGTGTGCCCTGCGATGGGCTGGCCCCCCCATCCTGGGTTGTTCCCTGCCTTTTGCCCATTGCTCCCAGGATAGGCTCCGGACCCCCCGTGACCCAGTAGGATAAGCGGTTTGGAAAATGGATGGATGGGTGGATAATATTAAGTATACATGAGTGACCTGACCAGCCACTAAAGCACTTGGGAGTGCAATATAAAACTAGTGCAGATGGTCTTTTCCTGATGCTCTCTGCTCTCTGAGCTCATCATTCCCAGCACAGGTCAAAGGAGCACCATCACAGCACTTATTACTAGCAAGCGGCGTAGCTTTGCTGCCCCAGCGGACCAGCTCATCCCTCGACCACCACCGTTGTAGCATCATTTCCTGGCACTGAAGTCGGGACGCGTTGCCAAGGGTACTGGCCCTGCCGCTGGTTTGCTCGCCCCGTAGGGGAATAAAATGAGCAGATAACTCTGGAAGCTAAAAATAGCTCTACCCCAAGCTCTGACATGTCAGATGGCTTTCGACTTTCCTTGTCTATTCAAATTAAACTTTATTGGATAATAATCCCGTCATGCATTAAATTACAAAGAATTGAAGTGGATACCAACGCACCAGCATTAGGTCATCCTGCAGAGTCAGTGAGGTCATGTGGCCTGATTATTACCAGTATCTTCGCAATCTGTTTACAATGAAGTAGTTGTATGAGGCTCTATCCCGGAAAGCAGAGAGGGTGACTTTTAAGGACACAGTCGAATCAAATATTTATCTTGTAATAGGGTGAAGTTGGTGGCCATGTACTTAGCTCACTCCATTTTTTTTTTACCATATTGGATGGATCTGCAGAATGTCTTATTGTCTTATTGACCATTGGACAGAAGAACAGTGACCCACTAACGTCATCTCCTGCCAGTTCGGTTGCTTGGCGTCTGCTGGAGAGTAGAAGAAGAGCAAGATATTATAGACTTTTGTTCTAGAGATCTGTCTGCCCTGCCTCTGGGCCCAGACGCCTGGGAGAATTGAGGCAGTGCCTTCATCTCCGGTACAACAATCGTTACCCGACACTGACCTGGCTGGCAGAATGTGGCATGGCGAAAAACAGGGTGACTAAAAACTGTACAGATGTCCCACTGCATTACTGCATAAAAGCCTGGGGTGAAACTTCCAATCTGGAAAAAAATTGTATGACTAGTTAAGTGGAATGGACAAGTTTCCTTCTTCAGGTCAAGGAGTGACCCCTGTTCTGCCAGAACCAGAGCGTCTTTGAACCTTGTTCAGATCAGGCCACTAGATCATCAGGGAGCAGAAAGCACATTATCTAGGCCCCTTGGGGTTGGTACAGCTAGACGGAAATATACCCCTGCAAAGTGGGGCAGGCACATCGTCTGCTCAAACGCTGGCTGCACTTACTGTTGTCTCCCCGGGGTGCTTGACCTCCCTGTGATAATGCCATGTATCCGAAGTCCTTTGTACATTCTGAGGAGCCATTCACACATAGTCACACAGAAAGCACGTAATCCGATGAGCACCGGCGTGGTCGGTCCGGCACGGAAAAACCCAACCATCACACATCTCTGAGTGGGAGTGTAAGTTCACCACCCTCTGCCAACTTATACTGGAAAGTCTAGGCAACTTTATTGTGAATGAGCGGATGTCTGGTTATGATGGAGAGGAGACATGGGTAGTGCATTATATTTTCACGCAACTGTGAGGTCGTATTAGGTAAGAGAATGAGAAGTCTGGCGTCTGACCTCATGACCGCTCTTTTACAAAGTGCATTTGCATCAGAGGAAACAGTAGCTGACCTATTTAAGGCAGTGGTATGCGTTTGTGGAAGGGGGGGGGGGGCATCTTGAGGCCCCACCAGCCGCTGGACAGACACACTGAGGCTTTGAACGACGAATTAGTCCCCGCCCTTTACCCCGAGTCCTTTAAGCCTACAGAAAGCATTTCTGTGACTGCCAATCACACCTCCCTCTGGCTGAGTGTGCAGTCGCACCCGACAACCTTCGCGTGCAGATTTACAGGACGTATAAACAAACAGGGCTCATTAATGCACCGTATCCCATTTAGCCGCAGAATAAATTGAGCCTTATAAATTGCCGCACACCATCACGAGATGGAAGATAAGGGGCTTTCAAGGTCTATTTCAGAATGGGAGGGGGCTTCGATGCTAAATTTAGCGCCTCCGTGACGTCATGCCCACGCCAGCACACGTAAACCTGGAGGTGACGGTGAGACCACCTCTTTCCCCCCGCGTCAAGCTCGGGGGTGCTCTCGTCTGGCGGGGCCCACCACATCTGTCTGACCTGCTTTCGATGCGGACGGTGCAGAAATAGAGTCCAGTGTCACGCTAAAATGACAGCGGAAGATCAAAGGAAGCATGCTGCGAATCACGCTTCTGAAGATCCTGCCCCGTTTTTCACCTCGGGAAAAGACACGTCTTAAAAGAGGGCGAGTTTCTCTCTAATGATGTCTAAACAGCTATTTTTAAACTGAAATACGCTGGAGCAGGATTACATTTCAAAATTTTTTTATTTTTTTTGCTAGGAAGGGGCTCAGCTGGTAGGGATATTTTTAACTGTCAGTAAACATCAGTGCCATTATTCATTCTTCTCTGGTGGGCGTATGGCTTCTCTCACTTAATTATGTATAACATATGTGGAGTTTATATCCAGCTAATATATGATGAGCTTATATACGCATATATATGGTTCTGGGACAGACTTTGAGGCTGAAGCCCTAGAAAGGCATGTCTGCTACTCTGTAATGCTGCCCCAGTTTGGAATGATCCATTAATATGTGCAGAGGGTGTTTTGTTTTTGTTTTTGCTGCACACCTTTTGTGAATATAGGAATCTACCAAATACTTATGATCATAAAAAATGCAAATAATACATGCATTATAGTGGCCTGTTTCACTGTAGAATGTTTCTGATAAATGACATTAGATGGTCAATTAACATGGCATATAAGGTATGGAGTATGCCCTTGCAGAAACATGCGATCATGTGAGCTCTATGTAGTATATCCATCCATCCATCCATCCATCCATCCATCCATCCATCCATCCATCCATCCATCCATCCATCCTTTCCCTATACCTGCTTGTCCAATGCTGGGTTGAAGTACTGTATATCGAACATAGTACATAGTACATAGTAAATCAATTTCTAATAAAATAAACCACTTTGTTTAATTTGATCAACAATGGTCAACAAGGTGTTCCAATGGAAAAAGTGCTAAAACTGTTCAAGGTTTCTTTCTGGATTGTACCATTTAAATGATTTGAGGCGACATCACTGAATGTGCCAATGGCATAGATGAGAGTACAATACAGCGGGGGCATATTTAAAAAAATTCTACATAAAGGGGGGCGGGGGGATGAAGCCAACTATAATATTGGGGGAACATGCTCCCATCGTCCCCCCTGTCTCCTACACCCCTCCATGTGGCTTACCAGTATGAAATCCGGTCTACAGCTCCCTATCCAGTGGGAGTTGACACATGGCTGGGTAAACCCTGAGTAATGCACGTGTTTGATAATCACAGTACTTAGGAGTTACCCACAAAGACGTGTTCACTGGGAATCACTGGTTTCCTCAAAAACCAGAGGAAATGGAGTATTTGAAGCAACTTGAGGCTCTTTACTCACTCATACACCCTGGAGAGTATCAGCGTTGCTTGCTGAGTCGTCATTCCCCAGTGAGACATGCAACCGAAAATCACGGCACGGTTAACCGTTTCGATCTCACTGATTGTTTAGTTTTGGAATTCATTTGCTTGGCCTCATTTTAATGGTAATTTCAGGGAAACCTGTTTACACGGAAACATTTTGGCATAAATTAAAGGAGATGTACCTCAAGTTATATCTACTGCCACTGTCACATCTGGATATAGAGGTACTTCAAGCAGGAAGTGACATCACCACCCTTGAATCTCCCCAAGTAGTCCAACGTGGCTATTAAATTTTCCCTTGCTGAGAATCAGTCACATGGCTCGGCGGTCCTCTGGAAAAAGGTTGTCAGATTCCTCGTCGTGCTGTGATTGGCTGTTATTGAATCAGCTGGATAAATGGTCTCTTTTTATGCTGAGTTGCAAGGCTTCCGGTTGCTCATTAAACAGACTGTAATGCACTTTGCGAAGGTAGGGAGGGGTGGGGGGGGGGGGTTGAAACACTAGGCAGACATACAGACCATCTACACTGAACAAAGGGACAAAGGGACAGAAGGTAGGGTGACATGTTCACATATAATGTATTACACTCAAACCACCATTTCAGAACATCTGAAGTTGCATCAGCATTTTGGACTCTGGGTCTGCTTTTCGGGTATCCTGGGGACAGCAGAGTGACAGCTAGGGAATTTGACTCCATTCTCCTTGGACTTCATACTTCCAGTGTGGTGTGTGGCTCAGCAGGTTATAACGCTGTGACTGGAAGGTTGCTAGTTCAAATCCCAGCATCAGCACAGAGATTTCATCGTTGGACCCTTAACTCGCACTTGCCTCCGGGACTGGCTGACTCTGCTCTCTCAACAAAATGTTTGTCACTATGCGTAGAATTTTCTGCTAAATTAGCTGAATGTTCTAATTATATTTTATTCTCTCGCATGAGACACAAGGTAAAAGCAGAGCTGGGGGTCAGAGGATTTAAGACAACACCCTTCTGAACATGGGCACATAAGACAGGCCAAACACTTATTTTGATAATACATCCATCTATCCATCCATCCATCCATCCATACATCCATCCATACATCCATCCATCAATTTCCTATTCCAGTTCTATTCAGGGTCACGATGGGGGGTGGGGGGGGTGGCCTCCAAACCCTATCCGGGAAGTTACGAACGCAAGACAGGGAATAACCCAGGGTGGGGGTGCCAACCCATCGCAGTTAATAATTTATACATAACTAAATATTATAACTTAGAATTCAGGCTTTCCCTCCCCTTGTTTTGGTATTTCTCCCTTGACGGTAGCTTGAGCACGTCTCAGTAACAGCAGGAAATCATTTTCATCTGGTTGGACATGGACAACCACAGGATTTGCTCTGCCTGTCAGAAACTGCAACAGAAGCTGGTTGAGGCCTTTAGGAAAATGTCATTATCAGTGTCCAGGACCTGCTATACCTATAGAAAGAATAGGCTGATGGATAGAGACCTCGAATTACCTGCATCCTGGAGGAAGTAAAATGATCATCAATTTTCTTGGGACCTCCCAAGTAAAACTTTGCCCAAGGCCCCCGAAAGGGTAAAGCCAGTCCTGTCAGCGTCTCTTTCATGGTTGTGGGTGTAAACGCTGGCTTGTAAAGAAAGCAGCTCTGACTGTAAGAAGCTACTAATCAATGGCTTATCAACTCTGCTTTGACAAGCTGGGACACAGAGGCTGCCTGACATAAGAGCGAGGGGCCAGCTACGTGTGACGGGGCCGGGCCACCGCCTGACCCCCCAATGCGTCTTTGCGACATTAGCGCTCATTGTCCAAACGCATATGAAAGGTCGTCATCCGGGTGGTGGGAGTTACATCAGCGCTTACATCAGAGCCAGCCTGAGTCGTGTTTACGTAACCTGGCAGTTTAGCTGATTGACCTTCGAATTTCGATAACCAAGCTGACCTTGCAGCCACATCCACTTACATTAACACTCCTAAATAACGACAACGCAGCATTGAATAACAACAAAAAAACAGTTACGCATATTTTTCAATAATCTTATCAATCTAATTTCATAGGAGATTGCACTCTTCTTTATGGCTTAAGAATGAATGATGTAAAATGTTTTTAACCCTTCCATCCATCCATCCATCCATCCATCCATCCATCACTCAGTGAGGCTTAAGTCTATCTCAAGAAGCATAGAGGCCAAGGCATGGATGTTTTTAGACAGCAGGAGGAAACTGAAGTACCTAGAGGAGACCAATACAAACATGGGAAGAACATGCAAACTTAACAGTCAGGATTCAGATGGGACTCCAACCCCCCCAGCACTCGTATTATTTTTTGATAGCCCTGAGCCAAATAGAGGGCAACTAAGAATAACAATTTTGGGCTATGACAGATATTTCATAGGCTTGTTAGTAAAAAAAAAAAAGGCTGATTTAGGGCATTCCTAGTCCTTCAGGGTCCCGGTTTCCAGTCTGCTGTTGGCATTAAAGTCCAAAACCATTACACAGCCTGAAAATAAGCGCACAGTCTTATCGGGCTACAGACAGGGGCAGGAACATCCGGACTGAACACGGGAAGAGGGAAAGTATGGCTGACTCGAATGTGTAAGGAAGGACAGGCCGCTGTGGGGGCTGGCTGCAGATTTTATATGTATGTAATGTGGAGATCGGTGAGTCATACGGACCATTCGTCTTAAGTCTGGCTTGCATCAGTCACTTAGCAACTGGGGATATTTTTTCCCATCACTTAAAAAAAGGCACAGAATTAGAAAGCAGAATTCTTTGCTTTGTAGGGTGCAGTAGTCAAGTGAGCAGTCAGCGTTTGGGAATGGATGTCGTCGGATGACTGGGAACGACCGCCACTGGCATTGTCTCCCTCATTTTGTTTGTTAGATTTCACGTGAGCATGTATTTAGTTTGTACATGCGAATTCAGTGCCTTTGAGGTCTTCAGAAAGACAAGAACATGCCCTTTTATCAAAATGAGTTCACGATCTTTCAGCAAAACAGATCCCAGGAGTATAGCAAGCCCTCTGCATGGAGCTCCATTGTCCTGCTTTGCATTTCGTTGGTTTCCAGTATATTTTCCCACTCTAGGTGGAAGGGTGCTGATAGGTATTAAATCACTTTCTTCCTCTGTTTCTTGTTTCGTCTTGACAGTCTCAGGGTTGCTAGGCTATAGGGTATTATTTGGAAAAATACAATATACAGCAAAGGTTTTCCCTTTCGCTGCCCCCCCCCCCCCCCCATTATTTTGGTTGTGTACATGTCCAGCACACCACATCCTGGATCTCCTCCAATAAGGTGTCAGTAACTCATCTATTCGGAGGACCAAGTTGTGTTTTCTCATTTATCCACGCTTCAGGTATGTGTGTGTGGCCTTATCACCCCTCCCTGCCCCGGCGCAATGAGCACAGCTGGAGAATCAGACTACTGGCCGGAAAAGACTCCTGTCTCCTGGGACAATGCCTTGCCCCTAACAGAGAGGCCCTTAGCCGAGTTCTCATCCTCCACTCGGATCGGACGTTTGCCGCAGATGGATCAAGGACTTCCAAAAAATGTGTGCTGCGGTATCGACCGGAATACAATGAATCTCTCTGCCCGGGACGTCGTCGTAAACAGAAGAAAACACGGCGCTGGCATCACGATTTCCGAAGGCAGAGGGGCCGGTCGTCACGTGGCGTTATGAGCGATGGTTTCTGGGTAAGGACATCAGCCTGACGTCAAAGGAGCAGCCGTAACCGTTGAGCTCCTGAACGTGCCAAGCCAAGATTCGCCTGGATAAATGGCCACACCAAAGGCCACGCTGCTCTGTAAGAAACAGAAACAAAACAATATAGGCTAAGCGGAAGCCAAGGGCACTTAAGCAGGTACATGAGGAGTTCCTGTGTTTTTAGGAGGCAGCTGCAGCCAGGAGTTCCGCTGCTAGTCTTCCCCAGGGATGTTGGAGATCTGCGTTGTGTCTCAGCTGCAGAGTATGATTCGACGGCATCGGCACTTACATTCACGCTGTGTTATGTTTTTGTTTTACTTTTGTCTCCATGGCAGCCTGGGTTATAATTTTTCCCCCCTTGTTCACTTTTGCGGAAAAACGCCAGGGAACTACATGGTCTAACTTTTTCCTCCGTAGTCACTGAAAGGAAAGTGTTCAGATGGACACATACGTGCTTTAAAAACTGAAGCACCTCAATTGGTTAGGAGCAGAGCGCCATATCCCACAATACACTGAGCCCCGGAGCCCACAATGAACAACCCAAGCCCCTGGGTTTATGAAAACTCGGATCAGATCAACTCAAATCAAATCAAATCATTTTACTGGTCACATTCTGGTATGTGCAGGTGAGTGGAACACTTGTGTGAAGTTACACATCAGCTACCGTGGAGTAGTGCCAATAAAATAAAACAATAGGGCAAACAGGAAGTACACAAAAAACTATATTATACAGCATTGTACAGTGTGCAAATTAGAGCTTCCCTTGTAAATAACTAATAAACTTTATACCAGGAAACAGTCTGGCTTATCCAGTCTGGAAGACTTGGAGAATTCCATGCTGACATGACCAGACATGGGAACGGCACACATGCAGGACACAAGCCCCCAGCCCTAGTGCTGTGAGACCAGAGCCTCTTCTACAAGCAATAATTTATGAAGGGACACAGAGAACTGGCTCGTCGATGGACTTTCACTTTGACCGTGATCACAGCGCACACCGTGCTTTCATGAAATCAGACTCATTTTCCTTTAGTCTATAATGTTAGCAGGCTGGGGGCGGTTGGAAGGTGGGGGGGTTGACCTTTAGTCCCCATAGATTTTTTCTCCCAACTTCTTTCTTTCTTTCTTTCTTTCTTTCTTTCTTTCTTTCTTTCTTTCTTTCTTTCTTTCTAAATGATGTCATTATGGATTTCTGTGAAAGACCCTCTATAATAATAAATTGAATTGGATTCAACTGAATAGCAGGACTCTTGATCTGGATCGAGACAGGAGGTCAGTCTAGGCCACGTAGTGGTTGGGTATGAAGTGGGGGGGGGGGGGTTTGTGCCTGGGGCCAGAGAGCTGCAGGGCATTGTGGGTATGGGGGGCTGACAGCTGACAGAAGGCCACAAATGGTGCGTTCATGCTAAATGCTAACATAAAGACACCACACAAGGGAACGCGACCGACCAACCAACCGGCCGAGTAAATAAACAGGTTCCTGAGTCACCTGGTGATCAGCAGCGGGCCGACGCCCAGACCACAGGCAAGGAGCCTTGCCACTAACGGGACAGGCTGCTGTAGGCATGTGGATGGGTGTAGGTGTGAAGTGGCTGGAAAACGAGTGACATGGGGGAGGCGTTGAACCAGCTGAGCACAAGATTAGCAGCACAGGGTGTGTGTGTGTGTGTGTGTGTGTGCGTGTGTGTGTGTGTGTGTGTGGGAGGGGGGGTTGGTACAAGTGAAATGCTCAGAATATCTTTCCTAACACACGTAGATACAAGCTGTCTGCAGCAAACAGGTAACATACGACATCCAGTTTAATCAGGTCATCCCAGTGAATGAGTGGCTTCCCAAGCAGATATTTCTTTTTTTGTTTGTTATACAACAATTATTATTATTTTTCAGCAAGTTTATTTCAGTGCTGCAAACATTATATCACAATCAGAAGTATTTTGAGTCGTTTAATGACATGTTTTTAGACCTCGGCAAAAAAAAAAAAAAAGAGAGAGAGAGTATCTAAACAGTTTTGCACAAGCCTGTTGACTTTCTGAAACGTGAAAAAAAATGCAAGGTACACTTTGCACTAATTTAGTTTTAACTTGCAGCCTGTTAGCCACAATATGTAAGTGTGCAGGACCTTCTAAAGGTGCAAATAAGGTAACAGAATACTGAAGCTTATAGGCAAGAGATGCTCACCTGATGAAATCCTCTCACTATGCACTATTATCAAGTTAACAAGCAAACCAGCGACCATGTGATTCGACTGGATTACTTATTTGCATGCAAAGTGTTTGTCATGGACTGCAGGTTGGCTCGTTGGTAGCGCCTGTACCATTCTACCTCCTGGTTAGGGGTTTGGAATGCGCCCAGCGTGTGTGAAGTTTGCATGTTCTCCCTCTTTCATAGGTTCTCTCAGTCTTGTCCAAAAAAACGTGCAGATATGTCTGTTGGTGTCTCTAAACTGGCAAGAGTCCATCCTGTCCATATCTCTTGTACTCAAAGTCTAAATTGTCTTCAGCCGTCAACTTCAGGTACATGACGCATGGAGTCAATAACTGAGCTGTAGTGCTGTTTTTGTCGGTCACAGTACAAATGAGAAGACATAAATAAAATTTTAATATTGAGACATGACTTTTTAAGACATGAACATTAAAACGTAGGACATAGAGAGACAGTTAAGCACCTAATTAGTGGGGGAATTTGGCTTGTAGATTGGCATTGAAGCAGAATATGCAATAAACAAATAACTAGATACTTATTATCAGGACTTCTGATCACGGGAATCCAGGCTCATCCTAAGCCTATAGCGGGTTAGTTTTCCAGAAAATGGATGCTTAGGGTGTTAATTGTGACTCTTCTGCTTTGCTTGCAAACTCTGTGTTGTAATTTGACTAAAGCTACGCTCCATTCCACTCTTAATTAATTGCTTGTTGGTCTCTGGTGAGTGGCAGGTAATTAGCACCTGTGTGAGCCTCGAGTATCTGGATAAGTGCAGGTGCGTGCGGCGTGGAAGAGTGTGTGGGTTTGCGTGCGTTTGTTGGGTGAGGTGAACTAGACTGAAAAATGGTGGTGTTACGTTTCCCTGTTTTTTCTCGACTTAACCAACAGGCCCGTTTGGGGATCTGAGGGACCTGTCAGGGAATGTGGGTCAGTGTCTGAGGCAGGGAAATCCTGGGTGGGGGGAAGGAGTGTTTTTGAATTGGATGTGTAACCCCAAATATTTAATTTGGCTCCATGTCCCCCACCCAAAAGTAAAATGGACCTTTGCATTTAAATTTTGAAATTGCTCTCCCCCCTCCCCAAATATCAAACTGTCTTCTATGGCCTTGGTAGGGAGGGGGGGTGAATCACTTCTTTTTTTGGCCTCCCCCCATGATTTTTTATTGAACGGCACAACGTCATGAGAAGTTCCTTGACATTTCATTTTTCTGCGTCGGGAAGGTCGTTAGTGTCTTCTTATTTAAAATGCCCTGCATGTCATGTCCTTGCCAATTAAAAAATTAATTAAAAATCAGGCTTTACTTTTTAAATGTCACTTGGCGTCTTGCAAACATAATTTAATCCTGGCTGGTCATGATCTGCTGAGGTCACATAGCAGAGGCTGCTTTTCGGACCATGTTTCCTTTTGTACCCAAAAGTGACAGATTTTTTCTCCTTATCCATGGATTATAATGACTTCACTTATCCTAGGTGGTAAATCTATGTTGTGGACAACATATTATGGACTCCCAGCCGTAGTACATGTTTTGTTTTGATAATTACCCACAGTTTTTGATTTATGGTTTGAAATCTCCAACTAAATTGTCAAGCAAGGCCAAAAAATGTCTTGTTTTTTTGCTAAGCTGAGGAATGAAGTTTCCAGCCTGCAGTGAGGCAGGATTAAGTGCTTTGGGGTAACAGTGCTAGGGAAAATACATTTGGTTGGCTTTTGCCTTTCAGTCATAATTCAGCATCACGTCCTTGACAACAAATATCACTTGTGCTTGCGAGGCCCACCTGAATGTATTCCGGTACAAACGGTCTCTGTCTCCCGTCGATTACCGCAGTGGGAGGGGTATTTCTTCCCAGATGTGTGTCCGAATGCTTTTTCGAAACTCGAGATCGACACCGAGACCACAAGCCTGCTATGCGCTTAAGTCGGAGTGAGATTTCCTCTGTATTACACGGATAGGAATGCAACAATGTCAGTCACAATCAGGGGTGTTTTTATTCCGTAACCAAGCTCCGGAGTCTGTGAGGTGGTTGTGGAAGTGTTATCAACTTAACCCCATAAAAAAACAAGCATATATCCAGCCGCCCTGTTGGTTCATGTAATCCGGTTTAGTCGAGTTTCAGCCTCAGACTGATGCCAGCCAAGCTGGGGACAAACATCCATTATGAAGTATAATTGAGGCAGAACCGCTTTCATAAAACAAGCTGTACAAGATGGGTTGATCTGACTGCATTGGTGGCCGATGAGCAGACAGGCGTGAACGCAGAGCGCAAGACGCCTGACATGTATTTTCCAATCACGACCTGGAAACAAGCCCTGTATTTTATGCCCTTTCATTCAATTTTATTTGTGCACATTTTTTCTAAGAACCCAAACAGTACCTAAACTCCATCCATTCATTATCCATATATAAACGTTTATGGGAGAGACACAGGTTTCCTGGGAGAATTCGTCCATCCACCCATCCGCCTGTACTTTTCACGGACAGGTTCACAGTTAACCTGGCGTCCGTTGCAGGCGGCACGGGTCGCAAGACAGGAGTCACTTTTTGGGGTCTACTGGGCCATACACATGCTGAAACTGGAGTACCTTCGTCACACAAACTACAGGTAGAAGTGGAGGACAAAGATGAACTTCAGACACCAAAGCCAGGAGAGGGAATCAGATGCACAAAACAGGACTGAGCCACAGCTGAGTAGAAAAATAATAAAAGTGATGTTTGATTTATTCCTGGGAAAAAATACAAACAAGTACAAGAAATGCCATTTATGACAAATGATGAAGCCCCAAATGAATAAAATTACAGGGATGGAATTCTGCAAAGCCTGCTTCACTGACAGTGCAGGCCGTACTCACATCCCACCCCCACACTTCCCCCGCTGACCTTATATAAACCTCACCACAGCCGGCCCACACGGGACGAGCTGGGTTTCGGTACCTGATGTCTGAAGTGCTCTGCAGAACATGACGTGATCAAGCCCCACTCCTCTGCTAGACAGAAGAGATAACGCAACGGGAAGGTCTTTAGCAGCCCTGGATTATTGAACTTTACGAGCCGATTCATTTCAGGACTCCACAGTGGCATCTGCTTCTGCGTTCGGGAATGAGTCATCAGCCTATCGCTGATGGGGGAACAGGGTGGCTTACGAGTACGAGAATTCTGAACTTACGTTATAAAAATCTAATTATGCCGAATTCCTGACCTCGCTGTGTCAGAGACGCAGATATCAAACCATCTCTATACCCACACATATAGTACAGACAGTCTCTGTCAGCACCTATCTGTCCATGCAGTGTGGTATGAGGCTTACAGACACCCCATTGCCGGTGACGTCCATCCTCATTTACCTCATGGTCGACAGCATTCTCAGAGCAGAGTACAGCACATTCTCCTGCTGCCTGGGGCTATACAAAGAGTAATGTGCATTGATGGGCCACAACTTCATTTTTTTTCCACCTGTAGCCCATACACATCTTTAAAAATCACTGGTGTGTTATGTCCATGGGTAGTCTTGCAATGAGATTGTTAAAAAATATATCAGGACCAAAATACAGCACAGTGCACTTTCTGTGCAACTGGAAGAAGCGCACATTTAATGGGAAGCCGAAAAACGGCACTGGTGTGATATGGATGCAGTTTGGACTGGTGGGAGACCTTCTACTGTCACGTGTCCAGCTGTGACAACAGCTGCCGGCTGAGATGCATTCCTCTGTAGCAGGGAGGTGGACATTCCTGGAAGGTGACATCAGGTGGACATCGGCACAGCTGCAGGTGTCGCTGTTCCCACCACACCCGTGCGCGGGATTCCCTAATGAATCACGTGACTGGGCGAGAGGCTCAGGAATACGAGACGTCCTTAAGGCAGGGAGGGAGACTGAATTCGGGAAGGCGATTGAGGATGGTGTGTTAATGTAGGAACCAAATGCCAGGAGCCAGTTAGAACCAATCCCCCTGTAGTCAGAGCCACTGATGGTATTTCCAGAAAATGACCTCACACAATGGCCCTCTACCCATTCTTCCAGGAAGCAATCGTGTTGAAGTGGAGGTGTTCAGAGACAGCCAGGAATAACACTTTTCACAGCGAGAGGCAAAATGAAAATGATGTTGGGAGTGGGTGAGGGGGCCTCGAGGTGCTGGGATCTTTGTGTGTTCAGCAGAGGCACTGGATCTCGCCGGCTTCGGTTCTGCGTGGTGCCGGTCGCCCGCGAAGTGTTCTGAGAAAGCACAACATGATGTAGGTGGAGAGAAATGTCCAAGTAGCGGCGTGTTTTTCGAAATCTCAATGACTCTGGGCTGTTCAGCGCCAGCAACTTTGGGCCCGACCTGCTGGGAACGTGTCATCGGTTCCACTGGGGATGTGGAACCAGACCAGAAAGGCAACATTTCCAAATCTCCAGAACAGGAACACTTGAATAGAGTATAGAACAGTTGTACTTTGTTCATCCCTGTGTGAAAATTGGGTACTTTTTCCCACATTCCATGTCTTGCACACATTGACACAGACAAGTTTGTATTTAGAGGTGAAAGCAAGCCTTTGGTTCAAAGATCCAAATCACCCAGCTTCCTGAAGCACTGGGATTAAGGGCCTGCCACGGGGGCCCAGCTGCTGTGATACGGGGTTCCAACTCACGACCCTCCTAGCACAGATCTCTGAGTCGCTAAGCTATTCATTACTCCCTAAGAGAGATAAATTCATACGTCATAAAATCTTGAGCTTTCTGTAAAACTGTAAGCTAGAGTATATAATTCTGTGATGTAACGCTCACAGTCCTCAATATTTCTGCAGCTTCCTCGCTTTGAGCTTCTGATATTCCCAGTTCTGAGAGAAGATGAAATAAAAGGAATTGGACCAAGACAGCCTGGCAAATAGCTGGTTGCCTGGAAGATTCTGATAGGGTGAGAGAGAGAGAGAGAGAGAGAGAGAGAGAGAGAGAAAGTCACGGCATAAGAGGAACCTCAAGACTCTGCAGGGGCCAACCAAATGCCCCAGGTGAGAAGGCTTAGTCTACCACACCTACTGGATTTTAATCCTGATGGAGCTGTGTGACTTAAGGTTTTTTCAAGGACATGAGACTTGCTAAACTTTTATATTTTTTCACAACCTCCAACTTCATGAGGCTTGGCCTCGGCAAGCCAGTGCTTCTCAGTACAAAATCGCGGCCCTTATACAAACAAGCAGAGGGATTAGCAGGTTGGCCTGGAGGGCATAGATCTGCATCACCTACTGGTGCTTCTCCAGTAACCTCTGCATTTCACTGAGCCATTGATGTGGAAACATGAGAGAAGAGCCTAATAAAAAGCTGACATTATGTTTTCAAGATCCAGCTGGGGAGAGGCAGCAAACAGGGCTGCGCTTAATACATTCACAGGTTGCGGGTTCTAGACCCACAATGGACCTGCCCTAGTTTTGAGTCAGGTATAGATATTAACCTCGCAGCTTTAAACCAATCATTAACATAATATACGGGCATGCCAAGCCATGATATGATCTTAAAACATTTCATGGGTGCTACAGGAGTGCATTATGTTCAATAGAACTTCAGACCTATTGGGTCGTGGGCTCAAATTCACATCTATAAATTGCCCTGTAGTACAGTATGTGCACCCTAGTCCCACAAAAGCAGTTATGGGTGGATGAATGGATGGATGATCTGTCCTATCATTTGCAATCAGGAGTGAAGTTTCATCAGCTTTCCCATCTAGTTCAGACTTGACTGGGCCTTGGTGTCCAGAACACGCCCCTCTGTCGATACGCCATGTGGGCATGGGTACGGGCACGCCATGTGCTCCCGGCAGAGGCCAGAACAGGCTCATTTGACGCATAAATTAACTTCATTGCTGAATGATTTCAGGCCGGCTTGTTTCGTGGGGCGTGAAGGCACCTCATTCACAGGCGACTCATTCATTGACGTGCCAATCCCTTCTCTGCATAAGGTTGCGCGCACACACACACAGACACACACACACACGCACACACACACACACACACACAGCCCTAACCTTAACCATAAGTAACCAACCAAAATACAAGACTTTTGGCACTTTTACTTTTTTGATTGCATTCACAGATTTTTATAATACTGAGGGGGACCTGAAGAAGTGTCCCCAAAAGTAAGGAAGTTTCAGGTTTTAGTGCACTTTGGGGACATTTTGGTTCGTTTTTTGATTGCATTCACAGATCTTTGTGGGGACCTGAAACACAGACACACCCCATACTGATCCAAAGTCCACCTTCCACTCCACAGTCACGCCGCTCCAGACCTTCACGGCTGATTCTGACATTGTGGTCTGTGTCTAGATGCCTCATTTTCCCCAGGATTCATGTTCTCATTGCTTCTCCCAGGAAACACCAGCTTACAGTGTGTGTGTGTGGGGCGGGGGCTTAAGCACGGTGATCTCTGTGGATAGGATGGGGGAAATTCATGTGCAGGATTATAGGTCTCTCTTGAGACAAGGAAAGGGTAAACAAGATCTGAACGTCATCTAGGCACGCTGGGGTTATGCCAGGGCTGTTGTGAGGCTCAGCTGGTTAGGGCTATGTGCCAAGTGATCAGATGGTCGGCAGTTCGAATCCCAGAACCACATAATTCAGGGAAGGGCCCTCAATCACCAAATGTTTCTAGCGTGTTGCGTGCCTGCTGGTCCTGCACCCCAAGCCTCGCTCTCACCTCATGTGCATTCCATGCATTCCAATGTGCCTGTATTTGTGCAAATGGAAAATAAAGCATGATGTCATGGGTGGAGTGGAGGGGTGTGGTTGTAGCCTGTCCCAGGCTGGAGTACACCCTGGATGGGATGCCAGACTGTCCAGGGCACCTGCCGCCTAGGTAAGAAAGATAAATCTGTTAAAAAGCGTAGTTTGTCAAACCACTTGCAGTCCTTTCTCAGGTGCCATATCCATCCTACGCGTCATCTCTGTTGCGCCTCCTAGAGCCAATAAGGATATTTGCACACAAAAGAAATGACTTTATTGAATGGTGACGTAGGTACCGACATGTTAATTGGGTGGTTAGGATGCATATCAGGAGACATGGACATGTATCGGGGCGTCATCCTTAAATAGCTATATGCATCTGGGAGTACTGGAATAGCCAGTCTTCAAAGCAGATGGAAAACTGTTACTTTGGGAGGTTCTGTTCCATTACAACAGTGCTGCCTGGTACCTGACGGCACACTGGGGATTAGCCTTTTCAGCAGCGACCTGTCACGTCCGTCATGTAGCAAACGAGCATTCTGGTTTGTATCTGGATGACGCGTGGCATGTATCTTGCTCAACACGTTACGACACGTTTCCCCAAGTACGTCACAAACCATCGCTGCCGTCTGGTTCCTTTGTGCAGTTTAGATAATTGGCTCAGCGCACTTTGGTTAATGACAAAATCAAAATATAGTGCAATGTAAAAAAAAAAATGTGCAATTCATTAGTATTTGTCTTTGCTCAGAGAAGAGTCCGTTAACCGTGTTGTCCTTGGCATTAAGCGCAGGTTCTAAACTTTCCAAAATATTAGTTTTGGATGAGTTTAACTAAATTTCATTAGGTTTCTTGTTTCGCCTTGTCCTGCGTGTGCTCTAAAAAAAGGCTAACACCCCAGGAGAAAACATTAAGGACTGGAGTTTTGAAGGTTGTTATTATAAAGATGAATGTTTTTAAGAAGACTTCCTATCTGGGCAGCTGTCAGATCGAGTGACAGGATTTTTAATCTGCTTTTTATTTTTATTCTCAAAAAAAAGTGAGTAATGTAATTTCACTTTGCTTTTCCTAACCTTGGGGGGTGGGGGTCATCAGTGTAATGATCCTTGGGAAAATGGGCCAATTTACTGAATCTGGGGGCAGATTAATGTCACGTTGCATGTTTAGGGTGTGAAACCATGTGACTGAGAGAAAGTTGGACAGATAGAAGCTTCTCTTATGTTTTTTCTCGATTAAAGTGCTTCATTTTCTTGCTAGCGTAGCACGATTAGCTGATGCCATCGTCTATTCTCCTGATTTCGAAACCATTTCTTTTTCATAACACGGTAGCTCCAGAGCACCATGCGGGTAGAAAAATCTATAAGACAGGAGAGGACAGGAACAAATAGGGTGAAAATGTAGGGAGACAGAAAACCCAGGGGTCAAAGGTCAACTGGCCATCCCTCCTAGGATATGCTAACCATGTAGATTCAACTGGATGCTCAACATCAAGCATGAAGGAGAAGAAACACCGTAACAAAGGATACAGCTGTAATAACAAATATAAGTGAGTCAAATGCAACATAGCAACAAAACATAGCAGAAAAGCAACTGCATGAAGGGAGTGAATCTAGAAGATGAAAGGGCACAATAATGTGAGATGAAAGGGTAAGACTACAGTACTAATACCCATCACGATACTCAAATATGTCACACAAAGCATATTTTGCTTGGTGCAAGTTAGAATGTCTCCTCCTAATGCTTGTTCCCCTAGTGGTTGAATACTGTTGCACAATCGTGTATCATAAATCAGTTTAAGTTCTCATTTAAAGGACAGTTTGTTCCTTTCATGGGTTTAACCCATAAACAATATATCCTCCTGCTTACATCTTGGTGTAATGCTTTCAGGTCTGAGTACTCATCTGGTGTCACTCGGATAAATATTCCCAGAAAAAAAGATGCCGTTTACCCCTGATAGTCGTAAAAATCATATACTGCGTGTTTTTCATAGACCATTAAATGTTTCTTTCTAATTGTTCGAAGGAATTTTGATTGTTCAAAGAGCGTTAGAACGCTGAGAAAGTCACAAATGGGGAATTAATGAGCTGTTCTACTTATGCTACATAGACTTGTTCCAGCTGTAAATCTGAGGTAGCTTCTCCACACAGAATTTCCATCAGATCAGGGTCTATCAGAGATGGAACCTCTAATCTTTTTGCCAACGTTATGAATGTTGTATGAATCCACATATTTTATTTAAATAACATGTCATAAAAAACCCTGTACAGATGCTCCCTGGGTTACGATGCTTTGCGTCACGATATTTTGGTATGATAATTTTGTAATATGTTAATTATTTTGTTCAACTGTAGGCTAATGTAAGTGTTCTAAACATGTTTAAGGTAGGCTAGGCTAGGCTATGATGTTTGCTAGCTTAGGTGTGCTATATTAAAATGCATTTTTGCCTTACGATATTTTCACCTTACGATAGGTTTATCGGAACGTAACCCCATCGTAACCCTGTATTTTAAAAGAATACAAACCCTTAATGATGTTTCTTTGGAAACAATGGTGATCATATAGATATAAAAGCAAGGAAAATGCTTGGCATGGATACAAAATACATCCAGCCTTCGCACAGGAGTGCATGTGAAGTACCAGGTAACAGTGAAGCCTGGGACTGATGTCAGGAACGACATAGCGCAGGGAAAGGGAGAGCAGAAATTCCTTACTATATAGAATCACCTATACTGAACAAAAATATAAACGCAACACTCTTGTTTCTGCTCCCATTTTTCATGAGATGGACTTAAAGACCTACAATTCATTCCAGATACACAATATTACCATTTCTCTCAAACATTTCTCACAAATCAGTCTAAATGTGTGATAGTGAGCACTTCTGCTTTGCTGAGATAATCCATCCCACCTCACAGGTGTGCCACATCAAGATGCTGATCTGACATCATGGGTAGTGCACAGGTGTACCTTATACTGCCCACAATAAAAGGCCACCCTGGAATGTGCAGTTTTTTGCTTTATTGGGGGTCTGGGGACTCAGAACCGGTCAGTATCTGGTGTGACCACCATTTGCCTCATGCAATGCAACACATCTTCTTCGCATAGAGTTTATCAGATTGTCAATTGTGGCCTGTGGAATGTTGGTCCACTCCTCTTCAATGGCTGTGCGAAGTTGTTGGATATTAGTGGGAACTGGTACACGCTGTCGTATACGCCGGTCAAGCACATCCCAAACATGCTCAACGGGTGACATGTCCGGTGAGTATGCTGGCCATGCAAGAACTGGGACATTTTCAGCTTCCAAGAACTGATCCTTGCAACATGGGGCCGTGCATTATCTGTCTGAGTGGCTGGTCTCAGACGATCTTGGAGGTGAACCTGCTGGATGTGGAGGTCCTGGGCTGGTGTGGTTACACGTGGTCTGCGGTTGTGAGGCCGGTTGGATGTACTGCCATATTCTCTGAAACGCCTTTGGAGACGGCTTATGGTTGAGAAATGAACATTCAATGCACGAGCAACAGATCTGGTTGACATTCCTGCTGTCAGCATGCCAATTGCACGCTCCCTCAATGCTTGTGGCATCTGTGGCATTTTGCTGTGAGACAAAACTGCACATTCCAGGGTGGCCTTTTATTGTGGGCAGTATAAGGTACACCTGTGCACTACCCATGATGTCAGATCAGCATCTTGATGTGGCACACCTGTGAGGTGGGATGGATTATCTCAGCAAAGCAGAAGTGCTCACTATCACACATTTAGACTGATTTGTGAGAAATGTTTGAGAGAAATGGTAATATTGTGTATCTGGAATGAATTGTAGATCTTTAAGTCCATCTCATGAAAAATGGGAGCAAAAACAAAAGTGTTGCGTTTATATTTTTGTTCAGTGTATTTACCTAACTGCATGTTTTTCGTCTATACGGGGAAAACTCCAAATACCTGGAAGAAACCCATGCAAACACAGAAGGAGCATGCAAACTTGACACCACCCCCCCCCCCCGAGCCTAGAGGTGTACAGTGCTGCCAACACTGTGATACTAAATAAAACCTTCACATGCAAATACATGCATTTCACCCAACACCTTAAAAGTCAATAAAAGGGCAGACAAATAACTGAGGTCGACATGCAACAAGTACGAACCAGATAATAAAGTTTTCTGACCCTAGATGGCAAACGTATAGTTGGATTTCCTGCTGTAAACACCATCTTCCATAAAATGGGAGAAAACTGCAAAATGTCAACATTTGCTTGGCAATTGGAGCCAAACATCTGAGACAATATTTATAGTTTGTGTGGTGGAATCTTCAGCTCCTCATGGGCCCGGGGGGGGAGGGGGGGGCTTCAATGTGCTCACTGAATTATGTGTTTTCTATTTATTAAACTCGTGGGTGCATCACATGGCATTAACCTACGGTGAAGATAGACCTTCACTTTCAACAGCAAAACCACAGTCGGGTTTCACTCGCACGATAAAGACTGCAATCGACACGGTGACAAATTGCGACATAGCTAGACGTCGGGGGAGGGAGGGGGGCCACAACCGGCCTCATTTTTTTTTTCTGCTCGCCCCTTTTTTTTCCGTTCTTACTTTGAAGGACGTGGGTGTCTCTTCATAGAAGTGCGACAGCCCTCTGATTTAATGCCAGATGGAGTGGAGCTTCCGGCCGTGGCCCGCGCAGCCCCCCAAAAACCCGGCAGCTGGTGATGTCACACCACACTGGCACCCTTGGGGGAATTCCGCGGACTGCGGCACCCGGCTGTGAATTCGTCGGGGGAGGGCGGGGAGGGGAGGGGGACTCTGTAGCTGGAAATTCACAGGTTGCCTGTGACACGTTAGCCACTTGCCTCTCTAAGTAGCAGGGAACCTTGGGTATTTAATTTTGTGTTATTTTTTTATAATTCGTCTATCTAAATGTGCACTCATGGGGAACGAAATGGGGCCAAACCCAAAATTGCAAAACATGAAGTTTTTAATGGTCTCAACGGGGTGACACAGTGGCACAGTGCTTAGCACTGTTACCTCACACCTTGGGTTTGTGGGTTTGAGTCTCTGCCCAGGTGCCTTGTGTGTAGAATTTTAAAAAAAGCACGCTGAAGTTACTTGCAGTTACCAAATTATGCATGCTTGAGGGAATAAAGTGTGCATGTGCCCTGTGATGGGTTGGCACCCTGGCCTGGATTGTTCCCTGCCTTGTGCCCTGTGATGGGTTGGCACCCTGACCTGGATTGTTCCCTGCCTTGTGCCCTGTGATGGGTTGGCACCCTGGCCTGGATTGTTCCCTGCCTTGTGCCCTGTGATGGGTTGGCACCCTGACCTGGATTGTTCCCTGCCTTGTGCCCTGTGATGGGTTGGCACCCTGGCCTGGATTGTTCCCTGCCTTGTGCCCTTGGGCTCTGGACCTCCTGCAGTGCTGAATAGGACAAGTGGTTACAGACAGTGGTCTCAACAGCAAATTGGCAGAAGATATTTTGGAAATTTTTGAACACTCAAACATGTGTTTGTTTGAATTTTATATCGAACATTTAAATCTTTTCATCAATTCATCTTTGCATACAAGAAGACTATGTAAGTGAATTTCACTGTTTCCAGCTTTTCCCACTGCAGTTCACTGCAGCAGAGATCAGCGATGAGCTAATGGCACCAGAAGGTGCAGGAGTAGGTTCTTTTAGTTCCTGATAATTATCTGACCAATGATTTGTCAATAAGGTCAATATTTTGCAGTGTTGGGTTTGGCCCATAATTTTGCCCAGTAGACTACCAGCAGTGTACAGTTATCTATTTTGCCAATGTTTTTATCCAAACTAATTTACTTTTGAGATAATTGGGCCACACAGTCAGTGATGATGCTTCATTTGCCAAATATACAAGTATGACTACAGGTACAATGGAAGGTTTTCTTTTGCCGAGTTCCCATCTTGTACTCCTTTAAGACACACAAACACACACATAAGAACAAGATAGAGTGAAGCTTGGGGTCTGAGCACAGGGTCAGCCAATTATCTGACCCCCCACCAGAACATTTCGGGGGAGGGGACGGTTAAGGGCCTTGCTCAAGTATGCAACGGAGATGTGACTCTTCTGCCAAGGCTTGGGCTCAAACTGGCGACCAACTGTCGTTTCAGCAACTGGGAGCTAAGGGTTGTTTCTCAAGGACTGAATGGTGAAATCACTCTGCTGACCCCAAGATATGAACTAGCAACCTTCTGATCACACTCACAAAGTCCTAACTGGGTGAGCCACACATGGACACAATATCTATATCTGCTACACTGCATTACACAAGCGTTCCTCAGGAGATTAGAGCAATGACGCTCATGGACACCCCTCAGCTGGCTAGCCCTGTGCTAAAGCTAAGGACTTAGTGCTGAGAAAACCACGTCATCGCCATAGTGACCAAATCTTGACACAAGCTTGGCTAATTGCGTCAGTTTGGAGGTGCTAAACGGCTTTCACACAGTGCCATTTAGTGCAGCCGCTACTTCTGGCTAAAGCCCCGTTTAAGTATTTGCTCCACAGCAGGGTGGGCGCATCTTGTTTTTACAAACCCTGTGTCTGAGCCTTTTAAGCCTAAGGGGCTCCTAACCCTGCAGAGTGTCCCACTTTCACCAGTGTTTACACCGCAGAATGTCCTGAGAAAAGATGGTGAGCTGCACTCAACTGGCTTAATAATAAAACAGAAACCAAAACAGATTTGGCGTGACGGTGCAGCATTTTGCAGAAAATGCTGCGAAAAGTCTTGTGTTTGCCGGATGGTTGCACTGCGTGGGTAGAGCCTTTCTGCAATTAAACAAGCGTCTCCATTTGTTGGCTATATATAGTAATGGGCTACCTGTGACCGGAGAAAAAAGGTCAAATTACAACAGTATGGCTGTCTAGACAGGATGGTGGAATTCACAGCTGGGTAGGACTTGAGGCTTCTGGCCCGATACGGCCGAGGTACCGAATGGAAACCGGAGTTGTCTGTGGACTGAACCCACCCTGGAATCTGAGGACAATTGGACATGCCAGTTATGCGATCGCAGCTGCTCTGTATGTGAGTTCCTAGCTTGGACAGACTGACGGCTCTCAGATACATCAGCTAGGAGATTCATCTCTCTCTCTCTCTCTCGCTCTCTCTCTCTCTTTCTCTGCCACCTGGCTATGAACCATATGTGTCCAATCAGCTGGAACATGCTGTCCTGAGGCATTACAGGCATTAGATCCAAGAAATTAATGACAAAATCGTGGAAAGCATGGCTTACATTCAACTCTTTGTATTTATAGAATGATACTACCAGCAATATCAATGTTATGAATGACTTCCGTTCTCTAAGTCTGAATTTAAGTTGAATTTGTAGATAAGTCAGATAAATAATAATACAGTACAAAATATTAATAATAAAAGTAATAAAGTATTGTATTGTACTGTACCTCGAGCTGACGAACCCCTGAAGCCATGCAATGTCTTTCACGGGTGTCACAGAGTACTGTGTCCATTCATTATTACAAACCATCATATATAACTCCCATTTTTATGTTATATGCTTTATGGCAGTATGACATGCATAGAAATTGAATCGGAATCAGGTTTATTGAACCAGAATCAGATAGTTTTAAAAGATTTAGACATAACAGAAAGATGATGACGTATGTCCTCATAAAGGGTCTGAAGTTATGTAACATATTTTTGAGACAGAGAGGAGGGGTCATCGCAAACACCGTTCAATTTGAGTCTGGTTCGTAGCAGACAGATTTGTGATAAGTGATTCCTTAAGGTCAAGTTGAGACTATTTTTGTCGAGATAAACGCTGTAGTGCGAAGGAGTATCATTTGTCACAGGCAAGGATTACAGGCCTACAATAATAAATCTGCCTATGAAAATATCCATCCATCTTTTAGCCACTCATCCTGGTCAGGGTCAGCTGGAGGTAGCACAGGGCGTGAGGCTGGGGTGCATCCCAGAGGCTCCAGGCACGAAACCGTCTCCTGTGTATTCATGGCCATTGAAATTGTGTATTATTTACATATTTGAAATGCTTGAAAAAAGCCGAGTGTATCATTCAGTGTTATGACTAGAATGTCTTATCAAAACAAAGGCTAATTTAATAGATTGAAGCAGCTAGCTTGGATAATTGTAATGCCTACAAACACCCCCCCCCCACTGGTCAACAAATCTCACAATAGCTTCCCTGAGTAGGAGAGCTCCCCACCTCCCCCTCCTGCGTTTAGAGAGATTTAGTAACTTTCCTACTGAGAATCAAAACATAGAGAAAGAAACAAATTTGAAACTGAATCTGGAGCGATTTGAAAATAACATCCATAAAAATGCCATCCATCCATTCTCTGTAACCATTTCACCTATACAGGTTCATAGGGGGTCTGCAGCAAATCCCAACCACTGCTAATCACTGCACCACGGTGCTACATATAAATGGACATTGTGGACGAAAGATTGGGATGGATGAAACTGACAAGACACTAGAGGAGACACTGTGTCGTTGGTGACAGCACTGCCCTCAGCTGCCAGCTACACCCGGCAAAGCCTTAGAGGAGACTTCCTGTGGGTGATGTCTTCATTGCGGCCTCCTGGGCTGTCATCCTCGCAGGGGGACAGATCAGCAGGGAGCCGTGTTTCGTGATGATTCACAGCTCGTTAGGATTCCATCACCAGTCAGCATCACTGACTCATAACGAACCCGAGGACAGTGGAACCCCTGTTCCACGCTCGCTTCACCCGGCGACATCGTTCAAGCCCCGGTGCCCGAGCATCTGTTTCTCCGGCTGGGGTAGCGCTCCCTAGACAAGGCCCACATGTCAGCCTGCCCGTCCAGCCACAGCTGGACCTGTCACTGATTGGTTGGTGGATGGTTCTGTTGCCGTTGTCATTAGCAACGATTCAGCAGGGGCAAAAAAATCCTTCACGCCGCCTGGCTCCAAATGGTGGGATGACATCACCAAAATAATGGGAGCGTGAGTCACAGAATGTCAGCCTTGCCTTTCAGAATAAAAGCGGCTCTCTCTTCCACCTAATCTTACCACCTGTCCCCCGCGCGAGCCCGGCGCTTCACTGTAAACTCCAAACACGTGGACTGAATGCTGGTCACGCGTACGCTCTGGTGAGTCTCCTTATGTAATGGCGATCGTTTTATGGGAACCAGGAGAAGCGACGTCTGCAGATTCTTTCTGAGAACTTTGCCCGGGAATGCTCTTACGGGCTCAGTACAAAAACACACCTCATCAGACAGAGGGAGACCGTGTTCTGTGTTTATTTAATAATACAGTCGGAGGTGAAGAAGAACATCGTAAAGTGCAGCTGATGTCACTCATAATCTCACTCATGCTTTATAAAAATATTTTTTCGCAAAACTGGCCACGGATCACTTTCCTGGCATAGGGAAGTGAAAACATCACCGTCTATGTTATCATCTTCCTGGTGTTTATGCGCTGTTATGCACGACTGGCTCCCATGAGACTTATACCTAAAAGGTATTCTTTTGTGGAAGAAGGAAAGAGTTTTCAGGATCGTACCCTCCTGAAGAGGAGAAAAGTTGTTTCATTTTGATTTATTATTATTATTATTATTACATTTTGAGGTGGTAAAAAGCATAGCCCCATACACGTGTTGGCATCTTAAATTCCTAACTGTCCTCTTTAAGGGACAAAAGGACCTAGACTGGCATGCACAGTATGAGTAAAATGACCATCTAATCTATATCGGAGAGTGTGATATCTAATCCATATCACACTATGATCTACTTCAGGTTTTACAAACTACAGACGCTTCTCTACTCACGAACAAGTTACATTCCGAACGGATGTTCGTAACTTGAAATGTTCGTAAGTCATTATTCAACATCATTTTAAGGGTATAAGCAAGTACAGAGAACTAGGATGCTGTGAGTACGCACGCTATGCTGCTGCGCGGCGGGAGAAGCGGCCAGAAGTCGTACTAGTTGGAATTGGCTCGTAGAAAAAATATCGATGTTGCGTACAGCAAACGGGAGCCAAAGGAACACAATTTCGACTTACAGTCCTCTTCGTTCGTATGTCTGAAAGTTCTTAATTTGAAAATTCGGAAGTAGAGGAGCCTCTGTACTTTAAACCTGAAAAGCTCCTGTGCTCAGCTAAATTGTTCAGTTCCTCTTGTACTTTTACTGATTTGGTTTCTTGATTGAGAGACTCATCCACATTAACATTAGTGACACCTGCATGATTATAGGAGACTGACCAATCAGCACGCAGCAAGAACCCAAGTGCAAAAGTGAAATCCAAGTCTTTTTAATTGAAACTGCTGCAATGGTAGCTTACAAACCTTGTCATAGTGTTTATCCTGATATGAATTAAGTGGTCAGTCTCAATATGAGAAGTAGGAGCAAAAATATAATGACTTCTACAAGTCAAACATTAATTTCTGAATGTCAAGAGGATGCAGAAAACCAGAATCCACACTTAAGTATAAGACGCAGGTTATCCTACTTATACGTTATATGTATATTTTATATTGCATGTATATTGTATAGTGTTTGCATGCTGTATATATTGTATGTATACTGTTTATCTTCACTGTTCTCTTATTTGGTATCTATTGTCATTCTCATTATATGATGTTTAAGGCTGAAGGGAGGTACACACACTGGTATTTCACTGTCCTTGTGCAAATGACACTAAAGCCTTTGAATTCTTGAAAAACAAAAAGGCTGGAGTGGATGTTTTGGAGGAGTGATGTCAAGAAAGCATTGAGTATAAAACAAAGTCATACATTATAGGAAAGAGGGCACAGAAACGACGGCCTGGTCCTTGCAGATCTGTAAGCTGCTTTGCTTAAGACAGAGAGCCAAGCAGGTTTTTGTATGTTTCTCAGTTTGTCTGTTCTATTCTCCAAGCGTCATACTCATTGTCCAGAAGAGCTGCAAATTTCAACCTACTGTTCTATGACATATATATATATATATATATATATGTTTAATTTATGCAGCAGGCGCTTGAGTGGATTCGAACCGGCAACCTTCAAATCACAGACACCACAGCTTAACCTGCAGAACTACACGCCACCAGCCAAACATTCACTTGACGACCTTTGAAAACAACATTCAGCTGGCCTTTATTTGTAAATAAAAGGGAGATTAGTCTGGCAATGGGAGCGCATTCTAGCATGTTCTCACTCATGGAGATTATGGTGGGTGCATTTTCTGAAATTGCTTATCCTATTCAGGGTCAGGGGAGGCCTGGAGCCTATAGGCGGAAGGCAGGGAACAACCCAGGATGGGGCACCAGCCCATTGCAGGGCACACAATTTGGTAACCCCAAATAGCTCAGCATGTTTTTGGACTGTGGTGGGAAACCCCATGATGACACTGGGCGAACATGCAAACTCCACACACAGAGAACCTTGGCAGTCACAGATACCACAGAGCTAACCACTGCACCACCACACTGCCCCTATGGTATTATTGCTACACCTAAATAAATTTACCCTTATAGATGATAGGCCTGCAGTGAATTCCAGTAGTGTGCATCCATCCACGCTTCCCAACCCATCCTTCTGTCAGCATCCCAGCGAATGAATTCCCTGTCACTGCCAGTGTCAGTCCCGTATGACACCTGTCACGACCGCGGTCGGGCGAAGCAGCGATCGTGCGGGTAGGTGCGTCAGGCGAGCGAGCAGGAACAGGCAGGCAAGCGGGATACGGGGTAAACGGGTCTTTAATCATGGAAGGGAAACCGGGGATCAGGAAACATAGCACACCGACTGACATCAATGACGGACGCAGGACTCAGGTAAGACACGGACTGAAATACACAGGACTGATTGAAAATAATCAGACACAGCTGGGTACAATCGGGAAAGAACACGTGGGTAATCCAGGGGCGTGGCACACACGAGGAGCCGACGAGCAGGGCATGACAACACCCAATCACTGATGCATTTTTTTTCCCCCAAGACTTCCAGCTTATTTTTCCAAAATATCCTGGTTCAGAAGAATTCAGGAGGCTTTGGCGTCAATTTGGTGAAAAAAAAAAAACACGTGAGCAGGAACCTTCCCAAAATACAAAAACAGAATAAAGCAGCACAGAGTTAGCAGGCTGGTCCACAGGAACAAATCCGGAGGAGCCTGAGTGGGATTCAGCAGGGATTTGAGTAATTAGATCCTTCTTTTTTAAAGAAAAAAAAAGTAAGTCATTCTAACACTGAATTACTGTGTAACACAATACTGTAATTGCAGTGAAGCAGAACTGTATTCCCTAAAGGTTGATATCAGAGATTGAAAGAGTCATCTAAATGTCACTTTGTCACAAGAGTGAAACAGAGCTTCAAGTGATTCTTTTATCAAGTAACCTGGGAGTCAGCTTGCGCTGCCTTTACATTAAACCTGCTTCTGCCATTTGTGGTTGGCGCCCCCGAGGTAGATTCTGGCAATGGTGGGGGCGGCAGGTCTCGCTCAGGGTTTGTAGTGTTTCAGGGTGCGACCGGCAACTATCACGCATTGTTTGGGTGTTAATTAGAAAACCCCTACACTTCCAAAGCTGTGGCTGAGGTCACAGACTATTAGAGGTACCCGAAGGATCCTCACGACACTTTTTTTCATGGTAATCATAAATAGAACTTTACAAGTCACAGCTGACAGCTGCCAAGTGGCTCTGCTCAGACCAATAAAGCCCAATGAAGAGATCAAATCTTTTTTTAATCCACTTAGTCTAGCAGTAGTCATGTGAAGTTCATTGTCTGGTCCCTTGCAGTTATGTCTGGGGGTAGAGGTTCAGTTTTGCCGACACTCCTGACTCACTGGCCACTTCCTTCCTGAGATCAACAGCTGCCGTTCAGTCACTCCAAGGCCTGGGGAAGAATAGCCGTCTGGCCGTCAGGTGGCATAGGAAGTCGGAGCTAAAATCGGCCACGTACACAGAGCCGTTGCACAAACAGCCTATTTTAGGATCTTACAGGAGGCTGTTAAACTAAACAAAAGGGCATTTCTTGTGCTGGGCCACTGCAGACCCTAGCACCGAGTCACTGAAAGGAGAAATGAGCAATCGTCAGGCAGGGCTGCCCTTCCCACCCACCTTCCCTCTTTGCTCTCTTTTTCTGAGAAGTATTTGAGACTTAAAGACTGTTTACATTTTCATGCCTTGACTCAGGTTATTGTTCACTTAGTAACACAGCAGAAAACACAGAAAACAGTGCATTATACACTCACACACACACACACACACACACACACACACACACAGAATACACACACACACACACATACACAGGTTTGTAATTATATCTTTGAGGGGATTCTCCATTCATTTCTATGGGGAAAATTCTAATCTCACCATGATGACCTTACCCAGCCCTAACCATAAGTAATCAAACAAAATAATTTTGACATTAAAAATTTTTTGATCGCATTCACAGACTTTTGTGGGGACCTGAAAAATGGTCCCCACAAGATAACAGGTTATTTTATCACATTGTGGGGGACATTTGGTCCCTTAAATGTAATATAAACAGTTCACACACACACACACACACACACACACACACACACACACACACAGGCATACACCCACATACCCTGACACCACAAAAACATAAACCAAGACCCAAGAAACTATCTGCAGGGTGCTGAGCATTTTCACCCCCGGGTCAGCGTCTCGTCTATTATTGCAAGTGATACCACCCCTGGATTGTGATAACTAACTGGATTATTCTGGATCTGACCGAAGAGGCCTCTGCTTGTGAGGTGAAGGTTCTGCTTTCGTCTTGACACTGTTATTTCTGTTCTGTTTCGCTTTCTTCGTTTTGCTCTCTCTTTTGATTTGAAACAGGCACTGAAGATTTTCAGAATGCCATTGTATTTATCGATTCTCTGAGAGAACAGACGGATGTTATGGGAAGATTCTGACCTGACATATAAAACATGTCCCTCTGAAAAGCTAAGTTAGAATGACTTCTTAGAGAAAAAAACAAAGAACAAAAAGTTTTTTATGATTAGATAGAACAGTTTATATATTTTTTGTTATAATGGAGGGGCTTTAAAGAGTAATTGTGGAATTTACTTCCCGAACTTGAAATGAAACTCATAGTCTTTAATCGGGTAAAGGTCAAATAGGCACAAACAAAGCTTTATAGAATAATCCGGAACTGCTGGTCAGGAATACGGACAGAGTCAGACACAGGCGAAACACACACCGAAACTAATTCTCAGACTGCTACTCGAAAGGAGAAAAGCTAGCAAAGCCGAAGGGGATAAAATATCATAACAGATGAAGAGGCACAGGAGTAAATAATGGTCTGGAAACAGGAGCAGCCCATTCAGTTCCCTCTAGTGGGTGGGGGCAAGTATGCATGGGAGCGACAATTTTACTTTGTGGGCAGATAGTAGTTTATTTCCTTATAAAGTTCTGCCACATCCATTTAGTCAACTTCTTAACCCGTATTAGTAAGCATAGGGCAGAGGAAAGACAGGAGAGTACTGTGGACAGGATGCCTGTATCAGTAAGCATAGGGCAGAGGACAGACAGGAGAGTACTGTGGACAGGATGCCTGTATCAGTAAGCATAGGGCAGAGGACAGACAGGAGAGTACTGTGGACAGGATGCCTGTATCAGTAAGCATAGGGCAGAGGACAGACAGGAGAGTACTGTGGACAGGATGCCTGTATCAGTAAGCATAGGGCAGAGGACAGACAGGAGAGTACTGTGGACAGGATGCCTGTATCAGTAAGCATAGGGCAGAGGACGGACAGGAGAGTACTGTGGACAGGATGCCTGTATCAGTAAGCATAGGGCAGAGGACAGACAGGAGAGTACTGTGGACAGGATGGCTGTATCAGTAAGCATAGGGCAGAGGACAGACAGGAGAGTACTGTGGACAGAATGCCAGCCCATCTGCAGGCACATGATATGGGTGATGTAGGGATGCCAATTCACCCAACTATGCCTTTGAGGTGCAGGGGGAAACTGGAGTATGGAACAAACACGCTCACGAAACTAAGAAAACTTACAAACTGTACACAGACAAAGGTGGAACTCAAAATCTCCTGTATTAAATTCCACGCACGCAGGGGGGTGAGCGATATAGTGGCAAACAAAAGCCATAGAGTGACGTTGCTGTCACATGCCAACAACCCCCGCCCTGCAATAGCGGCAGTGAAATTTCCCTTTAGAGAGAAGTCTCATGACTGAGCCTACAGGCCAGACTGCGGCCCGAGCTCACAGGCCAAACTGTGGCTTTCTAATTTCGGTCGCTGATGGTCAAAAGTTCCACAGAGGGAAATCAAAGCCGGAATCTCACAGATAGCCACTTTTGTCTTGGCAGTTATGTAAAAGCTCCTAAAATACCCTGACGATTCCCTGATATAATGTATTCGTTTTGCGCGTAGAGCGAAATGGAATTATCTAAACGCCCGGAAATAAGCCTTAAAAATATACAGCATAAATGGAAAGGGACGCATTGCTGAAAGACACCATATTTAGAAACAGCAGCACAGATTAGACATACCACCTCACCACCTCTAAAAACATAAAGTGATAAAGCAGTAGGTTGACCTTTTTTTGGGTAATACTGCAAAATCCCATGGCGGCTTTTAGCAATAAAGAGAACATAATGTAGATGAATAATGAGTTTTATATAATAAGGCTCTAGTCGGTGTGGTACTCTAGACCAGCTTCATTACCTCCTTCCGAGACAAAGTGAAATCGGCTGGTTAAGTCAGCACCCCCTCAGAAGATCGCTTTCCAGACGGCCCAGTGTCTTGCTTATGGAGTGAACTGGGGGGAGGGACATTTATTTAGGGGTACATTTCCCAAAAGTACAATCGCTTACTATGTAATAACTATGTTAGCAACTTACATAACTGGAACCATACAACTGAAGGGTTCTACCTATATAAGGTGCTATCAGGAGCTTTCGGGAGACGGAGAACCTGAACCTTCGGTATCTGTGTGATGCCCAAGGTCCAGATTTTGATAGACAAATTTACTGGCCCTCGTCTCCCCCGCAGTAGACAAAATCAAACACAGGACTGCGTGTGTCACGTCGCCATGCAGACCCGCAGCCAGGAATTAGCCGTGATGGGCACCTTGCATCCGCCTGGTAAAACGCCCACAGTGGCACTTAACGAAGCCAATATGTCATTATGCTGCATCCTCAGCCTGACTGTTATTGCAGAGATCCTCAGCGTGATGTCATGGTGATGACTGGCCTGGCCTGATTCCCAGTGACATTTTGCACCCATTTTAATGCAGGAAGGCCAAACGGAAACACCTCTATGATTCTTGCCAAAAGCTGTTCCCAGGGGCACCGAGAAGCATCTCCACCATCATGTTTATTTAAATTCTGTTTTTCAGAATTTTTAAGGACCTTCCACTTTCAAAACGGCTTCTTTGAATTAGTTACGACTGGCGGGGCAAATGCGCAACTTTCAGGAATTCGCCTGAGAAATTCGCTGTTAAAGTTCAACCAGCTCAGATCTGAGACCAAATGGGCTCGAGGCAGAAGACCAGGGTGGAGAAGACACAAGGACTCCATCTGATGGATCATCACTTAAGAGGAATTTTAAGCCAATTAGAGTAATTAAGTAGGGGTGACGATATACCAAGGCTTGAATAAGAAGGGGCACGACATCCACTGTTATTACTTAAGCCCTGTCTTTGGGTTGTGGGGGGTCAGTGGTTCCCCAAGGGGATTTCATGAGTCTTGCGTAGGTGACTATCCTGAGGACAGGGCTTAGCAAAGAAACCCACAGTTAAGAGCCTCAGCAGGTTAGAATACTGTGCTTATAATAGGAAGGTCATTGGTTCAACTCCCAGGGTTGACAGAGTGGTGTAACTGTTGGACCCTTGAGCAAGGCCCTTAACCCACAATTGCTCAAGAGATCAACTACCCACTCAATCGACCGCCAAGCCTTGGTCATCAACCTTCACTATTGCTACTTACCTGGCTGGAAAACTGCCCACCAGTGGACCCCCAAGACACAAGGCTAACACTGAAGCCCCCCCACCCCCCAGAACGGTATCTTGGTAACACCATTAGTCCAAAGATATGCAATTAAGTGAGCTGGTGACTCTAAATTGCCCATGGTGTGGAGAAGTGGTCATGGAAGACGACTAGATGAATAATTCATTTTGCTGAATGTACAGCATTAGTTCTGTCATTCCTGATCAGAAACTGCTGCAGCCTACAGTTAAAAAAAGAATAAATCCAAGAATTCAGCTGACAGCAGGGCAGCAGACGTTATCATTCTGAGATTTTTTATGCCCCTATGACACAGGGAATGAAACAAAAAGTTTGTTCACCACATTATGGGTTACATAAGAAGAGGCCCAACCCAGCAACATGCCCCCCTCCCTGAAGTGACTAAATTACATAGCTACTCAAGATGGTGCAAATTACCATTTAGCCCCGATGTTTAAAATACCCCCCCTGACAGGCCTCGAGGGCCCTTCAATTGTGAATAACTAGGGCAAACTACTGTCATTTTTGGACTGGACAACCCCCCCCCCATTCCTTGCTAATTAATATTCTCTAGAGTTGGTTTGTTGTCACTCTGAAAGTCAGTTTTCACATATCCAGCGTAAACGTCATGTTGAAGAACCAATTCTCTGTGCCAGGAGGCTAAAATTGGAAATGGGGATGAGAGGGACTGCAGAAGATCTTTTTTTTCCTGGCTGGTAGAAATATTCTAACCAGCACAAAATATTGTCACGACATGATCATTTTTTTTTTTATTGGACTTCCTGCAAGATAGAACAGATTAAACAGTGGAAAACAGAGATAGGATGTGATTAGGTGGAGATTGGAGCCT
Source organism: Brienomyrus brachyistius (assembly GCF_023856365.1). Lineage (NCBI taxonomy): Eukaryota > Metazoa > Chordata > Actinopteri > Osteoglossiformes > Mormyridae > Brienomyrus > Brienomyrus brachyistius. The sequence goes on along the minus strand of NC_064539.1, from coordinate 6,793,571 downwards.
TCTGAAATAGCATATTGCATAGATAGCGGTGTAAAACAGGTTTTGGAAATACACGATTTAATCTGGGGGAAAAATTTATCGTATCACCGAAACTGTACATGTGTCACTTCGTGCTTCTTGATGTGCTGCTCATTCGCATTTCTGTCTTGACTTCTCACGCGGACAGATGGGGGGTCCAAGAAAGGGCATCCTTGGGGCCCAGCTGAAGTAATTTTGTCTAAAGCCAAGCCTGTGTCCATCCGTGTTTTATTACGCTGTAAAAGAACTAGGTCATGGTGGGTCTGGAGCCTATTTCAGGAAGTGCAGGGCACAAGGCAGTGGACACCTTGGTCAGGATGGCAGTCCATCACAGGACACATAGTCGCACACATAAGGGACACTGCTTCACCTAGACATATTTTTGTACCGGCTGAGGAATACAGCACAGGCAGAGGAAATGCAAGTGGGCAGGCGGAGAACATGCAAACTCCACACACCCACTCGGACCCACAAAGCTCGGAGGACACCCATTAATCCGCCACCGACATTCCAGGAAATGTAAATTTTCCGCGAGTTCAGTCCTGTTATGTGCGTGGTAGTTTGGCGACGCAAGGGATAACTCGCTACCCGAACAATCTGCCGTTTGTGTCTTGCTAAGCATGTAGCTGGTACGCACTGCTCGAGGTGGTTTAATGAGACAAATTATTCAAGAGTGTGGGGACATCAGGAAGTGGGACCAGAATACTTATGGGGGGGGGGGGGAGTACATGTATACGACAAGTGACTGGGCCCATACCATGCAACAGAGCATGTCCTGTCATACAACTATACCATCTACAACCCCAGAATTTACAGATTTTTACTTTATTTTTTAACCATCACATCTCCTGAAGGCATTCAGCTTCCCATCTCGACGTCTTTGAGAAGCTCCATGCTGTGTTCACCTCAGTACAGACATTGGAATACAGGTCCACCACCCATTATGAGAAACGAGTCTGAATGATTCGTTCATGGATTCTGTTTGGCTATCATGACAATATTATATGTTTTAAAGTTTTTAAATTTTGCACAAGGACAGCTCTAGCTATATTGTGAAACAAAAACATTTTCTTGAAACTTTTCCTGAAAAAGTAGAGCCTCTCTACAGTATATTAAACAGGTATGCTGTGGTATATATACATCTATATATCGTATACTATGTGTTTCCTGAGATCACTGTTACCCTGAGCTAGATAAGTAATATCATACCGGATGGACAAGATAATCACTTATATATGTAAAAATGTATATATTATATATAACATATATCATACGGAGCTTCAAAACTGAGATTCTAGGCCTTTGTTCCAGTACTTGTTTATTTTTGTACCAACTGAACAGAAGCTAACAGTTTTTTTAGACTCTCGCTCGTACTTTTCTCCACACGTGGCTTGTGTTCCACCGGTGACGTACCACAAACCAACGAGCAGCGGCTACTTTTACTGCGGACTTTACACTGATGACGGCATTTAGCCAGGGAGTCAGGAAAAACTCCTTCTGGCGGAACTGGGTATCCAATATAAATTGTTACTGTGTAAAAAAAAATCAGCAAAATGTCATCTATTGTGTACGATGCGTCACGGGGCTTTTGCGCGCTGTGTGTCCCGTGTGGTTTATCGTCCAGCCACAGTAAACAAACAGCGCTTCTTCTTCTTACGGTGGGGAGATGGGGGTCGAATTTTAAACAGCAGAATGGCTATTTTGAGTTATAAAAGGCAATAAAGGTAGCTAAGGGGGAAACATGAGTGGATTGAGGCTGGAAGCCTGTTCATCTCTCATAAGACACAGTGACATTTTTTAACTTTAATGCTGAAAATCGGTTTAAGAAATAGTGAACTTATAAAGCTTGGAGTTATCCTTGGAGCTGAACTTTGACACTAAATGTATTGAATTTTGTTTTTGGATGCTTGCTTTTGTTCTCACTTTGGCATATACTGAGTTTATGTCTGTTTAACTTTTGGCAAAAGTATTGCTTTATTGAGCCCAAATTGTCAGGGGCATCGATTTATGTGAATTTGTCTCGTGAGGAGCAGCAGACACAGAGGACTGGGTCTGTCTTGGACCATCCCTCCTGGTACATGCTCCGCCATTTGGGTTCTGCCTTTATCTCCTGTACTCTGTTCAGTTTGTTCATATTTTGTTGCCGTTTGAAAGGGCAGACGTTGGAGCCTCTCATCAGCACATCGCCCGATTGACGCGTTGCCTGAAGTTATCCTTTCACATTATCGAGAAGATCGGAGCTGCGGTCGATGGCTGAAATCTGACCCCTATTTCCAGTGTTTGTGCACTAAATACCATGAAAGCAATCACCAATCAGCATGTAAGCTAAGTCAAGCACTGGGCAGTAACCAAAACTATTTTTGGCATCCGAATGAGCGTCTTTTCCCCACAGTGGTGCATTCTTGCTCCCTGGTATCTGTGAGTTAATGAGAAACAAAATCACGTCATGCTGATACAAGATGAATGAATTACCAATGAGTCATGGGGAAGACGCGACTGGTTCCTTACAATAACCTTTCAAAAGGTGCGTATTAGCATAACTCATAAATATCACATTTATACGGAAAGCTAGGTGAAACACAGTTTTCCCCTAAAAAGAAGTGCAAATACAAGTACTAAGTAAATCTGTTTGCTCATCTTCCGTACCACTCATTCAGTACAGAGTCACACAGACGTACCATACAGTAAACACCCAGAATGTAGCACCACGTAGATCCACGTAGCACCACAACCTATCAGCATTAAGCTATCAGGGACCTGTAATATCTCTTTTTTATCATTATATATATCAACATCAAACTGTCAGGCAATTATAACCATATGAAAAGAGTTTGATACTTCATGTCCAGATACAGAGTAATGTCATACATAACATTTCAAGGTACTTCAAGATGCAGAAGTGGCAGGGTGGGTTGCAGGGTAGCACCGGCACCTCCAGGGTTAGAGGTCCGAGTCCCGCTTCTGTGTGTGTGCCTGTTTTCCCAGTGTGACGTGAGGTTCCATTCGGAAGATGTTAAAAACCGGGTGAATTTTCACAGTGTGTGTTCTTTGTGGTGAACCAGCGCCCTAGTCAGTCTGTATTTTTCTGTCCCTGACTTATTTCCATGCAGTATGCTGTGTCTAAATTGTCAGATTGCTAGTGTTTAAATGTCTAGTGTTTAAATATTCATGTTTGTATTTTATTCATCACTGTTTCTTGCACTATGACTAACAAGAGTAATTTTATCTTCACTCATGGGCGTTTCACTTACACAAAAATGTTCTGAGGGCAGGAATAAAAATTATTGGTTTGGAGAGATAACCAATCAAATTGTAAAGGAAATGGGTCCAACCAATCAGACGTCTTGATCCCACCTCTTCCAGTTGCTAGGTAAACCTCCCACAAGCTTTCATCTTGGTGTACAACGCAGCTGAAGATGACAAAAAAAACATTTTGACTTTGACTTGACTTTGGACGTACCAATGCCTTCTGCCCTGTTCTGTCTGGAATAGACCCTGACCAGGATAATTGGTTAGGATGGAGGTTGGATTTTAAAGTAAAGAGCAGCTCACTATCAACCAACCTAAATACCAGTGGGATTTCATAAGGGGTCAGCTTAGGGCGAGGCTTGGCGTGTGGAACATAGCAGGAGGCTCATGCTTTGATATAAAGGGACCTGCAGGGGGGAGAAAGAGCGAGGGAGGTGGGCTGTGCTTCATAGGGTGCCAATGGGCTTCACGTGGTCCTCTAATCCTATCGCAACTTAAAATCTTGGCTAAAATCGCCTGTTTGACGTAGCCTGTCTGCCCAGTTTGCCCCAGTGTCTATTTTTGGATTCCTGGCTTTATCTTCTCCTTCCAGCTCCCCTCCCTTTCTATCCCTGCCCCTCCCCCATCTCAATCTGGGTGAAGTTGGAGACGTGACACGCATGGTAATATTCTCCACCGTGTCTATGGCTAGGCACCTTCTCCTCCATGCTGTTTGGCTTTCCAGGTCCGAGAACCTGCAGCTAGCATTTTGTGCAATATATACTTCAGATGTACGAATAAGGCATACGGAATTCACAGAATTTCTTAATTTAATCACCGACCATGTCCAGGCACACAGGACGCCGCTTAATTTAGATGAATTTTCTCATCCACACCGGCCACTTAAGCTACGATTTTCCCTTTGGTGGTTCCGTATTTAATAGGGCTGTGTCCCTGTAATTTCGTTAGGCTGTCACTATGAGGTTAACGTCAATGAGCCTCGAGGATTTTGGGAACAGGGTAAGTGCTCCCAGCCACATCCTGCAAAGCGCAGCCATCACGCACTTATCCCCTGACCTTTGACCTCTGTCCGGCCCCAAGCATCCTGAAGGTAGTAATGTGCAAGTCTTTCAATTGGTGTTATTTCCTGTATCTTGGCTTCCCACCTCCGATTTCCTGAGCTTTTGTATCCTTGTGCCTTACATACCGTGTACTAATTAAATCCGAGGTTCAGCGGTGTCTGATGCAGCGCAGACGTTTCGGCTAATTCAGTTTGCTGGACTGGCATGACCTCAGGTGACCCTAATTACGGGGTGACTCAATCTCATAAGCCGGACCCACAGTGAGATGTCACCGCAGTGACAGGCGAGGCACCTGATGTCCGGCGTCTGCTCTGCCCATCCAGACTTCAGCGTTCCCATCTAAATATCTAGTTTTCCGGACTGTTCCGTGTGGTCAACACCACCATACCACTGGTTTAAATGGCATAGTGTCATCAACTGGAATGACTCAAGGTTTGGGGCAGTGATGAGTTGGAAACCATCCAAGAAGGGAGTCTGACCATCTTACATGTAACATCTTACATGTTACATGTGTTGTCATTATCCTATTATGATGATAAATTATTAATGATTTGTGTTACTGGGGCGATTCGAATGGAAAATAAAACCCAGGAATGTTTTCTTAGAAGATGTTTTCATCACTACCTCTAAAAAGTCTGCTTTGGTGAGATCTTCTGCTCTCTGTGAGACACACAAGTACATACCTCAGTATTTCCTTGGACTGAAACTTATTTGTGGTTATATGCTGCCATGAAGTAACAGCTGAGAATAACTACGCCACTGCGACTGCATTACTAATTACTCACTGGAAATACAGAATGTCTTAGCACTCAGTCAGCGTATAGAGATATGTAGTAATTCTTTTACTCAATACTCACCAGGGATACAGTTCCCCTTGATTTAATGAGGAATATGTTTTCATTGTGATATACTGCACATATATATTTAAGCTGTAATAATTAGCCCTCCCGGGGATCAAGTCTCTTTGTGATTATATTCTGCGACTCATCGTTAATATGTTAACAGTGTACCAATCATACTCGTGGGTAAATGGTTTCTGTGGTGACTCAGGATGGGTGAAAGGGTTCATGTCCTCATTTTCCCCCTCATGAGCACGAGGCCCCCGCAGAGGACGCTGTGCACCCCCCCCCCCCCCCCCCCCCCGGGGCAGTCCCGGGTGTTCCTCAGCCCGCTGGGCTGTTCCTCAGACCGGCTCCCGCGGGAAACAGCCCTGCGCTTGGGCCTGGCTGCACAGCCAGCTGTGTAAATGGCACAGATGCGGCAGCTGTGCCGACCTCCATTGGAACTATGAAATGGTGGCGGGGGCGGGGGGGGGGGGGGGGGGTATCATGTTCAAGCACCCACTATCCTGACAGGACTGTGAGCAAGAGAAGAGAGACAACTGCCAAAATGAGACTTGTTTGCTAATAAGTTTCCTCATTTGTTAATTTAACATACTGTAATTGACTCAAGCCATAAGCCCTCTCCTCTCTTCCTTTCCGCTCTCCTCCTCTCTCCCTTCCTCCCCTCCTTCACTCTCTCCTTTCTAGTACAGGACTGTCTTGGTGGCCCGCACTATCCTTAGTGTCCTTGAAAATCTCAGTGATCTAATTCTGTGAAACTTTTCCAGCTGACAGAGCAACCCCCTGCCCCCCCCCCCCCCCCCCCCCCCCCCCAATCAAGCTGACTTACTTATTTTTATTGCGGTCAGAGTTCCACATGGCAATTTCTTGTTTTTTTTTTTTTTTTTGCAAAACCCTCTTGTGGGCGCTCATATGTTCTGTATCACACTTTGTTTTCGTGCACATGGGGAACATTCCAGAACACATTTGGTTACCCTGTATTGTACAATACAGACGATATCTTCATGTTTATGTACAGGGTAGTGGTGGACCAGGGCACCTTGGAGAAGGGTCTGCTGTTACTATTAAATTTCAATGTTGTCACTGAGCTGATTTGACCTACACATATAAGGTAACTGGCAACTTTATTATGTACATCTAGTTAGAACCAAATAGGACCCACTTTACCCTCCAGAACTATTTCAATGGTAGACAAGATGTGCATTCAGAGAAGCTATTCTACACAGTACTGTTGTACTGAACTGTTATTTTTACACCTGTGGCCTTCCTGTTAACTTTAACAAGTCTGGCTATTCATTTTGACCTCTCTCATTAACAAGGTGTTTTTTTTTTGCCACAGAATTGCCACTGACTGCCTGCTTTTTGTTGACCACACCATTCTCTGTAAATTCCAGACTCCACAAAGCCAGGAGAGCGGCTTTTTCTAAGATGCCCGAAATTCCCATATCTGGCATCAACGATCACACCAAGTTCAAAATCGTAACTTCACATGTCTAGCCGTCGTAATACTTAGTCGAACAGTAACTGAACCTCTTGACCCCGTCTGTCCGGTGTATAAATTCAGCTGGGGGGCACGTGATTGGCTGTTCGGAGGAGCAGGCCGTTTGCGTTAGCATGCAGGTGTAGCTAAGTGACTGGCTGTATAAACATTGCATGAAAATATAATGCTGTGGCGGACAGATAAAAGTCTGACCTATCTGATCTCAAATATATTCTGCTGTTATTAAGACAGGAGGTTGGACCAGCAACACAGGAGTGAGCGCTGTAATTTTCTCCCCAGCATTGCTATTTTTAGTGTCCTGTTGACAGATGACTGGTGAAGCTGCAGGCGATTCTCTGAAATGCACACTTGCCCCAAAGTAAAAGGTTTTCTATTGACACCAGTCAGCCAGCTCATCAATCAAAGTCAAACTGCAGCCTGGCCTATTCCTGAAGTGTTTTATCACAGTTTTTTGGTTGTTTCAGTCTTTTTAAATGCATTTTTTTTAAGCTCCACTGGAAAGTCTTGCATAGAGATCCGACCCATCAATGTGAGATTCTGATCATCTCCTGCACCATCCATACTCTGCGGCTGTGGATTCTCGCTCCTGCTTGTCCGTAGAAGTCAGGTCCAGAAATACCATTTACTCCCCGCGCTACACTCCAGTAAGCCAGCCTATAACTGTGCAGTAATTACACATACTTGCCTTCTGCTCTTAGTTATACTGATTTATGATGCATTGTGGCTGAAAAGAAAAATCAATAAATGCAATTCATCTGGCACGTTCCGCCTTTTATCGGGTCTGAGGGGATTTTGACCTGGTTTCACCCAAAAGTCTACACAGAAAGCAGATGTATTACCCTCCATGCTCCTCCATCTCTCTTTCTATTTTAGTTTCAATGGCATGCCGTTCACTGGCCCCGCCCTGCCACTGGGCCAAACGCAGGAACTTAAACAGATCCATGTAAAAGTCAATGGGACAATGACCCAGTTCTCAGCGCGCCGAGAATGACGCAAATTATGTCGCGGAGTTTGGGGAAAAGTTATGTCAGGAATTTGTCACCGCTAGAAGTAACGAGATGGAGATGTGTCATGTGTCAGGATGAATGGTGTGTTTCTCAGACGCCGTTTCAGTAGAATTACATGCATAGTGATTCCGGCAATGTCGCGTATTTTTCTGCACTCCGCTCTTAACGTGGATGAGTTGCAGCTAGAAACGATCCCTAACCCAGCCACCCATTTTCTTCACCAAGCCGTGGGTGATGCGTCACGGTTATATAGACATTGCCGCAGGTTGTAGGGTGGTGGCCTGTAATCTTGATGGGGTACAGATACAGAGCAGCTGGCCCCAACGATCCAAAACCAGAATACACAATGAGTTTGAGGCTCCATATTAATGACCAGAAACAAGACGATCCCACAGCACGTACAGCTGGGCTTGGTCCCCTCTTTGTTCCCCAAAGATCCTTTGTCTTCAGACCAGCTGGCTCTTATACTCCTCATGAGCGCTGAATGCTGATTAGATCCGGCTGGTTATCATTAATTACGAATAAACTGGCAGGAGGTCATTGATGCGGAGAAGCTCTGTGCCATATTTTCTGCCTTGTGTTCGCTCCCAATGCAAACACATTTTCAGTCAGTCGTCCATGCAGGTGCTGTGAGGCTCAGCAGGTTAGGATGTTGCATGCCCATGACCGGAAGGTCGTTGGCTCAAATCCCAGAGTGAGTTCTGTGGTTTCATTGTCGAGTCTCTCAGCAAGGCCCTTAATCCTCAACAGCTTCGGTGAGTGTCTGACCCTGCTTGATTGTAATATTCTGTTATTTAAACCCTCAAATATACAAGCAGAATAGATCATGGGTGGATATGGATTGATGACCAATCAATTACTGTGAAAAACAAGGCAAATAGAGGAAGCGTTTAGCAATGGGAATCTGGGGCCCCCTGGTGTCGGGATCACTCCTCCATCTCAGGGCCCCAGCTGGAGGCCCCAGAAAGAAGGAGAACTCATTTGACTGGCCAGACTCAGAAACGGGGGGGGGGGGAGCAGCTGTGGATTTAAGGTCAGACAGGGGCCTGAAGCATGGGGCGCTCGCACTTTCGGTCCCAGGGGGAGTGAAAAGCACCCATCCTAATGGCCCTAATGGGGGGGGGGGGGCAAAGGAGAGCAGTAAACTCCTAATGACCTGTGTCTGAGATTAAAGCTCTCAATAGTCACGCCCTGAGACAATTTCATTGTGTTTCATGTCCTTTTTAACTCCTTGCTTTTCCTTGTCATATCAGCCTTACATCTGGTGGACTTTAAAGCCCAGTTTGCGTCATGCTGGTCACGGTGAAGCGGGAATGTTCCATTCCTACTCAACACTGGGGGCCCATTAAGTGCTGTCTGGGACTCTACCAAGAAACCCCTCTTGTAACAACCGACTGCTCAACACTTTTTACTATCCCATTGTACGCCCCAAATAATGGAAAGCAAGGAACGATTATGTAATAAAATTGACCCTTTATGAAACTCTGATGGAAATGTTATATCAGAATTGTTGTTCTTTGCGCCATATAAGCAAGCTTTAGACCCGGCAGTTTCTGTGTTGTTATATGTTCCAGGCTAGCAATTGTCTTTAATTCACCTTTCTTTATTCTCTGCAGTGCGTTTCTGCTGATAGCAATGTCAATTTTAGCAATTGCTGAAGGAACAGCACTTTCTCTATGTGACTCTTAATGCCTGAGTGTGTATTGTTACAAGTTGAATTTCTTAAACAATGCACCACCAGTGGAAAATCGCAATATTTTATGTTCTGACACAGCACTGTTAACATTTTGTCCCATCTTTTTTTAAAATCTCTGGATCTCATGCACAGCTGCATGCAGAATCGCTCTTCCCTCTTCTTATCTTCCATAAGCATAAACAGAGTTTGAAGGACATTCAAGGTTCATTTAAACAGAAACAGCAGCAGCGGCAGAGATGGGAACCAAATGAATAAGTCTTTCCATGTGGATGCAATGAGCACAGTGAGGGTAAAAATAGGCTTTCTGTTCCAGGTGCTCTGTGTAGGAGCCTGTAGCTTTGACAAGATGTGGATCTCCTACAACACCAGAGCCAAAGGATCTTTATTAGCGGTTGCATGAACCTCCGGGGCTCGAGCAGGGCATTGTCAAAAGCACACTCCCCCATCTCATCACTCAACCTCCTGCAAACGGAACACATTTTTAAACACTCCAGGTCTATGCCAGGTTTGGGTGCTGCCTGCCAGATCCACAATTAACCATGAGATAGAAAGGAACACTCAGCCATCTGAAAGCTAGTGCTGAACGTGTGCCATGTTGATGGCGGACGTGCCTTTCTGTGGCGGGGAGTGGCCTGTGCGTTTGCGGCAAATGCGGAGCAGAGGCTGCTGGGAGTTCTGGGAACCAGTCTCATTTCTTTGTAGAATAGACCGGGAAGGGTTAAGGGGATGTGGCACGAGCCGTAAACATCTCCCCGTGATGATAGGCCTTCTGGCCCAGCTTGTGGAAGGCCACACCAGCTGTCTCAGTGGACAGCCGGGTCAAGGCATGCACAGAACTGCGAGCTGTAGGCCTTTGGATCTTCCACGAAGCAAATGGTGTCCTACTGACCGGAGTCAGGCTGCAGTGAAGCTGGAGGCTTCAGCAGTAGCTGCGTGAAGCGAGGCCTTTCGTCACACGCCTGAAAGCACTGAAACCATGTGGCGTAAAACGTGATCATATCTGAACGTTTGATTTTAGATGTCGGTCAATGTTTCACAAGGGACACTGAGCACTTCATAAACAAAGAACGACAGAGAAGCACAATAAATTAGTCCATCTGGGGAACTTAACTCTCTGGAGTCGACGGCGTCGTCGGTGATGCTGCGTATCTTTCTCATGTACTTCAGTTCATAACTCGCTGAAATCTTATTGTAGAAACACGAAAAAAACTCTGACTAAATCCGTAATCTGTCTTCTTTTTAAAATGTCTATTGTCAGCAGTATTAAAGTTTTTAAAATTGGGTTAAATGGGCAAAAAAGTAAACCATGTCGCCTTACTTTGTTTTACCTGCGTCGGGGGCGTGTTGTGCCGCCCTCACCTGAAGATCGCTATTCGTATTATAAATAGCTGCATTTCCTTGTATTCAAATCGCATTCGCATGGTAATCTGATGAACAACGCAGCGGTGAAACGCGATCCATTTGCATCCCCATCAGCGCCATAATAGGGGCGGGGGGATGTGGCCAGGTGTGAATGGCTCATGCAGACACATGAAAGTTGCTACTTATTCAATGAAAGGAGCCTGAAATAGTGACATGAGTTTGGTTTTTCTTATTTATTTATCCAACTGAATGTTGCAACTCCACCATTTAGTCGTCTTCATGTAGCCAAGACTTTGATGATCAGATATGTGGGATCAAAACAAACTTCCACCATTGCTTACTATGAACTTTTATAATGTTTCTGCAAGTGTTCCAAAATGCATTTTGCAATGTCTATAATTCGATGTCAAATTACAAACTTCATATAAATCTGACATGTTTACAAAGTACACTAAGATTGAGATGAGTTTAATGCCAAAACAAATTTAAGAAATAATTTATTTGCCCAGAATTAAGTTTATGATATTGAATGAAATCTGTCACCATGCCCCAGTCAGTGAAAGTGTGTTCTCTACCCCTAGACCCCAGGGGGTTAACAGAAATAGCTGGAGAAGAGGGATTTTTTTTCTTTACCTTGGTCATTTCGTCAAAGATTTTACTCCTCTGAGAAGATAATATCCCCCAAGACTCAGCTCTGATGTGCTGAGACAGTTTCAGCGGCAAACACACAGACTGAAAGCGAAGGTATGCATTTTCCCGGGGCTGTCAGGTCGCACAAACAGCTGTCCGGATCGGGGCCCAAGCCTTTCTGAGAGGAGGAGGAACTCATTCCCACCATTGCTGTAAGGATGCTTACCGGGCTGGCTGCTCTGGAACCAGCTGCTCACTGTCACTTTATTGTAAATTGGGGCCCATCTGTGGGCTTTGGCAGCAAGTAGTACTGCAGACTGTGAGGTGACCTTTGACCTCTGCAATTCGTTGCTGGCCTGGTGCCTTTCCTGCTGAAATATAAAGCGTCTTTGTAAACTACTAACAACAGAAACCTTCCAGCACATTACTCATCCTCCTTGCCCCAGGTAGAATCATCTTCAAAGCAGTAATTATTTTACAAATTAAAGTCTGGATGAAAAGAGCAGTACCGAAAATAACATTTCCCAAGTGTGGGGGCCTATTAACGATCCCGTCAGCGGAATGATGCAAACCAATTGCAAATAACGACGTTCCCGGATGTTGCGTAGGTCCGGGATGCAGAAGGTGCCTTTAGCAGGTTCACACTACTTACCCAGCACGTCCATGCTACTTACCCAGGAATGGGTCAGCATACACTTCAAGCTTATGCCAGAAAGAACAGGGCACAAAGCAGGGGACACCCTGAATGTGATGCCATCCATACATCCATCCATCCATCTATCCATCCATCCATCCATCCATCCATCCATCCATCCATCCAGCCGTCTTCTAACTGCTTTCCTGCAGCAAAGGATATGAGTATGTGATATATATAGAGGCTCTAATTAACTGATGGGTCTAATGGATTATGTTAATCCGCTACAACCCCACACACCTTATCACCCGTTATGTTTATTCATTTAATGAGTGTGAACGTATCGACTTTGGCCTGACTGCCATATTTATTTTTAGCCTCAGTTACCACCTCCCTTTCCGTCCATAACGAGCCTTTCGATTTATAAATTGCAGCTGGAAACAAGCTGCATTAGAGCTGGGAGTTTAATGTCGTTCTCAGTGACAATGGTTAAACATGTCACTCTGTGTCCTGGGGATGAGGCAACAGATTGCTGGGAATAGAAGAAGAAGTCGCTGAGTGTCTCACTGTTTCTTTTACCATTGATGTTATATTTTTGGCCAAATTTAACAGGCTTCTCAGTACCTGCTACATCACAGGGAGTGATTCTGATTAAAAGGATCCGTTCCCAATGCACTTACCTGTGAGGTCACATTGTTACAAGGTACAGAAAGACCTTCACAAATAACTAAAAAGGTCATCAAAGGCCCAACAGTTACATTCTGTCCATTAAAAAAAAAGGTTAGCGAATTTTTGATACAGATGAAAATCCAAGAATATGACTGAATCTGGGGGAACCAAGAATGGACCAATTGAGGATTTATTATTGGGATAAGTGGATGTGTTTTTTGGAAAGTCGTCTGTCTGCAAGAGATCCACTGTTGAGGTCAGATGACGTATTAGCTGAATAAAAATGAACATTTAAATCTCGCTGGATTGGGTTTCAGCTCCTCCGTGTCCTGCCTGAAAAGATATTTCACATTAAGGAGAATATCCCAGGTATTTAGATGGAACACATTTGGAATTATTTTGGATAAAAAGCCCTTTAAAAATATATGTGGTCACAGAACGTCTTGGGATGCTTAATTTATTAAAAATATTGCAGATTTATTGGTTTTATAACAAAATATTTTTTTATTCATTTATTTATAAAAATATATAACACATTAGAAACATCTGGTAGTTTTAAGTAAAACATCAATTTTAAGTAGCAATAAATTGAAACCCAAATTATAGTTCTAAAAGGGCTGTTCACAGTTAAGAAGTTCATTGGCAAATAGTTTCGCTGGATGCCTTTTGATTGGTAACACCTTTGCAATAACATAAAACTTTTGTCATAAAAAAATGATGAGAACATAACTGAACGACTCAAAAAATAATGACATTTAATAACAAAATGTCTGTGTGGAAGATATATGTAGGTATGTTAAACATTGCCGGTCGATAGACTTTTGTTATGAAACTAATGAATTCGAAACATTTTTACTAAGTTAAGCAAGCGCCCAAAGACTTTTTGTGACTCTTGAATATATTTGACATCTTTGAATGTAAACATCCACATACCTACTCAAAATATGGATGGATGAATGTACACAAAATGGCAAACAAAATGGAGAAATGGGGCCGTTGGCAAGCAAAATATATATCCATGAATCCATCCATTTTCCATAATTGCTTATGCCGTATAGGGTTGTGGTGAGCCTGGAGCCTATCCCGTGCAGCACAGGGCGGAACTCAGAGGATACTAGGATTGTGGGTTTGAGTCCCGTCTTGGGTCCCTGTGTGGGTTTTGCATGTGTTCATGCACATTTCCTGGGAATTAGAGATTCCCATATAGTCTAAAGACATGTACCTCAGATGGACTGTTCTCTCTGCATTGCCTTTGATGTATGAGTGTGTGGTTGGATGAAGGTAATTCAATGGTAATAAAAATGTTGTCTGCAATTAGCCTGGTCCTGATCTAGTGTTTGCACAGCATGATGTGAAAATCAGCACACATGGCTTACAGACAGCGTTCTTGATTTTGGGATGCATATGTCTAACATCACAACACTTCAATAGGATGTCAAGGCAAATCCTAATTTAGAATTTATACATATTACATTCCAGGATTTTCTCAATGGCCTTCTTTAAAAAGAAATCATCTTCAGCTTTTCCCATAATGGCCAATTATGTTTTTTCTGCTCTTTGATTCCCTCTGGATTTTTTTTTCTGAAAATTAACAGCTTGAATATTAAATAAAACTGGATTGGTTAATTGACAGTATAGCATTCTGATCTGTAAAACTGTACCTCTGCCCTCTGTCTATGGAGTTTGTATGCTCTGTCCCTAAATAGCCCAGATGTATGTGTCCTGCGATGGACTGGCATCCCATGTCAGGTGTATCCCAGCCTGGTTCCCTATACTGGGAAAGGCTCCTGACCAGATACATATTTTTAGTATTATTTTCATTTTGGTCAGGAAAGACACTTTTCCAATTAATTCCATTCCAAATATTTTACGGTCTTTACCAGCTGAGATCATGTTCTTCGACAAGAGCCTTATTGCATTTTCTGATGAATTTTATTCTCTGAAAAAAATGACCCCGTTACATAAGGACCATCTCTTCCATGATATTTCCCAAACTGAAATCCACCACCAACATGTGCCACCCTCCCCCCCCCCACTCCCACCCCCCATGTTTCATTTTTATCTGGCTAATGAGCTTTCTAATTATAGGCACGCTGTTCGGGACGTCTCCATGGGCACGGTGCCTGGTGCATTGAGAGCGTCCTTCTGGGCGAGTTTGATTTTGGTTTCATAACAACTCCCTCATGACCCAGAAATGGAATGTTCAAGGAACAAGGAGCACACAAGGATTCTCTCAATAAATGGCTACGGGAGATGACACATGGCTGCCATTAACAGATGATGTGCATCTGTGTTTGTCCAGTCGTGTAAGATACGGTAACTGCAGTGCAGGTAATTGACGTTCAGAATCGTGAAGTCAGTACTGGAATTCCTCTTTTCCCATCTGAGACAAAAAAAATTAAACAGTAATCAAGACCGGACTTATGCGCAGACTATTCTGGGCTATAACAGAGAGCTGTAGGAGGGGCCCCAACAATAACTTTATCCCTGCAGCCCCCCCTGCCAGTGATGCTAATTCTGTTACCGCTCATTATAATTTTTCTTCATTAATTCTTACATATTAAAGGTATTTCGTGACTGAGTTCACTCTTAACCAGTGCCTGTTACCTGGTATTAATGAAATCTCTAGATTGTAGTTTGAATTAGCTAATGGACCTCCCATGACCCACTGAGGATCTGCTCATTTAGAGCACCTGAAATACTCTGACTTACGTATCTAAATTGAGCTTTCATTCATTCATCAACTAAGCCTTCTGCCTCAGTTTTTTCTTACAACTGGCACAATTTTCCACTGAAAAGTAATTACTTCTGTCTTAAGCCACTTAATCTCGGAGCAGATTATTTTGTCAACGTAATAACCATTCTACCAGCTTCTCGGCTGTGTTACACAACAGTCATTTCTGAATGTTGCTATCTGCAATAAATTACTGACATCTCCAGTTTGCAATTGGCAATCCTACCTCCCCCCCCCATCCCCCCCCCATCCCCCCCCCCCCCCCCCATCACACTGCTCCGGAAAAAAATCCAAGTCCATTCCATATGGATAGAGAATGTCACACGCTTCATTTTCCTACATTCTGATTCTCACACTTCCTGATGCTTTCAGTTATTATTTTTCTGTCCCTCAGAGAACTGGGCGATAACCTGACTGAGTGACCTCCTGCCATCGTCTGCTAGCCTGCTTAAGATTCATGTTCCCTTCAGAAAGACGTGACCTAGCAGCCGGCCGTTTCCTGGCATTCTTGGTCAAGTGGCTTTGACTGAAGACATAGATTGGCCTACAAATTGACCTGGTCAAGCTCTAGCCCTAGGACATATAGGTACTGAGCCAATAGGAGTTGCAAGGCTCTCCTATTGGAGAGACTAGGGAAAGGCCTCTGGGCTTCCAGCCAATCAGACAAGCAATACAGAGTTTAAAGTTCACTGCATGTCACATGGGTTAATATAGTTACAAGTGTAGAGTGACCAGATAATCCATGTCAGGAAGGACACTTCAAGCTACTCCAAGTTTTACAAAGTACTTTAAAACTGAAAGGCACCTGTGTTTGGCTAAACAGCTCACGTCTTCTTGTGCTTTGACTGGTTCAATAGAAAAACTCATCCAGCTGTTACACATTAACATTAGTGGCATATGCATGATTATAGGAGACTGACCAATCAGCACGCAGCAAGAACTCGGTGTTTAACTGAGATCCAGGTTCTTTTAATAAAAATGGTGTTTTAAAAATCCTGTCCTAGCTCAATGTGTCCTCCCTGACATGGATTATCTGGTCACCCTATACCAGTGAGGATCTGCAACTAAATATGTTTAAGTGAATGTTTTTACTATTTCTTTCAAGCAGATTAGATTTTGTTCTTTGTTTCTGTCACGACACGTAAACAAAGGAGGCAGGAGTAGGCGTGAGTACTAAAAAAAGGAGGGGTCTATTCAAGGATTGGAATAGGGTCAAACAAAAGACAACACCTACAAGGAGGGAAGCACTGGAGGACACAAAAGGGCAATATTAATGATCAGACTGGGGAGCTCAAGACAGGGAGCCACTTTATACATCACTGATGAGGGAGCAGACGAGAGGCAGCTGGAGTGAGGCACACAAGGGCTGAAACGAGAAGCAAGACAAAAAATTAACAGGTGCCACACTGCAGAGGGAGAGAGCGGAAGCAGGGTGTGTCAGTTTCATGTAATTTTTTACATCTAGCCTAATATTTTGGTATTACTCACAAATAATGGGCTGAATCATCTAAGCCCCTTATCTTACATATTAACTGTGCTGTCATGCTAGAACTCTAGATATGGGAACATGAAATATTACAAAAGATTACAAAATAGCTAATCCTTCTTTGCTTGCTTTGAAGTTTTGAATATTTGGTAACACAGTTATCGAGAAGAAGATCTGCTGATGTTCCTCACAAAAAAAAGGTTCTCTGCATGTGCATTCTATCTTGGTCCTGAACTGCAGGGAACTATGTGCATCACACAGGTGGAGCTGTTTGTACCATCCTGGTCAACCTTTTGCAACACATCTGGGAATAGTGCAGGACATTGTGAAAGTGCTGGGCTCTCACTATGTTTGCTTATGGAGCTCTCTCAGTGGTGCACGTCATTGTAATAACTCTGTTATTACAGCATAATATCATGGATGAGAAGCATGACATTTACATCCCCCCTCATTTGTGTCTGTTTGCCTCCATCTACGTCTATAACTGTAAGGGATCTATACTTATGTCCAAAAGGTCATGGATTCAAATCTCACAGCTGACGTAGTATTCATCACCGTTGGGCCCTTGAACGAGGCCCTGATCCATAATTGCTCTAGCAGCTCTGGCTGATCAGGCTCTGTGATCCTCACTTGTACATCAATTTGGATACAACTCTTTGGTTAAATACATAAATAGCATTTTCCAGTACTTTTGAAAGCTTTCAAATGTTTGTTTCAGCTTTCAATGTGTTGTTGTTCACGTTTGTTTTTCAGGTATATTTACACACACACACACACACACACACACATACAGTATATACAGTATCTCACAAAAGTGAGTACACCCCTCACATTTTTGTAAATATTTTATTATATCTTTTCAAGGGACAACGCTAAAGATATGAAACTCGGATAGAATGTAAAGTAATCAGTGTACAGCTTGTATAATGGTGTAAATTTGATGTCACCTTAAAAAACACAGCCATTAATGTCTGAACTGCTGGCAACAAAAGTGAGTACAACCCTAAATGAAAATGCCCAAATTATGCCCTGTTCTGAGTGGAACCTGTCCTTTTAAACCGCTGTATGGTCTTAGCCACCATGTTGCAGCTAAGTTTCAGGGTGTTAGCAATCTTCTTATAGCCTAGGCCATCTTTGTGTAGAGCAATAAGTCTTTCTTTCAGATCCTCAGAGAATTCTTTGCCATGAGGTGCCATGTTAAACGTCTAGTGACCAGTATGAGAGTGTGAGAGCGATAACACCAAATTTAACACACCTGCTCCCCAAGGACACCTGAGACCTTGCAACACTAACGAGTGACATGACAACGGGAAGGGAAAAGGGCTAATTGGGCACAATTTGGGCATTTTCATTTAGGGGTGTACTCACTTTTGTTGCCAGCAGTTCAGACATTAATGGCTGTGTGTTGAGTTATTTTGAGGGGACATCAACTTTACACCATTATACAAGCTGTACACTGATTACTTTACATTCTATCCGAGTTTCATATCTTTAGCGTTGTCCCTTGAAAAGATATAATAAAATATTTACAAAAATGTGAGGGGTGTACTCACTTTTGTGAGATACTGTATATATATATATATATATATATATATATATATATATATATATATATATATATATATATGTGTGTGTGTGTGTGTAAATATATATATATTTATGTAGAGAGAAAGAGAGAGATACATCAGGTGGCTGCGCTTGATTTTCTGTTAACAGTACATCTGGAGTACGTGCAACTTCAAATTAATTTCAGGCCTTTGCAATAGAGATTCCTGTAATATCACATGTGTTGTCGGGTGTATTTTTGGGTTGCTAAGAAGCGATCAATCTAAACAGGTCAATGATTATGCGATTAAGCCCCTCCCCCCCCATGAGTGAGGCATATCTAGGGACACATTTTTCAAACCCAGCAGTAGGCCTGATTGGCTCCCATAAAAGGGCAGCATAACCCGCTAGTTTAATCTGCAACAGTCTTCATCTCAGGCAAATTAAGCATATTCCCATGCTTCTCCACACTGAGGCATTTTTGAGACCTTCTCATGACTCACTCCTGAATTTGCCCCTGCAAGTATTTATAGTTGCCTCACATCTCTTTATGGGGGGTGAGATCGGATCCCTGGGTGGCACAACGCATATTTTGTAAGGTTAAACAGCAGCTATGTTAGTGAACCATTTGCCTACTCCCATAAATGCCAGAATTTCTTCTGCCTTTCCATCCCATGACTAATTCTCTCTGATGTTTAATTTTTTGCCAGTCAACCAGTCGGTGTTAGGCTCCAAATCGGGCTTTATCAACCACTGGTCCTCATTATCACCCGGTCTTTCAGATTCACCATGCATCCGCATGCCAGACCGTCTCTGTTGCAGGGGCGTTCCTGGGAACTGGGAGAGATCACGATCAGTTCCTCGTAGGAACAGGGGGTCTGACCTGTATCTGAGTCTTCCTGCTGTGGGCCTCACTGGGGGCATCGGCCCACGTCTGTTCCATCTTCTTCAGAAATATCATATGCATTTTCGGAAGCTGACATCAAGCCAGAACTTCCATTAGTCATCGGTTCCCTTACTCAAAATCATCCGGCAGCAGCAGGTAATGCAGTGGCCATTAACATGCATTCAGGTGTGTTGCTTCTGCAGTTGTTGTTTAAAGTGCCAGTAGAGACTTTGGTTTATTTGCCTTCATTTATTGCTGATTTAACAGAGGCTGGCAGTCCCAAAATGAGCGATTGTGTTTTCTGTGTATTCTTCTCCCACCCTCTCAGCCCTGGTTATCATCGCTCACACGCTCTTTGAAAATTGACTCCTCATAAGGCACTCTGTGTTTTTTATTTTGATTAGTGTGCAATGCACGTGTGACTTCTGCCTTGTCACACTACTCTGCTCGGGGTGTTTTTAAATGGGGGGGAGGGGGGGGGGATTAATCTGTTATTTTTATTCACCCCTGGCCAAGTCAAGTGTCCTGACTTTAATAAGACAAACATTAACATCCCTCAGGAGAGTAGGACGCAGATGCGGGAGGTGGTTGGGTACATTCGCAGCAGCGTGTTAGTGCCTCCCAGTGGATGGTGCGGCACACTGCAGTGCCTTGGCCTGTTTCCTATGGAAGCGAGCTCAGTTCTCTCTGGAGGTGCAACCAGTTACGCTGTCCTTGGCACCCTTTTTACATGCATCATTTGAATTAAATGGCAATTTGACACATAATACATTTAAAAAATATGCTGTTATTATAAGTGAGCTACATTTAAATATACATGCATATATTCACATACATTTATATATAGAGAGAGAGAATAATTTTCTCACATCTGAGATAAATTTCAAATGTCTTCTATTTCGAAATCATCATCCTGAATTCCCCGTAACTGGACGATATCTTCCCGGTGTTTTTTCATCCTGCATTAAATAGCATTAATTCATCCACGATACTGCCGAAAATGACTTTAATGTAGCCTTGGGAATGCAGAATTCCGAAACCAGAAAATCCTAAGGAATTTATGCCCAATCTGGCTACGTGATTTTAGCGTATTTTCGAAAATGCCTGGCCCTTGCTCAGCAACAGTACTTGCTAAGACTGGCAATGGCATTAATGACAAGGACCCTCTAGTCATCTCCGATGACGTCCTATTATCGTCAGTCGTCAGGACTCACTACGAGCAGCTCCTCCATCCCCCAGCCATCACCTTTAATACTGTATAACACCATGAATCAAAGAATCCATTCGGAGAGGCTTAAAAGCACCATTGACTTAAATGCAACCACCGTCTCCTTGTACAGGTCATGCATATCTGATCGTTTTTATGCAAATGTATGCAGATATAAGCTAGCACTCTTCCAGAGTGCTCTGCCAGGCTTCGTCTTGTTGATGTCTGATGTTACCTGCACACATTATGTTTAACCCGGAGGACACATTTCCTCCTTTCTGCCATCAAGTTGATGCACCGGGTGCTGTTACTTGCATAACATCGCTGTATCTTTAATATACTGGTAAACAATGCGTTTTGCTGTGAAAGCCCTCGGCCAGTCACTAAAGACCACTGGCTCTCCCAGGTGGGAAACTACTCTTGCTTATGAAACATATACTATTCACAGTTAACTCTTTCAGAATTACTTCCACATATTGTATATAAATTTAGTCCATGCCCCGCTGCCCTGTATTGTTCTAGGTTCCAGGAAACCCAGTGAAGACAGAGGGATGTTCCCATCAAACAATGCCATTATTAGTACTGACTTCATTGAAATTCCAGAAAGCAGACCTTCTAAATTCCACTCAGATTTGAATGCAAACCCTTGGATTGGGAGTGCACAGTGCTTAAGCATTTCACCATGGAACCAAACAAGGTGCTTGCACTTGGCTTCTGTGCATCTCGTACCCGTCTCTGTCTCGCATCCGGCTGCTCCCTTCTAAGCTCTGCTTTCCCTGCACACCTTGCCAAACCCTCACACAGAGAAACCCTTATTTTTTGTCCGACTTCCTGTTGACTGGGCTGCCTGTCAGCAGTCTGTGCCTGACTCAGTCTCTTGTATAATTATAGAGCAGGGACACAATCTGTTGTTACTCTCGCCGACAGTCCCGATCCCCAGGAAATGACTTTGGCTCTCTTCCTGTCCCTCTTTCTCTCTCTGCCTCTCTTTTCTCCTCCATCAGCCGCATGCTGATTTTAACCTCCTCTGGTAGTTCGGACTGCATGGCACTCTGGCTATCAATGTTTTGTACCACTGGACATCGCCCGGGTGGTAGTACCCCTGGAGGGCTGTCCGTGCTGTTTGTGTCATATCGATTTCAGGGGGAGCTCTGATAGGTTGTCCTGTCCCCCAGCCATGCCCATCCGCATCCGAGACGCCAACATTCCAAACATGCTTCACCTCCTGCATGGTTTAACCCCTGACTGGTTTAACATCCCTGTGTCAGGGAAATGGTGAGCATGTCACCCGCGTGTGTTCTGTAAGCATTCCATCGTGCATAAAGGCTCCTCTCTACATCTCTCCCCCTCCCACCTAAACCCACAGTTGTGGCAGTAATTTGAAGTTTTGCATGAATACCTCCAATTCTTGAACTTCATCTTTCTTTTCAAAGTCCTTCCAGTTTTTTCATTTTCACAGATGTTCTTTCTATCCAATGTGCCTTCGATTCATATCTATTACTATTAATTATTATTATTATTTTAATAAAAGATAGCATTGACAAAATAGGTAAAAGCATAGGAAACTGTAACTGAAATAGAATTTTCCTGAGATGTCTATCATGGCATTAATTCTGGAATGTTCTGACACAAACCACCGGCTTTACATTACCCAGATGTGGGTGTTCTAATGAAACGCTTAAAGACGGATGTACCGCCATGGACCTGTGATCTCCCCTTTCCCTCCCGCAGTTTTCACCCCTGCCGTGCCGCTATTGCTGTAAAGAGCTGACGTCAAGGGGCCACAGACTGGCCTTGTTCTCCCTTTGAATATAGAAGGCCCACTTGGGGGGGGGGAGTTGTAAATATGTATAATTTGAACTTTTAAGGTTTTTATCGCCTCGTTCTTTCTGACCAGCCCGCTCATACTTTTTCCAGCCATTTCACCTGGCAGCATGAAGCCTGTGATGGACTTAATCCAACACCTTCTGAACTTCCCAGATAGCCATCTGCCTTTTCAATCTGGTATGGCTTGATGTGTCACCATTTGCAGGACCCCTCATCATTGACCAGTGAAGCTCACGATCAGGGGTGGTCCCTGCGCTTGTCACTGCTTCTCCTGTACCAGCCACCCTGCACTGAATCCAATATTCTGATTCACCAAGGATCTGTGGTCCATTACGTTGCTGGTTGAAGTCCTACACTAATGACTTGCTATAATTTGACTTTCTTTCTTTTCCGTAATGAAGGGCTGAGTGCTTTTTCTCAGTCTGACTGGGGTGCGGGACGAAAGCTGCTGGAAATAGACTCGGTCCCCTCTTCTATCTCCCCCGTCAACCTCCCTGCGACAGTCTCCTGACTTTCTGGGTGGTGGTCACGACGAACAGACTCCTCTCTCTGGTGCACGGAGGTGTGCGTGGGAAGTAGGGCCTCAGAATGGCTGATATCTCACTATGTTTTTTTATTATTGTGAACGGGGAGGACTTAATGCAGGTTCTGGAAATATCCATTTCACAGCGTATGGGGGGGGGGGGGGGGGGGCAGTGTCGACACACCTAATGGGGGAGATTAACGGGGGGGGGGGGGGGTGTACAAAAAAGAGCAAGATGGGATATTTCTGGATTGGTGCTGCAGGAGAAAGGCGGATTTTGACTGTCTAACCTTTGCATGGTTGCTGTAAATTTATCGGAAGGGGCGAGTGGCCAGATTCAGGGGTAATCACCACAGACAGGATGTCAGCTGGGGTCTCGCTAAGAGGGAGATCTTAATTCCACAAACAGCACAGGGCATGGCAGGAGACGATTGGAGGGAAGTTCTAATATTGACTCTATAAAAAGCTGACGGATGAAGCATGGAAAGACGTCTGAGTGGGCCGTACCTACGTGAATGTATGTGCACGCCTACAAATCAAGGGCCCAAATTTGCTTTCGAATGTACGTTCTCAAAGACCGAAAGTCAACAGGTGGAACAGAGGCTTAAAGGGCAATACGGAAACATCCACGCTGGTGCATGTAAATGAACAACCAGCTGACTATTCTTAGGAAGGTTTACGACAAACAGGGCGAATCGATTGAACCTCGTCTAAATTTAGCAGCTCAGTAAAAACACGTGTTTGTTTTCAGTTACCTTCTAAAAATGCAGTCACGTTGTAAAGGGCATTTGCTTTGCCCTCTGCAGTATTGCCTTTGTTAGCTTTTCTCCTGTCAGCCAGAATCGTTCTCTGAATGATAAAAGCGTTAAATAACTGTCAACAGGGGTCGCTCTGCAGCAAGCAGCTTATGTTGATGGACGTGATGATGTCACAGGTTTCGGGAATGAGAAAATCTGTTCCTACGGATGAGAAAAACTACTTTTTAAAGTTTAAAGTGCATTAAATAAGTATAAAGCATAAACAAAGATTAGGTGAGGTGAGACTGAACTTTTATTCCATTATGTTCAAACAATTCATATTAGAAACAGCAGCAGTAATACTCAGCATAGTGTCTGTTTTTTACAAATGCTCAACCAACCCTACTGAATTTAAAATAATGTAATTAAAGCAATTATGCACTGAATGCATTACCACCTCTGCAAAGGGTAATTAGAAGGCTTCATTGTATTCATGTGACTCTAGCATAATTTCCCCCAATGTGTCTACAGCACTGGGTAGTGGCTGTCTTCAGTGTTGCTGGGAATTCTCTATATATTGTGTTGACACCCTCACCTGATTTGGTCCATATGTTTCATAATTTCATGCCTAATAGCTATTCAAATGTAAATAGAGGCCACAGGCAAATTAGTCACCAAACCAATGAATTACATTTCTTCTGTATTGCATTGATTCAATACAAAGAAGTAAATAAGAAAACATTACTTTTTGCTCAGAGATTCCTGTAGTTGTAAATATCCAAAGCAGCTTTAGTCATAATTGCCATATTTGGCTTTTGATGAGAACACGTAGGTCTGATAACTTCAAGGGTTGACAGAATAACAGGACTTCCCCTGAGAACTATAGCATAAAATAACAACAACCTAAAAAAAAGATCTTTTGCATTGGATGAAGTACAGTGTAAGAACGATTAAATCAGGCGTTGACGTCTACTTGATGTGACCGCCCAACATACACCACTGTTTGTGCCCTTCAAGATCAAAACGAACCTGCACGAAAGCACTAGCTGATTAATTGAAAAAACAGTTTTTCACCAGCAGAATAAACACCTTGAACCTGACCCTTGAAGTCAAGGCCTGAGAACTCAACAAAGAACAAGCGGGTAGCTTTTAGGAGAGGAGAGGAGGCTGGCCTGGGCTTCGCATAAGTGCTGCTTGAAACGCAACATAAATATTGATGTTCAAGTGGCTGCTTGCGGTTCCCCCCTGAGCCAACGTGAAGTATTTTTCAACTGTGGTGTGAGCCCAGATCATCTCAGCACTATCCATAAAAACACATATGAACAGCAAATCCCAAATAAAGACAGTTTAAAAGGCTTGTGCAAATCTGAATTTATTCATGGCACTTCCCCTTTCATTGCACATCCGAAAATCAGGGTGAAGGCACAACTATCCAGTGGGAAACCCATCACAATGGACCTTTCATAGTTCTCTTGCTTAATTTACGTCCAAAGTTGCGGAAGAGTGTTTGTGTAATAACCAGTGAGAAAGACCACATCCTGAAAGCATGCAATGAAAGTGACTGAATATCTGTTGTGCATTTTTCTTTCCCTGGTGGCAAACGTTTCCGAGGAAAGGCATGGGGAAAAAGTAAATGACGTGAAAGACAAAAACCTTTGGATATTATACCGACCTATTCTTTGGCTTGTGTACAAGATAAGGGAACGTAGATAAAGCTATATGAAATAGACTTGCAATGCATGAGAAGTCATTATGCTGGGAAAGGGTGAGTCTGCACTGAATCATACTGGCAGTCGAGATGCACATGCATCTATTTTACTGGGCAACTCAAGTTTTGTGGAAAAACATAGCCACTGATTTCCACACTGATTAGCCTTTTAACCTCATGTTCAGGATATTAGCTGTTAGCCCAGAATATCTTTCTGCTGGAGATACAACAGAAAGACAGCAGATGTTGTTACTACAAACATCTGATAGGTCAAAACCTTTCAAATGAGTAGGGCTGGTACCCCAGTGTCCTGCAGGTGGGTGTTACACAGTGGTGGGGCTTGAAGTGGCTCTACGTTAGCTCTGTAAAGTGCTATGGGTGGCTTTTAAAAGTGCTAGATAGATTCATTCATTCAAAATGAATAGGAAAGTGCAAAGCATTTGCTCTAATTCCATTAACAAAATTCCTGCTTACAGGAAGTGGCAAGCAACGCTCCCATGGGAGACTAGGAATCGCGTGAGGGGGGCTGCATCAGAACCGTGGGACAGTGCCTCATTAAAACCACATTTGTAGGCCCGAGAGAGGCTGGACTCAGATCACTTCAGAGTTCCAACGTCAGTCCTCTTGGATAAGAAACGCCGCATGCTAATCATTTTATTTCATAATTCTAGGTGAAGGAGGTAGGTTTTCCTGGCAATGAAGAGATAAAATACACTGGAGAAACACTGGAGTGTTCCCAGCATCATAGAAAGCCGTTGAGTGATGGTGCTTCTGACTGGAACAAAAAAATAAATAAATAAATTGCTTTCTGCTTATTTTGCGGATTATGATTGTTTATAGTGTCATATTGTATTACTAAAAATGGATGAGCAGGTCCTCTGACTAACATCCTCCAAGGCCATTCCTGGAGTGTATAATTCCGCTGATCCAAGCTCATGCTTGTATCTCTGTGGGGGTTGGGGGGATTTTGTGCCTGTGGCATCCTTCAAAACCACGGTGTTATTTCTCCATTCTTGTCACTAAAATTAAGCACCTGGACGCAGGCCACGGGGTGGAACGCTAACACCGCAGCAGATTGAGCATCTCATCTCTTTACCACTGACTTCAGCATTCTTAACTAATATTGAACCATTTCAGTTTGGTTTCCTTTACATGATCTGTTACTGTATGACTTTTTTGTCCCAGTCCAACTGAAATTCATCCATCCATCCAATTGCTTCTCCTGGGGTCACCGGGGTCCTGGACCCTGTTCTAAGTGAACAAGACAAGGGTACAGAATGGATGTGATGCCAGTCCATTGCAGGGCATACGCACATACACACACACACACACACACACACATGTAGGGTATACCTATCCTTATGGGGCCCGCTCATTCACTTCTGTGGGAAAAATGCTAACTCTAACTATGACAACCTTAACCCCCACCCTGCCCTAACCATAACCAGAAGTAACCAAGCAAAATATAGTTTTTGCATTTTTAGTTTTTTCATATCAGTCACTGATTTTTATAAAATAGAGTTTTCCCTTATGGGGACCAGGAAACCGGTCCCCATAAGGGAAAAAAATGGATATTTATCACGTTATGGGGACATTGTGTCCCATAAGGATAGGTATACCCACTCACACACACACACACACACACACACACACAGACACACACACACACACGATGGATTTTGATTTTGGCTGCTTGTTTTTCAACCTCAGAAGGAAACTTTCACAACAAAGAAGGAACATAATCATTGTTTATTTATCAATGTTTATTTATCGTCATTTAACTCTAAAGGGAGGCATGCAATCAAGTCTTGCATTGTACTTGCACAGAAGACACCAAAGCTTTTGAATTCTTCAATCCCTCGAATCCCCATAAATCAACCAGCAGTTATCATTTCGGCAATAGTATTTTAATTTGAGCTGCTGTAAAAACGTTACCAACCTACAATTTGCTTGATCTATTCGAACATGCATTTTGGATTGCAGTGTATGGGGTACGGGGTTCAGCTTTGCAAACGAATGCTGTGTTCCTCCCAGTTTCTATAATTTCTCATATTTATTAATACTATTCATTCAAAAAATAGCACACGAATTACTGGGCACTGGCTAAAAATAAAGGCAGCATTTTGCATTCATTGAATAAGTCAGACATTTTGATTGCAGAGCTTTTTTTCATAACTGGATTATTTTTATCTACCTTCAGTTTAAATAATAAAAAAATATACATTACAAGGGATGCTTAGGACAGCATTTAATTAGCGGGTGCAAAAAAAATCTGAAGAAATGCTTATGGTTGCATTCTTTACATTACACCTATTTAGTTTTAATACTTTCACTTTTCTTGCACAACAGATGCTAAATTCACTGACAAAATTTGTTTCCTGCTGCTCCAGGAGGCTGAACAGGATCTCGCCAGAACACCCAGGGCCAGCCCTGCAAGGGGCAATCAGGCTATAAACTTTGCCCTGGTGGATGCCATTATGCCAACATGTCACCTTGGGTCAACAGAGAGTCAGAGTGGCCAGAAGATCTGGAGACTTTCTGCCCTTGGAGACCTTTGAGGGAAAAGCCGCAAAACATTTCTTACATCTCATCTACTGTTTATGAATATTTCCTGGACACGCTGTGATGGCATGAGAATGAAATGCCTTTGGTGATTTCGGAAAATGGGCTTAAAATATCAAGACTGCAAATTAATATCTAAAAATATTAAACAATAACAAGAAGAAAGACTATTAACATGAAATAACTGCATATTACTGGGATCTTTTGGCAGGTAAAGTAGGCAGCCTTATTTGTAAGCGATACACCCCAGCTTATCATTTGGTGCAGAAACAATTAAATGGCTTTCAGTGCAAAAGGTAGATAAGATCTGAAGGCTTATTCAGTCTGAGCTGGTGTTTTTATTCCGGCCCTTTCTGAATGCACTCGGCTGAGTCTGTAGTTACAGATGAATTCCTCCCTTTCATCCATGCTGCCGAACCTCCCACTCCCACCGGTCCTCCTGGCCTCGAGATACAGTTCCCCCTTCGAAGGGCCTCTGTATTTGTCCAGTACAGCAGATAATTAAGATGGTGTCCCCTACCTGCGCTGGTGATTAATGCGCTGCTGTCCTTGGTGGTTGCCCGGGAAATGAGCCCGACTTGGAACATAGTTCCGTTCTGCTAATGAACGTAAACGTAACTTATAGACCTATTAATGTAATCTCTTAATTGCTAAGGATGGACTTTAGTAATTACTTAACAGTTAGAAAGGTAATTGGAAGAAATAGTTTTATCCAGGGCTGCTGCAGGACATAAGCAAACTCAGCAGCTGCTTAGAGCCAACTGGCCACCAGGGGGCCCCCACCTGATCAGCATGTCAGAACAGGAAGGAAAATGACAAACGACTTCTAGGTTAATCAAATTTTGCTTTGGGCCCCAAAAAGGGTTGGACCAGCCCTGGCTTTATCTCTTGTTTATTAGCTGTATTCATGCGACAGATATTGAAGAGTGTGCAAATTGCTACACTGCAACTGTGTATGGCCAGCACCCTCATGCAAAGACACATAGAACAGGCGCATCCACAGAATCCACAGAATTTGCCACAAGTCTGACTGTCTGGACTCTGAGGACCTTGAGAAAATGGCCCCCAGCATAAATCACCCAGTGCATTGTCCTGCATGTGTTTTCTATTAACAATATTTTCTTCCATTGTTGCATTTTGCCCATCAGCATGGGGTGATATTTTTAGGATCTGCTCTCCAGTGGCAAAAGGTCTGGAATTTGGCCTAAATTGCTCTTCGGAGAAGCACGTCTCAGTTGACAGCCACAAAGATAACTAAGAAAAACAAAAAACAAAATTAAATTCTGGAGAAGTTCTGCTTCAGCTGTTCAGCACTGCCGGGAAGCAGAACTGTACGGCCCACTTTCCCATCGCACTATCACTATTGGATATTTACCCTTTCAAAAGAACTTTTCAAATGGCTGGAGATGAAGGGGGTTTTTAATTTGAAATGGATACATTGTCCTTTAGCTATGTACTCAGCGAGAGGACTTTAATTAGGCCTGCAAGGTTCTTACTTTAGAGCAGCGTTTCCCAACCTTTTTTGAATTGTGTACCCCCTGAGAGATTTTCTCATACCACAAGTACCCCCTTTGTCAAATGTGTTGATGATTCAATAGTTTATGTCTTTTTTTGCTCTTTTCATTGATAAAAGCTGGGTTTGTTATTCATTAAGCAACACATCCCAGATAGATTTTCTTTCTATACCAGGGCACAGCTAATGGAATGGCTGATAATATTTACCCATCATCAGGGAAATTAAATATAAAAATTTTTTCCACGTACCCCCTGTAATGTGCTCGCGTACCACTAGGGGTACGTGTACCCCCGGTTGGGAATCACTGCTTTAGAGAACTTGCAGGCTTCACAGCAAGGCAAACAGTTAAACTAATAATGTTCAAACTCTTCACGTGTCCTGGGCTCTCTAAAACACATTTTTAAAGATTACTTTTCAGATGCCTAGCAAACACTTCTGTGCAGAGCAACTTAGGGATTAGGTGTCCTGTTCAAGGGTCCTCTAGGAGGGAACTGAAATGACAGCCCAATGTAGCATTTTCTAACTTTAGTCCTAAGTAAACATGGACTGAGCACATGGAACAAAGTGAGTGAAAGTGCTGACATGTCACTGAGATGGTCGGCCTTTCAACGAATTTGACCAGGCTTCTCAGATCACTGTGAGTTTTGCCATTGGCCGACTTCCAGGCGTTTCCAGGTGTCCTGCCCGTCTCCTAAGGCTCAGCCAAGCGTAGACAGACAGTATCTCAGGCTGGCCCTAATCTCTGGCAATTGTAGCAACCAGGTTCTGCAGATCACGGGCGGACACATAGTTCCTGGGGAGTCCACCATGCCACTCTCATTAATTTTGCATGCCACTCCCCCGTGATTTGAACGGCAGGTAGGACATTTTCCTCTGCTTCCCTGCCACTCAGAAAAATATGTCTGGATAGACGAAAAGTAAATGCCACCTAAGTTAGAACAAGGATAGCGCTTGGGCATCTTGCTAGGTGGGCCGCCTGTAATAGCATAGGTATACAAAGGGGTGAACAGTCAACCACCACATCGAAAGAGAAAATGACTGAGTCGGTACATCTGTGTATAGCTTTCTTCAGTGGTACTAAGGAGCAGAACCATGATTATCATGTCTCTTTGGTAGCATTGATGCCTTAACTCCAATTACTATGATTCAATACTGTTAAGTCTTCTTCCACCTTCCACTACCACTTATGATGTGGTAATGGAGACTCATAGATAGAGGAAGAATGTATAAATTCCACACACAAGGAATCAGGGGAATCACACACAATGCTGAAGATGTGGACCATCAATACTAACCAGTGAGCTAATGCATTGTCTGCCATTACAGCTGGGGGTAATGTACAGTGGTACATTGAATCACAAATTTAATTAGTTCCAGAAGGGTGATTGAGTTGCGATTTGGTCAAAGTCAATTTTCCCCATAAGAAATAATGCAAAGGAATTTAATCCATTCCAGACCCCCAAGTGATTGCCTATTTAAACTTATCTACCTACCTAACTAATGATAAAAAGCATTAACAATCAATATAAAACTGCAAGATTAGACACACGTGCACCACCTTTAAGTTTCATTATAATATCCTTTTTAAGTTCTACAGTTAGTCTCACTACTTTCCTCTTTGGTTTGCTATTATCACTGCTCACTTTCTTAGGGGCAATGACTACTGTAGCACTAAGTGTACTGAATATAAAAAATCACACCGAACACAGGAACACAGCTTTCGCATGTCAAACTTGGTCAAGAGGTACTGTGAGACTGAGAGCAATTCATAGGCATCAGCATCCCAGTAGGTCCGTCTGCCCATCAGAGATGCGTCTCAATCTGTACAAGTTTTAGCAGTTTTGTTTTGAGGTGTTCCAAGGTTTAGGTCAAGTTGCGTCTAGATTTTTCTTGACCAAACCGTTCGAGAATGGTAGAGCTGAACGAGTCTAGACCTGTAGAATTTTAAGCCGGAATGGTCAAGTACCAAGATTCAGGATGAGGTACAAGTAAAACAAAAATTCAGTAGAGCCGTTCAATGTCCGAGCTGGTCGAGTTAAGAGATGTTCGAGTTCTAAGGTTCTACTGTACTTTTACCAATGACACAGCAGTGAATGTGAATATGCATTTATAAAGAAATGGAGGGGCCCACATAGCCGAATGATACCCTTTTATAACAGGAAACTTTAACTGAATCTGGGAGGCTGGTGTGATAGAAGAATGACTTCAAACTGGCTGCCTCTGTGCTGTTTAATATGCTCTGCGGGGCTGAAAAATAAGCTACTCAGAGGTAGACAAAGGAATCAGAAGCTTTTACAAACAGGAAGGCTTAGATTCCCCGCATTTTTCCTCAGTATCTTAGGGGCCAAAAATCTCCATATTTAGAGATGCACATTCCAGAGGGATCAGCTAGCTAAAGCTTGACTTTGTTTTTGTTTTTATATATTCAATGAACTAAAATATAATTCTGTGTGCTCAGACAATGCGCTGAACCCCCAAGCCTGAATATAGAACGAGGTCTGCTTTTATCCAGTTTTTTTTGTTTTGCTTGATTAACGATAAACCACAGAAGATTAATTATTATATAGCAGGATTATAGAATTTTTAAAGCCTCTCAGCTGAAACGACATCACATTGGAATTTTGGGACGATTAAGTTAGAGACCTGACCGACCAGCCAAATGTGGTTAAAGGGGAGTAGTTTAAGTTCATAACATGTAACAATAAATACATCAGCTCAGGAAGGGGGGTGGGGGTTAATGGATTTATTTCAGATCGATTAGAGGCAGCATCTGTTCCCTCTAACCTAATCAAAGTCCTCCCTCCTCCCTTGGGGGAAAAATATAGCATCTGGGCTCTTTGCAAGTTTGCATGCACACTGCAGCCATCCATTTTCATGTTACATATTAACCAGTAGCTACATTGTACCTGTCCATTACTCCCAGAAATAGATCAGAGACAAGCCACGGACATTGACATTGCAAGTAGTTTTATAGCATTTTTACAAGGTCATTTAACTGGTCAATAAACCCAGGACAGCAACCAGATCTACATCTGTTTACCTGCCACCAAGTTTGACTAATAAGGTCATGATTAAATTACCCAGCAGAAATGCAATGACAGCTCTATGTTGAAATGCGACAACAGGCCTTGACACTGCATGCTTCTTCTGAGCACGAGCTGATGGGTCACATCGTGGTGCCCATGCATGTCACCTGCCATTATGTTCAGAAATATTTGTCCACATTCTATCTTCAGACATCCAATGCAGCACAAGATTGTTTGTTTGTTCGTTTGTTTGCGTTGTTGGGAGGGAGCAGAAGGGATCCCACTGGCTTTTCTGGGCGACAGGAAGATCTCAAAGGCCCCCGGCAAGAAGTTCATACTTCCAGGACTGCACACCTCCGTGGAGTGTTGCTCTGGAGTGTGTCAAACTATGGTGTGTGAAACATCGCAAAAAACCCTTACCCAACCTTTCGCCTCCTGTTACAACCCTGAAATAATACTGTTTACTCATTAATTATAACGAAATCTATCCAGCACCATTGAGTTCTTGTGCCAGTTTAATTCCTGGCAGTAAAATTACGGTAAGCATATGTGTCATTTCAGTTTATTTGTCCTCCTGGCAAGAAACATTTAAACTGTTAAATACGAATCCAGAAGATTCAATGTCGAGCGTGTTTATTTGTTTCACAATTTGTTGGCACTCATGCAACTTCAACAGAAAAATTGTCATCGCTCTCCCTAGACAACAGAGAAGAAAACTACATGGGCACTCAAAACGTGGACAGTCTGAAGCTAAATCGAGCACAACAAGGTTAGCGACAGTTCACACACATCCAGGTTGTTTCTCTCTATTTTTTGTGAATTTGTTCAAATGTCAGTCAAACAGACTCTTCTTCTCTGCCCCATATTCACACCCCATCTTCATGGAGGGACACTTTTGCGATCACAGTTCACACTTTGTCCTTTAGCAGATCTTTCACGCTGGTATAAATATAGTTGCCAGTTTGCAGTTAATGCGGCTTATGTCAGGAGAACACGTTCGTCAAAAATACACAGGGAATTGCTCTGTGCCTATTAAGTTTGAAACAGCCTGTTCTGCGTTGAGATGTTCTCTCTGTAAGGAGGTCAAGGTCAGATCACATTAGCTATTTATGTTTGTCGACCAGTGTGTCTCATTCACTGTTGACTCTCTAGGGAACAATCACCGAAAAAGCTTCTCCTGCTAATGGTAATTACTACTGTGATGAAAATCTAAACAATTTCAAATGTCATGTGGTTGTGTGTGTATGGAACAAATCTGGGTCCAATTATTGTGGGTTTTATTTCAGTCTGGAAATCTGAGTACAGATTCATTTTTTTATGCAAATTGTTTGTTCTGTTCTTCATCCTGTCGAAAAGTAGCAATTTGTGTTTAAAAACTAGTGCCAACAGCAAAGCCACTGTTCACTGACTCTGGCTTGTGACTTAGTGGCTCACCAACCTTAGTGGCTTAATGTACAACACCTGAGTCCCTCCAGATAACTGACCTAGTAGAGCAAGGGTCTCCAACTCCGGTTTTGGAGAGCTACTGCCAAGTAGGTTTTCTATCCTACCTGGCTTCTGATGAGTCACACCTGTTCTCAGGTGAATTCCAGGAACATGTGTGACTGATCAGAACCAGAATTGGAGACCCCTGATACAGATAATAGTTCTAATTCCAGGCCCATTCCAGGTCCAGTATTCCGTAATGTAATCCATCCATCCATTTTCCAAACCGCTTATCCTACTGGGTCGTGGGGGGTCCAGAGCCTATCCCGGAAGCAATGGGCACGAGGCAGGGAACAACCCAGGACGGGGGGCCAGCCCATCGCAGAGCACACTCACACACCATTCACTCACACATGCACACCTACGGGCAATTTAGCAACTCCAATTAGCCTCAGCATGTCTTTGGACTGTGGGGGGAAACCGGAGTACCCGGAGGAAACCCCACAACGACATGGGGAGAACATGCAAACTCCGCACACATGTGACCAAGGCGGAGACTCGAACCCGGGTCCCAGAGGTGTGAGTGCTAACCACTGCACCACCATGCCGCCCCTGTAATGTAATCCCACTACTACAATTACTAATAACAATGGACAAGAAATGGTTAAAAAAATGATAACCTGAAATTTTTTTGCTTGTGATACTGTAGGCTCCTTCAAAGTGAAGGAAAACACAACCGGAGCTTAACTGTATCATACAGGAATTCTGAGAAACGTGTAATTTTTTATTTTTTATTAAATAACACTGTTAATCACAATGTTTCAGATACACAACATGAGTTCAACAGGGATAAAAGTGTTTTGCCTTTGATTTTTGTTTGTAGTGAGTGTCTGCTGCACCTCGTTTCAGTGTCCAACAATAGTCAGCAAGTACTAAAGGAGTCCAGTCGCTTCTGGTACCATTTCTCTATTGTGGCAATAACCTGGTGAAACTGTTCCACGTGCTCAACACTGACTGCAAGAAGTCCAAGTGTGAACGCAGGAAATGAATCTTGAGTGACAGGCTGCACTTCATGATTCTGTATGCGTCAAGAAGGTTGTCAACCAGCTGAGTGAAGTGTAGTGCTCCGTATTTGCCAAGAAAATTCTCCACAACATCTTTAAATGCGTTCCAGCTAATTTTCATGGGGTCCACTAACAGATCTTCAAACTGCTTGTCGTGGATGATGTGTCAGAGCAACAACGATGCCCTCGTTAATCATGGCATCACTGAATCTTGGAAACATCTGTCTTACATAATGAAAACTGTCACCTTCCTCGCTCATTGCCTTCACAAAAATTTTCATCCGTCCAAGTTATACAGTATGTGGAGAGGAGGAAAAAATGTAAAATGTGGAAATATTCCATTAATGTTAGAGTATGAATGTTCTGTGCCAACTATGAGAAGACCTTAACATAACATAATATTCTAATATATTCTAATATTATTCATAATATTCTATTTTCACGATATTTACACCCAAAAAAACTCAATCACATGTACTACCAGGTGTTGACCAGCTGTCCTGAATGTTTTATAGTGTTTGTTTTATTTATTTATTTATTTTTTGGGGGGGGCAGCTTGTCATGACTGTGTGATGTGGATGGCAGCAACTCACAGTGAGGGTAGTGTTTGCAGGCAGTTAAGTGATGATCATCCCCAGGTGGCCTACATAATTCCCTTTTGTCTGTTGTCCGTTTTGCACAGATCTTGGCCTAGAAAAAGCTGTTCTATTCAAGTAGTGCTTCAGCTGCCCTTGCTGCTTGAAGTATTTGCCCTTGTGTTTGAAACTTTCTAGGTATTGTTTTGTCGGGCTTCTTCTGTAAGGGCTGGTGCTCATCCTGCCCTGCCCTTTGTGTATCTTTCCCGTTTGGCCAGCAGGCATCATTGGTCACCCCTGCGTTTCCCCTCTCTGTTTCATTGCGTTCAGCCTCAGTGCGTTTATTTTTGCACCCTGCACTGCTGCATACCTCAATAGATTAACTGATAATAGTGTGTCGCTCAGAGGCTGTACCTCTCTGCTCGTGGGCCTGAGGCTGGTCAGTAGCTTCTAGCCTCATCCAATTTTGCTTGCTTATTGGTATTCTGTTCTCCCTAGTGCTTGTGATTAGTTATCTGTGCTTCCCTGCTTTGATTTCCCCTCCTTGTATCCTGTTTAATTTCGCTTGTATTGGTTATTAGTCTTTCCTAGTATAGTCAGCCCTCTGTGTTATGATCCCTAGTTTCTAGTGCTCTGTGGTTAATGTTTCTTAGTCTCAGTTTTTGTTAAAGTTCCCTAGTCCTGTGCTTGTTTAGTGTAAGCTACTCCACAGGGTTTTTTCCCTATGCCTCTGTTGATTGGTGCCTCTGTTGATTGGTTGTTTTGGCCATGTTCCACACCCGCCCCCTTGTTACTCCAGTTGTCTTTGTGTATTTAAATGTTGCCCCACTCTGTTCTGTAGTCTGTTGTTATTGGTGTTCAGAGTGCACTTGTTACTGTATGTTGTTGCTTTATTAGCTGATTCTGTTCCCTGTGTTTTCTTAGTTCCTTAGTGTTTATTTCATGGTTTAGTTCATTCATTATTGTTTCCTGTTTATTTCTTAAATCATGTCTATTTGCAATTAACACATCAATGTTCAATTGTGTTTTAAGGTTCCCCTAGTTTACACCTTCAGTCCGGATACACAATTCAGTTTAACTGAATTTTGTTGCTGTGTGTATAACTTTAACTTCCCATGATAAACTCTGGAGCACTCTGCCCTTAATGTTAGCTGTTTTTTAAAAGAAAAAAGACTTTTATTTTGATACACATGCATACCGCATTTACATTAATAAAATTATATTTGATTGGCCCTCTGGAGTAGCAGGAGATACAATGAACAGGTTGTTGTTGATTGGTACGATTCCCCATAGAGTCCTGGCATAAATTATTGCAATGGCCATGAAATAATACAGATTTTTTTTTTACTAAAAATAATCTAATATGTCAATGAACTCATATATAAAAGACGTATACTGACTCTTCTGTTCACCAGACTTTATAAATAATCATTTACAAGGTTTTTTTTTTGTTTTTTACAAAAAAATCTGCATAGCATTCTGTCCGAGGTTTCGCGGTGGGCGGATTCTGTAGTCTGAACATGGAAATTATTTCCATCCCTTAATTTGGATAATATTCTCAGTCAGTCAGCTGGACGTTTGTATTTCACGGCGCGTTATAAAACTAGTTTAACTGTAATACTGGCTAATATTTTAAGAGATGACATTTACACATCATTAATCAAAAACCTGGTATATTTAACTGGTCAGTAATTTCTGTGATTATTACAGACGCGGTCATTTGAAACGGCCAAGATTTACTGAAAAACGGTATTTGATATATCTTTCCTCCTGTAATATTTGTTGCGAGACATATTCCGATAAATTGGTGAAAACATCGGGTCCGCTTTTCACGGTGTCTTAGACATTTTAGTCTTTGCTGATTAAAATTAGAAGTACATACCATTAGATTAAGCAAATACTGATAAACAGCAACAATAGCAAACTGAATACACGTCTGAAAGACGTTTCAGAAAACACACTTTAAATAAGTATGGGGATTGTGTTGGTTTTCGCAATTTCGTCTCATAATCTAACCACCCACTGTACAAAATTTCATATCTCGTTCGCTCCATGCGCATATGCCCAAGCTGTTTGCACATTAAATGTATTGATTTATTTCTTTATTTGTCCACATGTATGCTTGCCTCGTCATTGCTGTAAAAGACTTCTTTTTCGCCTTATTCTATTTATTGTCTTTGTATTTTTATATTTAGAATTTTAGTTGCATGTTTAATTTGATTAAGTTATGACACCATCTGCACCTAAAGAAATTTCTGGTACTTCACTGTACTTGACGAATAAATTTTGATTCTGATCTGAGACCAGAGGATGTCTGCCAAGCCTGGTCAGCGTCTCTGCATGCGCTCTGCATGTGTCCTGCATGCATCCCAGGCATCTCCCCAAATCTCCGTTTAAGACGAAAACATCTGCCAGCGAAATTTCATTAAAGTGACAATCTAAACCCAAACAATATCTGGTCCTCTTCCGCTTTTTATTTCTTTTTTTTTCGGTTTATGGTGAGCAGGATTTATGCTAGAACTGCTCTAAGGGCTGTCATCATTTATACATTAACCAGGTGCGGGCAATCTGTGTTTCGACATAGGTGTTTTTTACTGCAACGAATGTTTACTTCCTAAAGTGTAACACTGGTAGACGGCGGCGGGTTAAATTAGGCTGAAAGAGCTAAAGCCTCCTAATGGAAAATAGGGCTCGAAGTGAAGGTTTACTATGGAAGATTATAAGCACAAAAATTCAAATGGCAATTCATTTTGCAATTGTCAATTCAATATTCAACCAGAGCATGCATTTGTCATTTCAATATTTAATCTGTGCATGTAATTTGAAAATACATTTTGCAATCGGCAATTCAATGTGCAAAGTGCTTATGCAATCCTTAATTCATTTCATAATGTTTTGAATAAAAAATAGAATGACAATTCACTGAATTGCATTTCGTTTTGCCATGGGCTTTTTGCCTCTTTATTCAAATGGCAATGGCGTCCCCGGGAATTGCATTGCATGTTCGGGAGAAAACTCAATTTGCAATTCCCAACTGTCAGATCGCTCATCAAGGTGGACCTTCATTAACGACGTCACTTCCTTGTTTAGGGCCTCGCTACCATTGATTTGTTCGTTTAGTTAGAATGAGTAATGGCGGCTGAAGAGCTTGCAGCAAATATTTCTGCCTTAGCAGATGACATGGAAATTAATCGGGTATCAGCAGTAGATGCGTTTGATAGGTTGTTTGTGTTGTCACAGAGGGTAACCAACTGCGTGACTTGATGTAACGCCTGAGCTACATTAGTTTGCACCCTTCTCGTATCAAGTCCAGTTAAGATTGTAAGTTCCTCTACCCTCTGTGACAACACAAACAACCTATCAAACGCATCTACTGCTGATACCCGATTAATTTCCATGTCATCTGCTAAGACAGAAATATTTACTGCAAGCTCTTCTGCCGCCATTACTCATTCTAACTTTTTTTTTTTTACGTTTTAAAGAACTTTATTTAGAGCAAAACAATTACAAACTCAAACAAACAGTTACTTATAAAAGTCTACATAACAATATATCACACCTCCTGTGGTAAAAGCATGTTATTGCAATGATATAATCAGCATGTTACAATCAAATAAGGAAAAGTGCAACTAGTTATAATTATTACAAATAATAAAAATAATAAATAATAATAAAAAATTTTAAAAAAAATAATAAAGAAGATAAAGGGGGTTTACTCATTCTAACTAAACGAACAAATCCGTTGAATGGTAGCGAGGCCCTAAACAAGGAAGTGACGTCGTTAATGAAGGTCCACCTTGATGAGCGGTCTGACAGTTGGGAATTGCAAATTGAGTTTTCTCCCCAACATGCAATGCAATTCCCGGGGACGCCATTGCCATTTGAATAAAGAGGCAAAAAGCCCATGGCAAAACGAAATGCAATTCAGTGAATTGTCATTCTATTTTTTATTCAAAACATTATGAAATGAATTAAGGATTGCATAAGCACTTTGCACATTGAATTGCCGATTGCAAAATGTATTTTCAAATTACATGCACAGATTAAATATTGAAATGACAAATGCATGCTCTGATTGAATATTGAATTGACAATTGCCAAATGAATTGCCATTTGAATAAAGAGGCAAAAAGCCCATGGCAAAACGAAATGCAATTCAGTGAATTGTCATTCTATTTTTTATTCAAAACATTATGAAATGAATTAAGGATTGCATAAGCACTTTGCACATTGAATTGCCGATTGCAAAATGTATTTTCAAATTACATGCACAGATTAAATATTGAAATGACAAATGCATGCTCTGGTTGAATATTGAATTGACAATTGCAAAATGAATTGCCATTTGAATTTTTGTGCTTATAATCTTCCATAGTTTACAGATGAAGGAGTGTGTTGGCCATCTGTATGCGGCTGTTAATAGGTCCGCTGATCCTCGTAAGTGAACGCCATCGTGTGGTGAAACTTGCTCACGTCATCTAGTTTGTCTTCCCAGTGTTGGCCTTAGGATGGAGGTTGAATTCATTTCTAGTGCTCTCCCAGGGTTTGAGTTTTCTCTTGTCTTACTGCAAAATGAAATGTGCTTCGTTTGACAGCATCGTGTTTCTCTTAAAGCGGGCACAACCTGTGTTGACGGATAGTTTCTCTCTTTTTATGGTATGCTTCCTTCCTAGTTATGTTACCCCTGTCACTGAAGTCATGCACGTCGTGCAGACATCGTGTTGCATAGAGTTCCTGAGTTATTTTGATTGTCAAGTCATATGCAGATACTGACTGACTTCCAAAGTCCAAATATTAGTCTGTGTGTTTATACACACACACACACACACACATGTAGGGTATACCTATCCTTATGGGGCCCGCTCATTCACTTCTATGGGAAAAATGCTAACTCTAACTATGACAACCTTAACC
Organism: Brienomyrus brachyistius; assembly: GCF_023856365.1. NCBI lineage: Eukaryota > Metazoa > Chordata > Actinopteri > Osteoglossiformes > Mormyridae > Brienomyrus > Brienomyrus brachyistius. The sequence goes on along the minus strand of NC_064539.1, from coordinate 6,753,167 downwards.
CCCACCCTGCCCTAACCATAACCATAAGTAACCAAGCAAAATACAAGAGTTTTTGCATTTTTAGTTTTTTCATAGCAGTCACTGATTTTTATAAAATAGAGTTTTCCCTTATGGGGACCAGGAAACCGGGCCCCATGCATAAGGGAAATAAAAATGGATATTTATCACGTTATGGGGACACACATACACACACACACACACACACACACACACACACACACACACACAGCAAAATATTACTGAGAGATCGGGAAGCTTATTTAACTTAAAAATTAAACTACTACCAGTCTGTAAGTCTACGTGAGTATTTGTACATTTCTGTTAGGAGTCAGTACTACCATCTACGTAAATAATGCCTGGAAGCATAAATGATTTCAGATGAAGCATTTTCTTGATGCAGACTGGGAGGACTGCCTGTTGGATGCCTGTTGATCTTTAGATATCAAGCATGACACACCAGTATGATACAGTGATTCCAGCCAAAGAGTTCAACCTTTGACTCAAAAGTAAAAGTAGACACACAGTACTCTATACAAATTACACCCCAATATTTACCGCGATTATCTCTATCTGAAAGTCTTCATATACAAAAAAAGGTTAATTGGTGTGTTATTTCTATAGCTGGTCATGTTTCCATTTATACAGAAGATATTTCAATATTCTTTGCAAGTCCATAATATTAGCAAATCACCAAGAGCGGGTCTGAAATTGACCTGTTATTTCAGTTGATGTTGTGAGTCTTTTCTTTTTATATAATATATTTATATTTTCTTTTTATATATTAAAGGAATTCAGTGTTATTGTAAACTGCACAAAGCTGAGCCAGCCTGGAAGAAGGATGTCTTTCATCAATGTGGGTCAAGTGTTTTAAAAAAGAGAAGATTCTGTTGGCTCATTTCTCTCATTATCGGCTTTCCAGACCTGTCAGATGGGATATTTTGAGACCGCCGGCGTGCGCGAATAGGTCTGGCTTGGGACTGATTTGTCCCGAGGGTGTGTAGTCAGGTCCTAAAACAGTATTTCTGACCTGTTTGTGATGTGATAGTCCAGTGGAATGGAAGAAAAATTAAATGAACCAACTCGGCAGCAGAGAGGGACCTAGCATACCTGCACAGTTCAAAATATTCTTTCCAGATTCCATCCATCCATCCTTATGACCACTTATCCTGGTCATTGTCGCAGCTGGGTCTGGAACCACGCAACACAGGGCATAAGACCAGTACATGCTGCGAGTGGGATGCCAGTCCTTCTGAGGGCACGTCGACGGGCACACTCAGGCCCACAATCATATTCCACCAACAATTTGCTCAAAAAAATTACAGTGGAACCCTGTATCTGCCGTTTGGTTTATCATGGTATGAAAAAAAAGAAAATTCCAGAAATAAACGGTTCATAAGTTTGAAGCTGCACGCGCTGTATGTAACACGGTGACTCTGCCAGCCCAGTAGCGCCCAGTACATGACTCATCTCCCTCTGTCCCCATACCCAGCAGAACTCTTAACCAATTATTTAGCTAATGACCCCAGTGTTCTCACTAATAGTATTTGTTGCAGCGCTATCGCAGTGTATGTTATAAAAATGTATGAAAAGCATGATATATTATTGTACGGTCATCCCTTGATACATCATATTTTTTCATTGCCCTATCGACTTCTGAGAATTAAGCTAAAATGTAAGAATCCCTTTCATTCGAGAGAGAGACTACAGTATTGTATAATAATGTACAATGTACTTTACTATTACTGTATTTAATGTTGATAATGTCTTTCTGCGTGCATTTTATCAATTAACCTTTGCCGTATGCATGTACACAAAAATCATATTACACAAGGGCTTTGCAGATGGTTCATTATAATGCATGTTTTTGGCCGTCTGCGGTAGGTCTTGGAATGTATCATCCGCAGATACGGAGGAAATACTGTATTCAGAAACTGTTGTATATGGGACTTGTGTTGTCTATTTTTGTCTCTTCTTGTAGCCGCTGTGTACTGTGACAATCACTTTCCTTTAGGATAACAAAATTATTCTGATTCTGATTCACAGACGCCTGTTAGGCTAACTGCACGTCTCTGCACTGCAGCAGGAAACTCGAGTCCCTGGAGGAGAGACAGTGAGAACATTCAAACCGCACGGACACACTGAGCGGAGGTGGGATCCGAGGAACAGTCCTGCCTGCCGAGGCACCCTGTCAGCCCTTTTTTCTTAGATTGGCTTCCTGTAATTACATGGCATGGGCGACTCTGCCTGGTTAGCGGTTAGCGCTAGCGCTGTTGGCCCACACTTGATGGTCTTCAGCCTAGTGCCACGACCTGGCGCTCCAAGCTGGTTCTCCTCCCACGTTCTCAGAGGTGTTCTACTTAGGTGCGCTAGTGTGTGACTGTACATCTGGTCCAGGTGGGTGCTCTCTTTTGGACTGACATCCCACCTTTAGTTGCCCCCCCCCAGGCCTTTTCTAGTCTGGTACTGTCTCCATCGTGACATGTACTCATTGGGGTCTTTTTCTGTAATCTTCTGAAAATGTGCGGGTGGATTTGTGCTCCTGTATTTGTGACACAATGTTGCATCACTGCCGTCTGACTGAAAGCACACTGGATACGACCATGTGGGCCGTGTTCTATCGCCCCCCCCACTGTTACCTAAACTCCATGGTGCAGATTGGCTGACAGTGCGGTGTTTTGCAGAGGGGCTACTGCAAAACAGACCTCAGATGGCCTGTGATGGGTTTTGATGTTCACTCTGTCTCCAGTTACTTGGGGGGCGGGGGCGGGGGGGGGGGGAGGGTGAGTGGGTGGGTAACTCTGCCTCAAAACAATGAGGTAATCAACCTCCCTCCAATCCTGGCATATATTGGGCCATATTTGAAAAAGAGGGGATGAATGAACTCACAATTTCCAGTCATTCAATAAGTGAATCCTGAGAAGTCGTTGAGCTGTGGTGGAGGATGGAATGTAGATGATCTGTCTGGTGAGATGAACTGGGCAACTGGAAACGTGTTGAATCAGCTTTTTTTTAATAGTATCTTGGATCCACTCAGGGGGAAGATTGGTTAAAAAAAGAAGGAAAAAGCAAAATTACATTACTTACATAATCAAAGTCTTCACATTACCTGACTGTGACTCACTGGATGCATGTGTGAGGAACTGGTGTGATGCTGCTGCCCTCTGGTGGACATATAGTGAGACACTTGTTTCATTTCCAATTCATGTCTGGATGCCTTGCAGTCAGGGCGATTGTATTCACAACCTTCAGCTATACCAGTTATTACTGACAGGAGAAATCAGCAGTAAGAGGTTTATTGAATTTCTTAATGGTTCCTTCCTTAGTTCCTATTGGCTATTATCTGCCACTTATTTGCACATTTTCCATATATGACTATTGTAACCTCTGTTGTAATAACTATTGTAACCTCTTTGCCACTTATTGCACATTTTCCTATATAACTATTGTAACCTCTTGCACATCCAGTGTAAAAGTTAATTTCCACCTTTGTGGATGATACTGCACCCTATCTGTCTCCCAATCTACCTCTATCTCCAAGTATAGTGTATACCTTATATTTATTTACTTTGTTTACCACGTGCCTATTTCTTACGTGTCTTTATCTCGTCTGCACTGAAAAAAAACTGGAGCCACGTCATCTCGTCTCTCTATGTACCTGTACAGTATATAGCAGAGATGACAATAAAGTTTACTTTGACTTTGACTAAACCAGGCAGGTATTGCAAATGGACAGTAATGTTACCCACCATGCATTTTCTATGAATGAACCCTAATTTTTAAAATTAAAGGAGCGGCAGCTGGCGTAAGGATTAAGGGTGTCACAGGAATGGTGGGGGTTCAAAGGCATTGCTTCCCTGGAAGGACCTGTCTGGGTGACTGAATTATATCTGTACGTTTCCCATTGTGTTAATTGCTATATTTAAAATATACCAGGCAGCTAAAGAATCCAGTATAAGCATTTTTTTTTTGGAAGCATCAACAATTCATACGCTATTCCAAAGGGGTATTTTCAGAAACCCACTATCAAAGAGGATGTAACATTTGCCAGAAGAACGCAGAAGAATCACATTTTAATCTCTGTATTTTTTTCTTTTTAAGCACAGAAGTCATCGCAGACTATTCGGTCTAGCGAGTTAAGTGGGCTGTCAGTGTCGGGGTTGTTAAGCTTCCACATTTTGTTGTGAATTTAAGCAACTGTTTGCACTTGACCTAGATACAGCAGCAAGGTGAAAATGTGACTGTGAAGGGTAATATTACAGCCTTCCACACCCAGAATGACGCCCTGCTGTCTGAATAACGCTCTACTTGCTCTACATCTCCCATTCTGATTTTAAAAGGAAAGGCATATATTGGGATCACTGTTATTCTGAATCATTTCTCGTCAATGGAATGATTTTTTTCCCTCATGACCCAGACTAGGATAAGCAGCTGAAAGGCTGGCTGGGTGGATGGATGGATTTAATGATTTTTCCGGTTTGGTGTATAATACTTGGGAATGACATGTTTACTAGAGTTGGGACGGTGGCTTTAAGCAGTGTCCTCTGTTTCTGCCAATGGTTTTGCAGCACATGGCTTTTAAAAGGATGGTCTCCGCATTGCAGGGCAGGCGATTAGGAAGGGCTTGCGGTCACCTCATTTTAGATGCATTAGACATCCACTCCATTAGGGGGCGCAATCAGAAAAGTCATAATGTGTTAATCCTTGTAAATGGATTGGAGTGCTAATATCTTAGCAGAGGAAAAAAAAAATGTCCTTATTATGCGTTTCTCACATTTAAAGTGCTTTCCAGTGATGATGTGTCGGTTCTGCAGTGCAGCACAGAAATTGTAATAATTTTTTTGGAAGATCATAAAACAGTATTGAAAAAATAAATAAAAATAAAATTATAGAGGTGCAATTAATAAATAAAGCAGTCAATTGTGTATATAATTGTATATAATTATGCTTTCGGCATTCTAAACCAATCCGAGTTTCATCATTTACACTCATAAACCACAGGAAATGGATTTTATGGTATCTATGTTGCCAGTCGTTTTAAACATTTTACTTTGTATCTCTTGCTAATAAGCAATGCAAGGTTTTTTTTTCAAATAGTTTCTCTCTGTTTGCTCAATAAGTTACTTGATCCATTAAGGGCACCTACTGCTTAGTATTAAAAAAAAATTAATTCAAAATGTGGCGAATAAAGCCTGCAAATGGAGGATACTAGAAATAATTATCCATTATGGATACTTTATCATAAAAATGCCCCTTTTCATATTAGCTCTCCAGTTCTTCTACATTCTTTTTTTATTTAAATGTTAAATTTATCCCCCTTTTTAACTGTTTTGAGGTTTTCCAAGAGATACAATGAGACAAAGCGTATTCTTTTTGCCTCTTCTGCATGACAAGCTGTCATTCCATATAAAAGTAATTACATTCATAACTGCAACTGGGTTTCGTGCTAGTCTGGGGATAATACAATGGGTATGAATGCATATTATTAGTTCGAATCTTTGACGACATCTTCATCCTAAGCAATTTGATTTTCAGTGCAACTGCATGCTTGATTATTTTAGTTCACTTTCAGTAGTTTTTCCCCCCCAGTAGTTCAAAAAATGCCCTAGACATTTTAGCAGTATCAGTAAAATTTAGAGCTTTTACATGCTTGCTGTTTTCTGCCCTAAACAATAGTCACATGGTCATGTGCGTCAAACGTTTCCAAGCTGGACAGCCGGGAGGCAGATGGAAGAATGTATTTTCTGACATGGGTGCAGTGCCAATGCATAACGGATGGGTAGGTTATTACTAGGGGTCAATTGGTTGTCACCACTAGGGGTGCTGCTGAGCAGTTCTATGTATTTTCTCTGCGACTTCCTCAAACATTAGTGTGATATTAGTGTAACTCAGAACTCATATCGAATTGCGAAATACATGATACCAAACAGTATATTCACATAACATTTTATGCAATATAATAAAATGTGAACAGTGGTAGTGCAAAGGGTGAACAAATGTATTTATGACCATTAAAATGAAGGATAAAGGTATAATAATATTTCTTGTGGTGTTATTGATATTGATGCAGTAATGTAATTGTACATCAACTGCCATAATAATAATAACTGATAATAATCAGTTAATGGATTCGTTAGGGTGGTGCAGTGGTTAGCACTGTTGCCTCACACCTCTGGGTCCCAGGTTCGAGTCTCTGCCTGGGTCACATGTGTGTGGAGTTTGCATGTTCTCCCCATGTCGTTGTGGGGTTTCCTCTGGGTACTCCGGTTTCCCCCCACAGTCCAAAAACATGCTGAGGCTAATTGGAGTTGCTAAATTGCACGTAGGTGTGCATGTGTGAGTGAATGTGTGAGTGTGCCCTGCAATGGGCTGCCCCCCCATCCTGGGTTGTTCCCTGCCCCGTTGTTCCCCATTGCTTCCAGGATAGGCTCCGGACCCCCCGCGACCCAGTAGGATAAGTGGTTTGGAAAATGGATGGATTTAATGGATAAACCCATATTTAATTGAAAATAGAACAAAGACAGCATATCAAATGTTAAAATAGAAATTTCATGTTTTATGATAAATCTAATAACAATCGATACTTCTTTTGATCTCAGAGTGTCTGGCTCCCCTAACTTGCTCTTTGTAGCTGAGAGCATGCTGGCTGTGAAGGGCAGCCACTTATAGCTGCACCCAGGCATTAAGAGCCTTGCTCAAGGACCCACAGAGGCGCTAAGACTGGGCTTGAACCAGCGACCTTCTGATCACAGCCACACTGCCCACTGAGTCACAAGCTACCCCCCCCCATTATATGCTCAATTTGAATTTGATGCCAGCAGCACGGTTCAGAAAGTTGGAACGGACAACAAAAGACTGGAAAAGTGGTGTAATGCTATAACAGAACACCTGGTTGAATGTCTCACAGTTAATTGGGTTAATTAGCAACAGGTCAGTAAGATTATTTGGTATAAAAACAGCCTCCCAGACAGGCAGAGTCTCTGTGCAGTGAAGATGGGGAGAGGTTCAGCACTCTGTGAAAGACTGTGTGGGCAAAAAGTTCAAAACAATAGACAGTAAAACTTCTCAGTTTCAACATCTGATATATTGTCTTTGTTCTGTTTTATTATATATGGGTTTATATGATTTGCAAATAATTGCATAATTTTATTTACATTTTACACAGGGTCCCAAATTTTTTGGAAACAGGGTTGTATCACCGTTAAGGACTTATCACTGGCCATGTCTGAATACCACACAAACATTGAATTTACCTGAAAAACCTTTCTATCTTGCTTCTTTTTTCTCAGGACGGAAGAAGCAGATAAGCCTTTCCTGGCCATTTTTCCTAGACGTGATTCACACATTCTTTCGGCATACGTAACGTGATCGGCCTGATGGCTTAATTTGTTACATTTTTCCCCACATTTTTCACGCGCCCTTTCCCAGAATACATATTTGAAATACAGAACTACATAAGCTATTTTAAATATGAGATTTGTTCATTTTGGGACAGTGGTTCCCTAATCGAGGTATTTTGTTCGACAGCAACGTTCGAAAATGAAAAGTCTTCAGCCCGTTTGACGTGTGACCTTCCTGGTTGAATTCCCCAAATTTGCTGTTCATCGTTCATGGTGATGTGAAGTGTTAGCATGGAATAGGCTTTCTTGGACTAGGTCTGTACTGTCCTGTTTAAGGGAGATGCTCTGGATGCATAGGAGGTCAAACTGATCTGAGGTCAGATAAAGCAACAATCAAAACCTTATTAGGTGTCACCATTCTTAGTGCAGGTTCTGCTCAGACAAGCACCCTGGTTATGACCAACACTGCACCCACAGATCCCAACCTCCTAAAACACAAACGTTTTGAAATGCTTTTTTTCCAAAGAGATCTCCAGTCCAGAGGTCACCGGGATGTGACACCTTTCAAAAACACACCCAATCTCGTCATCCTTTTATTGAATTTTATCTGTGTTACTTTGTATCTTATCGATTGCTTTACCGTGTTGATGTAGCTATTTGAATAACAAGTCCAACCACTTTTTACCCATCCATCTTTCAGGAAGCCCAAGAAGCCTAGGGCACAAGGTAGCAGACACTGTATATGGGGTGGCAGTCCACTGCGGGGCGTATACTCACTCAATCAAACGTTACAAGCAATTCAGAGCTGCCAGTTGGCCTAGTAACATATTTTTGGACTGTGGGAGGGAGTCAAAGTATCGGCACAAATACACCACACACACACAGAGCAGGGGATGGGATTTCAGCCCCCGATCCTGGAAGCTATGTACTTATGTACGAGAGGGTCCCTTCAGAGTCTGAATAAAATTTTATATAATGCAGGATAGCGGATATATTTCACCACACATGTGGCATATGGCAGGAACCGAAACAAACCGATGCTGCTGACACTATTCAGTTTCAGTTGAATGTGTGCGCTATTGTGTCCTATGTTGTACTGCATATTGGGCCTTTCCCCCAAAATGATCAGCATATATCCAGACTGACTTACGTCTTCAGTCCCAGAACGTGACCCAGAAGTAAGTCGATGGATTCCTGTGTTTATATGAGCCAACATGGTGGCATAGAAGTTAGGGGGAGTCTCCGACCAAATGGTCCCCACAATGTAATGAAAACCTGTCGTTTAATTTTTCAGGTCCCCACAAAGATCTGTGAATGCAATCAAAAAACTAAAAATGGCAAAAATATTTTTTTGGTTACATATGGTTAAGGTTATGGCTGGGTAGGGGTTAAGGTCGTCATGTTTGGATTAGAGTTTTCCCCATAGAAATGAATGGAGAGTCCCCACAAAGGTGTAACTACTAACCTGTGTGTGCATGTGTGTGTGTGTGTGTGTGGATGCAGGGAGGTTATTTTGATACTATTGTCTAACCTGATATTTTTTTCATAAAATTTGCATATAATTTTTCCAGACATTTTCCAGGTCTTATCAGTATCGGTGAGTATCAGAAAGTGTCGGTACTTGTAAACAGTCAGAAAAAAATGATATCATTGCATCCCTAATATATATAGGCTGTTGTAAAGAAATAAACAAACAAAAAAAATTATGATTATTTATATATAGTAACCTGTGAATTTGAGTATCTATGCCTATATGTGTGTGTATAATGGACTCAGAAACATTTCATTTGTCAGGTATGTCAGAACTCCAGAAGGAAGCAACACCAAATTTTTGCCAGATCATCCTGAGATATTCATGACAAAAAAATATGAAAATGATGATTGTGCACATGGTCAAATGAGGACATGAAAATAGGCAGGGTTATGGGGTCATGGGGAAAAATATCATTCTAGTGATGAGAAATGATTCAGAATAGCAGCACATTTAAAAAAAAATACTCTGACACTCCCATAACAGTAATACATATGGCTGCTGTATTCACATAGCCAAACACGGCATAATTGGCTGGGGAAAAAAAAGTCTGAGTGCTTCAACTCTGAGAAGCTCATGTTTTGAATTTTCGGTCATTTTCAGAGCCTTCTACAGAAAAAGTTAGCCCCAGTTTCAAAGTTGTACATGCTATATCAAATGAGCTATGAATGTCAGAAGATGGATCAAAAGGTTCATTCGGCAAAATATAGAAAATTAATTAAAATTTCAAAGGGCTGTAGTTTCAAAACTAATTGAGATACAGACCTAATATTTAGGATTTTCCCTTAAGTTCGCTGTAAGAGCAGCAGTGGATGTTTCTGGAAAGGCTGACCTGGGAAATTTTTCTCAAAGTGGGTGATTTATTATGGAATGACTCTTCTTACTATTTCTGAAGGCTGCGGTTCCAAAGTAGATCTGCCCCCCAGCTCAACAATCCCCCCCCCCCCCCCCACAATTCCCAGTTTGAATACCTCTGTCATAGTGCTATCGGACACTAATTACATGACTTGATTTCTATAGCTGAACACAGTATTGTCATCAGCAAACTTCCAGATTTTCACTGCAGGGTCCTTGGAGGTGCAGTCATTGGTATACAGACTGAAGAGAAGGGATGACACGACACAGCCCTGGGGAGCACCAGTATTGAGGGCAGGGCACAGATGTGTTTGCCCAGTGTTACCTGCTGTCTTCTGTCTGTGATCCAACGACAGGTGGAATATGGCACAGATAACTAGGAAAGTTTAACAGGCTCTAATTCTCGATCAATGGTATTAAAAGCTGAAGTCCACAAATAGTATTCTCACATAGGTCCCTGAGGTGGACATTTCAGGTCCAGAAAGTAAAAATCCAGACCAAGACTTTATTTCAGCCAACCAGTTGAGTATAGTGAGTCGTAGTCAGACAGTACTTGATTGGTTTGCTGAAATAAAATCTTGGTCTGCATTTCTGATACTTCCCGGACCTGAAATGTCCATCTGTGCACATGAGTCCCCGAGGTGTATACTGTAGATGCTTTAGCACAGGGTGCAAGGTCAGGTTAACATCATCCACAGATCTGTTGGCTCTTTATGCAAAATGCACAGCGCCACACAGAGTGGGTGTCAGATGGATCAAGACAAGTTGCTCAAAGTCTTTCATAACTGCAGGAGTCAAATCAATAGACCTGTAGTCGCTTAGGCCACTGATCATAGCCATTTGGGGACAGGGGTGATAGTAGAGGACTTGACACATGTGGGGACAGGGCATAGACCCAGTGATTTATGAAAAATTACAGTAAATATAGCAGCCAGCTGGTCACAACAGTGCCTCAGTTTAGATGGTGATACCTGGTTGGGGCCAGCAGCCTTTTCCACCGTTTTTGGTTAAAAAGCCTGCAAACATCCTGTTTACAGATAGAGAAGGGGGTTGGAGAGGGGGCAGAGGGGGATTGGAGGTGGAGGAGTGGAGACAGAGGCTTTCCCACTGCAGGAACTCAGCCCAATTGTAGTTCCTCAAGCTTTATTTAGTCCCTTTGGAGTAGATACTTTTCGTTCAACCAGGATCTACTGGGTGGGGGCTCATAGTGATAAACTTTGCTGATTGGTTGATCACAAGCACTGGCGCTAACTTGGAAGTTACGCGGCAGTGCGGGGACAACTGATAGAAGTAGTGGAGCAAAAGTTAAATGTATTAATGAAGATCTTTTTGCTTGCATCTCCATGCATTGAAAAATTCTACCAAAAACCAGGATACTTTTGTCTAATATTGCCAGTGCTGGCAGTGGAAATTACCAGTGTTTATTAGTGGAATAACGTTTTTTATTCTGTGGAAAGCAAAAGATCAATTTGCTACCCAGATTTAATAATATATTATAAATATTTTGTGGTTCATAAAAATAAGATATAGATAAAATGCTAAATGTCCTATATTTTCAGACCTCGCACGCAATAACAAAATGATTTGTTCATCCTCCATTGTTTTTGGGTGGTGTACTTTTGTATGAAATTACATGTGAATTTTAACCCACAAGATTTTTGTGCCTCTCAAACAAAAAGGTCACAGTTCCTGTTGTGCGGAGGGAAGTGACCACATAAAAGTGGTCTGAAACTACAAAAGTTCCCGTTTGAGTTAGTCCAGGAACTGTGATGGTAAATTTGGTGGGAAAGCACCTGATGTTTTATTGACTTGCAGATATACTGTCGTGAATTTGAGGGGGGAAAAAATTGAATTGTACTTTTTCATCCGAAATCTGCAATTGATCTTGTTCAGGTTGCTGGAGAGCTGGCTGTCACCTGGGAGAAGGTGAGTGTTCTCACCTTAATCTTCTGTATCCTTTTCCAAGCTGATGATGGGTCATTAGCATGTACTTCTTCATCTTTTCCAAATTCTCTGCAACTTAAACTTTAATCCCCTTCTCTGTACTTGGCTCCCTCTTTGTCTGCCTGGAGGCAAAACAACTTTACAATGAAGAAATCAAGAAAAAAAACAGCTGAGTGTTGTACTCACGAACTGCGTTTGGCTTCTTTTATTTTCAGAAATTTATTGCCACAAAATTTTGACATCCTCTTTTCTCCAAGGTGACTACATTTAAAAATGGTGACACACACACACACACACACACACACACACATAAACGCGTTCGTGTGTGCCTATTTGTGGACACTGGCTTGTCCAACATTCCGAAACCAAGGATATTAATATAAAGTTGGTCTGCCTCTGCCCTTCTGGGAAGGCCATTATTTGTTGGAGCATTGCCACTGGGACCTGCTGCCATTCAGGTTGGGTGTTGATGTTGAGTGATCTGGTCCCTCTCCCTGAATTTGTGTGGCTGCCACTTCGCAACTGAACTTCCTTCCTGATATTTCCAGTTCACAGTTATTTCACATGCCTTACATTTTGGGCCCTCCAAATCTGCCAGGGTATCAATGTCCCTCTAACACCCTGGTGTACACCTAGCTAGTATGTGCCAGAACCTCCTTACATAACAGCTTCAATTTTCCAAAGCATGGATTCAACAAAGCGTAGGAAACATTCCCAATGAGGTTTGGTCCATGACATTGTTGCAGTGCGATACTGTTGCCTTCCTGTTAGCATTGAGGAATCTGGCCGTTTCTCTAACCATTTCCATTAACGACGCGTTTTCAGCCTCAGAACTTCGACGACTGCATTGCTGTAAACTGTAGACACTCCAGTGCATGAAAATCCCCGGAGGGTGGCTGTTTCTGAGATACTGGAACCACTGCGTCTGGGACCAAAAATCACACCGCTTTCGAAATCTCTGAGATCACACATATTGCACATTCTAAAGCTGTATCTGACAGTAACTGAAACTCTTATCCATGTGTACATGCTTTATGTATTCAGTTCCAGCCACATGATTCTCTGTAGGAGCAGGCCGTTCGCATAGATGTAATTAATAAGATATATAAGCCTATGGGTATATGCATATTTACTGTATATGTATGCAAATATATAACCTTGCTGGACGTCAGCTTTTCATGGCAAGAATGTGTTACGATATATTCATCTTGTCAAAGTAAATTCTAAAGAGTAATGTCAAAAAAGAAAGCCAGTCTTCCTAATTATCCTGTCTCTATAAAGTAAAGGAGTATGCAAGTGTTGGTATTTTACAAGAGCAATTGCGCAGTGAACTATTTTTCCCCATGTGCAAGAGTGCTCTAGAGTTGATAGATTATTGGTTTACAATAAACAAATAAAGAAAAAACAACTTTTTCTTGATGTTTACTTTCTGGATTTTAAGCATACCCATTGGGCTTGGTTTCGCTTTCATAGTTTTGTTATCAGAAAATCTATGGACTGTGCACTAGATAACCATAAAATCCTGCTCTCTGAGTGGCCTTCATCTCCAAATAGCATCTAGATTTCAACAGGATCTATATAAAGAAAGTAATCCCGGCCGCCAATTTCAAGACAAACGAACAGAGCTTTGTAAAATGCGATCGATGAAGAGAAAAGGCTGGTTGACGTTTGTGTTTTACAATGTCTTGTTTGGTACACATGCTATTTTTGGTGTGTATGTCCATTTCATTATGCAATCATTACACAATCGTTAATCATGTCAGGGTTAATGCATGACAAGTTGTGCATTATGTTTTAAATGCACAGCTGTTTAGGCAAAGACCTACCGAACGCGAAATGGATGATGCATGGCATAACCCATTAATACCACAATTACCACACATTTGGCTTACACATTTGTACCTGAGGGCATTATTTTCACATTTATGAACCATAAACATATTTATTAGTAGAACCCCAATTTAAGCTTGGGCAGTGTAACTGGGTCATTCTAACAAACTCATTACTGTGACATATACATTTTCTCAAATTTTTAAAATTAGTTTGAAAAAACTGTCGATTTTGCCCATGGGGTAGTTAATCAGTTTTATCATATTACCATTTATTTCTATAATAGACCTAAACAAAAGTATTTCACCAAAGCCAGGGCAAGAGCTATGGAAATAAGATAAAAATGACAAAGCTAACAAAAAACTGCTAAAAAAAAAATACATATTATCATACTAATATTTGATTGTGTATTGGGGGTTACATGCAATTAAACTGAAAGTTTTATAAACATTTTATCTAGTTTCATGTATTTTGACCTTAAATCCGTTTCAGTAATGAGATTTTTGGCTACCTATTTGAGGAAAATGGATTTTAAAAATCATTAAATCAAAGCAGGAATTGAATTAGTTTTAAAATAGGCCTACCTAAAACGTTAAGATGATATCAATTGTTCTACACAAAAAAACAAACACTTTGCAACAAATGACTTAGTTTTAATGTACCTAAAACATTAAGCTGATGTCAATTATTCTACACAAGACAACAACCTTGTATTTCATTGCGTGTTTTTTTTTCACAAAAAAATCTCAGGTTCATGAAAATGACTCGGTAGCACAGCAGACAATGGTGTTTCCTTTTGGGGTATTTAGAAATACTGGAACAGCATTGCTTTTTAAAATGCCGCAGAAGTACCATATATCGTATAATATCTGAACAGTTTGAAAAATAAGATATCGCCCAAGCCTAGCTACTATTAAATGTTGGTTATATATGCCCCTAATACATCAAAAATGATCCGTTGCTAAGGCCATAAACCTGTAGTTACAGTAGGTAGTAATGGGATCCTCCTAAACCCAAAGGGCAGTCTTTATGTACAAATGTGTAAGCCAAATGTGTAATGACTATAAGTGGGTAATGCACTCAAAGAAATGCATTAGGCCTGTATGTTTTTAATGCACAGCTGAGGAGGCAAATAAATATAAATATATATTCAGCATTGTTTTATTTATTCAGCTTTATGACCTGACATTCAGTAGCATTATGGGTAAAACCCTACTTGTTTAGTGTTTAATGATTATTAACACAGGTATTCTGACATTTTTTGTTGCCTTGCCAGAATTTGCTACCATACTATACATTTTCAGTTGTATCTGTAGGTTTTTACTACTTTGCCAAAATGTCATGCCCATAGTTGTGAATGGACATATGTATAAGGATTTATTTTGTTCTTTACTTCAAATGGCGGCAACAGTTTTTTTACACGTAGTTTTATGCTGCTAGAAAGTGTTAACTATAGTTTTCACTAGGGAAGGAGATTTTTTAATAAGGACATTTAATGCCTGTTTAAAAATGTAGGCCTAATGTCGAACAAGTTTAGTTCCAGGTAAAACAGAAACGCACATCTCTTTCGTTGTTATCACTTTAGTCAAAACAAAGACCATAATTTGAATTAGTTTCAACAAGCAAAACAGTAAAATCCAGTCCCATATTTACGGAATTTGGAATCCATAAGAATACAAAAAATATATTAACGATTACATGGATTTTTTGTAATAAATACAAAAATGAATGAATGGGTAACATTAAAGATAAAACATGTTAACACACAAGGGTAGCAGAAATTTCCACACGTAATAGACGTGTGATGTAATGTTGATTTACGCATGCGTTGTAGCGCTTGGAAGCAGTTTCTGTCGAGTAGGAAAAAAACCGGGAACACCTGACTTGTTTACCATTTGGTTAAGACAGGTGTACAGGACTGTAATGACTCGATTACAAGTACTTTACATGATTAAATCATTTTGGTATTTTATCACCGACCACGGGTCCTGATCCTCAACCTGAAGCACTGTTGCTGTCCAAGTGATTCGTAGAAATGTCTTTGGTTTAATAGTTTCCGTAAGTAACGCTTGTTCGAATTAAAGATTATTATTGCGCAATTATTTACTCCTGTGATTCGCTTGGCCGGCATTACGTGTTAATTGTAGAAAATTAATCAACACCCTTCAGATTCGAGAATTCGACAGTGCGGTGGTATAGTTACATTAATTCACCATAACATGATCTTAATTCGTGAAACCCAAAGTAGACGATATTAAATTTTATAGTTACAATAAAATAATGGAAAAATGTCATTTCTTCTATTAACCGAGTTCATTTCCGTATAAATAAATTTACCTTCAGAAATTAACCACAAGGAATACATTAGGCCTATTTGTTATGGTATGCCTCAATATATTTAACAGAACGCGTTATTTCCCTTGCAATAGTTCTAAAAAAGTAGGTTTAGGGGGAATACAGATGCTGTAAATTTCTGTATCATATTGATACATAAAGATATGCAGACGACACTGCTCAATATTGTTGCAATTTATTCTCATGACGCTACAAACGTTCTGTGCTTTAGCTATTCTTTCTATTAATCCTAACTAAATTAAACTTGCATAAAATGCGTGTAGCAAAGTAGATATTCTGTTGATAAACCCAGGTAAAAAGTAACAAGAAATTGTAAATTCTACCTAAATCTGTATCTGAATACATTATGATTTACCTTCTACTACCTCTATTACATATAAATCGCTATCAGAGATCGCATACCGGTGATGATTTCCTAAAACGGCTCTGCTTTGAAACGTTTAGGAAATAAGTGCATTTTTTTAATCCAGGAAATGTATTTTTTTCCTTTTCAATTAAATTTTTTGACGTCGAGATAACTTTTAAATTCACTGAAATTTGCTGGCCAACCATAACATAACCTGGTTGATTTCTCTGCGGAGTTGATTCGCCCAGCTAAAGTGAAAGCAGAAGTGTGCGTGCTGAATATCTTTCTGTATTATTTATATTCTGCCCTCACTGGGGACACACACACTGTCCTTTTTTCGATACCCTGCAGGAAAGAGCTGTCTTAAATTACACGAATGTTCTTTTTTTTTTTTTTACCGCAATTACCACTACAATGTCACAGATGATTTCTATTGTAACTAGTAGTCGAATGTGCAGAATTTCTAATATGTTACATATTTGATATTAACACTGGATTCGCAAAATATTTGTTTGTAAAAACTTGTAAAATAATAGTATGTGTATTTAATCCTACAGAATTCATTTTAAGGCAGTATTCGCTGCATTGTATACAATATACATTTTTTTTAATTAAACGACATGATGTTATTCATATATCTATATAAATCTTGGTGCTCGCAGTTTTGTAAGGTGGAAGTATGTAGCAAACAAGTTAAATGTGGCGATGTGTACTAGAGTCCCGTAGTGCCTCGGTTTTGCGAATCCCATTTTACCGTTTCAGTAGTTGATTTCTTAAATTTTAATTGTATTTTTCCCCTCACTGGTAGATTTGTCACTGCACGGGTCAGACAGACGATTCAACACAATGTCTCCCTCTCTGAGATTTTTTTTTCTCTTTTTTTCCCCGTGTAACGTTACAGTCGGTCGTCGCCTTCGTGAAATTCGCCGTAACGTTTCGCTTCACACAGCAGCGGCGGCGGCGCTGGATTCTGCGTTCCTGTGATGGCGGACCGCGGGCTCGGCAGGACGCGCCGCCCCACGCAGAGCCCCGCAAGCTGCCGAGCGGCGCCCTTACGGGCTCTTTCGGTCAGCCCTATTTAAAAAAAAAAAAAAAAAAAAAAGGGGGGGGGACGAAAAAAAAGAGAAAAAAGAAAAACCACAGATCGCACAGCCCCGGGACGCTGCGGAGAAACGGCACGGCGCCGCTTAGGATGAAACATCCCCAGTACCGGAGTGAGGCACTGGGAGCGCTTCTGGAAATAGGGGTGACGCTGGCTGCCTTCCCAGGTTTACCGGCGGAGGCTCGTTGCTGTCCGGCCACTTTACCCGCATGAGCCGCATCGTTCCGGGAGGTAACCAGACTGCTCCTCCGCCCCCTTTTCGCGTTCCGGCCGGAGCCTTTAAATTCCGAATTCGCGCAGGCCGCAAGCAGCTTTACTTTATATTTGCATTTTTGTTTTTTTTTTGTTTTGTTTTTCCCGAACTCGACAGTTTTTTTTTTTCGAAATTTATTTTTAGAACATTGAAATGTTGCTTGAGCGCTCAGTAATGTCTCTAGGTAGAGCCGGGACTACTATACCTTGATTTTTTTTTTTGAAATAATTTCATTTATATTTTTAAGATTGTTTTGGTGGGGGGGGGGAACTTTGTAATTTAGTCTTCCGCTACACTAGGTAACTAAAGTATCACCGTGGTCCGGGAGTGAAAATTTGAAACGCTTTTTCTTCCCCAAGTTTGGAGGAAGGCGTGTTGCGCGCGGATGAAAGGGGGGACCGGGGACAATCTGAAAACACAAAAAGCTCACGCAGCCATTTTACTGGGTTTTTTATTTTTATTCTCATCTGGCGTGTGGCGAGACATGAAAACGGCCCCTCGTCTGCACAGTGCGCGAAACTGCCTGTTTCCGTCGTTCTTTGGTTTAATTAAAAAAAAAAAAAAAACGTGAGTAATTTTTAATTTTTTAAAATGGTGAAGTCTTCGAAGAATTTATGCACTGGAAGGTTTTTTTTTTTTTAATGCAATTTCTTATTAAATTGGCGCCACCTGTCGGCAGATATTTCATTGTAGAAAAAAAATTGCAATTAATTTGTTTGACTTCCAATTCTCTAAAAATCACAAATTCTGAAATCTTTTTTTTTCCTTTATGACGGCGGCAGTTCCTTTTTGTCTTCATGTAGTGGAAATGTCGCGTTTTGAAAGCACTTTAGGCGTTTTGTGTTCGTTTTGCGGTTAGCATGCCGTCTTGTCTTGCGCATATATGTACAATTTTTTTTTCTTCATGATGGTCTGCAATATGTGGATGGGAATTTTAATTAAGTCCCATTGAAGTAGTTTTTCCCTTCAAGTGCTGCAGTTTGTTTAAACGGGCACTACTTATGTTAGAATCAGAATAACTATTTCAATATATGGAAATATAAGATGAGACTGATGAAGTCTCTTGCTATTGGGCTTTGAAATAGCTTTTTTTTGATGCTGACAGACTGGCATAGTGTATTTTCAGAACTTCTAAACTGTAAGTAGCGTGCTGATTAATATAAGTGACTCAAGGTTTGGATTTGAGCCCTGATATAATTACATACACAGTAGCTTAATGTATTGGTTTACTTTGGGTTGAGTACGGGGATGTCTTGTATTTTTGGAGGAAAAAAATACATATAGTTTAAGGCTAAGCTGTAAAACTATATTTCCATGTTTATATCTGTGAGACTATGGTGTGATTTAGATAATTTTAAGGAAATATTCAGAAGTATTTATAGCTGAAAGGATGCTCAGGAGTATAGAATTCAATCTAAAAAGCTGATGAATAAATAAATTTTTTGGTAAACAGATTTTAAAGGTTTGTTTCTGACTCTGCAAACCCGGAGTAGTGTACTCATTTCTCTACTGCATTTAATGTCTGCTCTGAAGAATGTTGTGGCTGCATAGCTGATTCCAAATGCCTTGCATCAGAACTGACCCAGAAATACAAATTTTTAACGTTTGGGAAGTCAAACAATTTTCATGTGACATAAATAAGTACAGTGCTGCTTTGTGCATCAGTGCAGGCTGTCAAAAATCTAAAAAGGATATTTTATTTGGGTCTTATTTCTTTTAGTATACAGTTGGGTCACTCTTCTATTTTAACCGGGGGGGGGGGCAAGAATTAATTCAGACATCAGGTGCAAATGTGTTCAGCAGATCATGGGAATGGAACACAGATCAAGAGTTAAGTTATTGATAATTGTCCAGACATGAAGCAGTTTATAATTTTAGGTTTATTTTTCACTGGCTCTGAATTTGAGGCGGTATCTTGACCCTTGCCCCTAACTTATTTGTCTCGCTTAATTAAAGATTCCTGCTATTAATGTTAAACAGTGGCTGGGCTACTGTCTTTTTTGCTTAAGGTGCTAAGACAGCCTTGAGGATGCGGGGGCAGGCATGCACAAACATCATGCGTCTCATGTATTGCATTTCAGCAAATCGGTATGATTTGGTTGCTGCCAATTTGTTGGCCTGTAACTGTCGAATCTGAACATAAAACTATGGACGTCTCCCCTCCCCATACAGTTTTTGAGACTTTTGATAAATGATTTCATATAAACACAAAAGCTCGTCAACCGTCCACCCCCTCAGCATTGTGAGCCTCTTGGCGGAGGCTTTGGGAACTAAACATTCTTGTACTTTTCTTCCATTAATTATGGCATATCGGTGGTGGAAGAAGCGAGGCTGGAGATGTCCAGCTTCATCTGGGTTGCGATTGACAGTGTGCAGCAGTCCTGCCCGCCATGGGTTCTGCTTCTCCTTGTGTCTTCTGTTGCTGCAGTTGTGTGCAGGCATGAGGTGCACGTGTGCATGACACCCCACCCTCTCCCTGCTGGCTCTGTCCATCTCAGCTTTTGCCCAGTCTGCAGTAAATACCGGGCCTGGATCAGGTCTTGTGATAACTTTGTTGCATGAACTTAATTGCAAAATTATAGGGCTGTTGCAAGGGGAAAACGTGATGCCGCATGTGAAGAGAAGCGTTTGTAAATATCAGAAAAAATTAAGAGGATTACTGAGGATCAGTCATGGCTAAAGTTTTGCTTCCATTTTTACACCCCTAAAACATTTAATAATTGGTACTGCTCTGTGAATCTGTTTTGCTTTTCTTGGAAGATGTGTGAAGAACACAGGAAAGGCCGGTACAGTGGATATATAAAAATGTACACATTCCGGTTAAAACGGCAAGTGTTTGTGATGGGGGGGGGGGGGGGGTGAGACCACGATAAATCATTTCAGAACTTTTAATAAATTTTAAAAGAACAAACAAATTACTTAGGGAGAGAAATACAAAAATGTGCAATAACCTGGTTGCACAAGTGCGCACACCCTTAAACTAACACTTTGTTGAAGCGCCTTTTAATTTAATTACAGCATTCAGTCTTTTGGGTAGGAGTCCATCAGCATGCCGCATCTTGACTTGGCAATATTTGCCCACTCTTTCTTGCAAAAGTGCTCCAAATCTGTCAGATTGTGAGGGCATCTCCTGTGCATAGCCCTCTTCAGGTCACCTCGCAGACTTTCAGGTGGATTTAGGTCTGGGCTCTGGTTGGGCCATTCCAAAACTTCAAATTTCTTTTGGTGAAGCCGTTCTTTTGTTGACTTGGATGTATGCTTGCGGTCATCATCATGCTGAAGGGTGAAATTGCTCTTCAGCTTTCTAGCAGACGCTTGAAGGCCAATCAATCTATGTTTCTCACTTTTTTTGGGGGAGGTATAGCGGATGTCAACTAAAATTTAGTTTGAATGTTTTTGCTTGTAACTGCGGACCTTTTTATATGAATGTCTGATATTAGCAGTAGTCTTAATACTGTTGCCTAATATAGACCAGTAATGAAGTTCAAGTCTTAATCCAGAAGGTGCTTGTATGTGATGTCAGAGGCATCCAGTCAACTAGTGTTCACAGTGGGGATGTGCTACCTTTTTGGTTTCCGTAGTTGCAATGGCTACTTTAAGCCTAAGTAACATTAATACATCGGCTGATACGTCTGCCGCATAGATTGATAATAAGTAATATCTTATCCATTAACTTTCCACATGTCAGTAAATTTCTTTTCCCTTCTTCCATTGTGTTTAGATTCCTGTTACAGGCAGTGATGAAAGTAAGAAGTGAATGACAAGGCCAATTGAAGACGGCAGTCTGCGTTTCACACGACAAACCTTTTTAAGTGGTAGGTTATTTATATGTGTGTATCTATATGTGTTGTAGCTGATGCTCCACAAGCATTTGAAAAGATAATTACCAGGCAAGTCTGTGGTGCTGTTTTACTATGATTTGAGTTACAGTATCTGCATTTTATATATATATATGTATATGAACCCCTAGCAGTTGAATTTTGCTAGTTGACACATTGCTAATTTTTTTTTTTTGCTATTACTTCTTCAGTGGGGGAGGTCAGTTTTTATTAAATTGTTGTACATTTTGTTTGTGTCCAAACTTGACTGGAACAGAAGTGTCCAGAATTATTAGCTGTTTAACTGATATATAACCCATCCCAGTCTGTCAGATTGGACATTCCAAGGCAGTGATGATGGGCGATGCAGTGTGAATATGCATCTGTGCTCTGCCGCACTCCAGTTGTCCTCTGTTGTGAACTGAGAATGGGTTTGAAAATGGCGTTGCCATTTGTATACCGCGGAGGTGGATAGTTTGACTTTTGGGCCGCCGAGGAAAATGGCTGCACGCTACCTGGTGGAAAAAAATATATGTTCTTGCCTGCCACTCCACCCCCAACCCCCCCCCCCCCACCCCCCAAACCCTCTGGCTTACAAGAAAGCTTATCAAGTGCTATGAATAATTAATGAAGACGCAGAATTGATTTAGCTTTAGAAAGTCCTGTTTTTTTTTTTTTTTTTTTTTTTGTGTTGTCTTTAAAGAAAATTGTAAGGGCTTAGGGTTGCTTTAAAAAAAAATGAAATAAATTTGCAATTTGTGGAGAGAATCTCATTTGAGGGACCTTTTTGGTGCGGGGGGGTGGGGAGACCAGAGGCTCCCCTTAGTTTAATGAAACCATAAATCACAATGAAGCAGATTTACCGTCTCTTCCCCAGTCTGCTCTGCAGTTTTGATTTTCATCAAAAATGTAATCTCGCGCCGCGCGAGGGCTTATAGTCACAGGCCGGGCTCTGCCCTGAATTTCTAATTTTAGGCATTTCTTGCAGGATTTATTTTTGTATAATTCAAGGCCGCTTTTCAATATCCTAAGTTATTAAATTTTAATTTGGAACATTAACATATAAATTGAAAAGGTTTGGAGTTTGGTATGGAGTTTCAGAGCTTGTAGGATGGAATTTTGCTAGTTGACACAATGCTGTTTTCTGTTATTACTTCTGAAAAAGGTTTAAATTTTTTTTATATTTTTTTTTCGAAGCGAGACATTTATTGGAAGGCAGAGAACAAAATATGATTCTGGTGGAGAGCGTATTCTGATCTTGTGACAAAACCTGCCCTGGCTGCTTCATCAGATAGGCATGTAAAAAAGAAAAGTATTGATCCGAACCCCTCCTTCACAGTGACTTGGTGAAGTTATGGCTGAATAAGGCCTTCTTTTTTATTGTCAAGAAAAAATTTTTTGTTCGTTACCCAAGGACACTCCTGAAACTGATCTCTTAGCATTATGTGGTACAGAAATCTTTCAGCAGTGTTGCTCAGATTATAAAGCAAAATATTCACCACAATGCAGTCAAATGTGGGCATGCTGGTTTAGTTGAAAGTGAAATATGAATCTTACCCTGTTGTGTGTGTTGTTTCTCTAATGCTGTAGAAAGATAAGCAACAGAGAGCAGTGCTGAGACGTGGATTCTTGTATATTTGTCCTTTGCCAAATCTGGGTTTTGGTGCTGGATGGTAAAATTTGAGCAGAATGTTCCAGACCTATCCATG
The DNA here is from genome assembly GCF_023856365.1 of Brienomyrus brachyistius. Classification (NCBI taxonomy): domain Eukaryota; kingdom Metazoa; phylum Chordata; class Actinopteri; order Osteoglossiformes; family Mormyridae; genus Brienomyrus; species Brienomyrus brachyistius. Next base: position 6,730,087 of record NC_064539.1, on the reverse strand, counting down.
CCTTGATGGACAGTTGATGTTGAGGCCAAACTAAAATAAGTGTTTTTGGTTTAGATTTTAAGTAGTTAAGTTGGCCATTATTGGAATATTTATTTTATATGTAAAAAAAATTAAATGGATGCAAACTGTTTTAGCTGTGTGCTGCTTTATGGATTGGGTGATATTGTTAGTTTATGAAACTCAAAAGGCACAAATTCACAGCCGAGTCTTTATATAAATAAAAAAGCCAGCTTGTAAAATTGTACGTTTAGGTAGACGTCAGTGGTGTTGATTTGGTGAAATCTATGTCTTAGTGAAGGTTTTCTCACCTTGCGAATGCATAACTGCTGTTTATAAATCTCCCAGAAAAAAGATTTTCCTTTGGTCTTCACCACATATAAATAAACACATGTTCTCAAACGGTTTAACCCTACACTGAACTGTAATAGTTCCAAGGCTAAAGCAGGAAGCTTCTCAGCTTCTTATCCAGAGAGAGCTTCTTTTCTCATCATGAATGTTTAAAGAGACATTATCGGTGCTTTATCAGCGGGTTTCCCGTTGATGCTGACCTTTTAAGGTTCCCCAAATTTCAGAAGCTCTTAAGTTCCAGTTGATACCCGTTGCAACGTTGCCTGAGAGCTCACGGCTAACATCTCAACCAGAACTCTGATAAAACTTACCATGTTGTGTGAGGTTTGGTGTCTGCTGCTTAATGGGCATGTCCTGCGTGTCGTCATCCCAGCCCACATGTCATTTATGTGTTTCATCTCCAGACAGCTATAGAGACAAAACTGTATTCCTCCCTGTGAATTTGACTGCAGTTGTTCTATTGACTGAAGCCATTGGGGCAGTCTTACAATGTGCTGTCAGTGTTAGTCTGTGTGTGTGAGAGCATATATTACACACATCGCACCAACACATATGTTCTAGTTTAACTGCCTTCCATGTGGGCATGTTGGATTATTTCATTTTTTTCCCTGGATATTGAAGTGGCTGTCATCATGTTTACCGACCTGTGTATTTTTAGTGCTTTGGGCTAAGTGTGATTTGTTCAAAATCCTCCAACCAGCCATGACCTTGGCAGGAGACTCTAACACACGTCTTACACTGCGCCTGAAGATGGACCGTTTGCACATCTGTCGTTCTCGAGAAAAACGCAGGGGAAACTCCCTTCTCGGTATTATGAGGATATTTTCGCGAATGATAATTAATGACGCATTAAAATAAGAGCATCTGTGTCCTGTGCCCGTTGACTGGGGTGGTCCTTCGTCTGCTCTCGGTCAGTGTAAGTGGGAATTGGAATCTTACCCGGCTGCCTAAGCACAGTTCAGCTGTTTGGGTCCCTGCACAGTTTTTTTTACTCGTAAAATTTGCTTTCAGGTGCACATTGTGGTCGTCTGCATACCCCTAATTGTGCCATTTACGTATGCATGTAAGGCTCTGTGTAAAACCAGCACGAGGAAATATTCCTTGTACATTCTTCTCAACGTGCTTGGTGAATAAAAGTGATTCTGATTATCTTGGGAACAAATTAGTCAGTTATTAAATGGGGGGGGGGGGCTGGGGGGGTTAACTGAGAGCGATAGACATGCCTGGGTAGACAAGGCTGCTGGGCTGTAATTCCACGTTACTCTTACATATTCTGCTCTTACTTGCCACCCTCCCCGCCCTGCAAACCTGCGGCAGTTAAGCAAAGCGGTGCACAAACCTTTTTCAAAGTCGCTTGGTGTTGACCTTTTTTTTTTTAAACTGTTCCTCCCTTTCCTACCCAAGAGTCAGTTCCCTCTTCTTTGTCATTTGCCCTTTTCCATAGCAACTTGCATCGTTTCAAACAGTGGCAGTTAACGGTAATGTCAATTTGCAGCGGCATTCTCACCTCAGTGGCTGTAAATGTGCTTACATCGTCAGTGCCTTATTTTAAGTGTTTTGGGGTGTGCTGAATGTGGGGGGTGGTTATCCAGCTGGGTGCCCCGTGTGCCCAGTACACCTTCCTGGTCTGGTTTGTGATGCTCCAGCAGTGTGTGCATAAGGGTGTGGTCAGCTTTTAATATCCCTGCCCCCCCCCCCCCCCCACACACACACAGACTCTGCGGGAAGCATGAAACCATAAAATACTCTGCTCCCCCACCCCCCCATTGGTTTATTTTATTTATTTATTTTCTGAAAATGCAGCGGCCCCTTTCCTATGTAAAGCACTGGATTTTCATGTCACGTCATTAATGAAATGCCAGCAGCAGAAGCAGGAACAGTTGATTATTCACTGTTGACTTATTCAGTGCAAATCTCCCCCCCCCTTTTCCCCCCCAAATTGCTCAGACCACATAAAAACAGGAGAAGACTTACACTGGTTTTGCTGAAATACAGTCTTCGAGAATCAGAAAACCTGAAAAGATTGCTGCAAAGAGAGCATTTATTCATTCATGGGAGTAGCACCCCCCTGATGCTATTGGGAATGAACACACCTACAAAGATTTACTAGAGATATTTACACAGTGAGAAGCGCAGATCAGCAATGTAAGCTAACGCAGTGCTCTGTTACAATGCCCGATCTCAGAACGAAATGTCCCTGCGTATAAAATATCTCTCTAAAAACTCATCTGACCTTGGTATAATCTTTCCCGTGTAAGTTTCTTTCCCGCTGCTTCCTCACCGGTCAGTTATCTAAGGGATAATCAATGGATTTTTTATTTAATTTGTCTTTACAGAGAAACTGTGGTTGTTAAACGGCGTTCAGCCATTCCGGTGCTGAGACAGCCTCCAGGTGTGTAAAACCCGGGCAGCGTCTCCAACACTTTTTAAGCACAATTTTTCTTCTAAGTATAACTGCATGTTGTTTCTGTTGTTTTTTGCTTCTATACCTTTTGCGTGTGACCAGCTGCTAGATTTTCCTCGATTCTCATTTTCTTTCTAAGAACTATAATTGACAGCATATACAAATAAAAATCAGATTTTCTTCAATGTAAAACTTTATTTTCATAATAAAAGAAATTATTGAACTTTATAATTTCCCCCAAACTGTACTGAGTTACAGGATCTTCTCTCATTTATTTCTCAAAAAAAGTGCTCTGTGACTGGAAAGAGGTACAAATAATTTAATGCAAAAGAGTTGCTGTATAACTATCTTACTTTACCAAACGAGTAGGTGCAATAGATTTAAATAAAACAAATGCCTGTTACTTGTGTGATATTTCCAGTATGTTTAAGATTCACCAGATAACACAACCTTTTCTCATTTTTATTACTCAACTTAAGGTCCATAGGATTTAAACCTTCATATCAAACTCAAGTGTACCATTCTCTTCCAAATATTAATAGGTGCCAGATGATATTAATACCAACATCGCATATTGTGCACATACAATCCGTACATCACTAGTAAGTTAGATTAACATCAGGCTTTTTCAGACCTTCCCACTGTACGGACATTGTAGCGCAGGGGATTAAAGTTTCACTGAAACATTTTTACTGTGTCAGGAAAAAAAACCTCGGCTAGCTCTGCAATTTTAATGATTATTCCTTTTCAAGATTATCTAGTATAGGTTTAATAATCAGTTTAATGTTCATCTCCGATGTTTCACCACGTTTTTGTGGTGGTTCCCCCATGGTTTACCTTTGGCTTTACATGTATTACAAAAGCTTTGTGCCGTCTTCACTCGGAGTGAAGAACTGCTACGCTAACGAAGTGTTAGCGTGTGACTGAGTGTGCACATGGCTGTGAGGCTGTCGCCTGTGCCGCTGTGCGTATGATGTGTGCTGCGTGCGTAAAGTGGACCAGTTCGGTATAAGAAATACATGAGACTGATCGCCCGGTCTCCTGTCTCTGGCTAATTGATTGGTGTATCTCTGCAAGGAACCCAAGGCATGGGCTCTAATGTAGCCCCATATCATCAGATGCTGGCTTTTGAACTGTCCACTCATAACAAACTGGATGGTCCCTCTCCTGTTTATCCTGGAGGATGCGGCATTCATGCCAAAAAGAATTAAAAATTTCGATTTGTCAGATGATTCTTGCCTCAGTCAATCTTAAATGAGTTTAGGCCCAGAGAAGTTGGCGGTGTTTCTGTGTCATGTTTAGATATTTCTTCTTTGCATGGAAGGTTTTCTTGCAATCTTGCATTTGTGCATGTGTTCACAGACGGTGGTTTTTGGAAGTGTTCCTGAGCCCGTGCAGTGATTTCCACTATAGAATCATGTTTTGTTTTTAATGCAGTGCCTCCTGAGGACCTGAAGATCACGGCTGTCCAGTACTGGTTTTCAGACTTATCCCTTGTCTACAGAGATTTCTCCAGATTCACTGAATCTAGTAATAATACGACTCATATTCTCTGAATATTCTTTGCGGTATTACATTGAGGAACATTATTATTAAATTGTTGCACTTTTTGCCCACGCAGTCTTTCACAGAGTGGTGAACCTCTTCACTGCACAGACACTCTGCCTGTCTGGGAGGCTGTTTTTATACCAAATAATCTTACTGACCTGTTGCCAATTAATCAAATTAATTGAGATATTCAACCAGGTGTTCTGTTATAGCATTGTACAACTTTTCTGGTCTTTTGTTTCCCCGTTACAGCTTTTTTGAAATGCGTTGCTGGCATTAAATTCAAATTGAACATACATTTGCCATAATGGAATTATTTTAACATTTGATATCTTTGTTCTATTTTCAGTTAAATATGGGCTTATATGATTTGCAAATCATTGTGTTCTGTTTTTATTTACATTTTACGCAGCGTCCAACCTCTCTTGGAAATGGCGTTGTAGATATTATCTTTATATAAACGTCATGGTTTCAAAAGTAATCGTGTGTGTTTGGTGAGTTACTGGACACAGGGAAGAAAAATGGAAGTTCAAAATATGGGGAATTTACCTAGAAAAACTAGCACACTCTCAGTAACCTAGCTGTGTTTCCACAGCATTAAAAGTTGAATAATGGTTGTGTGTGTGTGTGTGTGTGTGTGTGTGTGTGTGTGTTCATGTTCTTAGGTTTGAGAAATTTTAATATTAAGGATATGAGGTAATTATAGATTGCCAAGGAAAGAGTGAAGCATTTTGGTTAATTTAGTTAACAATGCTTATGGTTTGGTCCGAATAAGAAATAATTTGGCGTTCATTTTAATGTATGTGGGTTTTTGCATTTCATTTAGATTTTTTTTTCTTCTCTCTCTCCATTTGAGTTAATTGGAATTCCCATTGTGGTTTCTTTAATGTAGAATAGACCCGTTAAGCCAGCAAGATTCCCCGAATGGCGATGAGACGTTTACCAGAAGGCCGAAATTAATTTGAGCATTGAATTCAGAATGGCACTTTCTGTTTGACTGTGTGCGTGTGTGTGTGTGTGTGTGTGTGTGTGTGTGTGTGCCGCACAGGTGTATGAGTGCTGTGTGCCGTTTTGCTTGTGTGATCTGCTTGCCTCTCAGGCCATGCTGGGCTGGGAAATATCACCTTGGGGGCAGTTCTAGCCGTCTTGGCTGTCATCCCTGGATTGAAATGAAACCTTGGATTCTGTTCCAAGCGTGTCACATCCAGAGGGATGCTTGTAGGGTTCATACTAATCCCACATCTTTTATTTAGGCTTTATTTTCTTAAGACATTATGAAACCGTTTTATTATTAGGGGTGTAATTCATTCATAAGTATTTTTGTGATGGATTGTCACCATTGGATGCTAGCTTTTGTATTCCTATAGTCAACCTAGTACTAATTCTTAATATTGTTTTTATTTTTCAATTGTACATTTTTGTGCATTTGTGGGTCTGGTGTTATTTTGGTTCCATCTTAAAGGTCCAGTAAAAATTCAACAAAGATGAAAAAAATAAACCCTTATGGGTTTTGGGGTTGTAGGGATTCCCTGTCCCACCTTGGCCTGTGTTTTGAATGGGATGGTGCGTCATTCTCTCGGAAACCCCAAACGCTTTTACACGCAGCCAGTACACTCGAGCCGTGTGTGTTTGCTTTGCAAGTCACCCTGCGTGGCCACAGTGAGAGTGAACTGACCTGTCGCAGGAAGTTGGCGATCCACATTCGCACCCACTGCCCCATGGCTGGGAGGGGGGCAGCTTTCTTCGGGGGGAAAAAACAAAATGTGCCAGCTGAATCCTGTTTGGAATTTTGGGAACGTTCTATTTGAGGACCTTAGCTTTGGTGTCTGGCATCCTTAAATCTAAAAATCTTTTACAAGTGGTTAAAAATATATACTCTAAGATATATAAAAAAAAAAATAATAATAAATAAATATATATATTTTTTTTTAATGTTGGTTAAACTGAAATACTCCTCACTATTGCAAGTATCTTGTTTTGAATGCCCCCATCAGCCAACCCCACCCAATTAAAAAATAAACTGTCCAAAGATCCCCATTGTCGTTGCCCTGTCCTTTAATAAATGGCGTTTAATACCAACGCCGGCTAGTTGTAGGTTGTAAGGAACTGCTGAGGGAAAAAAGTAAGATAATAAAAACGGAAATGAAATGTGATAGTATATTATTTTAAACCAAGTCCTGCACAATTTAAGAAGGGGAAAAGAAATCTTGAACTTAAAATGTTGATTACTCTGACATTGATTAATCGGTGCATGGGAACGTGCAACATGGAGTTTTCTTGTGGCGTGTTGAAGGGGACTGCAAGATGGTGCCATTCTGCTTCAGTCCCCTTTTCTCTGGATCGTTCTCTTGGGCCTGAATAATTACAGATCAGTTTTCATATTTAATGTATTATTCATTGCTGTGGTTGGTTTGTGGTCTCCTTTCCGCAAACATTTTTCCATTAATCTGCTTCGCTTGCTTCTGGTTGCCCTTTTCGTTTGTTATATGAGGCTTCCTTACTCTTAATTGTTCGACACACTTCTTGTGCTCCTTTTGTGTGTGGGTGAGTATTCTCTCCCTGTCCTTGGACCAGTTTTGAAGGCTACCCTCATCCCCGCTTCAAATCTTTATTTACATTAAATTGCTATAGGCTTAATTATCACCACACCTGCCCCCCCCCCCACACAATTTCTTTTAAAAAATTGTTCTTCTGCTCAGATCAAATAAACTATTTTACTTTCTTCACAGTGAGATTCTCAGATAGTGTTTCGTTTTGAATACTGATGACATCAGTAGTTTTTATTTTGGTCAGCATGAAATACTTTTGATATTTTTTTTGCGATGTCTTGACACCCCATACTCGTCTCGCTGTCCTGTCAGTCCCTTCTCTGAAGCCTAGAACATTCCTAACGTCTGTAACCTGCGCCTCTGACCAAAAGAGTCTTGTCTGTTTTGCAGATAAGATGGTGTCTTCTGCTTTCACTGCTCTACTGGTTAATTTCAGCGCCGTCGTGCTTCAGGCATGTTCTTCATTTGCCAGTTGCCTTTTTATTGGGTATTTCCTCTGCAGACTTATGGTTGCCCGGTATGGTAAAATATGGAGAAATATATATCAAACAATATTGATAATTATTACAATATAATTTGAAGTCTACAAATTGAATCGACTGCAAACAAATCTAACGAATAAACCATACTTTTTTTGCCTTGGGGTACTCCATCCATCCATCCATTTTCTGAAACCGCTTAATCCCAACTGAGGTCGTGGGGGGGGGGACCGGAGCCTATCCCAGGAACAATGGGTGCAGGCGGGAACCAACCCTGGGCAGCCACCAACCCACCACAGGGCGCACACTCCTACAACTACAGGGCCAATTTAGACTCACCAGTCAGGGCATGACATACTGTCGGCATTTTTTTGTGTTGTATTGCTAGGTTTTTCCTTTTGATTGCCTTGCTGTTCTTCCCAGGGAACAGGTTTGACTAAGCCTGAGCTATTTTATGCACTAAAAAAAACACTATTGTCAGAGATATCCACGATATTGATATTTAGCTCTATATTCTGAAATTCATATGTAGTAAACCAGTAAAATACGAGGTGTTTTAAGTGTTTTTGATTATGATGACTGAATTGTTTTTCTAAAGCTCACGGAGCATGTGAATGATATAATGAAATCACACCAACAGCAGTCTCGTACCTTAACGGAATTGGTGTAAAAATTGTGTATTATATCTTAATTGTCCCAGAAGACAAATATGTAGGCTATATCAAATTGATGATATGACTGTTCATAACTACTTGGTATTTTGAGATATTGCCCAGCCCTATTTAAGGTGTGTCCAGAATTGCGTACTTGTTTGCTATGTATTAAGTGAAATATAGTATGTGACGTGAATAGCATGTCCGAATCCTCAGTATGGATGAGAGGGTAAGTAAACTGTATCTGGATGACCCTGCATTCTGCAAAATTCTGAAGTATGCCACCCATGAGCGCTATGCTGTCCCACAAGGCCGCTGCAGCGGTGAAGGACGTCGCTAGCTCAGAAATGTGTCAAAATGATGGAGGAAATGCAGTGTCTGTACAAATTTAAGAAAACAATAATACCGCTTTACGCAAGTTGACTCGGATATACATGTTTTTGTTGATGATTAACAGTTTTTAACTTTCATGGGATCAAGCTAAGCCATTGCAAAACACCTGGGTCTGGTAATATGTGAGATGGTGAGCACAGTGTGTCTGAGTGCATACATTCAGTAAGTTTTTTGGATGCATCCTCAGTTCACCTGCCACAGCCCTCCCACCCCCCGACATATCAATGTTTCTGCAGTGTCATTGTAGTCGGTGAATTGAAGTTAGGGTGGAAAATAAAACCCATGTGTGTGAACAGTTGCAGATGGCAGACCCCGAGACAGCCAAGAGTACTCAGGATGGTCCCGGAGCCGGACGTGACCAGAGCGATCCGGCAGGACCCCAGGCCGGAACCTCCCCGTCCACCGTGAAGCAGGAGCCGGAGGTCGGCGCCACCCGCCGCCACGGCCAGCAATGGGAAAGTTGGGGACAGCAGCGGGCCTGCAGAGATCTGTGTGGTCATTGGGGGGTCCCGCAACGCCCAAGCGCAGGGTACGGCCTCCATCCCCGGTGGGAAACGACGTGCTCGCGTTTCAGACAGGATGCAGTTTTCTTATTTCCTCTGAGTCTGATTTTTCTATTAAATTTTTTTTGTCTAAATCTCGCTCTTCTGGACCAATCTTTTCAGGCTGTGTAAAGGTTCTGTTTTGTCTAGAACTGCTGCTGTCTGTTTAATTTCTTCCAAACTGGCTGGAATTGGGTCATTCAGCGCACCTCCCCGCCCTTTATAAATGTGCTTCTCTTTCTGTGTGTTGCACAGTTTACAAATTTAAAGCAGCTGCATTTACATGCGGCCTCTTAATATCTTTTATAGTCGCAGCTGATTGGTGAGGTTCGAGCTTCATGTGTATTTGTTTTTGTCCCTGGGGATATGGCTTCGGCACAATGGACCCTTCTGTCTCTAGATGTTGCTCATCTGAGTCTCTGCTTCACAGGCTCCTACGTTTGTGGCATTTGTGGCAAGAAATACAAGTACTACAACTGCTTTCAGACGCACGTCCGGGCACATAGAGGTGAGCCACCACACCGCAGAATGACCCGGTATCGTCCACAGAATTAATTTCTAGTATTTTTAACACGGGTTTCTGACTTTGAGGAGGGATTCAGAGGCAGGTCCATTTGGACTGCCAAGCAGTCTGTGTATTTTGGTTTCTTTCTGGTATGTCGCACTCCGTGCCGGTAATTGTCATGTCTCTTCTCAGAGTCAGAGGGTGGATCCGGAGAAGGAGGATCACAGGCTGTGAACTGTGAGTATTGGTCCATTCCAGCTAACCATCTTAGGGTTGGTAGCTCAGTGCTCCTCTTCTTGAGCTAGATCTACAGTGGGGAAGAAGGTTTCATTCCAAAACACCATCTATATGATGCTGGGAATCACTCTGTGGGAACGCCTGTAGTTGCCCCACAACCTTGGTCTCCCAGTAGCTGAAATTCAGGGTATGGACTGGGTCTGTGGGACCGCCAATATGTGTGTGTTTAAACGGTCAATTACTCCCTCATTAACCTGCAGTCGCAGTTTAATTTCCTCATGACTGTGTATTTATTGGTATCTGGCAATTTATGTATGTTGAATACAAAGGAAAATGGGTGGCTGCCTCAGTTTTATAAATTTCACTTTCAACTTAAGTGTAAATGCCTGGGCAGATAGGTGCCTTTCAAAGAAAAAGCACTGAAGATTTTTAATTCTCATCTCCCATAAGTATTAATTTTTCCATTAGTTTTCCCATAAACCTTCACATGAATGATGTTCCGGAGTGACAAATTTGGCTGTGATTTTTCTCCTGCTCTTGTGGTTGTTGGATAAAATCGGCCAATGTCAAATTCTTGAGGATTGCAGATCCATTTCCGAAGTCATTGGCATTCCTTTTCCTTCATTTTGCTATGCTGTTAGATTTGTGATCCATCAACCCTCCTAGGATTTGAGCATGGAAGAAATGAGCTGTGAATCTTGTCGTATGAAAGGTTGAGGGGTGGGGGGAGGTACCTTGCGTGACTTCCAGAAGTTAGTCTTGAGACGTCAGGGACCACGGTTGCGACCTGTGCCGTCCAGAGAACCCTAAACCTAGAATGCTGTGACGGCCAGAAGCCTCAGAGAGCCATACAGCTGAAAGACATAAAAAATCTACTTAGTGTTTCAGGGAAAAATGTTCAATGGACAGAGGAAACAAAACTGGTTCTGTGGAAATGCAAATCAGCCCTTTGCTTACAGATGGGGCCTTCAGAGAGAACAACACACTTCCTGCAGCCAAAACACAGTGAAGGTCCCATAATTCTCTGGGGTCACTCTCTGGTACTGGAGACCTTGGCGTCAGAATATCATCATGGTATTTCGGTGCGTGATGTCCAATCCAGTGTCATGAAAGGGTAATGCAAGATGATCCTAAAACCAAAATCTAGAAGCACCCATGAGGGATGGAAATCCTGGACCTTCTTAGAGATGAAACCTTTGGGGAAAACCTGAAAATGTCAGTTGGATGAAAGTGTCCTTCTGACAATGACAAATTAGTGCTTTGCATTTGGGGGGGGGGGGGCAGATTTTCAATAGATAGGAACATCAGGCTAACTGATACAAGAAATGTGCCTTTGCTTACCAGACCGAGCACAAATGGCTTTGTCCTGGTGTTTTGTGAGTTTTCTACACAGAAATTTCCTTTTGTTAATTTGCAAGTGAAACTAGATGGTTTCAGAATATTTTAAAAGATGGATAAAGTTCTTACATGCCAGTAAACATGACCTGAACTGTACATCAATGAATGTCAGTGGTGTACCTCCAAGTATGGTGGGTGCTCGGGGGCGAGACTGAAATTAACTGGGGGGAGTAAGAAAAATAGGATATTACGGCAAAAGATAGAGGAACCTACTGAAAAGAAATGAAATAGTTTGTCGGCATGGTGAGAAATCAATCATTCCCCTTGAGGTGCACCTTGGAACTGAATTTCCTCCGTCCTCTAAAGACTGACGTTTTTATGAACACTCAATAACAAACTCAAAAAATGTCATAGATTGAGCAGGCAAGCAAGTTTTATTTGTCTGTAGCTTCTGTTTGTCCTCCCTACCGCCGCCACCACCACTGTAAAAAGAACTTGAAGAATTAGTGGTGTATTATGGCAGTGAATTGTTAATCAGTCACCCAGACTAACAAAAAAAACACACCCCGTGAGGGAGTCTGTTGTCATTGATGTGCATTTCATTAGCTACTGGTGCAAAAATTCACACTGTGGCCGGTGGATACACCCACGCGGCACAGGGATTGGTGGGGAGAATGGGGGCGGAGTTTCGTGGGTAAGTGAGCTGAGGAAATGTAAAAACATTTTTGTGCAGTAATCAGAAACAAATCACAGATGCCTGAAAGGTAGATGGTTACTCCTTGTTTCTCCCTCTCTGAAGCAAAGGTTTGTGTTATTCAGTGTAACTGATTAGTGGTGAGTAGAGACTTGTCTGCTGAACTCTTCACTCCCCCGAAATGTCCACACCCTCCCTGAGTCAGCGACAGTAAATGAATGGATTTCCCGCGTTCCCTCTAACAGTTTATTATGGACTCTACCCCAACGCTAGCAAAGGAACAATGTTCTTCTTTCGGACCTGATATATACAGAACATCACTCTAATCACAACTGTTGGCGGTAGTGTCAAGCTGAATCATTTATCACCTGTCATGTTTATCAGGGTAGTATGTTAAAGCTGAACAGTGGGTGGAAATGAACTTAATTGTAAAGGTCTTAATGCTTAATTGTTGTGGGGGGGGGGGGTCCTATAATGAGCTATGTATTAATCCCCTTCCGTGTTTGTGTGTATATGAAAAATGAAGATAAGCAAAACTCATTACATATCAATTAACAGGACGATTCGTCACTTTGTGAATTTCTTTTTCTGGGCAAAAGTTTTGTATGGTTTCCTCAACTTCTCGCTGGGTCATTCATTTAAATTTTTGACGCGGGATGGCTGGTGGGCGGCAGGCCTGGTCGAACATTCACCCTCCATCTGACAAACTGTAATGCGCAGTTGTTCCCTCTCCATGCTGCCGTAGTGAGGACGTGCACTGCAGTCACGCTCTGGTTTAGAAATCTGATCCAATAGTTATCGCTGTCGTTTAGAATTTCTTGGTGACTCGCAAGTGGATGCGCAGCCCATCTTTAAGTGGCACGAAGGCGAACGGGTCACGCCCAGTACGCACATATCTGCGGTCACTGTGGCTTTAAGCGCAGACCCGTTGAAAGTAGGTTCCACCCACGTGTAGGTATATAAATGCATTTCCCCGGGGCTGTCGTTGAGGAACGATTAGCAGATGAGCGATGTTTCGCAAAACAACAGGAAATTGAAAATGGAGGGAGGGGCTCTCATCTCCATGGCATCTTTTCTCGTTGTCATGTTTATTTTTATTTTGCGTTTCTGCTTTCTATTTTAGTGTCCTTTTCATCTTTTCCCCCTTTTCTCATTTTTATTTTCTTCCTTTTCTCTTCCCCTTAGGCATGCAAGGCGATTATTAGTGGGTTTGTTTTTGTGCAGGAAGTGACTCTGTGATCCGTGCTTTGCTGTTTCTCTCTGAACGTCTTTATCGTTGCTGAGGCTGAGCCGTGTCCGTCGGCCTGAGAGCGAAGGGCAGTAACACCCACGTTTTACTGCAGGCAGGTGGGCAGACAGACAGCACGGTCTCTCCGCTTGTGTTCCTGCAGACAGCTTCCGCTAACACCTGCGACATCTGCGGCAAGAACTACAAGTACTACAGCTGCTTCCAGGAACATCGCGACCTCCATGCCGTCGACGGTACGGAATCTCCCGCCATCTCGCCGTTGATGCACCGAGACGTGATTGGATAGAGATTGCTTCCGGTTCGTTCCATGTCAGCACATCAGATGCCTCCCACCAAACCATCTCAGATGTACCTAAAAATGTTCCAGAATGAAGATGTAACTTCTAGCAGGAAAAGTATAAAATTTCAGGTCTGTACTGTGGTTAGTTTTCTCCAAAGAAAGCGACTGCTGTGGGTGAAGGTTTACGTCTCTTTCTAGCATCATGTATTAAGGAGCCATTTGAAACCTTGTAGTATCTAGGATACTTCAGCTATGTCCTTTCATTTTATAAGGTGAATATCAGGTAATCAGTGAACTCAAGAATGTGACTGAAGTTTGACTTAAAAATCCTTGGTGGTAGAATTTTCTATGCTTGCATGTTTTTATTTATTTTTAAAAATCAACTGTGACCTCTGGTAGCAGATTTGCAGACCAATATAAACCACCATTTTAAAGGTAGGGAACAGATATTTTATGTACAGACAAAATGCAATATATTGTCTGAAGCTGTCCAAATCATATTAATGGTTTCAGATATTAAAGCCTTGTTTGTGACGTTCTCTCGTCTTTGATGTACTACTGTGTTTGTATCTGGTGGCCTGCAGGTGCTTATTCTAACACTTGTAATGGTGTGATTGGCGCCCGCTTTAAAATGTGTATATTTCACCTAGTATATGAGAAACACTGTGAAATCCAAGCCCACTGACGAATGAATATGAACTCTCAGGAATGCAGCTCAAGTTCATGCGAAAAATATATAATGGACTGCGTGACCTCCAGCAGCAGATTTGAAGACCTGTAGAAACCACGTGTGTGGTGTTCCTCGGTTATGACATCTACCAAGTACAAATTGGCTTTTGTGGAAGGAGCAAGTTTCTCTTAACGTTGCACCAAAACATTACGAGACGAGTTCTCTCATTTTCCCAAAGTTTTTAATTTTTGAAATATTTGTGTACTATGGCCACCAAGTTTATATATATTTTAACACGTATGAAAACCAGTGTTTTTAAGATGGAGGCCTTGCATTTCACGCAGTGCTTATCGTATACTAGGTGTAATATATAATGTGAAAGGGAGCCCCAGTAACGACATTACTTGCATGATCACAAGTGATAAAACTGGCACATGGAGACTGTTGTACACAAACTCAGGAGTATTTAAAAATGAGAGAACACCGTCATAATTTGAGCTTTAATATCTCTGAAACCAATAATCTTATTTGTGTAATTTTAGGAAATTTTAACTCTCAGCATTCTGTGCTGGACTTGAGCTATATTCTTGAGTACATAATCTTATAGTACCAGATATTTACCCTAGAAAATTTGAAGGACCTAGCTAAGTATTTTTCTAGATATCGCAGCTTTAAAATGGCCCCACGATACTAGAAAGACCCAAACACCCCACCCCCGTTCTTGAATTTTTAATTTTATTTTTATTTTTTTGGAGAAAACTAATCAAAGTAGATGTGTAGAGGTTTGTGGTTTTCCTACTAGTCCAGGTTATTTTTGTAGCCAATCGGAGGTGGTCACCTGGGAAGTTTTATTTTAATTTTAAATCTGATGAATTGAGATGGTATGACCCTTCCTGTTATGTGTATCGTGGCCAGTAGCTGACAGCTTGATCCCCAATTTATGTCGTCATGTTTGGCACTGTTGCTAAGCCTGTACCTTTTTGAGTCGGAAGAGATTCATGGAAAATTTAGAAATTGCTAATTGGAAGGAACCTTATAACGTAATGGGCTGGCACAGTAGCACAGGGATTGGCATGGTTGCCTAACGCTTCTAAAACCAGGGTTTAATTCCCCGATCTAAGTTTTTGTGGAGTTTGTATATTCTTCCCTTGTCATCGTTGGGTGTCCCCTGATTTCTCCTCACATAAGGGTAATTGGAGGTTCCAGATTGTCCGTAGGTGTGAATGCGTATGTGAATGTGTTCCCTGCGATGTGGGTTCTTCCTGCTTGGTGCCCTGCTTTGGGTCCTGACTCCCGCAGATAGATATTAGGGCTGCATGATATCATCCCTTTCTTCACCGCCACTTCAGTGTTTATCGCTTCCATGATGAAACAGGAGTATGTGGTGTCCTCCACTAGCCACATTTACATAAGGATTTGTCAATTTTATACAGATCACTAACTTTTGCACATCACGCACCCAAAAATATTGATGCATAATTAATCTGTTTATGAAGTCGTGGTTAAGCAAATGTCTGTATAATACTGAAAGACTGGTGGCTGAACAGATGTTTACGGCCATCATCTAACGCCTCCTGGTTATTAGGCATAAGCCATATAATCACGGTGTGGTGATATGTAGCCTAGATAGATGGAATCCCAAAGGAAATTGTAGCTGTCCAATAGCTAAGCACGCACATTTAGAGCTAAAAGCACATTATGGCACATTAATAGATGGCAACAATAAGTAATATTGGCCAAGCGGTATAGATCAGTGTCTCCCAAACCAGTCCTCGGGGGCACACTGGTCAGCGTGTGCCTCAGTGGGTTAAGCCTCTGTGCCTCCGATAGGTAGGTTGCTGGTTCAAGCCTCATCGCATCTGCAGGTCCTTGAGCAAGGGCTTTAACCCCCAGCTCCCTAGGCGCTGCTGTGGGTGGCTGCCCTTCGCAACTAGCATTGCTCTCATGTACAGAGAGCAAGTTGGTGGAGGCATAAAGAAAATTTCTCCACAGGGATCAGTAAAGTATGAGTAATACATTTCTTATTATTGTTTAATCCCAGTCCCCAGCACACCTGACCCAAGCAATCAGGAACTCTAAATGTCTTGCAGGTGGGCTGGGGAACTGAACTAAAACAAAATGTGGATCTGTCCAGTGTGTCCTGAGCACTGGTTTGGGAAACACTGGTATAGCCTATAAAACCAATGTGTGCAGCTTGCTCGGGCGTTGAGGCTGGTTGTGTGTCATCGCTGTTCCTCACAAACACAGATCCCTATGACCAGGTGGTCATACCTGTGGACGACCAGAAGGATGAGGAGCAGATGGAACCCTTTCAGAAGATTGGGCCAGTAAGTGTTTAGGGAGGGGGCTGTTTATTATACCTGGGGCAGGTAAAGTATTCCATGGTGAGGGAGTGTTTGACTGCTGGGGCAGACCTTGGAAGTCTTCATAATTCTTACAGTATAAATCTGATTGATATGAATCCTCATATTCTCACATTCCCAGATTATTGTACTGTTTTCTTCCCACCACTGAAAGAGATTGGTGACTGTGAATCATGCTTAATTTGGTGTGGGTGGGTGGGTGTGCCGTCCGAAAGGGGACGGTGGTGTTCACCTTGTTCCCCTCCCCGATGCCCCGTACAGAGACCGGCAGCTACGTTTGCGAATACTGCGGAAAACAATACAAGTACTTCAACCCATACCAGGAGCATGTGGCACTGCACACACCCATTGGTATGTCTGAGTGTCCGTCCCTGTCCCTCCCCCTCCCCCCCCCCCCCCCCCCCCCGCGACCCGTTTTCTGTTCAAGACACACCCCAGATTTTTTCTGGGTCTGTCCATTTCCTTTCGGACGGTCATATAGCTGCTGGCTTACCATAGGTTCTGGCCAGCACTGCTGAGACAGGTTAAATGCATGGTTTCGATACTCTTCAGTATTGACTTGTGAATTAATTATGAAAAATGTATACATATGTAAATATATGTGCATACACACATAATAATAATTTTTACTTGTATAAATGTGTAAATATTCATGCATGCGCGCTTGCCGTGCCCCGTGATTTTCCACTAAAGCTTTGTGAAGTCCCTGGAGCACAGTGAGGCTGAGCACCGAGCCTCTCCTGGGGCTAGAGCCCGTCTCATACCTCAGCACCTCTTCGCCCTCTGGAAGCTGTCTGCCAGCTTGTGGTCGTTAAGTGGGATGGGGCGCAAGTTCTGGTCCCCCGAGGCCCCCGAATCAGCGGGTGGTTCCACCCAGGCCTCAGATCCGGCAGAATCCACTTAGTCTCGGCTGGTCGTTTTTAAAGAGCGCTCTGAAGCCTGGGCACGTAATGAGGATAGAAAGCGGGGTCTGGGGTTCTCTTGAATCGGACTGTCCTGCCTCGAGGGCCGTCCCGTCTCAGAACGGGGACGCTCACCAGCCCTGCCTGCTATCTCCGGCTTGGGGCTGTTTCATTACCTTGTTTGTTTCTTTGGGAGACAAGCCGGGGCATGCCAGTCGGTCATGTCGCCAAAATGCGGGCGGGGTAAAGGGTGGGCGTGGGAGGTTCTGTGATGAGTACTCCCTTTGTGAAGTCACATGGTCACTGATTCATGACATCATCAAGAAAGTTTCAAATGAGATATTGCAGATTTCTCAAATTATCCTTGCAGGTCGGCCCATGCAGTCGGCACCGCCCCGTTCACAGCAGCGTTCGGTGGACTCTGCCAAATGCAGCACCTCTAAATCAGAGCCCGTGCAAATAGGTAAAGGGTGTGGACTTTCCACCGAACACGTGTGTGTGTATTGTTACCGTGGTGATTGCCAAAACAAGATGATGACTGGGGGAGCTGAATGTCTCGGCTGTAGAGGAGACCTTGCAGTGGTCTTGCATGTGTTTGTGGCACACAGGAGAAGTGAACCTCTTCACCACCTAAAAATCTGATTGGACCCCCCCCCCCCCCCCCCCCCCACACACACACACACACACACACACACACACACACACACACACTATGCTACTTTAAATCCTTTCTCCTCCTGGAGCTGTTCCCCATTGTTGGTGTCCGTTCTCCATTTCTCTGCCCATCTCCTGCTCTGCATCAATTTAGGTCTGTGCCCAAAACCACCGTCATTGAAAACTATTTAAAGTTTGTCATGTAACTGGGTCAGGCCGAATATTAAGGAGGGATAAAAGGCGGTTAAAAAAAAAAAAAAAAAAAAAAAAAACACTTTATAGCGTGTCCTTAAAACAATCCATTATCGATAGCCGAGCTCTGTAATGGCTAATCGTGAACCTGGGGCACTGCAGGCTGAAGTTAAAAAGGATGGAAGTGGATCTGGGAGACCGTGTGGGCCGGCGGGGGCTCAGCCCCCCCTTCTTGTTATAACTGCGCCTGTTAGGAGCTGAAAACACATGCAGGATGAAAGAAAATAGCCGGCCGCCTTCCCTTGTGAAAAGCTCCTGACGTTTCCCGCTCTTTCCCTAGAGGGCGCCACCTGCCGTAAGAGGGAGGGGAAGATGCAGGCAAGCCAAGGCGACACTAACAGCTCGCAGAACTCCAGCGGTGAGTGGCCCTTCCTGGCCTGGATGGGATGGTCCAGTTGCTCTCAGGAAATGGGTTGGGGGAGTGGTCAGAGGGTTACGGGGAGGGTACGCTCATATTTTTTCCGGCAGAGTCCTTGAATTTCACTGCTGTTTTAGTGAACACTTTTACACTGGTGCTGCAAATTAAACTGTTTTTGTGTGCGTCACTTGCTAATTTGCTTCACCCCCCACAGGAACGGCAAGCCCACAGGTGTCTGGCTCTTTCCCCACCGTGCAGAGTAAGTACCCCCCCCTTCAGTGCTGGATGACCCACACACAGTAAGATATCGCCGTTACCCATAGCTTCTGTCTGCCTTGCCTGCACTAGCGTCTGGGTTTCCCTGACGTTTCTAATGTGTACAGGAAGGGGGCGCCATTGTGAAAGTGGACTGGCAGAAAAGAGATTTCTGATGATGTTGTGTGTATATGAGAAGATAAGATGCTTGTTATTTAGAGAGCCAACTATGATCTGTGATGGAGTTAGTCTGTCCAGTGGTTGGTCGTGACAGAGCCAACCTTGAGGTTCCGGTGTTACCTCTGCGTCCTTTATGTCCCCTACCGGCAATGTCATCGACGTCGCAGCGCCGAACGCACTCACTTTGTTAGCGTGCAGAAATCCTCATCCCCAGCAGGTGGCACAGCGGTTAAAGACGCAGATTTTCATGAACTCGCGAGGGTGCCCTCTGTTGTACCCCTAGCCACAACTGGAGTGCCTCATTGCCAGAATAGTGTGGTCATCTGGTGACTTGTCACCTTGTCACCAAATGTCTTACACCCCACCCCCCACCCCCCGAACCATTTTCACCTCTACCCATTTCCAGACAGGTACCCTGCTGGATTGCTCTCGTGGACTCTCCTATTTTAAACCTAATGGCATCTCGCCACGCTCATTGATAATGGAAAAATTCTGTGCACGTCTCCATTAAATTTTTATCCAGCACAAAAAGAAATGGATGTTCGAGGTTAATGTCTTTCTATTCTCATCCATTTTTTTTCTTTCTTAGAAGGACATTGCTGCTCCCCCCTCCCCTGGCCACTATTAAAATAAAACTCCTTATTACAGTCCCTTTCGGCGACCTACATTGGCGTAGCGTCCGCGCGGGCTGGGTTCTTGCGTGGCCGTGCTGTTAAACGGAACGTGGGCCTTGTTGTTCTAGAACCCTACACATGTGGAGCCTGTGGCATCCAGTTCCAGTTCTACAACAACCTGCTGGAGCACATGCAGTCGCACGCTGGTGAGTGAGCCGCACGTAGATACAGATTACTAGATTGGTAAACCCCCCTTTCCCCCCTCCTGCCGAGAATGACCATCAGAACGGCTTCCAGGAAAATGAAAAATAAATTTACGGCGTAGTCCTAACCTTCCGCCCCACCCTTCAAAAAGAAAAAAAAAATAAATTGCATCCAGATTCACCTGTAATTACCTGCAGTAGAAGGATTTGTGGATTAAAAAAAAAAAACTGTATTTCGCGTCCGTTGAGGACGCCGACTTGCTTAAGCAAGTTGACGGCTCTTCGGTGAGTCGCAACCAATCTAGTATGTCTATATCTATGGAGCTGCTACACAGCATCTCCCGGTACACTGAGAGCAGGTGCGACAGTTTAGCAGGAAGAATGTATTCGGGCTGGTAGCGTAACTCACCTTTCTGTGTTAATGTGCATTTTTAATGCATTTTTTTTCCTCTCTCTCTAAGAAGGATCTAGTGACATTCCAGTTTCCTTGTGTTCATGAGCTGTTGTCCTGTCCCCCCCCCCCCCCCCCCCCCCTTCCCCTACCACCACCGTGTTTGCCTGCAGCGGATAACGAAAACCACACCAAAGTGGAATCCCCCAAAACGTCGCCGGCCCCCACGCCGCAGGAGCAGGTGTGGAAGCCCCCAGCCCAGGCACAGAGGAACCACAACACTAGCAGTGAGCATCCTTCGTCGTTATCAGCATCGTGGCGACCTTTGTCTCTGTCTCGGTTAGCAGTTGTTCTGCAAGCCCCTTATACAAAGTGTGTACCTTTACATATTACGCAGCCTGATATGCAGTAAATGTCTCAAGGTTACAGCAGGAATTAGTGATTGGAAATCGCCTCTCTAAGGCCGAGGGTCGCAGGACTATTCCTGTTATTCATGCACATCATTTTCCTGGTTAATGCATTTAATGCAGTGTGGTAATACAGTGGCCCTCTCTCTCTGCCACTTCTCCCTCTTATCTTCTGTCTGTCCCCCCCACCTCCCCAGTGAACAGCGTCCTCCCGGAGAAGGAGCGCCAGCAGGTGGCAGAGCGTCTGCTGCGTGTCATGTGTGCAGACCCGGGGCTGCTGGGCGTGCTCGGTGGCAAGGACTTCCTGAAGCTGGCGCAAACGCTGGTGGATAGCGGGGCGCGACACGGTGCCTACTCGGTGCGGGACGGCCTGGGAGACATGGGTTCGCTGGCGCTGCGGCAGCTTCCGCGCACCTACAACCAGGTGAAGGTGAAGGTGACTTGCGCGCTGGGCTCCAGCGCCTCCCTGGGCATCGCCGTCACCTGCCACTCGCAGACGGTGGGCGCCGCCGGCTCCTGCTACGTGCTCACCGCCTACCAGGTAGAGGGCGTGCGGCTGCGGCGCTACGTGCTCGGCGTCAAGGAGGTGGATCTGCGTGAGCCTGGCGAGCAGGTGCACCACTGGGTGCAGAACGTGCTCTCGGAGTTCGTCATGTCGGACGTGCGTGCCGTCTACGTGACAGAGCCGCGGGCGGCGGCGGCGGCGGCTTTCTGTGGCCGGGTGGGGGCCTGCCTGCGCTGTGCCGGCTGCTCGCTGGGCGCTGTGGCGCAGGCCGTACTGGGCAAGCGCAGCCTGCAGACGCGCGGCCTCCACGAGCTGGCTGAGCTGCTGGCCGCCTGCCGGGACATCGCTGGGGCTGCCGGGCTGCCCTGGGACGCTGGTGTCGGGGGCCCTGAGGAGCCCTCGCCACAGGCCCCACCCCCACCCTGCTGGGATCGCACCACGGAGGCGCTGCTAAAGGTGCACCAACGCTTCGACCAGATCTGCGAGGTTTACGGCCGCAGCAAGAGCACGGCTCCCCTCCTTCAGAGCCTCAACAAGCACCTGCTGGGCACGCTGGCCTCGTTGCTGGCACCGCTGCGCCAGGCAGCTGTGGAGCTGAGCTCGGAGCGCCGTCCCACCCTGCAGATGGTCCTGCCCGCCTACCTGCGCCTAGAGAAACTTTTCACCTCCAAGGCAGGCGAGGCGGGCGCCGGGAGCAAGCTCTGCCACTACTTCCTGGAGGCACTGAAGGAGAATTTCAAGGTGGAACGTGCCCACCAGGTGGCGATGGTGCTGGACCCCCAACTGAAGCTGCGGCCCGTGCCGGCCTATCAGCACGAGGAGATCATCGGGAAGGTTTGTGAGGCGGCCGCAGAGATGAAGGAGGGCCCAGGTGGAGGCGGGGGAGTGCAGGGGGAGGACTGCGACAGCGGGGGGCCCGAGGGTCCCCCAGGGGCCAAACGGTGCCGTACCGAAGGTGGGGACAGCCGTGGGTCATGCACCTCAGACCAGCAGCAGGTGCGCAAGGAGGTGTTCCAGTACTTGGCGGAACCACTGTTCCACGCCACGCCCGACCTCTTCCAGTACTGGAGCTCCGTGATGGAGAAGTACCCGCGGCTGGCACGCCTGGCCCTCTGGCTGCTGGCTGTGCCCGCAGTAGGCGTGCGTGGCGAGTGCGCCGGCGTGTGTGAGCAGACGCTGGCTCTGAAGAGGAGGCAGCAGGTCACGGCCGAGGAGATGAACAAGCTCATCTTCCTGCGCTCCAATATGTCCTGAAGGACCCCGGCGAACCAAATATCCTCAGTCCTGCTTTTAACCAGAGCCCTGGGTGAGGGACCTGCTTAAAGTTATTTTATTCTCTGAAGTGTGTTTTAGAAAGCCTTTAAGAAAGAAGTAGGTTTTTGTGTGTGTAGAGTACACTGTCTGCAGTGATATGATTTAGTACTTTCTTTTTCTGCTCTGACATGTATGGAAGACGGAAGTTCATTTGTAAACATGTGATTACGCACCATGTCCCTGTACAAAAAAACAACGAACACCCTGCGGGCTTAACAGAAATGCACCATGAACTCTACCTGGGAAAACCGTTTATCCTCAATGCTCTTGCTAAAATCCCATTGCAAACTGGCCAATCCCTACTTCTGCTAAAGGGGGGCTTTGGGGATGGCAAAGCAGCCCTTCCCCCGTGCACAGCGGGGGTCTGCACGCCGATTTCTGTGTGCGCACGTCGGCGATGGCCTGGGACTGTGTCAACACACGTCCACTGTCAAGACGTGACCTCTGCTCTATAATGGCGTAAGGACGACACAAACACTTTCACTGGTGCTACGGAGTATGGCTGTTTTGGAGTAGATCTGCATGATTCCAGGATTATTTATTATTTTGTTACAGATGATTTTAAGTAATGCCTTCTCTATTGTCAAAGTGGCCTTCTGTGTTTTCCTTTTCTGTACTCTTGTTTTTAATTTTTTTTTAATGAGACTACAGCTCGTGGTAAATCACAAAAGACACTCTAATTCAGGAAAGTTGAATTATTTAACCTCGTCCAGTTTTACTCTTCTCTCCCCCCTACTTGTAAAGATAAACGCATCTGAAAGGTCTGCACCCAAAATAGGTTTGGTAAAGCCCCACAACCTGCTGGGCAGCTCTGTCCGCCCAGGTCTGTTCTGTGACCCGGTTGATGGCGTCCCGCGTAGCGCCGTCTGTGGGCCTGGTTTCGAAGCCTCGCTGGCAGTGTTGCTCGCAAACAATGTGGAAGTTCGATTTTAATTTTTATACCGTTGTTGTCATTGACCTAATTTCTCAGTCTTCCTTTGGTCTTGTGAGCTCTGTGTAAAAGCTACGGATCAGTACAGCCCAGTGGTGAAGCTCTTTTGCCCTTTTGTGCAGAGTTGTATAATAGTAAGTATTCCAAAGACATTTAGAAATGGCCAGTTGTGTTGGTTTTACACTGGATGTCGCTCTATAACCTGAATCTCATCTGCGCTATAGCTAAGCTTCAGCCGTGTTTCGTGTCAAACAGGAGGGAACGTCCCTTAAATTTCCAGTACGCTACTTATTTATTGACTGTTTTGTTACCCAGATTATTCACTTTTCCACTCCTGCGGTCTTATGGGTCAAAACTAATTGGGTCAACGGTGTGCAAATTTGTACCCTTTACACTCCACGCAGGGAGGTGTGTGGCCTGCTTTTGTCAGGCGCCTCAGGCCCAGCTGCCAACATCAGGAAATGATTAGAGCCCAAAGTAAGTGAGCTGGCGTTTTAGAATGTTGTTTGTTCCGTATTTACACTTTGAAATGCAAGTTTCCATTAGTTTAATTATGAAGAACTTCATAGAAGAGGATACCCTATTCAGGACTATGTATGTGTTTGACAGAACCACAGAGCCCATCTAACAGATTGCACAAACTATGATCACTTTTTCCATATTGTAATTATTTGAATGTTTTGATTTAATTTAAATCTTGGTGTTCTTTAGAAGCCTTATCCTGCATGTGAGTTTGAGCAGTTGCATGTCCAGTTCTCTTGCAGCTTAAGCTCATGTGCAGTTAAACCATCCTGTTGGATCTTATGGTCATTAATGTGTGCTGCTCCTGTCACCCGGAGCGCACATTGTACTGGGAGGTACCACTTAACAAGGGGAAAGTCCAGTAAAGACCCAGAAAGGGAGCTTGACTTTCACGGTTTGAGAATCCTGATTTGGTTAAATGAATCAGTCCATGGCTGTAAATTCAATTCGAGAGCAAAGCCGTTATACTTTTAGCACTGATGATATCTGTACTAAAACTTCTGAGGCGGCCGTTGTTTTCAGAAATCAGTCGCTTTATTCATTATGACAATTGTAACGGGACGCTTAGTTCATCACTCCAGGTGCATTTTCATTTTACATCGAGACAAGGATTTGAGTAAATTAAATTTTTACTGAAAGTACACTTGAGTTTATACTCTGACCTAATGATGGTCTGTGTTTTCAGACTAAAATGTGGCAAATGTAGTAACAATTGTGTTTCCAATACCCGTATATTTAGATTGCAGATTGAAATGACAGGAAAAACACCTCTACTGTATTTGCAAACAGTGTTTTCGGTCGCCACAATAGGACCACTGGATCCTTTTGTACAGTGGCTCACTAGGGCCCAAACAGCTTTTGTTGATTCACCTGCAAGCTGCAATAGCCTGAGGAAAGAGATTCTTTGTTGGCTGAACATGCAGCAGTTCTTTCACCGCTCTGCCCTGTACTATTGTTACAGAGACCCGGGAGGTGAAATCTGGGCCTGAAATTGCCCTAAATGTTTGATTCAGTGACTTTACTAATGCATTTGTTTACTGAACTTTAAATTTTTTTTGTCTCGCTGTTGAATGTCTATGCTGGTTTCCTGCTTGGCAAATGCATAGTTTTGTATATTGACTAGTTTTGTTTTCCCTTGTTTGAAACGGCTGTGGTGGGATGGTTGTTACCCAAAGGTTTTCGACTTTGGATGTCAATGGCAACCAAATTCCAAAAAGCATTCAAAATTGCAAATAGCCTACTTTTGGGAAGCGTCAAAGCATTTCTCCTAATTGTTAGTATTTGTATTGCCTCTCCAGGCTTTTTTTAATCAAGTTGTAACTATTACAAAGATATGCATGCTGTTAATGTAGAAGAACGATGATGATGACATGAGAATAAAGGTAAACTGGTTTTGTTTGCATATATAGTACATTAAATTTTCGGGGAGTTTCCAAGCATCTGTACAAAACTGCTGTTTAAATCCACTAGAGGGCGTACATGTTCAGAGTATGAGACGGACACCTGTAGTTTTGAAATTAACGTTTTTAATAAATTATTTAATGGATGATATGATAGATACAGTCCTAGAGTAATGTTCTGAGATTAAGTTCTTATGTATTTTTATGCTCATGTTAGAGACTTATTGCTAAATAGATTTTTTTGCTCTTTTTAACCTTTTTTGGGTGGAAAAATGGATAATTTGTAAATATAAAAGTACAATATGAATGCTCTGATGCTGTAGTTTTCTGTCAAAACATCAATTAAATTCAGATATTTCCTTGTTTGCTTCATTTATTTATGGATTACATACATTGTTTTATTTGTCAGAAATTCTTGAATGCAGTTTTTTTTTCCATCCCCAGATTTTGACAGTTTTCCATGAGTTTTTGTGTTTGTCTAATCAGTAGGACCTAATTTATACTTTTTTAGCTACACTATTTTTATATATTGCTGATTATAGCATTCAGTGTGTCTCGTTTCTGAATGTCCACAGCACTGTAAAATGTACTTCGAATATGTTATCCACTGTAGAATGTGCTGTGTAAATAAAATTAGCTCAATCTGATATTTCTGTGCTCTTAAATGGTCATTACTGCTGGTGTGTGTTAATGTTGGCATGACGGATCCAGCCAGGTTTCCCTGGCTGTGTGACAGATGAGGACCCCTCACTGGACAGAAATAACATGTCATTTAAGTGAGTAGAATTTAAAATGGGCCATTCGTTTTTCTGGATGGGCTCTTGAGTGAGGTAATGTCAGAAATAAGGATGGACTGTACGTTCCTTGGACTGGAATCCAACCTCAATATTCCTTATGCTACCATTTTGGATTGACTGTACTATCCGGTCCCTGGAAGGTGCATTATGCTATTCTGTGAGTGTTTTGTCAGCTTAAGGTCATTATGGCTTGGAATAAACGGGATTTTCTTTCCTTTACATTGACAGTCTGCTGTGTTTTGAAAAATTTTCTTAATTTGGTTCCACTTCGAAGTGACAGCTATTACTCAGCAGGGATGAGCTCAGGCCTGGCTTGTTTATTAAACAAAGCTGGTTTAAAATGTCATTGATGGCTCTTATAGCACCTGTAATGAGGCAAGGGGTAGGAAAAATGGCGTAAACCGTGAAAAACGGTTGCCTTGGTTAAATAACACCTGTGCAGCGTGGGCCGTGTTACCAAAAAGGACGGCGTTGATTTAATTAGCATATTAATCTCTCTCAATGCAAAGCCTGAGTGTGTTAAAGTGAAAGGCTACAATTACATTTTAATTTAGACATCACTGAAGCACTTGGGAGTTAAATGTTTCACAGAAAGCTGTGACATCAGGGTTGTTCAGTTTCAATTGGTCGTAATGTCGGATAGTGTCAGATTCACTAGATTGTGTCCGTATTTTTGTTCCGTTTATCACCCTTTTAGCTGTGAGATTTTCCCTCCCTTCAATTTTGCCATTTAAAAACTTTCTCTTAAACTGATACGGCAGATTCTCACACAGTTGGGTTTCCACCCTGGGAGGAAACGCTGGGTTCTGCTCGGAAGCTCATGACATTTCAACTTGGAAACTGCCGGAGTGGCGTTTGAACCCGCAACCCTGACATGGTATCGAAACTGTCACCTGCAGTAGTGTGCTACTCCTGAGTCTGCATAGCCAGATGTCTCTCTGGGCGTTAGGGTCGTTTTTACAATGTATAAAAGCTCTTTAGCATTTGAACACTGACATTGTGAATATTTGTGCTAAAACAATCCAGTCGTTAATAGTTGCGCTATGTATTTCCCTATATTCCTAAATTGGGGGTAGAATATAAATATATGAATCCCAGAATGAGCGCATTTCTGACATCTCGTTTTTGTTGAACACTCAGTGGGCGCTTTATTAGGGACACTTGACCTGTACCAAGTAGGCCCCACTTTTGCCCCCAGAACCAATTCAGGGGTTGGGCAAATTATACATTTGGAGACGCCTTTCTGCTCGCCAATTCTCTACTAAGCTGTTAATTATACATGTGTGACCTTCCAGTTGGATTTAACCAGTCTGTCTGTTCTCCTTTGACCTCTCTAGTTTTTCACAAAGTAACTGCCAGTGACTGGATGTTGTTTTGTTGAATTTTCGTAAAACTCCAGGCAGTGTGTGAAATTACCAGGATGGCGGCAGTCTCTAGTGGCCGCTGCATTTGGCAGCAGTGATCACACCGCACGTGATCCCTTAGGTCACACATCCAAGCCATTTTAACTCTTAGTCACACAGTAACGGCCTCTTGGCCCTCACTGCCTGGTCTGTGCATTTAGTTGCATACTGATGATTTGTTCTTTGTATATGCAGGCGTACCTAATAAACTGTCCGGTGAATGCGCGTCCCAAGTCCCTGTAGCACAGTTAATAATATGCAAGGGCTAAAAAAAATAATGTGATCGCTTGCTCTATTTGTGGGAAATGAACCAGGTAGGTAAATGGAAAGTGCGAACCTTCTACCTGTCAGTGGCATAGAGGCGAGTTTGTGATGAGGGGGGGGAGACAATTTGAAATATAATGGTGTTTGCTGGTGGAGTTCAATAAAGCCGAATGAAATATTGGGGGGTGGGGGGCAGGCATGTGCCCCCCCCCCCTCCTGCTTTTTGTAGTCCCTATGCTGCATGAAGGCTCAGAACTCCTTTCTACCCCCTGACCAGTAGCATTTGCAGTTAAAATTATATGTTTTGTATTAATGGGAGGCAGTACACTGTCTGAATGTGTGGATAATCCTCTCATCCTCGGACACAAATATTTTATCTGTGAAAACCGATTTATTCCTCGGTCTGTTACTTGGATGAAAATGACCAGTTGGCCACTAAATAATATGTAGTAATATCCATCAAGCTGCATGAGGCAAGCATGGGCTATATTTGCATCTTCCGTTTCTGCGGAGTTCTAGGGGCCTCCCACGCCAGCCGCCCCCAAAACGTGCTGGCCGGAGCAGTTACCAAGGGACCGTCGTACCGGAGTCCGCTGCTTCCGGCAAGCCTCTCGCCTGCGAGCCTGCTGCTGGGCTCCTGGCTGGCCCCTCCCCACCCCGTGGTGATGTCACCCACTGCAGAGGCTCTGACCGGGTGCCGGGGCACGACTATGCGGCTCTCGTCTCGTTCTGCTGGCTCACCGGATGATGTCATCCCAACGATGTCACTGTAAATAAGCATGACTCAGAGTCGTGCTTAAGTGCCCACTCAAAAGAGAGAAAAAAAAACAAAAACCGCCATCGGGAATTCAAAGCAATCCCCCCCCCGCCCACCCCCCAGCGCTGCAGCGCTTGTATCCTGGCGCTGTCTGAGAGCGCGTCTGTCAACTTGTGCTGAAATCCGTGACGTAATCCCTTAGTGGAATCGCATTCATGTAGACAGGGATAACTCAAGTCTCTGCTCCATCATTTTTTATTATGGTTGTTTAGCGAAATAACTCAAGCGCTACAGTTCCTAAGTAGGTAATTGACAATGTGTATATTTCTAAAAGTTTCTGGTTTTAAAAATAAAAAGTTATATTTCTAACTGGACAGGTTTGTTGAACTCTGCAAGGAAGATGTTCATTAACGCGCTAGAAAGCATCACTATCCGTGAGAATGCTATCGAACATAGCTGATACTATCAATGTGGCACAATGTGTGGCGGTATTGCTGACCTGTAGGATAAAGTGCAGCGTTAAGCCCACAATCCCATCGGCCGTCCAAAGTGCAAAGATGTTCACAGCTGTGAACTTGACGCTTGTCTGTTCTTAGTTGTGACGTTGTGACTTGCAGAGATATACACCCCCCCCCCCCCCCCCCCGCACAGAGGGACAGACAGAGCGAGATTAGCTGCTAATGGTGGGCCTGGTAGGAAGCTCTGTCACCTCTAGGGTTGGGGTTCCAATCCTGTCACTGTGTGTGTGGAGTTGGCATGTTATCATCTAAATTGTCTGTAGTGGATGGATGCTTTATTCATTAGCAGAGAACTGTATGTTTCTACAAACTTACGCTTGTCCCGTAACAACACCTATCATTCGGACGTCTTGTGTAGCATCACTTCCCTGTGCTGTACAAAGGCAGAGTCATTGTCGATGAAGTTCAGAAGGCTGGACTGGACATCTGATGTAATGGCCATTTTCCTGCTGAGCTGATGTCCAGCGCTGCATCACAGACATGAAGGGCAGCAGGTACCTATTAAGGACATAATGAAGGGTCTCTGTTGTACTCCTAGTAATATACCGAGACTGTGTTTTGTTGGAAAGTAAATGAAACCATTTAAGATGTGTAAAATGCTTAGAATTAATGTCTGCTCCGCAAGTGGCTAACCTAAAATGTGAATTGCTGTGTGAATATGTACCAGTTTAGGCTGTTCCTGCCGTGCTTGATACCATCTCATGGAGAAAAACGTGGTGGAGATGTCAGAGCTAACGGGAGTGACTGGCATACCCCGACCGGCTGGTCCCGTCTTGCTGGAAAGAAAATGAAAGTCGGTCTCTTGTTGGCAGGTTCTTACCATGGAGTTTGTCCCCATTGAAACTGAAAACTGGCACTTGGGAAGAGGCTGCAGTCATTTTCATAACTTATTTTGATATAACCTGAACATAACTGCTTTCAAGGTCATGAAGACTATCAAGAAATGCAGGCGGGAAGATATTTCACTCAGGCCTATTTCTGCTTTTTAGCTCTGCCTTCCTTGTAGCCTTATCTAGGCCAAATCCAGTAATTACGTTAAAGAATTCTATCAAAACAAGCAACTTAAGGACATGACTGTCATAAAGGTAAAAAAAAACCATGGAGGCGGGTAATTCTGGGCTATGTGCATTATTTCAGATATTAATAAAAAGATTTAATCCATTTGTGCTATTGTGCAATCAGACCAGTTATAAGGGTAATATGTGAACACTGAACACTTTCTGTCTTTTGAGAAGGATATTTCATTTATCTACGTAGGTCTATTCAGAATCCTGTAACAGGTTAAGTGTTGGTGGTTTTACATGATTAGATGTAATTGCCAGTTCACCCTGTCTGGATATGACGACGTTTACTTATCATGGTCTTCCAATCTGTGAATTTAACCTTTCTGACAGTACAGCGTTTTGTCTACGTCATTCACCGATTTATGACTGTACTTTCATCTTAAAAATTCAACTGCGGTTGCTGCTGGCTAATTTCTTGCGCGATTTTGTTTTTCATTTTGCCGTAACACGCTGCCATTTGTATTTTGGCAAACTCTCAATGAGGTTTCGCTATGCGCAAAACTGACACTTGTGAAATTTATTGCTGATGTCGTAAGAGATCCTTATTCCTTTATGTTTCTTTCCCACCTGTTTCGAACTGAAAGCTTTCCCTATTCTTGCCAATACTCCAACCCTAGTCATCTTTGTCATGTCCCAGAAGATGGAATATCAAATGACAACATGCATGTTAGTGACAGCAGCCACAGGGCTGAGGATATTAGTTAAATGCCAAATAATAAAATATGATCAAACATTTCAATATGACGAGTGGGAGTATGTGGCTTGGGGTATCTCTGGATTGTGTTGTTTTTATGTTCTGCAAAGCAGCTGCTTTTCTGAAATGGTTTTGTAATTATAATGTAGAATAGTAACCATAGACGTCATAGTGTCCGATCGATTTTTTTTATTATTTATTTTTTTTTTTTTCGGTTTTGAAAGGGCTTCTCGTCCATTATGCTTGGCTCATCGGTGGATCTGGAAGGATGGAGACGCTGCTGTCGCTGGCCGCTCTTTCGCTGCTGCATAGGCGCAAGTCTCCCCCACCACCCCCATGAAATCCCATTTCCAGAGAACTCTGAGTTTCCTCTGATTGCTACGATCTCCCCCCTGGAGTCCAAAAACATGCTGAGGCTAATTGGAGTTTGCAAAATGCCTATTGATGGCTATCAGTCCATCCATCCATCCATTACTGGTCCAACCCTAGGTGAGCATCACTGGCCTATAGGATTCACTGGCAGTGTGTCTGTCTGTCTCTGTCTCTGATGGGCTAAAGAATGGGTTTGTCAGTATTGGACATCCATGTTCCCAAGTACTTCTCGTCATGGTCAGTATGATGTGGTTTAAACGTGTTTTTTCTGTGATTGTGAATGAAGTTCCCTAATTACTTGCTCTGACACTTCTTCAATGAACATGTTAGAGGTGGTATCATGAAGAATATCACTCCATTCAATTAAAGGAATGACTCATTTATGAACTGCATAGGTCTAGTATCTAGGCACACATGTTTGCATACTTTGACATGTAATGGTGCTCCGTGGGCTTTTAGTTGAAACTCTAGGCCATTACAAGATCCAGCTAAGCGGACAGGTATAAAAGTGAGCATTCCCTTCAAAGATTACAAATGGCCAGGTGTTTTGGACTCTGCACGTGACCCGTAATCTTATGTAAGATGGTGGTGTATTTAAATGTCAGCCAGTGTCATCACACCTGAAGGAGCTGTGACAAGCAGGTCCCATCACTTATGAGAGTCTTACTTGCTCAGAGATGTTCTGAGAGCAGAATGAAAAATGATTGGTTCAGAAAGATAGCTAATCAGATTGTAGAGGAGGTGGGACCAACCAATCAGATGTCTTGGTCCCACCTCCTCTACAGTCTGATTGGTTCAGAATGATAACCAATCATTTTTTTTTGTTCTGCCCTCAGAACATTTTTGTTTAAGTGGAACTCCCATTAGCGGTTCCGTCCAGCCACGTCCACAAAATAACTTTTCCTATAAATGAGCCACAGTTATGCCATTCCTCAAGTTGATTGCATAACTGTTCCTAGAAAGAATGAGGAGACATTGAGATGTGCTTAGTAATATCCGTGGGTACCGGGTTCAAGTCTCGGCCCGGTCGTGGTTTGCGGTGTCCATTAGGATTCAGCATGGCATGCGACCATGAGTCACATTAAATGTACGTCGTCATAGGTTAGTAATGTGAGTAATGTCTGAGGTGCCCTTGATGAATTAGTAATGTTAATAGCAAATAGTGTTTCAGAGGTACCTGTGCAGCAATGTATATTGTAGTTATACTGTTACATAAAACAGTCACACAGCAGCCTAAGATGGCGTCCTATGGCAAGAAGGTCGTCAGCAACCTCCTATACATGCCGTTCATTACGGAGAAGACACTTCCAGAAAATTCAGGGGGACGTGTTTTTATAAAAAATATTTCAGAGAACTTTTACATAAATATCACATATGACGCCAGCCTGGCTTCAAAGTGAGTAATTTCCGAACCATCTTCTCATGTACGTTTATTAACTGCCTCCGTGATGGATGCAGAGTTGTCTATAGATTAGTTAATATCGGGTTTGTATATGTCCATTATCGGCCTTGCTTGTCTTTTACTACCCAGGTGTTACTTTTAATTTTGAAGTGCATTTAAGTATTGTAACTTATTTCAAAGTATTGTAACTTATTTTGCCTTGGGGGTGATATCACACAGTTATGCGATGTTGGCCTAAAAGAATGTGACTATGCACAATTTAGACTATTTGTTTCTGGCGTGTAATTTTAGGGACTTTTGCCAAAGCTATATAGATGACATTTACACAAGAACGCCATCGCATTAATGGAGAAAGAGCATTGAACTTATGAATCAAAAGCCAAAACGTGTCGAGTACTGATTTTTAAAGAAGACCTAATTTGCCTGACGTTGGCTGTGTAGGCCTGAAGGCCATTGCTGATGTACCAGGAAAAAAAAAAGAAAACACTATCAAATTGACAAGCAGGAGAATTTTTGTCCTCATTTGCTCCGGGCATCTGTCGATCTGGGTGGACAGAGAGCTCCATGTCTCCCCTAGTTTCCCTTCAGGTTCTCTGGTTCCTATTTTTGTTTACAATGTCCCGCCAGTGCCAGGGTTTGCAGTGGCGCCGCTGTTCCTGGTGGAGTTGGCCACGATCACTTTGGCGTCTAGGTCACATGAACAGGTCACATGACGCCTAAGCAGACTGCTCTGAGTGGTTGGACGAGCTTTGTGTGGACGTTTGGGCCTCCTGAGTGCCATCGACTGTCCTGTTGAAGGTAATGATCTGATTCACCTCCATTGTCATCTACAGGGGCAAGTCGGATCCAATGACAAATCGTACGTATCTCACTAAACAGATCATTGCTGTAAAATGCTGGTGTCCAAGGTACGGGGTCCACAGGAGAATTCTGAGCGTGTCTCACCCTTCGATGTGTGATTTGTACTTGGAACAGCAGCAGGTGTCAGTATTTTCTCTGTCTGTCTATTTGTCAGTCTTCCTTCCTTCCTTCCTTCCAGCCCTTTATCCTGGCCAGGGTCACAGGAATGTAGTGATTTGTACTCTCCGAAACACTGAACACGTGTTATTCTGCATATCCCGGACCCAGATTAATGATTGCCGCTTAACGATTATCCAAACTGCTAAGCTGAGCTGAAGCAATGCAGGCGAGGTCACCTCCGAAAGGCTCCAATCGCCCCAGGTAGGATGACCCAACCTTACGTCCTGAACGAGTCCACATTTCATTGGTCCTTCTCCCTTTTGTGTGACGGAAAGGGCTCGCTGGACGCCGTCGCTGCCATTTCCTATATCGATTAAAGCATGGAAGCCCTGGAGTCTTCGCCGAGCGATCCTGTTGTTTTATTGCCCGGTGATTCAGTGGGCTTAATTACTTTAATGCTGCAACATCATATTGGAGGTGCTGAATCAGTCATGAGTCATGCTGCAGAGAAGAGATTGGAAAAAAAAATGTAGCTTTCCATGAAGCGCAGAGGAACGGCAAAGCAAGGGTTGCATTAACATTCATTCCGTTTGCTATGGGATGGAGCACTTAGTGATGAAGTCGTGCTTTGCAGGAGACGCCACTCAGCAACCCAGTAAAAAATCTTCAACGCATGCCGTGCTGAAACATAAAGATGTGATCGCGTGCGTGAGGTCCGGTGTGCACATCGCGTCGAAGGTTAACATCCATTCTCACCCCGGTAAACAGCACATGAATGGCAGCCACTCAGATGTCTGATTAAGCTGTGGGTGGGGTCTCAAACCGCTGACTTGTGTTCGAGTTCTCCATGGATCCTGATCCTTATTGCCTGTCACATTTGCTGAGGATCCGGTTGCTTCCCTGGGTAGCTTTTTTTAATGAGTTACCGGGAAGTCTACAGTATCTCAGTGGTCAGATGAGTCGGAAGCGACTGTCAGTCAATCAAAATTTATTGAAGGGTACCTATTTGTGATGCAATAGTCTGTTTAAATCCTTAGTGGGATACAACGATTTTAACTTCTGATGTTTTTACTGGAGGCAAAATTCTTTGTGTTTGCATTGATCGGCATTGTGTGTAGTGCGGGAAAGTTGCCTTTTAGTCTCTGGTCCTAAATATATGTTTCAAGTTTCAAGATTTATTGTCATGTGTTCTGAGAAGCATTGAGAAATTCTTGTGTCACAGTTGCAGTGGAGGGGAGAGGTACATGGGGACAATAGGACAAACGGCAGTGCGATAAAGGACAAAACAGGAGTGATAAAAGGCAAGACAATGCAAGACGTAAGACAGTACAATATATACATTTTAGTGGTCTCTAGGCAGTTGACAAGGGTGTGCGGCCATCCATTATTACATTGTTTATACAAAATGGTACATAAAACGGGAAAAAAGACCACTTTCACGGAGGGAGGGAAAAAACCTTGGGCCAAGGTCCCCTGGCCCCTCAGCCCCCCCTCGTGTTGAATACTTGGTGGCTAAAATCGATAAGTTCAAGGTCCTGGGTTATCAGAAACAACCGGTTCACCCGTTAGATTGGAGTTGTGCATTGAGGTATAAGCTATGATTCTGGAGGTCAGGCGATATCAGATTACGTGATTTGTGCACGGTTGATCGCTACTCTGAGTGTAGAGGCGGGAAATGAGCAAATGTGAGCAAATGGGGGGGGGTGGAGTTAAGGGATAATGTGTCTCATAGGAGGAGTCGAATACTGAGAGTGCTGTAGCAACAACGTAACCGCAAGCAAAACTGAATGTCGCACCATCGGTCACAGATGTGATCCGTGGGTCCAGTCTCGCTACCTTCCATCTGCCGTACCTTGGCTTATCAGTGGGCAGGTTCAGCTGTACTCTTTGGGGCAGTCCTGTGTCAGTACCACTGTAGCTTATTCACTGGCTTTGGATCAAACCGATTGCACTCGCATCCCAGCCCCAATGGGGGCAAAATTACGCTACCAGCCAAATTTTACTCGCTGTTTCAGGCCAGTAGGGGCCAGTAGGGTCCCAGATTGTGTTTTACGAGTGAAAAGTAATTCAGGGCCGTTCTCTTGTGTAGGGTCTGACTCATTTTTATTTTGACCAGTCATTTGAATGATTTAGCCTGCTGTTGTACTTTGGATTCAGTCATTTGAAAGACTCTTCAGGAAGATTTTCTAATGTCGTAAATTTTTTTCCCCACACCCCAAGCGGTTATGATTTTTGTTTTCAATGTTTCCATCCTTAGGAACAGCGCTTCAATTCTGGACTAAATTTTGTTTTCCCCTCTCATTTGATAACCTTAACACACAGCTGCCTGATTGCATCGTAAATGTCCCTCAGTTAATCTTTTGAAACCCTGCTCCAATTTTCGGTCCCAAAGATGTATAAGAGTACAGTCCCTGCCTGTGCTCTGTCCCTGGAAACTCTCACACGCCGTACATTAATCACTCTCAATGGTGCAATCATTGTCTGATCTGATCCGAGTCTCTTTTGAGCATGCCCCCCACCCCCGGACAAACTGCTTGTGTGCCTTTAATCTTTCTATTCGAATGTGGAAGTGTCTGATTTTTGAACTGAGGCTTTGCTGTCAAGGGAGGGAGAAATATCTGAACACGAATATCTGATATGTGTCTGTTTTTGTAACCTTAAAGTTGTGTTGATCAAAACAAAGGCTGGGTTTCAGTGTGGGTAACTGGTACCCTCTTTGCCGCCCCAGTGTTCTTGGGGGTAGCTTTCTTATCAATAGTGAGTAAAAGAGGAAACACAACGTTTGGCGATATATTTTCTTGCATTTTCCCTGACATTCTCCCTAAAATCTTGTGGTTGCTTGACCCCCGACCTTTCCGCTGGATTCCACGACACGTCCCCCCACGTCCAGTGTGGCCCGGTAAGACGGCCTCGGTGCTCATCACAACGGTGGAGCTTCCAGAGGATTCCAGGCCTAATCTCGGGTTGACTCGCGGGTTCCAGCATCTCAGTGCCTTACACGTTTGGGCGTGTCTCACCTTCTGCTCCTGAGAGACAAAGCCAGTGAGCTGTAGTGTGGAAATAGTACAGTCATTCACCATTAACATGTGTGAAAATGAAATGCACTCTAGAGGGTTCATGTTGACCCTGTCATGGTGGGTTGATATCTGAAGCAGAAGTGTATGAAAATAAAGTGAACTTTTCATTTTTTTTTGCGGGACTTTGGTGTAACTTCTTGGTCCTTGCTCTTCGTTATTACTAAATGTTTTATCGTGGCTTGTACACACTTCACACTGACGTGTCTGCAGAATTGCAGAGAGAACAGAGATATTCGGCTCTTAACTTTTAACGTAGTCAATTATCAAACATTGCATAAGACAAAATTTAAGCTTTTTTTGAATGAATTTAACGTGTGGATGGACTCCGGAGATGGGTAAGTTGCTCAGTTGCAGCAGTTTTTGAGAATTTCTTTGCATCCCCTCCAGGGCCACAGTGTACTGTGACCAAAGGGCCATTAAAATCTGACCACTTCAATTCAACAATATTAACCTTTGGGTGTGGATGATATCTATGCAGGTACAACCCTGGGGGGGGGGAGCTATAAGTTTGATTCGGAAGGAGAATGCCTTTACCTTACCTTAAAAGTGATCCAGGCAGACACATAGACAATAAAACTATTGGTTCAAACCTTACCTGCTCAGTCTGTGTGGTGGAGGTTTTAGGTTCAGTTCATGGTCGAGTTCAGGAAGCATGGATGATAATTTTTTTCCAAGTTCTACTACAATACTTTGTCATGATGCTTACTTTTCAAACGCTTGTATTCAACTTAAAAAATGCAAAAAAAGAAAAACTTTGATTCTAATTCAATC
This sequence comes from Brienomyrus brachyistius, assembly GCF_023856365.1. Taxonomy (NCBI): domain Eukaryota; kingdom Metazoa; phylum Chordata; class Actinopteri; order Osteoglossiformes; family Mormyridae; genus Brienomyrus; species Brienomyrus brachyistius. The sequence continues at coordinate 6,692,868 of NC_064539.1, read as the reverse complement.
TCAAAATTAAAAACATTGTAATAATTACTACACGATTGCTCTAATTTGTGGAAGTTATCCCTCGGTTTTGAGTTAGGTGTGCTTGCTGCTGAGTGAAATAAAGCAGTAAACTTTTTCCTCTCTAGTGATTGCACTGTTCTAATAATAAACGTGAACCTACAAACCAATGCAGAAGACTTGCTGACGTTGTTTTAAATGTTGCACACTGGTTTTAATTTGCATATATTTATCTAGTCTACGTCTTCAAACGTTTACTGCTTACTTGTATAATTACGTGGCACGTCTAATAATAAACACACAAAAAGCAATACGCTTTTTCTAAGTAATACTAAGTCCATTTTTTGGGAGGATTTTTTTTTTTGATAAATACTTTATTATATAACCTACAATAAATACATTATGAACTTTAGACGTCCTATATTAAGTATTGGTGTCAGTTAAATGCGTTTTAAAAGGCTAGTGCTCTGTGCGCTTGTAGTGGAAAATTGCGCCAACTAAGGGTGGTTCAGGCAAACGTAACGACTATAGGTCTTGTACCTTCCAAGGACTGTCAGATTTTCCCATTTCGCTAAAACACTGTGATATGGTAGGATCTATTCCTAGACCCATTTTGTTTTGCTTCAGGCTTGTTATAGAGAAATCATTTATTCTGTAATAAGTGTAATAACTCGTGCGTTGCTGTTCCGTCTGAGGCCGCCAGAGGGATACATTACTTGCGCGTTCTTTCAAAAATTCTCAAAAAAAAAAAAAAAGAAAAGAAAAAGGGGAAAAAACGTCCCGTTTAAGATGCGTAGTGAGCAATAAAATAGCAGTCATGGGTTACCTGTGACTTCACGCGGCGGGGTGGGAAAAGGCCGAAACTTCAGAGCGGCTTGTCACAGTTTTGCAAAGACACAGGGGGAAAAAAAAGTCTGAGCTTCTGAGGCGGACGCTCAACTCCGGCACGTCAAGTGGTTGCTGCTTCAGACAAATCAGTGATGATTCCCGATGCTGAATAGTCTACTACCCTCCGCGCTTGCCAGACCGCTCCTGCATTTTAATATCACAGAGCCAACTTTGGGAAGTCCACACTGGCTTTCAGAAATTGCGGCCGGGCGCCTTTCGCTTTTGCTTTTTAAATGCACTGGTGTGATTTTAAATACTGTTTTACTGGGTGGATATAAGAAAACGTCAACCAAAAAAAAAAAAAATGAAAAGCTGTGACAAATTGCACCAACTGAATTATTATAGATTCTGGTGATCGACGGGAGAGAAAATGAAGGGGTGTTCTGACCTGTCGACCCTGATTGATTACTTATTGCATATCCCCCTTGGGGACAGTGGAGTACTTGCGTGAACGCACCGTTCCCTTTCGACCCATGCTTAAGTGTTTTACTTTTTGCTTAAGGGGCAAAAAAGGGGGTCGTGGCTTAACATTATAAGGGGAAAAAAATAACAGCATCGCGTTATTGGTTTGTCAGGCAAGAATCTGTTTCTTTGACAAGCTGTTATAAAAATCAAGTGGAAGAGCCGGTGAAGAGGAATATTCTTGAGATAACACCCGAGACTTTATTTATTTCTTCTCATTGTTTGTTTCTGTAAGAATTCATCATTGCTCCCCCTTGAAAATGAAACTTTGGACAATTCTCCCATGGCTTTCCTGCCTTGCGATATTCGTCTTGAGTTCTGGATCAGAGTGCGGGACGGTCTGGACAAAGGGAAGATCTAAAAGGGAACTGGTGCGCATTAGGGAAGCCAGAACTACCTTCCCTGGGGCTTGTGCTACACGCTTGCCCCGGGGCAAACGCTCCTTGCCCGGAGTGGACCGCCGATCGCCTCACCAGCACCGTCGCTCCTCCCAAGCGCAGGAGAGTTCTCTGGGTCGGGGGAAAGCTGTTTATTTTACGGGCAGGGGAGACCAGATACGACTTAAGCCCAATGTGGAGATACCCCGAGGAAATTTCACCCTGGAAATGTGGATCAAACCGGAGGGAGGCCAGCGATCCCCTGCTGTAATCGCAGGTATTTAAATCTCCCCGAAGAGACCAGTTTTATGCATTTTCGAAATGAATGAATGAGCTTAACCCAGAAACGTTACCGCGTGCCACACATAGCCTATAGTTAAAACGCATTCGTTATAAGACATGCATAATATACAACTGTTGTCTATAAATCTTAGTCCTCGAAGAATTGCTTTGTAATGCCCCAAATTTCAGTCGCTGTTTAATGTTAATCTAACAACATATTAATAGAAAGAAAACGAAATAAGTTTTAAGTGTTACAAATTGTACCAGGGTTCTACGCACGACTGAAATGCAGCCTGATTTAGGGAAAATGTATTAAGTAGCTTTTCAAATGATATTTGAAATCGTTGAGCACGGTTTGGCATATATTACAATATCTGTTTGGCTATTCTCTGGATATGACCGCGCAATACAAGTGACGCTCCGGTTTTAATTTCTTATATATATAGTTTTTCATTTGCAGAAAGTGAAAAAAGGGAAAAAGTTGCAGCTGTATTCTAGTTTATCGATCTTTAGATGTTATTTAACGTTACTCTGTTTCCTCTATTATTTTGAAAGTAGCTCCCAGGCGTTTTTTTCTTCCTTGCTGTAACTGCATGACAGATCGCGGTGTCCTGGGAAAAGGTTGTTTACTACAAAGCTTCGCGGAGATAAGACGGCTGTCTCATCGCAGGTACCGTGACTTACAGCAAAGGCAGGTAAAGCAGCCAGCCGCCCAAAAGTGCGTTTCTGGCGGAGGAGACGGACGATGACTGTCCTGGCGATGCCCGGAGCTACTGATGTAATGCAGCTATTTGAAGATAACATGTAATGTCAGCCTGTATAAATTATCAAGCGCGGTTCCAACTTATGCGATGCGTGTTATTAACAGGTAAACCCCGGCTGGCAGGCGACTTGGGTATCGGGTTATATTTGCTGTAGCTACGTATTTCCTGTAATCAGATTGAGTAAAATTGAGCAGCCTACATAATTTGGGGGTATACTGTATTTGAGAAGGGGGGTGGATATAAATTAAGTTTTTAACCGTTCAAAAAAAAAACTATTGTACATATATAGATGCAAGCAAAAGTATATGCAAAAAAGAGGTATTAATAAAGTAAACGACGGGGCTGCGGAATTCCCGTCGAAAAGCGCGCGCGCGCGTGTGTGTGTGGTGGTGGGGGGTTCTGTCCGCACAGTAGATCCAGTATCGGGAGTGAATATTTACTTTATTAACGGAGCTTAGGTCTATGGGGCCGCACCGCCCACAAAGTGAAAGCGCTGCCGGCTTCCCATCACCAAGCGCTTTGGCAGCCATGGACTCCGAGAGAAGAGCCGATGAATTTCCACATGTCCACACGGACCCCACCCCCCAGCAAGGCGTATAGTCGATCGGGTTCGCAATTTTTTCCCCCTTTAAACAATAAACCGCAGGTGTTACTCGTGTCTGGCCGGCCTGTTATTTTGACGCCGCGTGTCGCAAACAGCCGGGTGGCGGATAATCGCCGTGTAGCCGCGCCCGGTAGATGATCTCGCTGTGCTGCTTTAAGTAGCAAAGCGCTTGACGTTTTAGTTGCTCAACAGTGAAAGTGATCCGCTTTTCCACCCGATCCCCTCGGCTGCCGACAGGGAGCCACCGCGGACACGTCGCACGGCTGGAGAAAAACTGTAAACAAAGCCGCCAGTGCGCGTCGGCCGCCATCAGTGCGCGCTTTGTGCAGTCAACAAGTATTTTACCTAATCCGGGACCTGCTGGTGCATCTGCAATATACCCTTTTGTTTCGTGAATCCTCTCGCTATATTACGCTTGAATCCAAATTTGGTATTTGTTCTCATATTAATGAATTAATAAATTAATTGATTATTCCATTATTAATGAATTTATCATATTTAAATTTAGATTGGTAAATGAGAAATTATGGATATGGTGTAAACTCTAAACAGCTGAAAGGATCGTTTTAATCTGGCTCAGGTAGACAGGATGGATATTTATCGGCACTGTAGAAATTAAGGTAAAAGTGAGAGATGTTAGTTAATGTCTGGCATCACTTTAGCGCTGGTCATAGTAGGAGTTTTCAATGAGGCTGGGCTTTAATCGTATGTAGCAATCTACTATATGATGGAAGAGTCGATCATGAGATGCTCATAGACCACCACGAAGCACCAGTACTTGCTCCAGTTTAGTGGCCTCATCAATGAGGGTGAAATGACTACCTAAGCAGGCGGAACACCAAGAGCGACATGGCCTGCATTTAGCAGGGTTTACCTACAGATATCATAAATCCAGTCGCCACCAGTTTCAGCCTAAACAGTTGATGTCCCCGGCTTCGCAGTACCACTGCAGGTGGCCAAGTCTACACCATCTTTGGTTTGGGCAACTGAAGGAGTTGCCCTTCAGGAGCAACTTAGAAACATGGTGGCAGCTGCTCTGATGATGCGTGGTTGGGTTCTCTTCCTCAGCCAAACATTACAGGATAACAGGGGTCATGTGACGCCCTCCAGTGGCTGTTACAGGGTGTTGATTGTTCTACTTTCATACATCAGGATTTGGCAGCTATTTTCACATGCCTGTTCCACAAAAGGGAATTTCCACGAAACCGGAAAAATTTATTTGTCCCTTATTGCGTTTGCTTTAGTATGAACCTGCACCAAATATCGCTTATTTCATTTTCATGAAATTAGCATTTCTGTCTTTAGTCTCCTGGCATGTGGATCACAGCTGGTACTTGGCAGTGCCATTCAACTCCCAGGGAGCCTTTCATCATCATTTAAACTGTTAATTACCTTTTCATATCACAGAGGAATCATGGGAAATTGAGTATGAGGACCCAGACAATAATGAGGGGGTTCCTGTCTTTTAATGTAAATAGCATCATATAGGAATGTGGATTTAATAACAACCAGTCAAGGATATAGGATGCAGGTGTTGATGCAGCGATCAGGAAGGTGTCATTTTATGGTTTTCAAAACCCATAAATTTTGTACTTCATAGACTTTCAGTTGAAATCACGTCCCAGTTGCTGGATGAAATCATATCTAAAAGATATTTCCGTTTATATTGCATGTAGTATGATTTCCGTTTGCTATGTAGGGCTGGTTCTGGGTGGGGTGGGGGTACGGAAATGGAGTAGGATTCCATCTAAAGGGGTCCATAGATTATGCATTGGAAGGCAGTCTCCCCTTAAAAATGCCTCCCTGAAAGACAAGCACTTATTTTTTGTCAAGAATGAGGGGACCGGCAGCATTAATAGCAGACTTGTATTCACAAATTTGCGATTTGCATTTTGCATAATATGAAAAGTCATTTAGAATGGTCGCTTCTTTGGCAAACTGCCGTATGTAATTTCACTATGGTGCAACAGTGCATAATAGGTATGCTTTAAAATTAATTAGTGTCACAGCCTAATTATGCAAGGCACAGGGATGGAATAGAAGTTATATGAAATAAAAATGGTCTGGTTTTGGCGAAAGGGACTTTCTGTGTATTTGCTCCCAGGTAAGCTCTGTTGTCTGTTGAAGAACCAAATTAACTTAATTTTAGTTTTAGTAGCTAGCTGGGGATCTCAGCTTTATTCCTATTGATTAAATTCCGTTAACCATTTATTATATTCTGGTATATTGGTATATTATGGAAATGTCTGGAGAGACAGTCTTAGATAAACCAGGGTGTAGGCAGGGTGTGAGTCCTTTACACAGTTTGTCTTGGTGCCCTGATTTGTGAAGGGTGTTTATGCTGTGTGGTCCAATGAAACACACACACACAGTGCAAGGGAAGTTTAGACTCACCTCAACTGCATGTATCACAGGCTGGAATTCCGACACGCACAGACAGAGAAGACCGGCAAACTCTACAGAAACAAGGAACCTTAGTTTGAACTGGAATGGATGCTGCTTCAAACCCACAGCCCTGGACAAACTGGGTCTTGCATCCATTAAAGCATAGAAACCATGCCTCAGAATAAAAAAAAATAATATCCTGTTGTTAGATCTGATAGGTCACGTGTCGAGATCATATGAGATTTTGTTTTGAGACAGTAAGTCTCTATAAGTCCACTGCAGGCTAATTTTAGTGTCGAAATGCATACTGCGGATTTACTCGCTGTTTGCAGAATCCGACTTTTTACGCATCGTGCTGTGTAAACACCTTCGCTAAGTTTAAAGGAAGCCGTGTTTGAGGGCACTGTATGTGACGGAGCTGTCCGTTTTATCAGTAAAGTGCTCTCTGTTTATAAATAACAGGATTTCTGTCTATTCCAGCGACGCTCCCAGTGACTTAATGCAAACATTTGGTGTTTTAAAAGGACAGGTTGGATCAAAGCAGCGTCCCACCCGTGCTGGGAAAACCACTTGATATATTTACATTGACTGTCGACATCAAAATTGTCCCAGTAAAGCGAAGGCTCAGAGACCTTCATGCTGTCTTTCCTTACAAAGATATTGCAGTGAACCTTTCTTAAGGCTGTGAATGTTTATTTCTGCCCCCCCCCCCCAACTCCTGAAGGAAAAAGTGCTTTTGGTGTGAAAACTTTGGAACATTTCCAGTTTCGATAGCACAACAAGTTAATTTTCTTTAGCCTCCACCTTACTGAGTTATGCCGTCGTAGAAAACTCAGAGTTGGATTAAGTAATTCACAGTTTATTATAGGATGTACCACAGATAACTTTAAAGTTATTTAGTGATGTTCTAGTGTCCTTACGTTGTCAGTTATTGCTTCTGGTGACCTTGTTAGACTTACCCAATACTTGAAATAAAAATTAGCGTCGTATTTTGATGGGGGGCAATTTCAAGTTCACGTTACCGTATTTGTACCCAGAGGTAGTGTTGGTTTCCAGCGAATCGTCCTTATCCATAAACGCACGTTACAGACAGACATCATTCATCTTTCAACCCGAGCAACGTAAGACAATAGCTAACAAAAATATAACACGATACAATCAACTACTCTCAAATAAAACACTGTTTTACTGTATCTCTAACATTCATTTGTGTGATAACTGCTGGAACAAAACTGTTCCTGTATAATTTTGTTCTGCACCTTGGGACATAAACCTTCATGTCTTTTTTCAGTCCTGTGGAACGTGAAAGAGTACTTTTCCCTCTCTCTCCATAGTGCACTAGATAAAAATAGCATATATCAGTCTCATATTTTATATATAAAGCATTAAGACATTCAGTGAAACGTGCTTCACCCCAATTTGTGCAAGGGAGTATGGAGTCGCAAGCGTTATTCTGTAATGAACAGAGCCGTGGACGGAAGACTGAGGAGCGTAACAATGAGCTTGCTTCAGGACCTTGAACAGCGGCGCGGAGTCGCGATCGCGTGCGTGTGCGTCTACAGGACACACAAGGACAGAAGCAGCCTGTCTTTCCCAGGCACGATGCCGCAGTCCTCATCCCGGCTCGGTGACGCTGCGAGTTGAACCACAGGCAGCTTCTCCCAGGCTCACTGTCTTGGAACAGGAGTGTCCAGGACCCCTTTTTTTTACCAGAACTGAGTGTGGGAATCTCCACTCCCTGTGATATGAATAATTTAACCTATATCTGTGACTTTGCATCACTTCCGCACGAAGGAGAAGATGGTGGTGTGCCGCTTCCCAGCGTCCGATCCCTCGGAAACTTCCTACTTCTCATTCTGTTCCTCATGCCGCCGAGCCTCTTTGCAGCTGTCCTCTGAAAGCCCGATTTGCTTTCGGTCTGCGGCCTGAAATACAGCCGCCGCGAGCCCGCATTCGCCTTCGGAGACATTTCAGACATGGCAGATAATCAATAGGTCAGCGTGATCTAAAAAAAGCTCTGCCTCTTTTTTTTCCAGGCCTTGCTAAAGCTCGCAGTTCATTTACCTTTCCCTCCTCTGGGTCACACTTTTAGCCCGGACTGACTTTGCCACAGCTAGTATGCTAAGATCCAGGTTTCCGGTGAAGCTGACAAACATGCCAGCTCAAGAATACGGCGCAGGATCCTTTTGCTGAGATTTTAGCCGATAACATTTTGGGTCTCGGGTTCCCTTGTGAATTTGTGCAGTTTGCTACTTGCTTAAGGTGCGAGCTGAGAAATCTGTTGACTGCAAGTGAACTGTGGAACAGCTGTAGCGTTGGGGAAGAGAGTGAGAGAGAGAAAAAATAGAGTTTCTGCTTAATCAGCTGTATGTTTCTCTGGGGTTAGCTGAATAGGCTATTTTTCAAGTTTACCCTAAAAAAAAAAAAAGACACTGTGAAACAACAATTTTCCGGAGAACGTAATTTGGATGTTCTGGGACGTGAAGGTCCAGAGAGGTGGGATTTTAAAGAAGACGAGGGAAGTAAACTCATATCCTATCTCATCTTTGAAAGAGACAGTCAGTCATCACCTGTCAGGCTGATTAATGTGCAAGAGGCTTTTTGAGGAACCCAAATAGCCTAACTAACCACATGAAGTGCTCTGTAAAGTGCTGTCACACATTCTAGTAGTCTGTGTTCATTCAGAGGTGATGTTTGGCTTCTGATTTTGTATAATACTGGAGAAGCAGGACACTGCTGGTCAATTCCCCCCCCGATATAAAATTGGGGCGTTCCTGCCCTGGTTCACTCCCTCCCCACCTGCCCGCTGTTTCTGTGTCAGCCCTCTAAATCAACTTCCAAGTGACTGATGTCTGCATGTTGATGGGCCGGCACCCCGCATGTGAAGAGGCCAGCCTGCGCCGCAAGAAAAATGCCCTTGAAATTTTTCCAAGATAACGCATCTCGCGAGCGCTGACTTGACCCGCGCAAGATAAGAATGGCACAAAACACGGCAGCTAGGTAAACATGATCGGCCAAGATAAAACAGTCGGCTGAAGTCACATAGTTCACCAACAAGATTATCTGAGGATCATGCATGGAAACAAAGAAATTGCCAATTGTATATTGAAGCCAGAGGTTTTGTTGCACTCCTAGAATTAGTCATGTGAACATCAAAAAGCCCAAGGAGGAATATCAAGGCATTTTAGTTACTCCTTCCTTTGGTTGTTTTACCCACTCTATGTTAAATTTAATTTATTTAATACACATTTTTATCCCAAGCAGTGAAGGCAGGATAGGACAGATCCTACAGCACTTGTGAATTAAGGGTCTTGCTCAACAGCCCATCAAGGAAATCACTTTGCTTCCCTGGGATTTAAACCAGCAACTCACTGATCACTGATAGCATGCTTATTTACTAACCCTCCCACCACCAGGGCACAAATGTTTAGAAGGTGGGTTGTGTTGACTGGGACTAGAACTCCACTCATTTGCCTAAAAGGCAGTTATATAACTATTATACTACGAATGCTGAACATGCTGAATAGAACAGCTGCTCCTGGTCCAAAATGGGCAAATATCCGGACCAAAAGTGTGATGCGGCAGTTGTGTCTGTTACCCAGCTTACAAAAAGAAAAAAACAGCTTGTATAAGCCCTCCAGAGCGTCTCTTTCTCACAATGTCTTCTCGATGGGCGCTATATTAAACTGCAGCTCCCTTTAGTCGATCGCGGGACGGGAGACTGAGGGACGCTTGCGCGGCACTCTCTTTCCGGGCCATGGGCTTTAAAGTCCAGCTGGGACACAGCTGTAGTATATTTGTGCAAAGGTGATGATCCTCCCTCACTCCGGTGAGCAGAAAGCCAGCTGTGTGGCTCGACGGGTTACAGCGCTAGCAAGGTGTAAATTTGTGAGCAGTGCGAGTTGCTCCGGATCAGTCTGATGTGAAAAGCAGACATTCGGTTTCTCTTCTAGGGAATCGGGGACCATAACACACGGTGCAGATGCGTCTTGCGTCGTTTCCGAGCTCTTCGCTTTGAAGGAGCTTTCCGAGGTTCATTATTTTTCGTGGGCTGCTGCATAGCTTTCACAGCGTGTGTTTTTTTTTTTTTTTTCCTTTCGGTAGCTGGGCGCTAATGCTAATGCTGTCTCCTGGCTCTAGGTCTATATGATAAGTGCTTCTATGCCTCCAGTGACCGCGGCTGGTTGCTGGGCATCAAGGCTGTGAGTGAGCAGGGCAACCGGGACCCGCGCCTGTTTTTCTCTCTGAAGACGGACCGCGCCCACAAAGCCACGTCTATCACCTCCAATGCGCGGTACCTTCCCAACCAGTGGTCCCACGTGGCTGTAACCTACAACGGACTGTACATGAAGCTGTTTGTGAACGGTGCCCAGGCAGCGGTGAGTCGTGAGCAGTCCGGCGAGGTCTTCAGCCCTCTCACCAAGAAGTGCAAAGTGCTGATGCTGGGTGGTAATGCCCTTAGCCACAATTACAGAGGCTCTGTGGAACATTTCAGCCTGTGGCGTCAGGCCCGGTCCCAGCTGGAGATCGTGAGGGACATGCACAGCCGCCAGCCACATGGTGACCTTTCTCAACTGGTCTTGAACGAGATCTTTGAATACCCAGCGCGCAAGTGGCTGACGGTGAAGGACGGCTCCTTCCCCCAAGCGGAGGGCGATTTCGGCAAGGCTGGCCCAGGTGAAGGGGTCGTGGCAGCGTCCCTGGACACAGTTCTGGAGCCGCCTCCGTGTGGCCAGACAGTCTGTGACAATGTCGACGTGGCCACCAACTACAACCGCTTCTGGAGCTTCCGCAGACCCAAGACTGTGCGCTACCGGGTGGTTAACGTGCACGACGACACCGGCCGCAAGCCCAGCGTCACTCCGCAGCAGGTGAACCTGCAGCACCAGCACCTGAATGAGGCCTTTGCCCCCTACAACATCACCTGGGTGCTGAGTGAGCACAAGGTGTTCAATTCCTCGCTGCGCGAGCGGCTGGTGCTGGCCAACTGCGACATCAGCAAGGTGGGTGACGAGGAGTGTGACCCCGAGTGCAGCCACACCCTCACAGGCTTCGACGGAGGCTACTGTAAGAAGCAGAAGGGCAGCTGCCCCAGGCACAAGCTGGGGAACGGGCGCTGCGACCCCGAGTGCAACTGGGACAATTACAGCTACGACAGTGGAGACTGCTGTAACCCCAACGTCACCGATGTCACTAAGAACTGCTTCAATCCAGCTTCGTCCCTCAGGTCAGTGCAGCCTCTCTCCCCATTAGCCTTGTAGCCAACATATCTGAATGAATGTCTTTTTGAATGAATTTAAATGTCACAAAGACTGATGCATTGTGAAAAGGGATGGGGTAATAATTATTGGATCTAATCCCTGAGCACTGTTGGCAAGAGATGCATTCCCTTTGGCAGGCTTCAAAATTTTTAATTTTGTGCATTTATTTCCTTTTTGCTCCCCTTGGTCTACTTGGACTGATTACATTTTCTTTTATATAGTTGCTGTTCCTCATAAAAATCAGTCATGAATAGAAGGTAAATGGGATGAGGAGGCCCACAGTGTCACTGACTCACAGCTTAGCAATGTAAGACTGAAGAGGTTAAATACAGGATCATTACTCAGTGTTTCATTAGTGAGGAAGCTTCCGCAGGTTTCCGCTGCAGTCCTGTATGGCTGGGACAGGGGTTAACTATAGTCTTGCTGATTTGTTGTGTGGATGTGTCTACATAATTCCCGGTAATGTGGCTGGGGGGGGTCTGCTTCATATAAACAAAGCTGCAAGCCATTATGCCATTATTTGAGCAACCCGAAAGGATTATTTGACAAGACCCTACTATTGCCCATTTTGATGTGGCTCTGGTTAAACTGCCATTTTGAATGTGGGAGGTGAGAGGTCAAAATCATATTGATACTGATACTATAGCATTTACCAAATGAACACTTGTTTTTCCCTACAGAGATGGACATTTTTGTCTGTTTTTCTTTGTCCTTCTGCTGGATTCTTTCTACTGACATTTTAATTACCTGTCCCATGTTGACGTAGACAGAAATGAAAATATGACGACACCTCGTTGTAGATATTCAGCTGATCAGTTGGGGAGGAGTCGCCAATCAACACTGTCTCATAATCTTAAGGTTCTGGAAGTCTGGGTGGCCCCTTTGGTCAACTGATTATTAGTGCGCTCGTACATTTACCATGTAAATCCACCGGTTCCAGTTTTTGGCCGACTAGCTAAAACTTTTGGTGTGGTGACCTCTAGCTCTGATTACAGCCCGACTCTCCAAATCACAAGGTCACGCAGATTAAGGAAACAAGAAACTGGCCTAAATATTTTTGTTTATCCACCGTCCTTCTTATTCGGAACAAACCAAAGCAAAGGTGAGCAACTGGATCTGGGCTTTTTGTCACATATCCTATTACTTTGCCCACTAGGTTGACCTTGTTCTGTGTATCAGCTTGTGCAATTCATTTCATGCCCTCTGGATGGTATTCTTTGTGATCGCTCAGTTTCTTTGTGCCAGACAGCTCTATCCATCTTTAAGCTGGAATGCACTGTTGTTTTTGGTGTGTGTGTGTGTGTGTGTGTGTGTTTTTTTTGCGGGTTGGTATTAGGCCTAGACTGTAGATGTGACGTCAATTCCCAGCAACAAAATTGTCTAGCAGTTAAGCAAATTACATTCGAAACAAGAATAGATGCTTTGAAGATTGGCATTGCTGTATCAACTGTGGTATTTTAGTAAGCGCTATTGTCGCCTGATTCTATGTTAAGTGTTTTGGACCGACTGTGCTTGGAAAGGCGCTATATAAAAATAAATTGAATTGAATTGCTGTTCAATGAAGTCTCTGGTGAGGCACTTACTGTGGATGACCCCAGTCCAAATCATGTATTTAGATAAATTACATCCTTTTAAGAGGCCCCTTCATTTGGAAATGCATAACAGAAGGTTGAAACATTTTTTCTACCTGATAAGTACGAGTATATGCTTGTATGGAGGTGGAATATCAACAGATATTTGTTAATACAGAGGGTGATGGAGTTATTGGCTCATTAGTAGACTGGTGTAGTAAATTGCTTATCGAGGGTTGCAGTAAGTCTGGAGCCTGGACCCAGGGAAAGGCACACTTTGTACTGGATGTCATTCCATCACAGGGTGCAGAAATGCAAGATCATGCACAATGGCCAATTTAGAGACACCAATTTTTTTTTCAGCTTGTACACTGTTGGAAGGCAGCTAACTAGAGGAAACCCTCATAAAGTGAAGGAGAAGGTGTAAGCTTAATGACTTCAGCATTAGCACTATGTGCCATTGAGATATAAAACTCCAGGTGGTTTATTTTTCACTGCACTCCAGCACTACAGGGAATTGTGCTTTTCCTCAGATCGCACACCAGGGACACCCCTGGGGAGCCATATATTTTCCATTCAAATGAAAAAAAAAAAAAAAAAATGAATCTGAGTGCAGGGATGAAAAAACGCGTCTTGCTGCTGCGACTGTTGTTGGGCTACCAGTCAGAGGTGAGGCATCATGGGATTGGCGGCGTGCTGGCGCGTCATCGAGGCATGATGAATTTGTATAATTACGTCCCGATGGGCGCCGCATCTGTCTATGCAGGATGGAGGATGGTGGGGGAACACGTGCTTCCTCCATTACATTTGCATTTCATTTTAGCTGGCGAACAAATACATTCGCTAAAGCAGTTGAGGTTAAGTACCTTGCTAAATGGCTGGAGCAGCGGAGTCCTCCTCCCCCCCCCCCCCCCCCCCGAGACTTCGGTTGGCCTACATTTTGGTCACAAGTCCAATTTCTTAACCACTAGACTCTCTTTTAGATGGTCTTGCTGACAGTTCGTTACCCAAAACCCCAATAGCTGAAGCTAGTTTCGTTTTCTCTTTTTGTTCCCTCCATCGCCCTCTTCTGCTCTTGGCATTTTCGCACCTGGGTTCATGTTAAAGGTGAAACCCCTTTTCTGTGCTCTTCCACAAGGCGTGCTCCCTTGTGTTCATGGCGACCTTATGAGCATCCCACTTTACCACACCGACGTTACAAGTCCAGCAGCAGTAGGCTGTGCTGAGAGTTTTACACTCTCGGGGCAGCACCTGAATCGGCTGAGAACATGTAGTAACTGAATGAATTATTGCAATATTTGGTCCCAGTCTGCCAGCAAGTGCATAAATGCCAGCCATCTTCTTGACTTGCTAGATCTTGCTCATGATTCATTGGCGTTGAGACTGTTGCCGATTTTCTAATCAAATCTCTCTGGTGATTCATGTGCTAGATCAAGAACTTTGGAAATGTTGACATCTAAATAATGTTATGTTATGTTTTTCTTTTTTTTTCAGCAGGTTAATGCATTCTTTTATCTATGGCCATTTTCAAAATTCATTTATCTTTTTTCAGCAAATGATACCTTATTCTAGGGTACAACGGAAGCTACCATGGGTGCCTCCTTTGCCAGCCTAGCTCGTTAATGAACGCTTGTTTTGTTTCTTCAGTAGTGTCCATAATTTCTTATTTAAAAACATTGTGGTATGAAAAAGGAAGTCATAATAATCATAATCATAATATATTTTCTTCCATTTCCGTTTTGGGTTTTTACTGTTGTATCCAAGAACAATGCCTTGGCTTTCTGTTTGTTCCCCATGGCTGTTTATAATTACAACCACAAGACTGTTGAATATGTTTTGATATTAATTAATGACATGGGCAGGGGTTGTAAGCTGGAAGAGGAGGGGTGTAGTCCTAGCAAGAGATTTGAATTTGAGAAAAGGGGTTATTGACTGTTTCTCAACTCCTCACTTGTTTTTGTTTACTTTGTGTCAGTCTAGAAAGGCATTTGTTGGACCACACAACAATCGCTATTTTACGTTCTGCGCTGATTGAGGAATTCCACACTAACAGCCAATTCCGTTGCCGAAGCAACAGAGGACACAAAGGGCCACGTTTATTTTCTTAGCGCTTGAGGCCATTAGCACGTAGCTGCGTTTCGAGAGGCTGGCCAGCTGTTGGCGCAGAAAGAGCTTCGTAGTTCCAGTCGGTTGCATATGCCCATGCGTCAAATAGGCCGCTAAGTGTTAACAATAGCTTAGTGTGAACACCGAACTTGTACATCCGTAGTCTATTGCTGCTCGCCACTCGGAGCTGGCGATCTTATTACACGTAGCTGGTCATAATTGTTTCCTCTCTCTTGAACCTGGGAAAATGAGAATTGGTTTCTCTGCCTCTCTTAGCTTGCCATGTTTTCTCAAGTCATGTTGATGCTTTTACCTGATGTATAAAATTCAGGATCGCTTCCATAGGGGAAATCAAGTTGGCAGGACTCTGTACTTGGACCCAGTCTTTCCCCCTCGGATGCCGGGCTGTTCGGAACCTAGAAAATAAATGCTCGTCTCTGAGTATTGTTCTGTCGTTTGTCTCTTTTATTACTGGGAGGGCCTGAACGGATAGGTTTGCATCATTTCAGCCGGTGTAATTGCTGTAACAGATGACTCTAGCCCATCCCATTGTAGCCACTTGCGGCGATAGAGCTTAGTGTTTGTCAACGTTAACATCTTTTGAGATTAGATGACTTTAACAAAGATTCTTTGCATTGTATTAGACACGAGGACATGTTTTATCTTGATTTCATAGACGTGCTTCCGCACAGTAGCTGGAATACAGTTTTCAGACCCACTTCCTGCGCTTAAAAGATCCCCCTTATGTCGACCCGCCCCTGACCTTCAACCCCTTGACCTTTAACCCCATGACTCTGGTAATGGTCACAATTATAACGCCTCATGAATTTTGTGATTCCCGTTTCTTATGATCATCGTTGCTAAAAAGTGTTTGCTGCAACACCTGCAGATCTGGTCCTGCCCATCTATCCTTGCCCAGTTGACATCTTCCACTGAAAGCACCAGTACAACTTTCTTTGATTCAGGGTGGCCTTCACTTTCACCCGGACCCCCCCCCCGACCACCCATCCGTGGTCTAGTAAGATGTGTTTTGTCTAACCGTGGAGAAATGAAAAGACTCCATAAAATGCCAGTGTGTAAAAATTAACTACGTACAAACCGTGTCACGATCCGTCGCACTTCAACTGGGAAGGAAGATTTCTGCCCTTGTCGTACTAAGATGATCTGTTTTCCCTGAAGACTAGGGGGCAGTTGGAGATTCACCATTATTTTTAAGCTTTGTCTTGTATCATGGTTAAGGAACTTGTGCCTTGAAGGCCGTGGCTGAAGGGGAAAGTCATCAGTTGCTCAATCCAAGGTGAAATCAGACCGTATGAATAGGTAAACGTGTCGATGGTAAGCTATTTAAAATGCCTTCGTTAAACATGTGTGCTTAATAAGTAACTCGATGCTGGCTGAGATTTCCCAAGATGCATTGCATATGCTCTTTCGTATGTGTCCTGAGGGCCTATCACTGCATCCCTTCTGTGATGGGGGCTCCGGGCGACCACGAGGGTGACGAAGGGAAGCCTGTGTGCCTTGTCCAGATTTTCTTGAAAGGAATTTGAGTTCTATGCCTTGCAACCGGGAGCCAAAGTCTAAGCCCTCTTACACGGATGTACTGGGGGGTATTAATGGTTTTAGCTAATGGCTGGGGGGGTGAACCTGAAAGGGGACTCCGTGCGCGTCACGGTGAAGCCGCGGAGGTGTCGTAAAAGGCACCTGTTTGCTGCCAGGCGGTTCGCGGACCTCCGCGCCTCCTGCATGTGGCGGTGGATCCCAGGCTCCCCCCCCCACCCCCACCCCCCTCGGGGTACTTCCTTCCCTTAATGGCAGGGGCTGTGCAATCCATTAGCGGGCCCCGACAGACGGAGTGGATTTGTCCGGGTGGCCAGGCTGAGAGGAGGCTTCGCTCCGCATTCCTGTGCGTGTCCGACGTGGCCCGGGAGCCACCTAAAACCGGCAGGGATCGACCTGCGGTCGGGATGCCGACTTTCCAACCGAACATGTGGCGCGAATGAATCTTCTTTTGTGGGATGTAATGGCGAAACACACAAGTCCATTCCCATACATTTATGCGTGTTTTAAATCAGCCCTCACCTGACGATCTAGGTCTTTTGTAGTGTATATATATCTTCTTGTTATTGTACAGTGACCTTTCTAGGCTGAGTTGTCAATGCATTAATAAAGTTGATTAGCGGTCTTTTTCCTACTCGTTAGAAGTAAACAGTTCTTTTGTTTTGTTTTGCTTTTTTTGTTTGTTTGTTTGTTCCCATGCCTTTGGAGCACTGTAATGCTGAGAAATTTGGATGCACTTAACTGTTGAGATTGTTCCGAGACCAGGCAGGTGAAGTTTATGATCAGACGTTCACACTTGGGGAATTCCCCTGAGGCTTTTATGACTGTGAAGAATTACCCCCAGTGCCTATAGGAGGTCTTTCCCCCACATCGAGATTGGCAGATGGGCTTGACATGGATGTCCTGTTCCTCAGTTGCCCTCCTCACTGCGCAATTTCATGCCAACTCCCCCCCCCTCTCAGTTTTTTTCTGCCACCAGCTCGAGTTACACCTTTGCGAGCCGTACCCTGTCAGTCTGACTGCTTTGAAGGCGAAAATGGGAGGGAGGGGGATGAGGGCGGGAAATACTGGCACAATAAAACAGGGGCTTGAATGATGGAACTGAGCCTATGGTGTTGACCGAGCCAGTCACGGGGTTGCTGAAGGACCCACCACTTTATAGTGCATTCCGCTGACAGCTACACATCACCATGGAAACCCCGTGTGGCTTCTCATACGATGTACGGAGAACGTTGGAATCTGTGGCCGGTGCCATTTTATGAGCCGAAATGAATTATACATGGGTGCAAATGGATGAAGTCATAATCATACATTTAATATGCATTAAATATAAATGCAGCTAGTTTGAACCCTCTGTGCCTGTCACTGTGATGCCTGCATTTACTGGAGTAATATTTTGGTCCAGTTTTTTGCTGTATGTATTCTGATCTGCCATAACATTAAAACCACCTGCCTAATATTCTGTAGGTACCTCTCGTGTCACCAAAAAGTTCTGACCCGTCAAAGCATGGACTCCGCAAGACCTCTGAAGATGTCCTGTGGTATCTGGCACCAAGACGTTAGCAGCTGATCCTATAAACCCTGTAATTTGCTAGGTGTGGCCTCCAGGGATCAAACTTGTTTGTCCAGCACATCCCACAGAGGCTTGATTGGATTGAGATCTGAGGAATTTACAGTCCAAGTCAACCCTTTAAACTTTTTTCATGCTCCTAAGAACCATTCCAGAAGAATTTTTGCAGTGAAGCAGTGCACATTGTCCTGCTGAAAGAGACCACTGCCATTGTGCAATACCATTGCCATGAAAGGGTATACTTGGTCTGCAGCAATGTTTAGGTAGGTGGTATGTGTCAAAGTAAGATCCACATGAACGCCACGACCCAAGGTTTCCCCTGCGAACATTACCCAGTGCATCACAATGCCTTCGCCGGCTTGCTTTTTTCCCATCGTGCATCCTTGCAGCATCTCTTCCCTGCGTATATATGACGTACATGCAGCTGACCAATCACGTGATATAACAGAAAATGTGACTCATCGGACAAGGTCACCTTCTTCCTTTGCTCCATGGTCCGGTTCGCATGCTCACGTGCCCATTGTAGGCGCTTTTGGTGGTAGAGAGGGGTCAGCACGGACACTTCCAATGCTCTTGTGACGTCGCAGCTCCATATCCAGCAAGCCGCAATGCGTTGTCTTCTCATACCTGTCTATTATAGTTAGCATTTTCTTATCAGAAATTTGTGCTACAGTAGCTCTGCTGTAGGATTGGACCAGACAGGCTAGTCTTCACTACCTAAGTGCCTCATTGACCCTTGGGCCCCCATCACTTCTTGACCTTCCTTAGACTACTTTTGATAGGTACTGACCACTGAATTCTGGGAACAACTCACAAGATCTGCCGCTTTAGAGATGTTCTGACCCAGTCATCCAGCCATCACAAATTGGCCCTTATCAAAGTCACTTAGATCCATAAACTTGCACATTTTTTATGAATCCAACACATCAACTTAATGAACTGACTATTCACTTGCCTAATATATAATGGCACTTTTGATGTGATAATCAGTGTTATTCACTTCACCTCCCCGTGGTTTTAACGTTACAGCTGATGATAGGTATATGTATATGCTGTATATGCTGTCTGCAATGGAAGGACCACTTTTGAGTGGAAAGTGCAGGCAAAGATTTGTCTGGATCTTGACCACGGGAAGCCGGAAGCTGAAGGCAAGATGGTCCAGGTTGGGATGAAGCTGGACTGGGCAACATGAGACATACGGCCAGTCATGGAAGTGCCCCCGGCCCCCACCCTGCTGTCCTAACAAGTAACGCCAACTGAGCAGCCATCGAACAAAGCGTGCAGAAGACTTGATCTCAGATCAGACAGACATCGGGACCTCCGGCTGTTATAACCGCTCTGCGACCACATCCCATTTGTTTTTGGTTATGTGAAAACCAGAGGCTTACATTTAATTGAATTTAGATTATATGGCTTTGACCCACTTTAGTTGGGATTTTGTCCATAGATTACTTACTTATTTTACTGCCTTGACCTCTGACCTCTTTCCCCTGTATAGCCTCAAACTGGACTGATGTTTTGAGAGGAAATAATTATTTCCCTGATCACGGAAATGGTGGAAAGTTCATGTTTATAGGTCTTAGTGTCGTTCAGTAGCCTCATTTCTCAAAAAGAAGGTAAATTCTATTCATTTTCATCTGTAATACCCTTCGTAACATAGTTGTCCAATGGGTGCCTCAAAGCACTTATCAGAGTCACTTGGTTTAATATTCACTATTTATGCACATATTAGTGTTAACGTTATACAAAAGATACCATCTAGTGTGCACTTTCAGTACTGTACACTTCAAATATTGTTCCTTCATTATGGATTGCTATTTGTAAGTGATCTGTTCTTCCATAAGGGAGCAATTTCTCCAGGTAATCTTTGATTAATTTCCGAATGCACTTTTCCTTTAGCTTCCAGTAGTTGTTTTACAACTGACCTTGTGCACATTGAAATTCCCATTCTTGGTGATTTCATATATGATTTATGTTAGGTCTATAGTAAAAATGCATTTTTCATCCAGCTAAGTCAGTAAAAATTCATCTACTCTGGCTGAAGCCTTGAACATATGTAGATTTGGGCAAGTTGCACAAAGTGGCCACGATAATCACATTTAAGTTTATTGCTTAGCTTCAGTTCTTTTAGAAACCCAACATTTTTGTCTAAACTCTACCCCCCTTTGAACTACCAAGTGTGAATAAAGAGGCGGTGGCTATACCTTTTCTCCCCTGTATGAAAAAAAAGAAACAATTCAACCTGAATGTCAGTTTGGCGTATTGCTGCCACCTTCTGGTAGCATTGCTGTGGAATTTGCAGTTTTTATGTTTCACATTCCCTGACATCACAGAGATCCCGATGATTGGAGCCCAACAAGATGTTCCCGACATCACTAAACTAATACCTCGGCCTAAGTCCCATCAGTGGATACTGATCTGCATGTTTCAGGCACGTTTGGAGCCCCATTCCAATGTGTTTTCTGAAGCATTTCTAATGCAGGTTAAGTATCTCCAGGGCACAGATGGGTTGTCCGGTCATGCGGTTTCCTGGTCACATGGACGCTTGCACTCATGCCAAATGCGTGTGAGTCCCGCATTAAACTAAAGGCAGCACTTCCACTGAGTCATTCATTGTTTTCTCGTTCTGCGAAAACACTGCAGGTGAAACGTTGACTCAAATGAAACTCTGTCGTACCTTTTTGACCTTTCATGCTTTTCCGAAGTTTCCTACACGTCAGTGGGCAAGGCAGTCGGCCATCTGTGGGGTTCTGTCTCCGTTAAGACATGCGAAGTTGTGACCTAGGGATGCTCACACATCGCCCAAGACCCTATAGAGGGTCTCTTAATCCAATTCTCGGGGACCCCTATACCATCGATGTTTTCGTTCCCAGCCAATCAAGAACCCCGAAAACCAGGTACAGGTATGCTGGGAGCCGGAAAGGAACAAAAGTCTGGATTTCCTAGGGTTTCCCTGCGGCCCAGGTTGGGAAACACTGCCATAAGTGTTCAGGTGGTAGTGGTGGCGGGGGGGGGGGAGGGGGGAGGACTTATAAACTCATCTTGTAGTCATCTTCTATAAATGTTTCCTTAGAAACAATGTTGAAAAGCAGGACCTGCAGGCAGACACCGTACGGCATTTAAGAGCTGGTGTGAAGGCAGTGTTTATAACACTTTGATTTTTTCCGCTGTTTTCCATACTTTGAGATAAACGCTTCGGGAAACCCATAATCTGTTTCTGCATTACGTGTCTGGCGGTTCGATTGGTTTATCTTTACGCCAAAGTGCAAGGCAGCTTGAAGTTCTTCTGCCGTGTCTCGATAGAAAAACACAGGCTAACGGAGAACAAAGCAGGAGCCGAGGGTATAGAAAGACTGCGTGATATAACAGACGGCTTACTGTGTTATGATAAGGTTATGGTTAGTGAGAGAATGTGGTAGCAGGCGTACTGTGTCACAAGTGTACCGGTCCTTCAGCAGAATGGACCATTTGTGCTTGGAGGAGGGGGGTGTTATGAGGTTGTGGGAGACACACGGGGAGATACCAGGCTGTAGATGGTGGGTTGGGAAGCTGCAAGGGCTGGCTTCTCGGACCTGTCACTAATGTAATCCATATTGATGTGAATACTCCCCATGCAGTGCTAATTTGACATTGGTGGAGTAGAGTAAATACAGCTTAATTAATGAGTAGCCCTGAAGCAGGCTTCTCTGCCATCATGTCTAATGAACAGTATCTCCTGGACAGGGCTTACATGGACGTGAAGGAGCTGAAGGAGATTCTCAAGCTGGACGGCTCCACGCATCTCAACGTGTTCTTCGCCAACTCCTCGGATGAGGACCTGGCTGGGGTCGCCACTTGGCCGTGGGATAAAGAAGCTCTGACAAATTTAGGTAAAAAAAAAAAAACAACTGGTATTCATATTTACTCCCTGCAAATTTTGCCTGATGTTTCTTCCTGTGAAGTCAGTAGACGGATCGGGAGAGCATAGGGGGGTCAAGAGGCCACTGGAAACGAGTGTGGTGCTTAGTAAGAGGGCGAAGGTTCAAGTCTAGTGTACTGGTGCTCACTGTCTTGACGTATGGTTGAGAAAAATGGAAGCTATCCATTGACCTGAGACCAAGAATATACTGATTCGGTGCTCTGTCTCTTCGGAGAATCCTTGGGTACCTCTGGTTTGACTTTGTGTTGCTCAGGGGGTCCTGAATGAGGCACATTAACTGCATCAGTTATGGAACTACAGCCATGTGACTGAGGGAACCAAGCAGCCGAGCAGACCTAGGGGATGCCCACTTAACCTCTGGCTGCAGCAGATATATGCACATTTCCAGGGATGGGCTGGACCATGCGTCAGGCAGGGGCGTCGGCACCCGGCATCTCAAGGTGTTTCGTCATGTGGTGGCCGTGGCAACATGCTATGCCAGTGGATGCTCCCCAACCTGACCTGACCTGAAATTTTGGTGCAGGCTGAGTCATAAATTAATCAAGTGGCTGCTTCTGCTCAGCATTTTTTTTGTTTATTTTGGTTCTTTTTTTTATTGAAAGATGCTTATGTTTAGTTCCTGGAAACTCCATGAGTCCAAAGAAGCAAAACTTTCAGTCTGCTACTTCCATCTTCTGGGGACCAATATTTTCAGTTTTCGTTAAATCTTAATTTTGCTTGCCCTATCGAGACATGTCCAGGAAGGTCAGTCTGTGTGCATGTCCGTGGTTGCAAGGACCATGGTGTCATCATGATGCCCCGCCCTCTGTAGGTGGGATCGTGCTGAACCCCTCCTTCTACGGCACCTTTGGCCACACCCACACCATGATCCACGAGATCGGCCATAGCCTGGGCCTCTACCACGTCTTCCGCGGCGTCTCTGAGGTAGAGTCCTGCAATGACGCCTGCCTGGAGACGGAGGCCTCTCTGGAGACGGGGGACCTGTGTGCTGACACCAACCCCACGCCCAAGTACAAGCACTGCTGGGACCCTGAGCCTGGAAATGACACCTGCGGCCGTCGGCACTTCTCCCACACTCCCTTCCACAACTACATGAGCTACACAGGTGAGGAACCGTGGCCTCATGGGAAGCGTACCAGGATCACCTTTGACCTTCGCGCGCCATGTAGCACACTGTCTCAAGAAGCGTGACCATCCCAAAAATAGCCCTCCAGCTACAGTTCCTAATGCTTCCGCAAACATCCAGAAATGTGTAGCTTGCAACATGTGAGGGTCCTTCAGGATTAATGTGTTTGCTAAACAAAGACTTTAATAATGACAATAGTGTCTTGCCTGTAGCTGTTCTGGGTCGTCAGCCGAACCGTAACAGGAGATTTAAATCCTCAACACTTAGGCTAGTGGGTATGCTACGTGATAGTGCTGCTTTTAGAATTGTGATTTATTGTATGCATTTTTTTGTTACAGCCATTACTACGCACGCCCTTTGCTGTGTATGGGTTGTTTACACTGTACGAAATCTGCCCTGAGTGACAGAAAGGCAGCACAGACTTTTGACTAAAGAGGATGGAATGTCAAGAAGATGAGTGATTTCTGCCGAGTGGGAATTAGTTTCTCTTAACCTGGTATTCGGAAACACTTCTCTTTAAGCCATTATGCGCCAGTGTAATTAAGCAAAAATTACTTAACGGCCGTTGATATTACGCTTGAGTTATTCTGTGACAGGTGGCCTGGTGCCCGTTTTCTATTTAACAAGATAATTTTTTTTAGATATTTTTTTTCTCTTTTTTGGGAACTTGCCGTGAAGATTAATTGCAACCTTAAATTCTTCATGCTTTTTAAAAATTGCGAGTACTGCAGTTCGTACGCATGTGCCAGTCCCACACTAGTGATATATTTATTTATAGCCATTTACAACCGTTTAATTTATTTATGAACGTTTTTGGATGTTTATGTGGATGTGTAATTTTATTTATATGTAAATTTCACCTCATGACCGGGATTCGCAAGGACTCACAAGGACCAACTCGTGAGCCGTTCCAGGGTCTCCTGGAATGAATGGTGCAGGACACATGCACGCGCGCAAACACGAACACGCACACCAACACACACACACATTGAGCTTGACTTACAGCCCTGCGTATCCCCTTGCACCTACCCGAGCATTCGTCATGGAAAGCTATCGTGGGAGACGTGGGCTGTGACAGGCACGGGGTGTTCCACCGAAAGATAAGCAGGTGTCTCTGATATTCTCACGGGATTTTACCTCCTGCCCCCACCAGCCGAGGAAGGTCGTTCCAAGGATGAAGTGTATGTGTGTTTGTGTGAGAGTGTGTGTGTGTGTGTCTGGGCCCTGCTCTGCCTTTCGTTCTTTCCCTTTATCCTTTTACTTCACACCTGTTTGTGTCCGAAATTATATCACTCACTCTATCAGACCCACTTCATAAAGACTTCAGGATACATTAAGCCCTTGAATTTCTTAATGGTCTCCTGATTACATTTATCAGGTCAGATTTATTGATTCGTATGTTGGGGATTTTGCCACCAGTCCCTGTAACATATTTATGCACAAACGTTTAGTCTACTAATTGTCACTGTCATGTTTGGAGTTCTTCTCTGTGTGCTGATTTTTAGCTACTCAATTTCACCATATTATAAGGTTATTATGTAGTTGCCTAATTGTATGTCTGGGGCTATAATTCATACAGATGGGCCACCCTAATCATTAGCCAATGAGGTATTTTGAATTGGTGATTTATAGGGGATGGGACACTCCAAGGGCCAATCAACTTTCAGCTGGGGCCAGTGCCCCTTTGACCCTGCCCCTGAATATGTCCCTGTGTGTATCTTATACAATGTCTTGCAACTCACTGTGGAGAGACATATCTTCTCAATTGCAGCTATTAGAGAGTCGTACTTAACCCATACTAATGTAGCTTTGTATGGGAGATGGCTGGAGCTATTATGGTTAATGACTGCTAATGCACTCACTGCTTTCTGTTGATGTTTGAGAGGCCCATCCCTGGGAATTGTCACCTTTGACCCTTGGCCCACAGATGACGACTGCACCGACTCCTTCACGCTGAACCAGGTGGCGAGGATGCACTGCTACCTGGACCTGGTCTATCAGTCCTGGCAGCCTGCCAGCAAGCCACCCCTCATTCCCATGCCGCCCCAGGTGGTAGGGCAGGACCAGGGTTCCATCACGCTGGAGTGGTTCCCTCCCATCACCGGTGACTTCTACAGCAGGTGAAAACAAACAGCTGTTTTCTTTTCTCTTGCCTTTTTTGTTTGTTGGGTGGTGGGTGGGGGGGGGGGGGGGCTGTGGAGCAGCTACTCGGCTAAAGTCACAGTGACCTTCTTTTAGAATGGTGTTCAATTACCCCCTAAACCACCCACCTGACCACAGAACCGCCAAAAACGTTCTTCGAAAACACCGGTGGAAGCAACTGAAGTCGATTTCACGTGTATCTTCTAGCTATTTAACTGATGCCCATAGTTTTCAGTGTTAAATGTATCTAAGTTGGTTCCTGTTGCTGCCTGTTGGTTTCCTAGAGATGTGGGATCAGTATGTGACAAATGCACAGAGGGGAGGGTCCTCATCCAGTACGCCTCCAACTCGTCGTCACCCCGCCCATGCTCCCCCTCTGGACACTGGAGCCCCCGGGAGGCTGAGGGTAAGATCGCCGTGCTGAGTCATCCTGACCTCAGACTTCTGAGAGTCCTGTACCGGCTCCTTCTGCCTGTCACTGAGACGTGAAAACGCCACTCCTTCCTGCCGTCACTGTATGCCACTCAAACTTCTCCAGTTGACTTGGCAAGCAGCACATGGCATCTGTGAAACAGAATTGCTCTTGCCGTCACTCAGAGGTGGAAAGTTCAGGTTCAGAAAGTACAAATCCAGGTTTTTTTGCAACCAGCCAGTTGAGTATAAAGAGTCACATTCACAGAGTACTCAGCCGGTTGGTTCCACCTCTGCCATCACTGATGCATCTGTCCTTAACAGACCGTATCTAAGTGACTCCATTCACTTGACTCGCTTAGTCCTATTGGACCTCAGAACCACCCAGTCACTCACCCTTGATCTTTTTGTTGATGTTCAGCATTCATGAATCCAGGGGTGGGTGAGTGGGGCAGGGGGGGGCTTTCTTCAAAAGAAAGTTCTTGCTTATCTTGATATTGATCAAACAAACATAGGCTCTGTGATCTAACTTGCTCCTGGTGGAGTGTTGCTTTTACTCGGACTGTAAGGGACTGAAAAAAAAATCCCACAATCTTAGAAAATGAATCAGTGGGTTTCTTAAAATAGGATGTTTTCCCTGGCTGCCTCTTCCACAGAACAAGAGAACAAGATAAGCCGCATACAGGAGGTGGCTCTATGTCTTCTGCATATTCTCACCAGTGCTGGTCCAACAAGTCTGTATTAATAATTACTACATGTACATGAGGCACTTATATATCAAAGTGGCAGGTGGTATTCGTTGTTATCGCCAAAAGGACGATTCCTCCCCAGGACTGTAACTGAGGGTATATGGTCACCCCTTCCCCACATGAATGAAGACGCATTTGTTTTATATGTTTGGAATCCACTGGCGTTTTTGTTCGGCTCGGGATAAATCAAATCTACAGAACAGGGAGAAAAAAGAATTTCCCCAGTAGGCGAGCACTACAGCCCATCAGGGGGTGGGGGTTGTGGGGAGGGGGGACTTCCTATGGGGCTGACACTAAATTGTGTGTGTCAGGCGCAGTCGTGTGTGCCAGTCTGGCCTTGCTGTAGCAGTGAGACACAGAGAAAGAAACCCCCACCACCTGGAAATGCATAATGTCCTCCTCACAAATCGTGTTTAATTTTTTTTTTTAAACCTTGGTGTGACCTTGTGTGTGTGTATGTGTGTGTGTGTGTGTGTGTGTGTGTGTGTGTGTGTGTGTGTGCGTGTGTGTCGGAAAGGATTCTGCTTTTATCAGGCAAATGTTTTAGGTCAATTCAGTTTTGTGTCTGACAGATCGTGGGGTTCAAACAAATAAAATCTCGAAATAAAATTAATAAAACAGGACGATGCTCATTAATAGACAAAACAAACAATCGTATACATAAACTAAACGAGCAGTAAAACACATTAAATGGCGCAAAACAAACAAAAACATATCACCAGCCCCTTATTGTGACTGCCTTATACTCCCAGTGGTCTCACAAATCCACCCAGCTGACCATATTTAAACCCTAATGAGGACAACAAGCTAATCAGGGTCAGCTGGGTTTCATTAGCTGAGGCACTTGTGGGCCCTGGAGCTAGTGATCAGTTGCCATTGAGAAGCACCTGTTATTAACCCCGGTGGTCCTGTCAGTTCACTTGTTTTAAGCTCTTTAATTGCATACTGCACGCTATCAGATGACCAGAAGATAGCACTGAAAAGCATTATTCTTGAGACACTCTGGACACTGAGATGAAGGGGTGATTTATGCCACGGTGGAGCAGACGTTTTTGGGAACATAATGTGCTGGTCTGTAACCTCGGAGCCTGGCAAGCTGCTCAATGTGGCTGATTTGAAAGCTCACCACTGGAGGCAAACTCAGTTACCCCAGGGGTATTCGGGGTCGGGAAACTAGACAGTGTGGCAGCAGGTCTGGTTTTATCTCTCCAAGTCTGGCGGGGTGAGCAGTCACTGCAGTCCTGCCTAAGAGGCATGTCCGGGCATGTAGCTGCTACGCATGGAAATTGTCTCTGCTCCCTCCAGCTTTGACACACTTCCCCTCAGCTTACTTTGCTGCTCCTTCAGGTCTGCAGTCGCAGCCACTGCCGTCTTTCAGGCATGACTATTGGGGCCAGGGGGCGAGGGAAGGGGGGAAAGTGCCAGACCTCGGTCCAAACCCGGCCGCCTGGGGTTTCCACAACTTGCATCCTCGCTTCCCTCTCAAATCCACGCATCGTCTACGTAGGATGGGGCACCGTCCCATTAATCTTCACCGGGGTGCTTTGGAGAGCCCTGGTTAGAGTGCAAAAGCGCGGGAGTGGGATGGGGGGGTAGAGGAAGAAAAAAGAAATGAAAGAAGCTTAGGCATGCGGGGAAGCATATGGAAATGACCCAAGCGTGCCGTGCGAATGAGGCTGCAGCTTCTGATCTTTCCCGGGATGGGATCTCACCGCCGAATGGAAGCAGCACATGGATGTGGGAGGAGGGGAGCGAGCGGAGGAATCTGTGGAATGGATCTCCTACCTGGAATTCCCCCCCCCTCCATGCTTTGCCCAGTTGCCAACCGAAATGTACTGGCTCATGCAGTACTAACGCAGACAGTTTTCAGTGCTGTATTGCGACCAGATGCAGAGGCATGTGTCCATGCTTAGGACTGCTTCATGCTGTGTCTGGTTGGGGGTGGCTTATGTGAAATGTTAGCTTAGTGTAGCGCCAGCGATCAGGGAAACTCGAATTTCATGTGAGCTTGGCCTTGTGTGCTCTGACCCCCCCTCCACCAATATACGCCCCTGCAGGTGTTTAAATTACCATCTGATTAGCATTCAGCCCAGTGTTTTGGACCGTATCCCGCTGCACTCTGTGAGCAAACTCCGGGTGGGCAGGGCAAATTGCTGTAAATGCAGCCTCAGCCTGCTACACCACCTGCAGCCCTGTGAGCAGCAGAACACTACAGCGTTTCCAAGTGCTCTTCCAGCATACTGGCAGAATTCGTGGCCGGTCGAGTGACCAAGCGCTTGTGGTTTGTCAAGAGTGATAGGTGTGCCTCGAAACTTGTGCCCAGCTGTCCCCCCCGGGTGATTAAACTGCCCTTTAGTTCGTATGGTCCTGAATCCGTACTGGTTCAGTTGGGCAATTAAGAGATGGAGTTTAGAGTACAAGCCAGAAAGCCTTGGCCTTGCCTGGCCAGTGCATGTGCTCCAGGAGTCTCAGGCAGCTCCCGGAGAATGTGATCCTGGAGGGAGGGGGAGTTCTTACTGGAAATAAAACACATAACAGCAGCTATTACAAGGCTTTGTCAAACACGCACAAGTGACTGCTTAGTTTGCCTGAAGTGAAACACCCCAGGCTGAAGTCTGCGTCCCTCTTAAGCAAGACCAACGAGAGCCAGGCATGCAGGAGACTGCCATTCCTTGGGAGGATTAAACACCAGCCCGCTTGTCTATCGCAAAGGGAACACGTCAGCTTTATAATGATATTTTCATGACATGTTTTACCCCATTGTGGTGGCAATATAAAACTAAAAAAGCCAACCATGCTCATGACCAAAGAATCCAAAGCTCTTAAAAATGATTTGTCTCGACAGTTTTTTCAAAGGTGTGAAAACTGTCCTAACTCGACCTGCTACCTTAAGCAACAGTTGCACTAGCTAAGCAGGCTACCTTAACATCTGGGCCACTGCCATGCAACTGATGCTAAGGCCATTTAGCCACAAAACCACCGCTATAGAGAATTGACACTGAGCCATGGGCTCTGTTGCAGCCCTTGATTGCTTGTGCTGAGCTGTTTTTCCAGACCTGTCATTTTGCCCATCCCCACCACCCCATTCCACACCCCCCACCCCCACTGGCCTCTCATGCGAGGTCTCCGGTAGCACGGAGCGTTGAGGATCCCCGTGTGGGGCCGTGTTTGGCTGAGGGCCTCGCCGTTCCAAGCTGTCATAATGATCTTCGGCCTCTCCAAATATAGCAATGTGCTAAGCCCTTTTTCTGGTCTTTGTTTGTTGTTGTTTGTCTTGTTGCTTGTTGTTCTTGTTGCTGATTTCCTGTTAGCTTGTCAGGAGAAACCTCACCCGGATCAAATGTTGCCCAGAACATGACAGCCCGATTTTCTCGGGACAACACAGGTATTCCTTCTGGCATTCTGAAACACAGCCAAACCACGCACGTGCCTCTTCCCTGTCCCCCGCGCCCCCACCCCAGCCCCCCTGCGTGGAAAAAGCAGGGCATTTCATTCGAGAACTTGATTGGTTGCAGCCAGATTATGCAGCAGGGGAAAAAAAAATCGGCCGTGGAATATTTCTGACGCAAATGCCACGGCCTCCCAAGTGAGGAAATCTGGAGCACGTGGAGTAGGAATGGACAAACATAGCTGCTGGTTTCCCCCCCCCCCCCCCTCACGCATTCTCTCCAGTCCCCGATGCCTAGCCTTGTTTGTCCGCTGCCATCCTACGAGAATGCCTATTCCTCGGTCGAGCTTCCTTGACTCAGACCAAAGTGATTCTGAACATCGCTCACCCAAGTCCTAAACCATCCGCTAAACAAGTCCCTGTGTAAGATGGAGATAGTCGATGTCGACTCAGACAGGTGGCTCAGGTGGACGGTGCTTTCCTTGTCGGATGCATTTCAGTGAATTTTATGGATGCTTCACGGTTTTTATTCAACTGCACGATAGCGGCCAGAAGCGTCCGTCAGAGTATGTAGATGAAAGGCAGTTTGTGGTTTGGCTCCACAGCTCCAGCTTCCTCTCTGACATCTGCTGATTAGGCCATCACAAAAGTGTCTGTGATAGGACAGAGAAGCAGTCTGGACACTTATGATAAGGGACGGGCACAGAATCCGTAATTCGGTTTCAAATAGCGTCTTTTTTTTTTGTCTTCATGTGCTCTCACGATACCTCAGAAAATGACATTTGTTCATTTCCTCCCTCAGTTGAAAGACTACACTCTTCTGGTGAGATGGTGACCATAAGTTGCCTTCAGTGTGTGCGTGTCCCGTGATGGATCGGTGCCCTGTCCAGGGTGTGTATTCTGCTTTCCAGGAGGGGCTTTTTATTGGAGCAGGTATCGGAAGTGGACGGACGGATAGATCTTGTGTAGAGTGGTTTACAGTGAGCCAGCTGTTCTCCATCCCTCCTTCCGCGAGGCCTGACCATTTGAAAGGATATATGTACGTAGCCTAAATTATTAAAACGGATCAAATGTAAATGGGTAAAAATGTCAATGCGATGAATGCAAGGGCAGGGTCAGGAAGGTACCTGCCTCCACGCTAGCAGAATGCAGGTCAAAGCATGTCCTTGCAAGTCTCTACATGCCTCTGCAAGTCCTTCAGACCTTATACATCCGTCTTCAGCACAGAGCATTCCTGTAAATCTCAAACCCCAATTCCCATGGGGCGCCAGGAGGTCGGAGAGAGCTGGACGAACGCCGGCAAACGAATTGATGCCAATTAAGGTGAAATTTGACTTGAAAAGCTCCTTTGCTGGTTGCCTAGAATGAAAGCCTTCCTAGCCAGGCTAATACCCCAACAGGATTAAATAGGCAGCTAAGGAAGCAATATCCAGAATTCAGACGGCCCGGTCACCTTGACCGTCCTTCCCCCTGGTCTGAGATGCGACTGTAGCCCGAATGCCTGGAAGGAAGGTCTGTTTGTCAGCCAGAGGCAGTACTTAAATGAATGCTCAGATGAAAACTTTCAGAATATACTGTTTTTGGAACTGAAGCACCCTGTCCAAGTGCCGACTTGTAAACCTGGTGTTGTGTGTTTTTTTTGTTTTTTTTAGATTTTTGAAGCGGCAGTCCAGGCTGGGAGACAGCTTGGGCACTGTAAATGTCACACGGCACGGAGTGAATGGTAGCATTCACCACCACGTTGGAATGGTTAGCTGGCTGACTCATTTTCCCTATCCCACCCTTGACGGTCATTCTCCTCTTTCATAAACAATCGCACAGGGAGGAGCAAACGCCACACAAAAGACCTCGGGACATCGATCCTTTCGCACTTTCCCGTAATTAATCTTGCTGTTGGTCGAGATGTGCCTCGTGCCGTCTGTTTCGTCATCAAATAACACCAAAACTTTGATGCGCGCAGCTGGAACCTGTGAAAACTGCTGTCATGCTCTAATGATGGCTATTCATTTTCTGTATGATGCTCTTGACTTAATAGCACATGTTAGCAAAGTCAGAAATCCCAGTGAGAGATTAAACACTGAGATGGGGGGTTATTCAAGAAAAGGAAAGAAATCAAAAAACACTGTGTATTTCAAATCCAAAATCTTCGAGGTTACCTCTGTTTTGGCCACACGCACGCACACACTTACGGTAATAAATGTGTTGTGATAATTGAGCCCAGGGGCTGATTTCACTGCTCGCCTGATTAAACATTGGATTTTGTACCCTTCCCAGAAATGAGGTTAGCGAATGGGTCCCATGTCTGCCAGCTTGGAAGTATGTGAAAGGAAAGCGGCGGAGAACACGGTGTTTAGCGGACGTCGGCTTCTCGAGAACGCTCGACGGATGCATACGTCACGCTGAATAATGCGAGCCTGCCGCCACCGCCAAATATGGCACGGCCTAATTGCGCTCCTGAAGTGGAAGCCCTTGCGAGAGGCCTCTCGAGAGCCACTACAGGCTGGCTTCACAGTAGTGAGCTGCGCTGGGGTGGGGGGGGGGGGTCACGAAAAATGTGTGCTGCTCGTATGGAATGAGGGTGACGTTTATTACAGCTCCAAGAAATAAAAAGGGAGGGGGGCTGATTCCAACCACTGTGCGTCATGTCAGGAGAGGGGATCCATCTGGAACGTGGCCTTTCTGCCAGGACCACCCCGGGCCTCCCCATACCCCGCCTCATTGGCGCCCCCTACCGGTTGCACATCCTCCTTGGGGATTTGACCATGCAGATGTCCAATGAGGTCCTGACCATGTAGCTACAGGGCAGCGGTGACCGCTCCCCATCCTATGTGCGGAGGTGGTCCGGCACATGCCGCGCTTTGTTTATTCAGACTGCACGCGTGTTGGGAGTCCGGGAGTGCAGCTGGGTTCTGCCGAACCAAAACAAAAGCGTCACGCAAACGTGCTCTGTGAACTGGGCCTGAGGCTGTCCCAGAAGGTGCCTGATTAAAATTGCTTAACCTGAATAGTTTTGTTAAATGGAAATGCAGCTGCATATAACGGTCAAATCTGTGCAGGTCCTTAAGGATCAAAGAATAGGATGTCGTGTGCAGTCCTGATTTGAGTTTGTGGGTCCCCTCCTTTTGCCCTCAGGGCCCCCAGACGTGGAGCAAGCTTGCGAACCCAGTGTGCACACATGGAGCCCCAATACAGGCATGGAGCCCAGCACTGTGGGCCCTCCACCCTGCCCGCTGCAGGGCTGCATGCTCCAGCTGGAGTTCCCCTACCCACTGGTGCCTGAGTCGCTCACCGTCTGGGTCACCTTCTTCTCGCCTGAGGAGAGCCAGCTGCCGGCCATTCACAACATCCTGCTGCTGACGGTGAGCGGGCAGAACGTGTCGCTGGGGCCGGCGCATGTCTTCTGCGACACGCCGCTCACGCTGCGCCTCTCGCTGCACGAGGAGGTGTACGGCGTGCAGTTCTTCACCACGGAGCAGCACCTGGAGATCGACGCCACACTGCTGGCCTCCCGGCCCGACTGCCCTCTTTGCCGTGACTGCCAGCCCCTCCGCTACCGCCTGCTGCGACATCCGCCGTTCCGCGATGCCCCGCTGGGCCTGGACATGCCAGACACCAGCCGCAGATACGTGGACAGGTGAGCCGAACTGTAGCACTCGAGTTACACTTGAAAGTCATTTAGTGATTCCGTTCATGGATCCAACGCCCAGATCGGGCTTTCTGTAGATCTGCATCATCTATGTCGCTCCCCTATCGCATCCTTTCATCGACGCTGTTGATGTGAACATGATGGCGACGTGGAAACAACATAAATTCAATGTGTGAAGCGCCATTGATAGCCCATAAGTCCGGCAGATCAATCGTCTGCTCCTAAGTGTTAATCCCTGGGAGCTTTATGGTACGCTGTCCAGGTGGCCAGTATTTGTTATCCCTTGAAAATGGAAAAGAAAGTAGCAGTGCCATTAATATTCAATTAAATTCAATTTATTTTCATATGGTGCCTTTCACAACAGTGTCGCCCCAAGGCGCTCGTCATGGGCGTGTGGTAATACATCGCTACATCATTTATACAGACCATTAATATTTCTGAGGCAGCCGAAGTGACCGGAGATGAATTCTCATTAGATAATTGGCTGTACACAGATAATGACGTGTTTTGTGGTTACCAGACCAGATGCGTCCTAGGTTGGGCCATTCCAAATGCAGTCTGGATGTGCTGTAGCATAAAAGGGATGCTGCTGGGGGGGGGGACTCATGATGCATGTGGCGGTTGTCCTCGATTTTTCCATCTGTTTAACTGTGGCTGTATTCGTGGCCAATGGCCTGGGTGCCTGATATGTGTTTCCCCTTGTTACCTGTTCAGTTTGCATAGCAAGGGGGGTATGGCTCAGTGGGTTAAGTCACCAGTTGAAATTCCAGGGTCAGCAGAGTGATTTCACCCATGGGCTCCTAAGTGAGGCCCTTAAACCCTAATCACTCCTGCGACTGTCTCATCCTGCTTTCTCAAAAATGTGCATGAAGGCGTCTGCTCAGTTAATAAGGTGTAAGATGCTGTGAAACATTTTCACTGTGAAAGGATCACTGAGTTGTGCCAGAGGCAGCTGAAGTGGGAATGCTGGTGAAGCGGGAATGCTGGTGAAGCGGGAATGGTGGTGAAGCAAGAATGCTGGTGAAGCGGGAATGCTGGTGAAGCAGGAATGGTGGTGAAGCGGGAATGGTGGTGAAGCGGGAATGGTAGTGAAGCAGGAATGGTGGTGAAGCGGGAATGGTGGTGAAGCGGGAATGGTGGTGAAGCGGGAATGGTGGTGAAGCGGGAATGGTAGTGTATGCTGAAGCTTTAGGGTCTCCCACCAAATCTGCCACGTGTTCCTGTAACGGCGGGTGAGATCCGCTCTTCCTTTGAGAAAAGCCACTGCGTTGTAGGTCTGCTGTTTTTTCGGTTATTAATGGATCCGTTTTCTGTCTTGCTTTTGATATTCCCCCTTCAAAGACTCCCCCAGCCATTCCCCACCAGCCAAAGCTTCCAAAGGGAGCCCCTGTCCTCCCTCTTCTGTTATGTCAACATCCCCTGCTGCTGGTATGCTCTGTAAATCTCATCACCCTGCCTCCGCTGTCTTCTTTCACCCTTATCGGTCTCCCGAGGGGGCATTTCCGCACTCAAGGTCGCATTTTTCGTTTGTGACGTGTTTTTTTTTTTTCTCCCAGAAGGAGAGCGTGTTGGAACTTGCGCCCCCTGTTGTGAGGTTGAGATGTGCGACACAGGTCACAGAGCTGGAGCAGAAATTCAGTGCGCGTCATACCCCTTGCTTTTCTTTTTTTTTTTAGAGTAGTAATTGTTTTAGGACCCCTCCTACATATCAAGGCATGGGAGGTGCCATGTTTGAGCCGTACAAATGGGACACGTGCCTTCTTTTCCACTGCCTCGATACTCATGCTGCTCTTGACAAAGTGGTAAAGCTGTCAGAATGACTGTCTACTTGGTGTTTTCTGTTTATCTGGAACTTTGACAAATAGACAAGAATCGGTTC
Source organism: Brienomyrus brachyistius (assembly GCF_023856365.1). Taxonomy (NCBI): domain Eukaryota; kingdom Metazoa; phylum Chordata; class Actinopteri; order Osteoglossiformes; family Mormyridae; genus Brienomyrus; species Brienomyrus brachyistius. The sequence continues at coordinate 6,657,784 of NC_064539.1, read as the reverse complement.
CTTGTGATATTTTCCCTTTGCCAGAGATCTATACTTGTGGTTACGCCAGCTGGGATCTCTAAATTTCCCGGAGTGCATGCGCGTGTGTGTGCCTGCATGTGTGTGTGCATGCGCGTGTGTGTGCCTGCATGTGTGTGTGCCTGCATGTGTGTGTGCCTGCATGTGTGTGTGAACCCTGCAATATGCTGGCAGCCTGTCTGCCCTATGTTTCCTACCATAAGCTCCTGGTATGGAAGATCGATGGCTGTGGAAGACCTTATATTTGGGTAAATAACGCTTTGTGATCGCTGTGCAATATGTGCAATATACTGCCTGTACCTGAAATGAAGTTTACCACAGAGTTCCTCTCAGTAATAAAGCTTCTTAACCCTCTGGAGTCTACGGCATCGTCGGTGATGCTGCGTATCTTTCTCGTGTATTTCAGTTCATAACTCGCTGAGATCTTATTGTAGAAACATGAAAAAAACACTGACTAAATTGGTAAGTCTTCATTTCGAAATGTCCATTGTCGGAAGTATTAAAGTTTCTAAAATTAGGTTAAATCGGCAAAAAAGTAAACCATGTCACCTTACTTTGTTTTACCTGCACCGGGGGCGTGTAGCTTCTTAGGAAGAGTCACCAGAGATATGGATGTCGCTGCTGAGTAAGTGAACCTCTCAACGCAGTTGACATTCTCTCTGCAGACAGACACACTGCTGATGGCTGTGCTCAAGAGGTCATTAAAGGCCTGGATCTTGGTTTTTATCCAAGACACTCACGAGCCCAGGCACTCAGACTCCTTGCTCAGTGTCTCAAAAGCCTCGATTAGAGCCTCCATTGACTCCGTGAAGATCACAGCATTGTCAGGAAAGTCATGATCAATGGCTCTTTCTTCACCAAAAGATATCCCACAGACACTGGATCCCACGACCATGCCCAGCACCTAGTCAATGCAAGCATTGGACAGAGTAGGAGCAGGAACACACCCCCGAATCAACAAGGGAGAACACAGAGGTTCTGCCTTCACTCTGCACAGCACTCACAATAGCAATGTACAGACTGGCTATGATATCCAGCAACTTCGGAAGGATCCCACAAAATCTCAGGATGTCCCACAGGGCACCTTGATCAATTGAGTTGAACGCTTTATGGAATTCTGCAAAGAAGGTTGTAAAGAAACTCTGCCAATATTTGCATTTGTGCTCAATGAGAACTCTTAGTGCTAAGATGCAGTCGATGGTACACTTCTTAGGTTTAAAACCAGACTGCTCTGGTTGCTGTTAAGCGAGCAAGTAATCATGAATCCTGCTGTGGATGACACTAGCAAGGACCTTACCCAGCACTAAGAGCAGTATTATACCCCTGTTGTTGCCACAATCCAGGCAGTTACCCTTTCCAGATAGGGACAAGAAGTCCCATTTTCAGACAGTTGGGGTGACGCCCATCTCCCAAATGGAAACAAAGACTGCTTGCAATGCCTGGAGAACAACCTTACTGCCAGCCTGGAGAAGTTCACGTCAGATAACAGAGATCTCTGCAGCCTTCCCTATTTCCAGCTGGTTCACCACCTGTGCAGTCTCAGTGAGATTGGGTGGTTCACAGCTAATCAGCGGGTCAGCCTTAAGACCTGTGGACCAATGTTCCAACGTTCTTGTCAGAGGATCAGCTTTAAACAGCCGCTGAAAGGAGCCGGCCCAGCAGGTCACAACTGCAGGGACCCAAGTAAGACCCTTCCATCACCCACCCTGACTATGACTCCTTGATGAATAGATTCAGATGTGCATAATGCTTCAATTCCTCAATAAGCAGGACATGGGTCCCTGGACCGTAAATGGTGTGTCACTTGCTCCGAGATCCCTCTAACAAATGCCTCCTTATCTGCTCTCAGAGCCCTCGCAACCAACCTTCTCAGTTCTCGGTACAGATTGGAGTTTCCATCAAGCCGTGCACTGCAACTCCTCTCAATAATATCCAGGGTGCCCTGCAATATGAAGCACCATCTTCTGCAAACAAACAAGCAACAACAAACAAATTTATTTTTGTATAGCGCATTATCACAGCATTACATTGTCTCAAAGCGCTTTACAGCATCCGCACCCAAAGCCCCCAGTGAGTAAGTCATAGGCGACAGTGGCAAGGAAAAACTCCAAAGAAGGAAGAAACCTTGGGAGGGACCAGAGTCAAAGGGGGAGCCCAACCTCCAGGGGCCGGCAGGGATAGTCAAATAAGAGTAAAGTCACATTGTCCCAATCATAAGATTTGGGAAATAACTGGAAATCAGGGAAGATGACAAGCCAATGCCGAGTCTTCTTCCAATCGCCAGGCAGCTAGAAGTAAGGCCTCTACACCGGCAACACCAGCACAACCCTCTTCAACCTTCAGGGTCTTTCACGGAAAGTCTCCCACATCATGTTAAAATCAGCAATCACACCCAAGTTTGTAAGTTCCTCACGAAATCTGCATGCAAGCTCATCAGAAACAACATGATCTTAGAGTCTGGCCAGGTCCAGCCTCATTCATCTAGTAGGTGGTCGCCTACTGGACCTAAGCTGAATCTTGAAAGTAGCAACAACAAGTGTGTGGTCAGAATTCACAAACTGGGTACTTCTCTAGGCTCTGGAGTTCTGTAGGACCCTCTAGAGGCTGCTCATGACAATGTGATTGATCTCCTTCGCCGCGCCACCAGTATTGGAATAGCTAGTCCAACAATATGGCTCAAGGCACTGGTACCAACATCCAGTGACCTGCAGCCCCTAACCTTTGGAAAGTCAAGGAACATGGAGTTACTTTCACCACAATCATCAGACCCTTGCCGACCGACAGTCATCATAGCCAGGCCTGTCACTGCCAGTGGTCTTACTGAAGTCACTTCATGGGCACCCATCAACCACTAAGCGAAGCTGCGAATACAATGTCTCCCTCATGGAGACATCATTCACCATAGTTGAAGCATATACTGAACCAATAGATAGGACACCCAGAGAGAGCCTCAGCCTGAGTCTCATAATACGTTCATTGAGAGAAGTGACATCGGACTCTATCGGAGGGAGTCGATCCACCACGGCCATAGCTGCAGTATGGCAGCCATCAGAGCGAGCAGACTAATAATTGATGTACCCCCCTATGGAAATCTTGACACTCCCTGGTCTGCATACCTCAGAGAGTGCTGCCACTGAAATGCAGAGTCTATGAAGCTCCCCCAGTTGCAGTGGAAGATGGTCATCATGCCGGAGAGACATGCACCGACCTGATGGGCCGCCTCATATTAGGACCCGAGTGCTGCCATGCAGCGGGCGACACCTCAGCACCACACTAATTCTGGTCCCCAATGGGTCTCCGGCAGTTTCGACACCTCCGGGGATGAGGCCTCTGAGGGTTTTCCCCCATCCCCTTCATCATACGTGCAGCCTTCCTGTAGGCTGCTGCACGGAGAGCAGAAAAGAGGCCTGTCTGCTTTGTCAGAGCTGTGTGAAGTTTTTATGTTGGCCCCCAGATTTTTCCCTGCAGGTTTGAGGACCACTTGCATGGCCGGATGCCCTTTAACATCATACCCAGGACAAATGACCAAAATACCAATTTTATAGTCATTTTTCTCGGGTTTTCACGTTATATTAGTTATTAGTAAAAAGTTATATGGATAAGTTTTTATTGGGGAGACAACACTTCTGTGGTTATCAGAATATCGTTGTAAACCTCTGTAAATACCTTTATGTATAAGAATGTGATGAGATGTTAGGATGGCAGGTTGAATTGAGGCACCCACCATGTCCCACCATGGTACAAATACATTTCTTTGTTTAGAATGCTGAAAGTCCAAGTGTCAAAATGTGGTTCGGTGCTATTAGTTACTTTGTAAGGCTCCTTTTCAGTTTCATTATGTGCGGCCATAAAGGAATTGCTTGTTATGGTGATGAAGCTCATGCAGGGACATGATGCAATCAGTCAGCAGTCGGAAAATAAGACGGCCCCTTGTGCTATCAACGTTGCAACACCTAATTGTTTAATGGGTCTTCCTGAGAAGTTGTTCTTGTCCTTCTATATCTGTTGATTTTTCAAGTGTTTCCGTTTCTAGCCGGCTCTCCAAGAAGGACGTGCTTGTAAATCGAAGTTAATCTCAGAATTAAAAATATTTTCCTCGTCAGTCCACATACTGTTCTCTTTTGGGCTTTGTAACTGTTGCGTGTTCCCTGTCAGGCTGGACATTACAGCTGTGCTTGAAAGCACACCCGCGGGCCATCTTAATCTATTTCTTAAGGCTTCAGATGGCAGCCTATGGTCATGGGATCGAAGACAGGCCATCGGTATTGAGCGACTAGCTAATTAATCTAGTTACTTATATGTTGTCTTTGGTTACACTTCAATCCCTTGACCCTTCCGTTCAGAAATGGACTAACCTTCCCATATCGAGTCAAATCACCGAACCCTCAAGGGGTCTTCAACCTGAAGGCCTGGTTTCTTTATCAGGTTAGTTGACCTACGCTCAGTTTGTTAGCGTGCAGGGGGGTGGGGGGTTGCCGATCTCACATCCTCCCAAGCACGTTCTCTGCCATGGACGTCTTCCCAAATCCTTTAGCTTGTTTATAGTCCTTCCAAACTTCTCTTAATTCTTTCCCTCCTTTTTTTTTTGACTTAAGTACGGGACATCCATCTGGCTGTTAAGTAATCCAGTACCTAAATTGAGGAGTATAAACATACAGCCTGTAGTACAACTGCAGGTTGATCAGGGATAATTGTGGATTTTTTGAGAACTTACGTTCATGACCACAGACTATACAGGGGTTCCTCTCCTCCATCAAGCACCCATTGTAGAAAAGGTCAAAATTGCAAATTCTAAAATGTTGCGTGTTATGCACGTGTGTAAATTTCAGTAAAATTAAACAAAAGAAAAATCCCCCCCCCCCCCCCCCCCCCATACAACAGGAAGGAAACGGCAGCATCTTTTCATTGTGGGGCCTTAAAAGTGCCAGTTGCCTGTGGTTGACATTGTGAAAGGGGCCGCAGTAAAGATTTACAGGCTAAATAAAACCACGTTCGGGACTGACGACAGGCATTTAACCACAAGGGCATGAGCTCTGGCGCATTGACTGCAGACATGTGATTTATTTACTTATATTTGCTAATGTGTTTTTTCGGCCGCCTCCAATCCTGCCTCTTGCGATGTGTTTCTTGCTGAAGCTCATGTGATGTAGCAAGAGCACGTTACGGGCACTGGCCTAGAGAAGCACACGCGCAGGTGTGCATGCAGCTGCCACAGGGTCTTGTTGATAGCCTGTCCGATGTGGCCACAGTAATTCCAGGCCCCAGACGGGACCCGAGGCGTCTCAGGTTCCCATATTACGTGCTCAGCCATCTGGACGGACATGGGATGCCACCAAGAACTCCTGCAATTTTGTAGGTGAGGGACCCCGTAAGGGAGCTGGTAATTAAAGCATCAGAGTCCTTCGAGAGCCAGGCGAGATAAGGTTATTTAATGGGAGGCCCAGCAACATTTACCCAGCGAAGCTCTTTAGGGAGCCTGGGATAGATGTGCTGTTGGATATTCATGGCATTTACATCTTTGGCAAGATAAAAATTTAATTTCCCGCGATCTTTTGTTATTACTATTGATTGACTGCTATTGAGTTTTTTTTTTTTTGGCTATTGAATGGGAAGCAGGTCATGCAAATTCGATTTTCCTTTCAGTTATTTGAGCCGGGGAGGAGGTGTGAAATGGGGGGGGGGGGCGGGTGTACATAGAAATGCTGAGAATAAACCTTATAAAGAGTAAAGCTGTAGAATTTATACCTAGATTAGGGATTGCAACATACCAGAAAAAGCCTCTGTACCTGAACAGGGAGGAATGGTTTAATCTGCCTCTTATAAATGAGGAATATAAGAATCGTAAGGGTAAGACAGTATCACACACCTAGAGTAGACCTAAGGGATTCTGGGAGTTTGTTCTCTCGGTTAAAGCTCGGTCTTTCTCTATTGTGTTTAGGCGGGTCGATCAGCCTGGGGCAGTCAAAGCCATCCTCTGACACTGCAGAATACCTGACCCTGGTCCTTTTATTCTCCATCCTTTTCCTGCGGACCCTCGATAAATCACAGATATGATAGCCTTGATACCCTATGAAACTAGTTCTCTGCCCATTGATTTATTGACCGCTCACAGAGGCACCCCAAGTCTTGCCCTGAAGCTCGAGGCTTTTGATCCCGACATTTGGATCTGATATCCCAGATCTCCAGATTAACAGATGACATCATGTTCCAGCTTCCTTTTAGAGTCCGGAGTCAACCTGATTGGGCTGCTGCAAAATCCACTGTCCTGCCCCATTTATATAAGCCTGTTTCAGACTGACATTGTAAATGTTCTCTGAAAAAGTCATTAAAATTGAATAAATCATTAAATAACTGTTGGTTAAAATACACTATCGTCTCTAATCTGGCCTTCGATGTTGTTTTTATAACTGCTGTCTCTGTATAGTCTTTTTCTGACAGTGTTTTGTGGGGTGATTTATGTTTTGTTTTCATTCTTTTCTTTCATTCTTTCGAATGCTTTTATTTTCCCTCCAAAAATGAGTGCCTGAGATGGCTGTTTATCTTGGCGGGGGGGGGGGGGGAGCTACGGTCGATGCCTTGTGTGAAACGGCGGCTCCGGTGAAAAACCGCGGTGACGTACCTTGCCGCAGCCTCCGGCAAGATGCCGACCTGCTGAGGAAAAAAAAAAAAAAAAAACGCAGAGCCTTAATTTCTCCCACTTTAGATAATAGAGATCATATCCCCGGGCTGTATGATGGGGGGAGGGGGTGCAGCCATTTTGGCAGTGGTGCTTTTTAATACTTCTTTGAAGGGCCTTCCAGCTGTTTTACGAGTCACCGTCTGAAATACCGATACGTGAAATAATGTCGGTCACCTGCATCGCGCCGACGTGGTGAGGACAGTGTCAGGAATCATAAACGCACGCTGCAAATATGCTGCGTTAACTAATATCACAGTTAATGTAGGAGTACGGTTTCTTTGGAAGTCACACGCCGGACGTCTGATCGCTTAAAGGTATATTCCTGGCTGGATCGGCAGTTTGGCCTTTCTGTGGTATCCCATTATAACTGTCTCTCCGTGGAGTGTGAAAAAACAGAAAGCGTCTTGGCTGTAATATTTTCTCGCTGTGTGACTGAAGGCTCTGTTTCTCTCTGCGGCACGCCTGGGCAAACCGCGCCGGGCGAACGCGTAAGCGCTGCCCGTGTCGTTTACGCCCGCCGAGTGATTTAACTTGTTTGTTTTGTCACTTACTGAACGTTACTGCTTCCTTTCCATTACCAGGAGCACCTTGTAACTCCGCTGACGGGGGGAGGCTGGCCTCGCTTGAACCCCCTGAAAACTCGAGCCGCTCCTCAGACAAGCCCCTTCTTCTGTCTGCTGTTATCGTGTTTTTTATTGTTAATTTTCTCTATGGTTTTATAGCATTGATTAAAAAAATAACCTGGACGAGGAAATGGTTTGATTGTGCAACTTGTTTTGTTTACCCTATGCAGCTGGTGAATCTATAAAATTAATGTACATTTATCTAAAGGAGACCGTATCAGGAGAGGTTAAAGCAGGTCACGTTAAGCAAGTTCATTTTTTTCTGAACGTAAACTGATTCAGGATTTGACTTTCTCATCTTTTATCTGGTCTTAATATATGCTTGTCAGAAAAACGCACCTGCTTTTTTTCCATGAACCCTTTTATCTGTATACTTTGAAAATTCCATAAGTTAAGCAGAATTTTTTTTTATGTTTTTTTCCAATTCTTTTGCTACTGGAGAAGCTTAACACAACAGTCTATGCGTTTACCCTGCACCCCACATCCCTGACCAGCGTAAGTGGGCGGAAGCTGGATGCATGGATGGATGTTTACTCTGCGTGTCCAGGTCAAAAGTGTTACTGGAGTGGTGTTTATCTTCCATAGCATTCCATATGAAGACCTTATATAGCAGAAATTGGTTACGATGCGAAGCGAAACTGAGCCCCAATTCCCATGCAGTGTTCCACTAGGGACTTCTTGGAATGAGTCCTCAGAGGATGAAAAACTGGCTGACCCCCTTCCTGCCCCCCATGAAATCCTCCACATTAACAACTGATGACTCAGGTTTTCCACTGGACATGGCCACTAGACGCCACCGTGACATGAGAAAGGGACCAGTTTCTCACTATTATAGGGCAAGAGGAGTTTAACAAAGGGGCTATACTGTGTGTTTTAAGGGCCGTGGCGTGGGGTGTGCATGCTTGCGCGCGTTTGACGTCACTCGGCCTACAGCAAGGCGGCAGGCATGCCTGAGGTTTTTTGTTGGAAACGCTTTGCAGGCAGCACCTGTAGATCCTGTGAGCTGTTTTGTATGGGCAGCGAACCTCTGTGCTGGTGTGACTTGCGTCTCGTACGACTGGATTGGTGAGGTTAATAAAAAAACAAAAAACGGGGCCTCCGCGTTTTCTTTTTGCTTTGGGATCAATGCCAGGAAACTGTCATTCCATCTCCAGAAGTCAAATGGAAGAGTTGAGGAAGAGGGGCGTGAATGTAAGCGTCAGTAGGAAACTGCTGTGGTGAAGCAAGATTTGTTCTGAGTTCAGGGGTCAAAAATACATCAGTCTGGATTTGGAACACATTTATACCTGTCAGTCTGTATTTCTTTTTGTGGAGTGAATCCCAAGCTTCTGCAAAAGGTCTTTTGATGTCGGACTCCATGCTATCCTGTATGGATAAGACCCTTGATGTTGCGTGATTTTAGTGGGCCGTCATCGTCTGCTCAGACAGTCCTTCATTACAGTTACAAAGATGCTGTAGTGGCAATATGATAAATATGACACTTCAATACTTAAAGTATGGAGATGCCCTAATACATTATGGGGTGCTTGTGTTGTGTGGAACAGCAATAAAACAAGGTTTAATAGGAGCCAACATCTTAAAAGACTGTATATTTGTACAAATAAATTGTCCAGGATAATACATGCCATTCCTTAAAGTGTTTCCCATGGGTACCCATAGACAGTCCACATTCTTGCTCCCTCCTAGCTCCCAGTCTGGCAGAGAGCTCAGAGGAAGCAAGAACATGGACTGTCTGTGGGACCTCGAGGACCGGATTGGAAAATACTGCTTTAAACGCTTAAATGTGCTGAACTGTAGATATACCCATTTGAAGATCATTACCTTTCAGGATAAGCTGACTCAGTGAGGTAGTCTCCCCTTTTCCTCATCTTCTCAGACTGGTTAGGGTGAAAAAAAGACCTCTGTTGTCAAATGTCCAATGTGTCTCCTCCTCTCTGGATATTTGGTGTAGAATCCCTGGAAGTCTCTGTTATATGGATTCTGCCTGGAAATCCAGGATTTGTAGGAAGTTATGGTACTTTACACAAAGCTGCATGACCAATCATGTTAATCACTTTGAAGTAGATTTTTAGATAGCACATTGTCATCCCCAGCATTTTTAAAGTCTTTTTTGGTTGAGAAATCTTTGACTGAGGCAAAACAACAAAATCTGGACTCATCTTAGTATGATAAATCGGCCCTGTGTGATTTAGCAACAGGCTGATTTGCTTGTAATCGGCAGGATATTTGTTTGAAATTAAGTCTGAAAGCTTTTTGCATATGAGGGAAAAACAGCTAGTGTCATTCCCGCACGAATGGATCACAGTCTGTTTTCTGCAGGCTCCCTGCTTGTGACGTCATGTCCATGCCGTAAAAAGTGACAGCCTGTTTCTGTCAAATTGCATCCAGCATCCCGAAGCCAGCTCAGGCATCTGAAGGCCACATGAATGCATGTAACACACATGAAACGCACATGTAACACGTAACTTGCGAGATGGCATCGTCATGGCGTCAGATGATGCCGATGCTCTTCTTCTTCAGCAGATGGGGTCAAAAGGCCAATTTCTGGATGTGTTGTCATCCTGTCTGCCCACCATTTCCTGTCCAGCTGGGAAGGGCGTCTCTGTCAACAGACATTTGACGTCCAGTCATTTTGTAATGGGTGACAATAAATGCAGTTTTTTTTTTTAATGACTGAACAACATATGGCTTAGATTGACTGTATCTGTAATCCACTCCAGATGTGATCTGATGAATCTCTGGGCCTCGTTCTTTGGGGGTCGTGGTTTGCCATTGAGAGCTGTGGTTGTGGACTTGGCGCTTACCCCCATACTCTGGTGATCCTCCCCCCACCGCCCAACCCATCTCTGGGTTGCGTGCAGCCCAGCAAAGTGACTGAGTTGCTTTCCTTGTTTCATGTTTGTCTCCATCCCCTCTGGTCCAATGCTTTGGGCCAGCACCCCAGGTATTGGTTTACACACTTGAGCTTGGAAGCGAGAGCAATAAAGAATGCATGAAAAGCCAAACAGAGGGATCCGATATGGTGGAGATGGTTATATGGCCGGAGCGAGCCTCGTAATCATCTTTCAGCGTGAAAGGGGGTTCCAGGAATGCGGTGTGGACAGGGATCCACCGACTGACAGTTGTCCTTAGCCTGCTGTGGGGGCCAGGGAGGTTGGGGGTTGATGGGGAAATGGTTTGAACGTATCTGTATTCAGGCAGGGAAAAAAAAACAGTGACCAGAAAGGGGAAATGAGCAAGGAAAATGTGGGTAGAGCATAAGAGAGAATGAGGGCAGAATTTTGCAGGATAATGGTCAGTGAGTTGCTAATCATTGTGAAGCTCCAGGTGGTGAGAATAGCAATTGACTGATAGAAATCAGTTGCTTGATGTGTTGCATGGTGCATATTATGTACTGTTAGACTAAGAAGCCCTGTCTTTGTGTGTGTTACTTCCTTAGGGATGTGAAAGCCGGGACGGTTTATACGTACAGAGTGTTGACCTTCTCTAGAGAGATGGAGAGTGTGCCTTCCCCCGAACTGACTCATGAACTCGGAGCGCCTTACTGTGGAGATGGAGTTATTCAGAGGTGAGTAGGTACATGTCAGAGGTCACCCTCATCACCATCATCATCTTCACCATCATCAGTACAGGCTGCCAGCCAGGTAACTGTCAAACATCCCATGGAGAGATGGGCCAAAGTCAACTTTATTGTCATAAAGGAGGTTGAGCTGGTTGAGCGATGAGGGTTTGGCACATACAATGCGGGCAGCGTGTAGATTCCTCCTCAGACTGCAGCCAGATCTCTGGTGTTCCAGGTTCCTCGGGGAGGAGTGCGACGACAGGAATCCTGTGAATGGGGATGGCTGTTCTAGTCGGTGCAAGAAGGAGCCGTTTTTCAACTGCGTCGGTAGGTGCTCGACCGTCTTGGAAAGCCAACAGTCTGTCTTGCCGGATAATCCTTGGAAATCTGATGTCTTTACAGAACTGAAAGCGTAGGCGTGATGTTTTAGTACGTGTTAGTAGACAAAGGCTTCTGCTAGGTTGTCTAGCACTAGTAAATGATGTTTTTAGTGCGTTGGCTAGTGTCAGACACATGCTGATCAAAAGAACCACATTTTAATGGGGGAAGGAAAAATCGCGAAAATTCCAAGGAGAAGAAACTCGAAAAGTAGTAATTTATGTAATTTTCTTGGCACCATCCACACCTTTTCTTTTTCGCAAAAGATAAATGTATTTTTTAACCACGTTCTTTTCACCCAAGAAAAACGGGCTGGGGGGACAAAGCAGCCTTGTGTGGTGCAGGTTTTATGTGCTCTCCCGAAAGGCACCCCACATAGACACATTCTGAGGCCATCGTCGGTTTCGGAAATGCGCAGGGATTCCAGCGGCAGCCTTTTCCATGGACGGCGGAGCTGGCGGAAATCGGGCATGTGTCAAATGTTTCTGTGCGCGCCCGAGTGTGTGTGTGTGTGTGTCTCTTTCTCTCCCTCTTTTTCTCTCACTCTTTCACTCCCCGTCATCATTGTGATGGGAAGCTAGACACTCTAACGAACACAGCCACTGTCTGCTGTGTGTCTGACAGTCTGTTGGACAGGCTCAGGGAATGAGGAGAGTCATTTCATTAATGGAGATTGTGAAAGGAGATATGCATGCTCTAATTGTCCTTTTTTTTGGGGGGGGGGGGCACATGTCACATGCCACTCTCTACCCTGCCACGCCCCACTTCTAGCACCTCATCACCACCCTGACATGGAGATTCACTTGGAGAGAATGATATATCTGAAAATCCTATTTTTTTTTTTTTTTTTTAACATAATCCGAGCAGATCAGGCGAAGTTCATCAGGTTCCTGCTGGTCTGTTCCAAAGGCTCGTTCACTGATCTCTTTATTAAACTTTATGTAACGTAGCACTGCTCGGGGGGGGGGGGGGGGGGGGGCGGGGGTGCTAGCCTGTTATGTGTGTATGGCAGAGGCTTGCTAGGGATTTTGGGCCCCATAAAAGCATATCGTGTTGGCCTCCCCCAATCCAGACCAATCGAGTTATGTTCCAAATATTTTAGAGGATCGTCCTCACTCCCTACCCCCCTTTACAGCGCCCCTGGTGTAGGTTTGTCATTTTTCAGGGTTGCCAGCTTTCGTCCTGGCCCGTCTGAAATCCTTCTGCACCAGTGAAATTGGCATGGTCTCCCCAGGTTTGCATGGCTCTTCTCTGGGTCTTTCCCGCTGTCCTAAGATAAGTGGTCTGGCTGAAATGGTGATTTCTGCATTACTTTTAATCTGTGGATTAATGTTTGTTGGCTGTGATGGTTTGGCAACCTGTTCAGTGTAGACCCCGCCTTGAACCCTATTAAGGTGACTGATTGGATAAGCCGTCGCTTGAATTTCATAGATTGTTTAAGTAATTATATGGCTGGGTTTTTATTTTTTTTTAAGCTGTTTGGGTGTCTGTGAAATGCTGGTCCTTCCTCTGTTTCTCTCATGACATCCTATGTAAGAACATAACTTATATAATAATGTACTTATATTGGGATCGAATGCAATTAAACCTAATGCCAGTGCCACTGTAAACAGAAAGATGAAAAGACTGAACCTGAGCTTAAGATCTGTTAAGTATTTTACAGCAGAAATCTATGTTCTGAATTTATGACCATTTGAGTGTGGATTCAGTTTATTCCTATAGATTTGCAGGAACCTCAGTGGCACAACAAGTTGAGCTGTATTGTATGTATATTTTAACCACATCATTCACCTTATCCAAAGCAGTCTCAGCCAATCACGTGTCATCATTTCACACACGTGATGTGTTTAGCCTTTTGTTGTTAATCTCTTTTATTGAAATATCCTCTCCCTTGGGGGGTTTATATATATACATGAAGCGATTCCCATGAATATCCTGTACTGTCGTCAGTTTTAATAACACCGAAAGTCCCGTAACAGCCTTTCTGTGGATCTGACCGTCTGGCAGGAGGCAGAAAAGCCATTCCTGGCTTGAAATTGAAAACAAAAGGTTTCCAGTTTTCAAATCCTGGCATGTGGGGCTCTGTCCAGGATGGGACTCTGCTGTTGTACCTTTGAACTTCGTGGCATGGCTTTTCTGAGTCGAATTTGCATAAAGGTCTCCTGTAACAACTTCTGCACAGATGAGCCCAGCCTATGCTACTTCTATGATGGCGACGGCGTGTGTGAGGACTTTGAGCAGGAGAGCAGCGTGCGGGACTGTGGCCTCTACACTCCCAGTGGCTTCCTGGACCAGTGGGCCCATGCAGTGGAGGTGTCCCACGAGGAACGTCTGCACTGTCCTGCTGAGGTGGCCGCTGGATACCCCGCTCTGACCAAGGTGAGGTCTTTTTACGTTGCCAAATGGGGAATGTGTTGCACGTTGCACATTGCATGTTGGGACGAGGGCGTGAAAGGAAGAGATGGAGTGAAGGAGAACTCCAGGGCACTACCTACAGTTACCAGTTTATTGGTGTCGAAACAGATTTGGCTGACAAAACAACTTTAGATGCACACATGAGCCACAGAACTGCAACTGTAGCAGGATACTAACGATCTCTCCATAAAAGCAAATTGAGAAGACTTTCAATCGTTCACAATCTAATATCATCAAATCGCACATCCCAAGTTGTGGTGTACCCAGTGTTGCACAAGATGACAAGGGGGGGGTTGATGATTTTTATTGGCCTATGGATTTTTTTGACTGGTCAAGGTGAATCTGGGCCAATATTCACACTGAGTAGATTAACAGAGCAGATCTCCCCCCAGAATAAATATAATCTATTGCAAATATACTTGGAATAAGTGTCAACTGGCCGTTAATCTCTAACTGGCTGTTTTATTTGACATTCATGCAGACAGCACTTGATTATAAAGGCCTGAAGATGGTAGTAGCAGTGAGGTTAGAAATCATCTTAGATTCAAACTGCTGATATGGCTGTATGATGCCAGATAAGGCCGCCCAATAGCCGTGTGAATGATGCAGCAAAGTAAATTTTGGGTGCTCATTTCATAATGTGGTTAGGCGACATTGCTTATGTGTTAGAAATATTGCCGCATGCATCAGAAACTGCAGCTTAGTTGTTGTGATTATTTTATGCGATATGTACTATTGCTTTGTAACAGCTTAGAGCTACTTCTGATATTATAACCCTGGTGGCCACATCTCACGGTCGTTATGTTAAAAAAAAAAAAAAAACTCCAGTAACGTGTCCAGAGACCTTAGTGATCATGAACTGATCATCCTTAATATTTACAGCCATCCCCACCGTGCCAAATAGGTTAATCAATTTAATGGAAACTTAATGACGGCTCCAGAGGCGTGAATGTGCATGTCAAAGGTGCTAATGCTAATTAGCTAAAGTTGTTCTGACAGCCTGAGTGATGGACTGGCTCTCTCTTAACCTCCCTCAGTTAATAATGAAGAATGAAGCATCCCCCCCCCCCAAAAAAAAAAGGAAAAATGTATATCATTGCCATAAATCCTGATGGTATTGCACCACACTGGCAAACAGAGGAACGCCATTGGGCATCTGTCCTCCATAGATATTACCTTAAATCTGATTGGCTGATTAAAATAGTAAGACGTAGAGACAGAAAGTCAACAGGAGGACAGCAGACTGCATTTATGCACAGCTGGCTTAATGATGTGCTGCCTGTTTTTTTATCCTAATGTGGCAAGGAACTTAACTTTAAATGATAATCGCACACAAAAGCAGGCTTTTACAGTGTAACCGATTCCGTGCTGCTTTTCATCTCTGTCCCAGGAATTACAGTTTATTACCAAACACATTTTCAGGCTCTGGTATTTTTAATGTTCATTAAGGAAAGGAAGCCATCATTTTGTAAATGTCCCTTTGCCAAATCAGACACTGCAATCATAAATAACACCCACAAAGGTTGCCGTATGCACTTTGTAACGAAAGCAGACTTCTGATTTAAAAATGTACTATTCCTCTGATCCTACCCCTCTTCCGGTTGAGTTATGTCATGCTGTTTAATTGGTAGCAGGGCCTCCAACTGGAGTTTGACCCTGAGTGAATCTTCAGTTCGGAAGGCATCGGTAGGACAAGGGTTCCATGGGCCGCCTTTGGCCTCCTTGTGCTGGTCGTGCGACCAAAGTAAATATTTTGTTACGGGAGTTCACTTCCTGGGGTAAAGGTCACAGTTAGTTCTGGTGGAGGCGATCCACATTTAGCCCACCTCAGAAAGTGGGGATGTTCCCAGATAAAGGTGGATAAATGGGGGTCATACAGAAAGGTACTTTTAATCAATAGGTTGGGGGTTTAAGTACTAGGGGGCAGTAGTTGTGTTTTTTTTTTTCATTGTGGAGGTTAACCCGAATTACCTCAGTAAAATATTCAACTTTATAAACGGGTCAGATGTAAAAATCGATGCTATACATCACATTGAATAAATGCATTTTCCCGGCTAAATGAGCCTTATTTCTGTTGTGTGGGGCACATTTAGTGTAGTGCCTTCAGAATTCTCTAAATGTGTATTTTTTTTAAATTGGGTTATTTGTATGGGGGAGGTGTGGGGCTCAGCAGGCTAGGATGTTGTGCCTGTGATCAGAAGGTCACCAGTTCAAATCTCAGCAACATGATTTCCCTGTTGGGCTCGTGTACGATGCTCTTAAGCCCCTTCTCAGTGTCTCTAGGGACCGGCTGGCCATGTTTTTGCAACTGTATGTCTCTGTGGATAAAAGCATTTGCAATGTAAATACAAGCATTTGCATTTAAAAATAAGTTTATGTATTATCCTGCCATTTTCGATATCCACATGTGTCACTAAAGGCCATCGTGATGTCAAGTTTATCTAAGGAAGCCGTAAAGATGAAGTAAGGTCGATGGGAGGCACGTGACCCGCCCCCATCTCCCTGAAATGGGGGAGCAGCCGAGAAACAGCGTGTTGGCATGTCAGGAACTCGCTGGGAGGCTGTATCTCAAGCTGAAGGTGTTGTGCCTTGTGCCTTGCCTTTTTTTGTTAAATATGAGATGTCTAAATAAACAAAGAGACAAACAACGGAAAAGCCAAAAGTGTTTCCTTAAAACTTTTGCCATCCTCCATCAAGAGTTTCAAGAACCTTCGCACAACATCCGAATTAAAGAAATGCATTTTCATTTTTTTTTCTTTTGCCAAAGTTCTTTCCTTTTTAAACGGCAAACCCATGCGCTACAACGATCTGTTTATTCTCTGCTGAAAGTGGCCTGATTGGAAACAGCAGTGGCGTGCCCGTGGATGTCCGTGCCTGCAGCCCCTGACTTCAAGTGTATCCCCACTAGTTATTTCCTAATTGTTTGTGGCTTTAAGTAAACACAGACACACATAAACACACACAAGCACGGCTTAATCTAATTAAAACTCCTTGTGAAAGTAATTCACAGCTTAAGATGGCATTTTGTTTTCCTTCTTAAGGCTTGTTTGACTCAGCCAACTAACCTTCTTAGATAGGTAGTAAGGTTTACTGGTAAAAGACTGTTATTTATTTATTTATTTTTATCCCTTTGTCCTGTCCGGCAGCTTTAGCAAGCAGAATCATGGTCTGAATGCACTGCTGTGCCAAACATGTTTGCTTTACCGTTTTTTATTTTTAGTTTTACCTTAAATGGTGAATTTTCCAAATTCCATTTATTTGTTGCTTAAGCGGACTTGGAATCTGGACATTCCGTCCGTGGTGTTCCCTACCTTGTGTCTTGCACGTCTTGGGATAAGCTCTAGGCTTGTCGCATTGGATATATTGCCAGATCGTGAATTGGGTAAGTCAGTTCCGGAAACAGGATTGAGTCTTTTGAAGCATGTAGTGTGAGGTGGCGTCTCTCCAGCTAAACTCTGGGAGGTTTGCTGGTCCCCAGGGAGAACCTGTATGATGATGCAGAGAACATGCTACTCTCTCGGCTCACACAGAGCTGGGGCCGGAAAGGCACATAAAACCGAAGCAATAACATGACCTGCTAAACAGCTGAGCCGCTGGGTTGCCCATCTTCCACCTTCGGATATTTTAGCCGCTGTGCTTTCAGGTTCTGGAGTCACCAAGGCCACATAGGAACACATCAAGGGTCCAGCTGTTCCATGAATTAGATGTGAAAATGGCTTAAGAATGGGCGTGCATTTCTAGGCCATGTGCGCTAAAACCTCCCGAAATCTTTCCGAAACTCCTCGTGTGTGTGACAGACTGTTCCCCTTCTCCACCCACTGTACATCACTGTCTTGAGCGTGCTGTTTCTACTCAAGCGATAGCAGATGTATCCGGCCGTTCTTCACGGCTCACTCGAATCCATTTCCCCGATTTGACAGATCCATAAGATCCACCCAGTAGTACCATGGTACCACGTAGAGACTTGAGCCTTTAAACTCAGCTAAATTGGTCTCCGCTTGTCGTCTTGCGTCGATAGATTGACAGCTGTTTCTTGCTCGCAGTTGTTGCCGGTTAAAAGCTGCATTTCGGAATCCTGCTCTGCTAATCGTTGATTGATGCAAACTCTTCATATACGTACAGAGATACGTTCCTGTGAGCCTGGATCTAGGTCTCCTGTTCAGCCTCCTTAACACATTTAAGGATAACATCTGGTGGGTTTACAATAAGTGCGTTCAGAGTGATGTACCGCAACCGCAAATTAATTCAGCCGTATGCTTCCGCACCAGATGTGAAGTGAACATGTTCAGAAAAATAATTGCACCCTTTTTCAAAAATAATTTTCTGAATCCTGCTCTACAGCATGGGAAGAATTCTTGTGGGTCATCGTGATGCATGAACTTTTTTTCCAGATAAAGCTTGACTGGTTGCTATGTTAATAGTGTAATTCAAAACAAAAATACAAAACTAGGGACATTGATAGGTGTTTAGTTCAATGGTAATACAAGGATTATCTTACTTAAGAATGAAAATTCTGCGTAAATATGATCAGATGTGAAATGTTTAAGAAACGCCATCAGACCCAGACTTGCATTTCAGGTTGCCTTGTATCTCAGAGAGCTGTTGCTTCTCTTGTGATGAATCTAAGCTTCATAGCCTCTTTCCAGACAAGTAGAAGCATAAAAAAATGGAAGCGAAGCATTATGGGTCTTAAAACTTCAGGGGCTGCATGAAGCGTGAAGCACAAATATGCAGTTATTGTTGTACAGCTTCTTGAGTAGCTATTTTATCCAAACCCTACTGGTTTTAAATCTTTCCATACACGTTTCCTGGAAAGTCTTGCTGTGAGGATGCATTTAGAGACGCGTACCAGTAACAAAGTCCATATCGGTAAGTCCATTATGGTGTTGACTTGAAACAGAATCAACTTGGGGAGATCCTGCATGTATGGGGGGGGGTCGATGAGATACCAGCCATCTTCGCAGGGGTGCATCAGGTGACCAGGTTACCTGGGGTGATCTGTTCCACCTCTCCCTCCCTCTCAGAAGTTTATATTGGGCTGTCCTGTTATTCTTTGTCCCAGTAAACTGGACTCCAGGGCTGACGTCATTCCCATAACACCGCATGCCCCTCCGATCGCGTGCTCGTCCCCGGAGCATCAGTCCCGAGTTTGCTTCTTTTTTTAGTTGTCCCACTTTCTTGATATTTGTATGAATGTTTGTATTGTGTTCTCAAGCAGCTCCACCCCTGACCCAGTCTCCATCACTCCCTAAATCGGGCTCCAAATATACTGGCATGACGTAATCCTGCTCATCATCCCATCCTGAGACTCTCTCCCAAACACACGTTCTGTCGATGCCCTGTTTTCCTCTCCGTGTTGTGTTGCATGTTCATCCCCTTATCTCAGTCTTCCTCAGTCTGGTTGGGGTGTAGCTAATCCATCAAGATGTTCCTGGCATTTAAATGAGTCTCTCGACCCTTGGTCTGATTGACATCAGGGGAATATTGTCATCTGGTTGAAATCAGGTGTTTGTTTTTGGCTTTGACATGTGACTCTGTTCTGTTCCTATGTTTTCATAGATCGATCATATCCCTGGGAAGCCTAAACACCCAGATAGAAAACATTCTCTGACATTCTGGGCATTCTGGGAAAATACTGCATATAGGGTGACAGGAGTGTCCATTGATAGTAACGTTGAAGATTAAGTCAATAGAACAGTGATTCTGTAGAGCTGATAGTAATACATATCGCATCACTCAGTATCTCTGGACTATCTGAATCGTCATGTCATTGAAATCAGTTATCGGTGAATGAGCCTATGGTTGTTTATGGATGAGTAAAGTTAGTTTTTTTCAGTTCATGCCTCAGTCATCTGTTCATGAAGGTAGAAAATGAACTGGTCGTCATGACTGCTTTAAAATTAAGCCAAACCTGGAAACCCCCAGGTTACGAACCAGGTCCATTCCCTAAGTCTGTCTGTGTAGGTACGTCAGAAAAATAATAATACATCCATCCATTTTCCAAACCGCTTATCCTACTGGGTCGCGGGGGGTCCGGAGCCTATCCCGGAAGCAATGGGCACGAGGCAGGGAACAACCCAGGATGGGGGGCCAGCCCATCGCAGGGCACACTCACACACCATTCACTCACACATGCACTCCTATGGGCAATTTAGCAAGTCCAATTAGCCTCTGCATGTCTTTGGACTGGGGGGGGGAAACCGGAGTACTCCGCACACATGTGACCCACATGGGCACTTGAACCTGGGACCCAGAGGTGCGAGGCAGCAGTGCTAACCACTGCACCACCATGCCGCCCCGTGATAATACAGTGTATGGTAATGTAATACTATGTATGGTACTGTTATGTACCCGAAACCGCTGAAGCCGCTCAATGTTTTCATGAGTATCACACAGTAGTGCATGCCTTCATTATCGCTGAACATTATATTTACCCCAAATTTTTTATATAATATGCTTTATGGCCGTCCATTCATAAGTATGAGTTGTCTGTCGGTCGTAGATTCTTAACTCGCGGACTGGAGTTGTACAATTACTTTTGAGACTGGCACATACACTTGTATCTGTTCCTTTGCTCGCAGATAGATAGTCACAGTCATAGAATGTAACTGCATGGCGGTAAATCAGCAGGCCTGGAGGATATGTCCAAAGAGAAGCCATCTAATGCGGGCATCTTTGAGAAGCACGACTTCAGGAGAGCAGGCGTGTTAGATGCGCTGGAATCTATAGGAACTGTCGCTGAAGAAAAGCCCCAGTTCCTCAAAAACGCTTTTCACAGTCACTTGGTGTTACCTCATGCCTTGGATATGCAGAAAATGGTCTTTCACTCTGTCCTTTTTTGATCCAGCCACTGAGATCTGGGGAGTGTTGCTTAGATAATATATTTATCCAAAACAACATACAGTTTTGACTAGAACAGTTCAGATTAAGTATCATGCTGAAGGATATTTAAAATAAGCCTCCTCTTGGCCCACGAACTAGCAACCTTGGGCCCACAAGTATATGTATTTAACCCCAGGTCTATCTTCTGCCAGGGTTCAACAAGAACCAGTACAGACTTGTTGTCCAAAAGATGCAATCTGGACCTTAGATCTGTGTTTAGTGCAGATCTAGAATCCTATGGAAAGTCTTTAAGGTCAAACACAGACCAAACTTTCATATAGCTTACTATGCAAAAATGTGATGGACTGCTCCCCCATCCAGGGGACACTCTGCCTTATGCTTCCTGGGCTGGGCTCCAGATTACTAATAAAGGATTGATGGATGGATCGATAGTCCTCGTACTGTTTACCCAAGGCTCTTATCTTAGACCTGAGCTCTCCTGTGGCATCAAAGACCAAACTGTCTCTGAAGGAACCCAGTCAGCATGATCAAAGCGTACCATCAGCCTTCTAGAGGATGAGATAGATGGAGGGATTTCGTAACAGCACACAGGTCTTGTTTTGGGGGAACCAAACTATTCACGCTATCCCTGTGCATACTGGCCAGCGCATGTTGCAGCCCATCTTCCTGAAATCGATCAATTCCGGCCCAGCCAAGGGTGATGTCCCAACTGTCGGTGCATCACCTTGCATGAGTGCGCCGGCACACGGGGGCGGGTTTTATTGTATCTGGGGTACCACAGGGCGGCCCCTCCCCATCTCCTCACTGCCAATTCCAACACAGTGCAGCCATTGTTTTGAGTGAACCCGCTTACATCAGTGTGGAATCGCTGCTTCATTGAAATGCCTCGTACTTTCGGTCTGCAAAAGTGCTCGTGTAGCATCGAGGAGCATTCCCGGGACCCTGCCTGTGTGTGTGTTTGTATTTTTTTAATTGTCTTATTTTCTGCAGGCTGCAGTCCTTTCAGAGCTTGATAGAAAATATGGGCCATCAACAAGGTGTTTATGTCACCTCCTCACCAAGACAAACCAATCTTTTGTACCTTCACTTCTGAAGGCCATATATGTCTGCATATGCAAATGTTTCTGGAAGATTTAACTGCTAAAATGGAATGTTTTGGCCCAAATAGGTGCTCACAGTATGCATGGCGCCCGTTCCCCCAATCCAAGGTCAAAATTAATTCCATCTTTGTGATTCTGATCAGTGAGCGATCTTTTAATCTTTATATATCCGTCTATTAAATAGGAACCTCTCTCTGCTAACGAGTACATTGAGTAATACTTATTTTTGGGTTGGTTGCATTCAACAGGCCAGGGATAATGATTTCACCAGTGAATTGGCGAGGGCAAATTTACAGGGGAGAAAAAAACAACAACAGTCTGCGAGGGAGAAGGGGGTCTGTTTAAACTGCAGCCAGGCCCCGTCTCATGGGTGTGTGTTGCCCCGGCAACCTCTGATGCAACAAACTACCTCAGAGATATGGAACATTAATTATGTGGTTACGGCCGGTCGGGAAGCGTTGTTCTCCTCGCACCCGGCTAGTAATTACTAGCATATGATGCACACAGGAGATGTGGGGTAGTGTGAAACGCTTGTATCGACGCTCAGACCGGTACAGAGCCCTCTGTTATCCAGGTCCTGAGATGTGCTGAAAGCTTTAACCTCCGGAAACGTAACGATCGCTGGAGTGATGCGGGTCGGAGCTTGGGAATTGAAAGGGACCATGCAACGGCACTTTCCTGCATGCATTCTTTGACGGAGTTGGTCCGTACTGATCTTCGGTGGTTTCGGACACCAGGGAAGCAACATAGATGTGGACGGGAGGGATGTTGCCAGCCAAAAGAAAAATGGCAAACTCACGGACCACACGTCTAGAGCAGCTTAATGTATAATTCACGCCCTTCTTCCTTCCATGCCCAAATGACATGCATAGGTGAGAACAAGCCCTTTGATTATCTTCTGTTGCATTAAACAAAATGACCGGGAACTTGGGTGAGGATATGGAAAGTGGAAATGGCAATGACCTGCCTCTTGCGATACCAAGGCTTCAGGTGAAAGTCGCGATAACGATGAGATAACGTATCTCGGGCCTTGATATAAACAGGTGGTTGATGTTTAACTGGAATTAAGCTCGACCAGACGTGAAGTGTCTCATGAAATGCAGCTCGTATTGCGTCTACAGACCAATGTCAGGAGCCTCTTTCGAATCGTGATGCTCCTCGTCAGTTTTACCGCAAGTCGGTTGTGGCCCCGCCCACGGAAAAATCCACACGTCTGCAAGTGTTTCTCACTGCAGAACCCTAAGCTGACTTGTGGTGTCCCTGAGTGACACCAAACTGAGGGTTTTGCCTGCAGGTGATGGAATCTGGCATCTTCTCCCTGTGCTGGGGGGAGGGCTGGGGGGTGGTTGAGTTTGTGTACCGTCTAGCTGCAGACATGGATGGCTAATGGCTCCCCTTTCCTGAAGACCTTTAGGCTTCCTTCAGGTCCTCCATGAGAAGGTTCCACCACTGGGCTTTTGAAGTGTCTGCAGGAGAGGAGAGGAGATCTGGCGTGGTGTGCATGTGTTTGCGGTTGTTTGTTTTCTGCGGAGACTGCTTGCTCTCAGAGCTCCAGCCGAAAATGCTGTGGCGAGGGCAGATTACACAATCAGGGCAATTGTTATTGTTATTATAATTGTTTTTTATTTTTTTTTTGGATCTGGAAATAATATCATTGACGGGAATACGAATGGTCACGTTGGCCCGCTGCTGTTGTTTCGACGTTACTCCTCCCTGCTGCCACCCTTCCCTCAAAACGGGTTTTTGTTTTGCCCTTGCGTCAGGAGCTCCAAATGGGTCCTTCTCACGGACCTGCAAAGCTACCAAGGGGAAGCGAGGGGTAAGGAGGGAATGTGGTTTAACCCCCTGCAGTCCCCCCACCCCCGACCCGCCTCTGGTGAAGTGGTCCTACAGCATCCCGCTAAGATAACTCTTATCTTAAGTGCCACTTTACAAACAAAACAAGTGCCTTTAGCTGTCCGCTCTACAGCACTCGCCACCTTTAGCGGTCTGCTGCCAGATGGTTCGAATTACACGCCGACAGTAAAACGCAGGCAGGGGCCGCGGCTCTATGGGGGCGGGACGCCCGCTTCAGGTTGTCTGCTTGCCGGTCCCTTATGAAAGCGCTGTGTTGTGCAGGTTCCGTGGCGTGAGAGTGTCAAGGAGCCCACGGGCGGGTGGGGGGTGTTGACGGCTAGGGGGGGGCGTGCCGTGCCATGCCCGTCTGAGAAAACAGTTCTGTTTTTACACCCCTGCTGAGGGCTAAGTGAAAAATCACCCTGGTCGATCTCTGATAGGAAGCCTGCAATCATTTACGCTTGAATTTTCAACTTGCTGCCAAGGCAAAAGAGAAGGAAAGAAAAAAGAAAATAGCTAAAATGAGACGTGAACAGGCATCTGATCTGTGGATATGGGAGCCTGTATCTCTGCTGATTTAACATTAAAAGTCCTTTTAATTAGTACTTCATTCCTAGTTAATTAGGATTTTATTTACACTCAAATCAGAACGCATGGCCACTTTTTTTTTTTGGTAGCCCGATCGTGACACCGCAGAATTCCGATTTCCATCCATTCATTAGAATACGACATACAGTAGGTGCTTCAAATGAACGTCATTGTCATCCCATCCATATGCAAGTTTGGGATATAATGCTACGGAAGAAAGTTCCTCCAGGAACAGGGTGAAATGTACATGGAAGACGGCCACTGCTGGAGGCTTAACGTAAATAAATACACTTAGTTTAAATATAAATAAATTAAATTTAAAAATAATAAACAAAAGTAAACAGAAGCGGATTGTCATAGGCACGTAGCAACATATCTAGGTATGTATATAGATGGGCGTTAGGTTTTGGTTCATCATGGGATTAAAATATATAAATAATATGAGCAGCAAGGTTACGGTGGACAGGGGATCAGTCACAAGTTTTCACATTCCGCACAATGTTCATGCAGACCCTCTGAAGTAAATTAAGACATAACTTAGGCTCACTAAAGGAAGTCGTGTAAACAGTGGTACGACAGCTGCTGGAGACAGCATTCAGCAGACCGCTGTGTGCTTTCGCCTGGTGATAATGTGAACCAGTGTATCGCCCAGTTTCCTATGCAGACAGACCAAGCAACTCTGTGTCCGTGATTACATGGAAAACAAAATAATTGTCCTGAAGTTTTGCTTTGTTTCTTTTGAGATTTACCGGCCTTTGTGAGCTTGGCCTGTGGTTTTCCAGGATTTATTTTACATTGGTTTGTTTTGTTGGTTTACTTTCCCGCCCGCGGTGCTCACGTTAAAGTCGGCCGTGTCCTTCTGCCGTGACCTGCTTTGATGTGGAGGTTCCTCTGTCTAGTAGGGAGATGTTTGCTCCCAGT
Source organism: Brienomyrus brachyistius (assembly GCF_023856365.1). Taxonomy (NCBI): domain Eukaryota; kingdom Metazoa; phylum Chordata; class Actinopteri; order Osteoglossiformes; family Mormyridae; genus Brienomyrus; species Brienomyrus brachyistius. The sequence continues at coordinate 6,632,821 of NC_064539.1, read as the reverse complement.
GCACGTCTGGTGTGTAGATGCAAGTCATCATCTTGACTTGACAGATCTTGGTCATGATCTACTGAGGTTGAGACTGTTGGTGATCTTCTAATCAAAACTTTCTGGCGAGTCGTGTGTTGGACTGAGAACTTTGGAAATGTTGAAGTCTGCTTTTTAAATTTCTTTTCTTCGCTCTTTTGAGTTATTAGCGTGTCCTGGACAGTATAGAACTCCCGCCAAAGAATGGAGAAAAGACCTTGACAGTAATATGGGTGTCGTCTTCAGCATTTAGAGTTTTTCCACTTAATCAGAGTTTTAAGTGGGTGGTGGTGGTGAGGGGGGGTTAGTCCTTATGTTTCGTTTCCACACAGCCCTGACGCTCGTCAGCAGATGTGGAGGGGAGATACCAGAAGGGTCACAGAGCAGGTTTTCCAAGCTTCTCCCTTGCTAGATACGGTAGGTCCCAGGTGTCCAATTTCGTCCTGGTCTGGGGAAAACGCGTGACGCCGGGTCGTCCCACCGTGCCTCGTGACCTCCTTAGGGCGTCCGGCATGCCGTGCCCCGTATGAACCCCACCGCAAGGTGAAAGCAGGAAAACATGTGGAACAAGCCAGGAAAGCTGAGAGAGATAGGGAGAAAAAGAGCGAGAGAGCGAGAGAGAGAGAGAGAGAGCAGAGGCTGAGGCTGTTTTCTCTAATGAGTTTACATCTGGTGGCTTTTGTTGAGAGGGGGATAGGGAGAAAAAAGGAAAGAAAAAATATGGCATAAAACATAAGATTGTGAGTCTGGTTTCGCTGAGGATCAAAGCCTTCCAGACTGTGACTTCCAGACTGCTTTCAGTGCGTTAACGTGCTTTGCGTGTTACTGTTTTCAGTCATATGCTCTGTGTTAGTCCAGCCTCTCCTTACAGCTTCTCGGTAGTTAGATAAAAAAAAGAATTTATTGTCTGAACTGTCTGTACTAAAATAACAGTAAAAAAGGAAGAAAAAAAAACATAAAATATGCCATGAGGGCAAAAGGTAGCGATTCCGTAACGTCTGTAAGTATTAAAGAAGGAATTACGGGCTGAGCTGTTTGTATGGGCCGTAAAGACTGAACGGTGAAAGCTCCGAGCATTTGTTGTTATCACTGAAGGGACCAATGCTCCTGTTTTGAGTGAGGAGGGTCATGTGACCTTGCTGCCATGTCGCAGACTGAAACAGAGGTTTCCCCAGTTCCTGGGAGACATCACTGCCCATGAAGGGAAGGAGTTTTTGCATCTTCCAGATGCCCACCAACCAATAAAAGGGGGATAATACTAAAAAAAGCAATTCAAACAAGCCCGGTCTTCGTACCTGTTTTGTGAATGCAGCTTGATCCCTTATATATTCCATACTTCTCCTGCAATTCGTCCCCAGACCTGCCAATCCAAAGTGTTCGACCTATCAGATGGAGTGTCTCAGTACGCCTGGTTCCCCTGTCGGGAGTCACCTCAGCCGAGCTGGCAACCACAGTACTGGCTCAAGGTAAGCTCAGGGATCTCCATCTGACACATGTGCCCAGGGTTGCCATGTGTGGAGGGGCATTGGCTAATGCAGTGGGTGGAGAATAAGAATAAGTGGCCCGAAAGTTGAAGGGATTAGATCCAGGAGTAGGGACTGCTGATGTAACATCAAGGAAGGTGCTCAACCAGCTTAAGGTAATGATCAACTGTGTCATTAGTGAGGCACTGTGGGAGAGCAAACTCTATGCGAGACACCACTTGACAAGACAGTGTATGTCAAGTGATGCTCACTTTGAACATAGTTTGGCAAGGATGGATGGATGGATGGATAATCTGATGCCTCTCCTCCATCCCAGGCATACTTCTCCCATCCCATGGTGGCCGCAGCGGTCATCATCCACCTGTCCGCCGACGGGACCAGCTACAGCGACCAGACGCAGCGCAACGTCACCGTTCAGCTGGTGGACACCAACAACCAGTTCCATAACTTAGGTGCCTTTTTCTTGCCTCTGTCCACCAGTCAGCTGCTTTTGAGTAGGAAGGACTTCGTGTTTCCTGCACAGCTGCCAACACTCCCAGTTTTCCACACCTCCTCTCATTCTACTCCGATTTACCATTACTCCCAAAAAAACTCCTGATTTTCCACATCCATGTTCCTCATTCTGCAGATTTTATCATTGGTTACCCCCCCCCCCCCCCCAGCACAATCCCCCTGTTTTTCACAACTTAATGTCAGTAGGTATAGTTTATTGACAGCCTCAAGCTGTTACTCTGGGATGTTTTTAATCACAGTGTAACAGTGAGGTCCATAATTTGGCAACAGTAAGGAGAAAATCCAACAGGAGGGTGGGGGGGGGGGGGGGGGTCGGGACTACTGCGGGAGACACCGTTGTTTGTGTGTGTTTACTCACCCTGGCAAGTACATGAGATGGCGTGTTTTTCTTTTCGCAGCTTATCAGTTTGCACTTTCCCATGACCGTGCGCGAGAGCGTGTCTGCTGACGTGACACACACGTGTCTGGCCCCAAGTTTGTATGCGGGTGAATGTGACGGGGTGTTCCATCGATGCTTCTCGCAGGAGACTGGCGCCTGAGCTGCCGGAACAACCCCCTGGTGATCCCGGTGGTCCACGACCTGAGCGTGCCCTTCTATCGCACTCAGGCCATCCTGGTGCTCTTCAGTTGGCCTTTAGTGGCCATCTCTGGTGTGGGTCTGCGCTCCTTCCAATATTTTGACCCCATAACCATCAGCGGCTGCCAGAGCAACGAGATCTACAACCCCATGGGTCAGAGGTGAGCGGCAAATCCCCCCCCCCCCACTCGAAACACAGGCCACACACACACCCATGTGTAAATACACTTACTGGACAGTCTGGATGTGTTGCGGGAGTTAATTTCATTGTGGTAGCAAATGTCTTGAGGAAATTTGCGCCGTGTGCTTGTGAGCAGAAATCCAGTGATTTATGACATTCTGGGTGATCTGATATCTGATATGGTCCAAGAATTTGGGAAAGTGACGGCCGTCCCACGGATTTTCCATCTCCTTTCGGACAGAGGGGTCAGGTGGAGGCAGGAATGATTCAGCTGTTTAGACAAAACGGGGAAAAACAAGCTCACTTGTATCTGAGCTGAGTTATTGCCCCATGCTGAGGGCCCAGGAAATCATAATAGTCCTTATCGTAGGAAAAGTGATTAAAATGCAGATCATAACTGAGGTGCCTGGGATTGCAAGCGTGTTTTGGAGCGAGGCGGGGCCCGCCGATTTGGCCGAGCACTCCGATGACCACTGGGTCACTCTCAAGGCGGCCGGTGCCAGAATCGATTCCAGAGGAATGCCGCTGTTTCACAACAAGTCGTGCCTCCGCTCTGCAAGTGTGCAGTTCGCACGTCCTGTTCTCCCTATGATTTTGTGTTGGCCTGGTGGTGGGCTGGCACCCCCCTCCAGCATGGACCCCTACCTCATTCCCCATGCTGCCTGGGACAGGCTCCAAACCGACCAAGACCATGACCACGATAAACGTTCGGAAGATGGACGGATGGATGGATGGATCCTTGTAGTATTTTTTTTTTTTTCGAAAATTCTTGTTTATCGTTCAGATTTAGTCAAAGTTAAATAAAGATTAACACAGTTTCCTTTCAAATAATGAATACAGAGATATTTGTTTTTCAAATCGGACATTTGCATAATAAGAAAATTATTTCCTGTCTAATACTATTTAGTTTTGCATAAATTGTGGTTTTTAAAATTTGGGAAAATACTTAGTTTACCACGTCTTGCAACTTAATCCTGTTTAGATGACATGGTACAGTTACCCCCAGGGCTGTCTCTGCTTTTCACGGTTAAGTGTTTCGCTTGGCTGCACTGAAAGCAAATCGAAATGAAACAAACACATGGAATCGCTGATGGGGGTGATGATGCAGGTGCAGCAGGTTTGTGGTGCAGGTGTCTGTCGTCTCCGGGGTGAGTCGCGGGGCTCGTGAGCGGTGAGAGGCCGGCTGCTTTCTGTGAGTGCTGAGAAATCCGGCGTATGCGTGATGCCGTCGCTGCCGGCGTGGGAATGAGCCGAGATACTCAGGCTGCGGCCTGCTCTCCCGGGAACCTGTCAGGGTGGCTGAAAACGGAAAACAGAACGCCAGTGATTAAGGTGTGGGCCACACCGGTACAAGTACCTGCCGTCTCTTTCCTGTCCAGACACACGCCGTGCTGCTTGCATCCGTCTGAACGGCTAGCTGTAGATAATCGATTTCAGATGTTTCTTCAACTCCATATGTCTTGGGAGAGAGAGAGGGCCTATCAGAAAGTGTACATTTGACCGGGAAACAGTCTGTGTTTCTCTTTCTGGGGTGGGGAGTGACGACAGTTGAACGAGAATCACGCAAAATAGTGGCACGGAGTTACCGCTTGGTGAAAACAGGCTCAAAGTTATATGGTGAATGAGAGAGACGTGGCAGATTTGAGGCTGACTTGAATTTGGCTGCCTCTCATTGTCTGGGAAGGTCACCTAGGACACACAGAAGTTCAAACTGGTGTGAATCTTATTTGTAATTCAGTCAAGTGCGATTTTGTTTTTCACTTGTTTTGATAATATTTGTTTACAAGGAACTAGACAAAACCATCGATCTTTTATCTAAGGGTAAAGAGCATGATTATATTTGTTTGTTATTGCAGCAATTGGTGAGTTATCTTCTTATTGTTCCATCCCTGTTAATGTCTATAGTCCATTTGGTATTCAGTTAATTTAAAATTTAGAAATATACCTTTGGTCTTTTGTTTTCCACTAATACAATGACAATGCCCCCCCCCCACTCCCCCCATTGGGGTCTTTATGAAAGAGTGGAGCTGCATCCATTTAATGTCCCTTTCATGCTTCTAGAAGATTCTTCATAATGGAAATTAAAGCTGTCAAAGTGTTAAATATAAGGAGTGTAAAGATGGTGTCAGAGTCTGTATAAAACTGCTCTCAAATCTTTCCTCCAGTATGTGGTGCTGGATTTGCTGCAGACATTTGAATATTCGATTGAGATTCATTCTCATTTTCCATGGTACCTGACGGTCCTCTGGCCCTCGTTACCCCCCCCACCCTTCCCCCCGCAGCTGCGTGCATTACTCCTGCGAGGCTCTCGATTGTATCGAGCTGCTGGTGCGAAACGCCGCTGTGCAGTGCGCCGGTCTGAAGAACTTCAACGGCGCCCGCTGCACCGTTTCCTGCGACCGCGGCTACGTGCTCCAGATCCACCGGGACGATGACATCATCAAAACCCAGGTATGGCCGCCGTGGCAAGGCGTGGCTAACTGGACTCCCTCGCTCGCCAGGGTCAGCCACGCTCACACAACGCACTGACAGATGCACAGCCCTGTCATCCATTATCCTTCACCCCCCCCCCATCCCCCCACAAACAGGCCAGAACGACAACCCGTTCCCAAAGGGAAAGCCACATTGAATGTTTCTTACATCCAAAGGGCATGGTGACTGACCCACAAAGCAGTAAAGGAATTAGCACATGAGCCTGACGTGCTGGTAAATGCTTTCATCATGGGCTCTGGAACCCACTGGGGCTACTGGTTTAGATGAACGCAGTAAGTCACTCCCTAAAAAAACAAGCAAAAAATAGGCTCGGAATGATATGGAAAGGAATTGTTGTCATGTCCGTTCTGTACTTTCACACATTCTAAGCATCAATTGAATAAAATCACCAGCCACCCATTTGGAGTAACAGTCACTGCTGTTATCGGTAAACATCTGTAAAAGTGTTTTTTCCCCCCTCTCTAACGGGAAGTAGTGAATGATAGAGAGAGTTACTGTTGCTCAGGAATCTGTTTTTCTTTTTATCTTTGCGGATGTACGACACGGATTCGCTTCTGGTAATTCAGATTCCCTGAACCATTATTTTTTCTTTTTTTCTTTTTTTTTTTTGTCCGAGTTGCAGTACAAAGCGCTACGCTATCTCGTTACATTATAAGGTTACCTTCTCGTCTCCCCAGTGGTGGAGCAGGCAGGACGATTGTATCTTCGGAGATGGCCGGTCCGGCTCGCCTCCCCCCCCCGCGCTAGTTTTTCAGCCTGAGTGCGCGGGAGGCCTGGTGGGCGAGCAGGCATGTGAAAGGCGTGTTGCTGTTCCTCCGTATCCCAGGAGATGATGTCAGCAGGTCAGCTCCACAGAGTTCATCGTTTCGGGGGCGGAATTTTGGTCTTTGGCCCCGTGGCCCCTAGCAATGACAGAGACACCTTTCAGCAGGCAGGCCCTGGGTGTCATACTATCCCCGACAGATTCCTGTGTGAAAAATCGATATATTATGAACAATAACCCATCTCTATGCAGAGATACTGTGTTGGTGATAATGTGTCATGCCCCCAACTCTCATCCCCCCCCCACCCTCGCATCTGTTTGCGGGGATCAAATTTAGTGAAGATGTTTGGACCGGTGACATTTGAGCATTTGAAGAAAATGTAGGGGGAGGTGAATTATAGGAGATAGGAAAATGGCTATAGAGATTGGCGGAGGAACAGCTAGACTGGAGCAGTCAGAGGGAGACATCAGTCTCTGAGCGGCTCTGCAGCTCACTAACCCGCAGTAACCTGCCGCTCTCAGTATCTAATAAAGAAGGAGATACAGCCGGTGTCCGAGATTCCGCATAATAATAGATTGGAGGAAGGATTGTTTAGCATCGAGTGAGATTCTGTGACAGCTTTTCGATGGGAAACATTTGGCTTTCAGGTTGAAATTCATAACCACCCCCCCTCCCCATTTTTAAATTCTCTGTGTGTCTTTATTTTGGCCATCATTCAGACACATGTTCAGCCCCCTCAGCTAGAAAGACATTGCAGCATATTGTAATTCCGGGTTTTCCTGCCGGGGCCGCGATTGGAATCCCAACCATTCGTTGTCCCGGCTGAGCCTTTAGCGTTGTGCTTAAAGAATGCCGAAGAGAGTTTGATTAGTTTGCGAAATACCTCGCCCACTGAGTGAAACAAGGAGATCTCTCTTCTGGACAGCACAGTAAAACTCCAGAGTACATGTGGTGAAGCTAAAAATGGAGTGTAATGGAGTTCATCAGCCAGTGGCAGCTAGGGACTAGAGATCAAACCCTGTCGATTTGGGTGGGACCATACCTCAGCCAGAAGAGGCGTCCAGCTGTTTTCCTTGTTGGGTTGATGAGCCTGTGCTAGTTATGAATAGGATTAACAAACTGTTGAGCAATCGCACTTTCGGGCCAGGTGATGCGGCATGGCAAGTGAATTGGGCTCTGTTGCATGTGTAGCTCGTGGGAATTTTACTTGCTCTGAGGGCAGAAAGAGAAATGATTGGTCCAGAATGATAACCAGTCAGACTGTAGAGGATGTGGGACCAATGCGTCTGATTGGTTAGTCCCACCTCCTCTAAGTAAAACTCCCATGAGCCATGAGTAACACCAGTTGAACCGAGATACTCTCCTGACAATGGTGCTCATTGTCGTTGGCACGTTTTCCTGGACAGGATATGGTCCTCTGCACGACACAATGACACATTGTGTGACAACAGTTGACATGTGGAATCACTGAAATGTGAGAATTATACTTCTGCATGCCAAAAAGGAAAGACAATTCATTTTGGTTCCTTCATAATAAACACCCCTTTTGCCCCCCCCCCCCCCCCATGATTACACGGTTCTACAGTATCTCTGCATGTAACTTTTTCTTTTATAAAAAGAACTGCTGTCATATCAGCTCAGCCTGAAACACACCCCAGACATAATGAAACAAACAGACCTTTGAGCGCTGAACACACATTCTAAGATGCAACAGTCAATTGCAGGTAGAGCCATTTAATTAAGAATCAGCAGGCATGCAGGCTGATGATTCCATCCGCAGCTGCTGTCGCGACAGACTGTTGCGCTTTTATCATTGACTTGCCTGATGTGCTTCAAATTTATTTGTAGTTTAAAATCTCTGGTGTTTTTTCTTTCCAGAAATTAGCTGTTTAGAGTCCAATGTGTATCAAGTGAAGCATGTCCTAAGAATGATGGTAATAATAATAATAATAATAATAATAATAATAATAATTTAAACCATTTCATCCTAAGCTGTGATGGATAGCGAATTATAGCTGATGAAATGGTGAGGTGGAATTACGCCGATGTCTTCCTTCTTAGCGTTTTCTGTGTTTTTCATCTTGCAACAATTCATTTTGGCGCAGAACAGGGGACTAAAGAAAATAAATGCCTCTTTAATCGAAGACATTCATCTCCTGCAATGTTTCAGCTGGCATTTTCAGCCATGACTGCAATTCACATCCCGGCAATGTGAAAAAAAGGGAGTGCTGTTTTCAATAAGCAGTTTCCTGAAATGAGAAAAAAGACAGGAAAACAGAAAATAAGCAGTTTGCCGCCGCGTCTGGCCTGTATTTTCTGTTACGTTCTCCGCTGTTTCTTCTCTTCTTTTCCTGAGAGGATAAGATACATTAAGTGAGCATCGTATTCCATAAGGTTGGGTCTTGTCCATCATAAGAGAAGATTGTGGTTGGTCATCTCTGGGATACAAGGATATGGAGATATCAGATAGCTGAGATACCAGTTTAATTTAACTTTAATACTGTATGATCTTCTTCTATTATTATTATTATTATTACTATTATTATTATTGTTGTTGTCGTTAACCTTCCACAATACCTATATGAACAAGACTTAGTTCGAGTGTTTTAAGATTTTTAATAGTTAAAATAATATATATGTATGAATGTGTATATATGAGTTACCTTTACACAGTCCTAAGATGTGCAGGGGTTCAGCTACAAACGCTGGACTCCCTGACAAAATGCCCCCTCCCCAGTTATATAATTCTATCATTTTACATATTCAAAGGCCCCTGTAAAGTTCTAGGCCTCCCCAATCTGCCAGGGTGCCCATGCACCTACTATGCCACCACTGGGAAACTTGGCATCTCTAAATTGTACATAGAGTGTGAGTGTGCCGGGGCGCACATGCTGTGCCAGACTGGCATCCCATCCTGGCTGTTCCCATGCCTGGTGCCCTGTGCTTCCTGGGATGGGCTCCAGGCCCACCATGACCCTGTACTGGGTAAGCAGTTAGAACATGATTGGATAGATGCTTTCTTATTATACAGGCATGAGTTCATAGTTGGACTCCATTAATATTCCCTTAATATCTATATAACAATTGGAACGAAAAAGCAGAGTGCAGCCTATTGTCTAAGTTAAACAATAGAAAGGCGATGGATAGTCTTATGGTGACCACAGCCTTGCGTCGACTTGGGTCCACGTTTGGGACCAGGGCCATTGGTCTCAAGCCAATTTAGATATTTTTTAGGCATGCAAAGGTTAAAATGCACAATAATTTCTTGTCATATCGGCGCAAATGCACATAAAATACGTACGTATTCACGCTGTTACAACAATCGATTACCACACGGATCGCTTTTAGTGGTGAATGCGTACTTGCGTACCAGTTATGTCAATCCCTGGTTATAGGAGAGGCAAGACATTAAGTACTTTACTGTAAGGATCTTTTTACGTAACGAAATAGCACAGTACTGGTGCTGTGTCTGTATCATGGCTGCTTATTGTACACGTCCATCACATATACTGTATACTATTACTGTATGCATACTGTATTACAAGTTAGATATGGACAGTGGGTCATTATACGGCTGGCAGCGATGGCCATCCTCCCGCACCTGCTGCACTAAGCGAAATACCCGCTAACGTTCTACTACGTATCAAGCATCGCTCGATCGGACGTGACTCGATCAGGCGAATTGCGACGTAAAACAGTATATTTAGAATGTCACCTTGTCTTCCACCTTCCCCGTCCCCCAGTCGGACACCACAGTGACTATCACATGTGCCGACGGCAAGTGGAACAAGCAGGTGTCCTGTGAGCCCGTGGACTGCGGCCTGCCCGATAAGTACCACGTGCACCCAGCCATCTTCCACTTCCCTGAGGGCACCACCTACGGCAAGCAATGCACCTTCCAGTGCAAGGAGCCTGCGCAGCTTGTCGGTGAGTGGAACTCTGGGAAGGATTCCCACCACGGCAGTCCTCCGGGGACCTGGCCAGTGTCCCATCACTCGCACTGTTGTCGTGTTAAAACTGCGGGGGCCGAATTTGGGTTTCCAGTGGGACGGGTGTCTACCTGTTGCGTCAAATGACCAAGACCCCTCAGGTGTGTTATCCTGCGGTGGCGATTCTAATATTATTTACAATGGGAGGCATAAGAAGGGCTATCTTCTTTCTTTAACTAGTCCTCAATTCTTTCACGCTTTGTCATTTACTTGCAGTTTTCATTACTTTTTTTTTGGGTCTGCCAGATGGTTCTTCTGGAATTTTCTTTTCTGGAATATGACGCCCCCTTTCTGTTATGCAGGGTCCCCATTAGTAAGATGGCCATAGTAATGTAATGTATTCTGCTCATTATTCACTATAACGTGATAACCGGCTGCCCTACAGCCCAGCGATTCTAGGATTGTTTAAGGTAAAGGAGCGTAAGAGGCGCCATATTTCATACGGGGGGGCAGCCTTATCATTAGCCAATGATATTTGAATCAGTGGGGGGGGGGGGGGGGGGCAGTGAGGGGCCAGTCAGCTTTCAGTTGCCTCTGTGGCCCTGCCCCCGTATATGTCTCTGCTACACAGTTTGTGATGCTTTTAGCCAGGTTACATGGGTCTCTAAAGCTGTAGGGGTGAGGACCTGGATGTGGTCTCAGAAGATAGCAGACACTGCAAGTTAATTGCTGACCTTGAAGCAAATTGCTGTTATCTCCTTATAAACCGTTTGTGATTTATACAGTAAAACTGGTTAAAACTGCCGTGTTAGTACAAATCGGTAATATGAAGTAACATTACTTCCCCCCCCCTCCCACCAGGCATGAATAACACCCTTACATGCATGGAGGACGGCCTCTGGTCCTTCCCGGAGGCCCTGTGCCAGCTACGCTGCCCGGCACCCCCGCCTGTGCCCCATGCCACATTGCAGACCAAGCGGTGCGTCACCAACGGCCTCAAAGTCGGCTCCCTCTGCAAGTACAAGTGTGAGCCGGGATACCACGTGGCTGGGCGGCCCAAGAGGTACGAAGGGCGATGGTTAAGCGCTTTAGCGTCCATGCTAATGTTCCAGCATATTAGCGTAGTGTTTCCCAAATCCTGTCCTTGGGGATCGACAGACAGGCCATGTTTTTGCTCCTGCCCAGATCCCAGTAGGGAGCAAAAATATGGACCTTCTGACAGGAAGCTCGGAGGGGGCAAAAACATGGACAACTGTGGGTCCCCGAGGACCGGATTGGGAAACATTGGCTTAGCGACAAAATCTGGCTTTGAACATTAACGTTCATCTGTGTTAACACTGGGGCAGCTGGAGACCCCTGGAGGTACGCTGCCTCCTACTGGTGTGCACCATGAAACGACTATAGCACATATGCCGCGTATGGCAAATGCTGCTGTCTGAATCAGACTCTACTTGTCATGCAAGACGGGTAATGGATTCATTTAATTAATTCGGTTTAGTACTAATTTCTCTAGCTGAGCTCATTTTACATTTGCTCTCAGTACTGTAAGCGACGGTTAGTTAACGGTTAGCGATGGTTAGCGATGGTTAGCGCTGGCAAGATTTTGTGCACACTGTCCTGCCAGGCCAGGATCCTTCGTAAGCATGATCTCCGATCGCACATCCGAGCCCTTAACCACCACGGTACTTGACGCCATGCATGGCGGTTAGAGCCCCAGGCGAGACCACGGCCTCGCGGTCGCACACAGAACCCGAGACATTACCCACCTTGTTTTCCTCTAGCTGTTGAGAAGCCACACGATGCAAACAGCCCATGTATTTTTCCGCCTGCGGCCCTCAGAATCGATGTCCGAATTGTATTAAGAACAAAAAAAAAACACACCAGTAGCCTCAAAAATGAGCACTTTGGTTTCCTAATTAAGTGACAATAGAGATCCTATCATCGCTCTCCCCGGCTTCTCTACACACAACATTTTCCAGGACACTATGTGAGCAGTCGCTGGACAAATCGAGGGCTGATCTGACTACATTTTAGCCCCTAGCTAGGCTCATACTGGTACTGGTATCTTTAAAAAAAAAAAAAAACAGCTCCCCCCATCAAGGTTATATATTTACATGTGCATTCCAATGTTTATTTAGCAGATGCTTTCATCCAGACAACATGCATTTTTGTGTGTGAAAGCAGGATCAGAATCCCTGGGGGTTAAGGGTCTTGCTCAAGGGCCCAACAGTGAAATCACTTTGCCGATCTTGAGATCTGGACCGCTAACCTTCCCTAACCCATTGAGCTACACACTGCCCCTTGTGCTTATGATGTCTTCAGTGCTCTTCCTGTTTGACTTCCTCTGGAACGTCACGCATCCATCCATCCATCTTCTAACTACTTATCCTGGTCGGGGCCTCGGGGGGGCTGGAGACCTTCCCAGGCAGAACAGGGTCAAAACTTGGGTTCGCCTCTGATGGGCTTCCAGTACATCCCTCATACAGCATCTAAGAGATGTTACAAATGTGCTGTATCATCGAAAAATGTTCCAAAGCATCAGGCTGAGGGGAACCTATGCATTTGTTTGATATACTGGCATGTATCATAGGCTGGAGGTTGGAAAGGTTGAGCGGTGTTCAGTCTCCCCAAGTCTTCGTTAATGATCCCCCACCCGGTTCCCCCCACAGGAGGGCTTTCAAGCGGCAGTGTACAGAGGACGGCAGCTGGCTGGAAGGCTCGTGCGAACCAGTCACCTGTGAGCCGCCCCCGGCCATCTTCTACGGGGCCTACCAGTGCACTAACGGCTTCCACTTCGACAGCAACTGCTGGATCGACTGCGACGGCACCAGCAGCAGGGACAACCACACGGTGAGACTGCACGCTCCATGCAAGCAGGTCTGTGCCTCGTACCTCCTCGCTCCGCCATTCTGCAGCTCTCCACTCTCACCTTTCCTTTATATCCATTTTTTTTTTATTTTTTACTAGTCCTCGACTCTTTCACGCTGAGTCATTTCCCTGCACCCCTCCGTCTTGAGGTTTTCATTCATTTTTTTTCCTGGATCTGCCGGATGGAGACGCATTTGACGATGCTTCTTCTGGGGATGTTTGTTCGGGAATATGGCACCCCCTTCCGGTTGTTTGCGGGGCTCCGTTAGTCATAGTAATATGATGTGCTTTAGTTTCGTATACAGGCATGTTTTACAGGCTGGAGGTTGGCGAGGTTGAGTGTAGGATATGTGTTGCTCATTAATCACAGTAACATGATAACTGTGTGATTGCCCTAAACCCCTATCAATGATTCTAGGATTTTTTTAACGTAGGGGCCATAAGAGGGGCCATAATTTATACAGAGTGACCAATATTATTATTAGCCAATGATATGTTTCGAATATGTGAGTGACAGGGGAGGGGACACTCATTGGGCCAATCAGTTTTCATCTGGAGCCAGTGCCCCTGGTGCCTCGCTCCTGTATGTGCCCCAGAGCCCCACAGAGACCTGAAATATTTACCGGAGGAACCGAAGCGTTGGTGTTCTGACTGGCAAGGAGTCGTGAGTTGGGCTAGCTACCGGCTTCGGTGTTTGCCCAGGGGGGAGTTTACATTGGCTTACGCAACCATATTCATCGAAATGCCCAGGGCTTGCGGATACGAGACGTTGATTGATTATGTGCATTTCTTACGAACTCAGCTAGTTCGACCTAATATCTGTCTAAGTCTGTTCGTTTTGAAACTGAGATGTTTTTTTCTTGTCGAAAGACGGATCCTTTCTCTTTGGCTAAGCCGCCTCACTGCAAAGGTTATGCAAAGTCTCCCTGGTGATTGCGTAAGAACCTTTTTTTGGTGTGGAAAGGTATGTCTGGTGCACATAGGGTATGATGAGTCACTGCTGGTGCCTGTGAGGCCTTATGTGAAGGCCAAGGGCCAAGCGCGTCCATTAAAGAGCCAGAACCTCTGGGTTTAGCCCACTGCCGTTCTGCCTTGCTGTGAGTTAGCGCAGTTTGTCCCGGAACATGACTTCCCTTTTGCTACGGGGCCAGAACAAAGGAAGAGCGCGGCGTATTAAAAGAAATTAAGTGATTCGTCCTGTTTTGGAACTGTTATAATGTCCCCCCCCCCCTTTTTTAAGTTGCAACAATAAATTTCAGATTGTTGCATCAGTGTGACTTTTAATCCCCACGGCGGCCAGCACTCCTCTCTCCCTGGCTCCCGTTCAAAGTATTTGACACAACAAATACCTCAAACGTACAAGACGCACCGCAGAAGCAGGGAGCATCCGTCAGAGCGAGTTCCCCGTAAACGGGACGGCACGCTTTAAACGCGCGCCAGCGCTTTGTTAATTAAAACATTTCGGGATTCCATTGCGATGATAAACGAAAGCGATCCCAGGGCTGCAATTCCTCCATAAACCGCATTAAACGTGTCGCCGATGGGCGATGATTCTGACGTTCTGCCGGCACATGTGATGGACGGCTGTGTGAAGGATTCATTGCTGTTTGTTTTGTCTATTTTTCTTATTGTTTTGGTCTTAGGGCCCAAGCAACAACGTCATCCGATGCAAGAAAGACGGAAATTGGACAGGATCCTTCAAACTCTGCCCTCAAGTTAAAGGACAGTGTTCACTCCCGCAGAACCTCAACCCTAATGTCCGTGTCAGTTGTAAGAAGGGCCATGGAATAGGTTAGTTGGAACATGCTAGAATTCACGTTAGTTTGCTCCTACTATTCAGTTACATAAATATATAAGATAATCGGCCAGTAATATTTGAATAGAAACATGTTTTTCTTTGGTAAGAGTTGGCCGCGAGGTTATGAATGGCACGTTCACTGGGGCAACTGCAAATCTGTCATAGAAATTGCTAATGCTAACATTTGCGTTCACTGGCATTGATTCGCATTCGGAATTGGCCGGGCCTAAGCAGCTTCACTCTGGCATTCCTGCACATCAAGGGCTGCTAAGTTTTCTCGCCCCAAGCCACCCCAAGCCGCCCCCAACCTCGCCAATCCCCCTCCCTAAACTCCTTGGCAAGGAGACACATGTACACCTTTGCACATGCGAAAATGGCATCATCCTGCCACTCGCAGGGGGTCTCGGTGAGACGTGTCCCACGTGTGTGCCAATCAGCACGCACACACACATGCGTGTGGTGATGCTCAGCTCAAGCGATCTCAGAATCGCCATTTATTTCATAGGCCAATTTATTTTTTACTTTTACTGTCAAGTAATAATATCCAAGCTTTAAATATATAGTAACGGGAAGGTCAGTTACAATCTAAATCATTCTCGTAAATGATGCAGCATTTGCCCACAGTCCAAATTAATTAAGATAACATCTATTGATTCCTGGTCTGACTCAACCCACCTCTGCAAGACAAATATAATACTGTTAATATCATAATATTAGTAGCCTTACCAATAAATTCATTTGGCAGTGAAGTTACAAAAAAGAAGAATGTAACTTAAATGAATTTCAGATTAAGGCGGCTGGATTTACTGGATGTTACCGCTCCTATAGACGTGGTGAAGGTAAGATATCCTTTCATTGTTATATTTTGTTGTTTTTTTTTTTCTTTTCCATAGGGGAGGAGTGCGAGCTAACGTGCAAGGACAGCAACAGCAACGTGGTCATCCTGCATGGCAACGTGACGACTGACCTCATCATGCGGCAGCACTGGACGAACCCCCCCAAAGTCAAGGTTGGTCCTCTGCCGCCCCCGCGCGAGCTGGCCGCCCTGTACATTAATTGTGCTTGTTTAGCATATCCACATGTTCAAAATGGTCAGCATTCGAGTGGCAGAATGCAAGCCAGAGGCCTTGTAAGCTTAACTGCTGAAAAAACAGGTGGACGCTGGGTATTTCTTAAGTAGGAAGGGTGTTTTGTGTCACCTCTAAGGAGCTGGGCATGTAAAAGCGAACCGTGGTTTTCCAGACGCTTGGATAAGAGGCAGTCGGATGTAGCACTGACCGTAAAGATCACAATAGGGTAATAAAGTTGAAGGTGCAGTAGCTTTGTTGGACCGTTTGCTAGTAAACTGGGGCAGAGGCTGTTTGTACAATGCATGCAAAAAAAGTACATTCTGCTCATCCATTCGGCATGGCTCAGGAGACGGGAGGGAGCAAGGGGGCAGATGCAAGGTGGTTCCCCCCCCGCCCCCACCCCCACCCCCCCAGACTTGCTGCAATGTGTAACTACCCATGTCACAATCAATTACCGTTTATTACGAGTTCAGCCCACTGCTTGTAATTATCCTGCATTGGAAAAATGGGAGAAGATTAATGTAATCTTTGAAGTCATCTGAACCACAATGTCACGAGGTGCAAGTCATAAAAGTTAATAAACAACACTTTCTCAGTAATTACTGTAATTCTGGAAATAACAGCACTGCAACCATCACTAATGCCTCATGATTTAGGTAGGCCTGTCAAAGCTATTTTTTTATTGCTGTGCTGATTATTCAGCTGCCTGTTTTTTGTTTTTTTTTTCTTTTTGATTTTTTTTTTTTGAGGGGGGGGGGCAGGGAGGGGTAGTCACTTGTTTAACGGAGTATGCAAGGAGCCAGAGGGTAAACTCCTAGACCACGCACAGTCAGCGGTCCACGGACGAAAAATAAATAAATAACTGCATAAATTAGCAATCCGATCTATGATTTATTTTCAAAGGTAACTGGAGTCCAGAGACAGAGAAGGAAAAAGGGAGTGGGGGGGGTGGGTGTGGGGGAAATGGGACACGAAATCAATGAGGTTAAAATGTCCCAGAGGGTTGGCTTGAAATCGATCGCGCTTCTGTTCGTTCAGCAGCTTGTACTTGGCCCTTGTTAATTGATGCACGTGAATTCAGAAGCACCTGTTTCACTTGACTTCAACACAAGGACAATCACCAGTACCCCCCCCCCCCCCCATAAAAAATGGGCCCTCCCTTTCAGCCAAACTATGTTCCATTAGTTACCATAACTAATGAATCAAGCATAGACTGTTCCCAAAGTGCAGTGCTGGCGGTGTTGCTAACCAGCGCTCTGGGGTGCTGTAAGAAGGCATGACACCGCCTCTTGCAGTTTTGGAATATAATTGGATTGGTCTGGGTTGTGGGCCCTATAATATATGCTTTCATGGGGCCCAAAATCTTTAGCAGCCACCACTGCTAAGGCTATGGCTAGCTATGCTGATGCTACAACAGCTGACATCTAGGCTATGTCACAGCTAATCAATTTGACCAGCCCCTCCACCAGTTTCGGCCCCACCAACGTCACTATCGGTGGCCCCAAAAATGCCTCTATGGCCACTACTGGTATTAATAAACACAAATAATCATCACCACAAATGATTCAATAACAGCGGCGATGGAGCGAATAAAGGCCAATGCTAATATTGCAATTAAGGTTAATAATTAAAGTCTGAACGAATAATTCTTCAAAAAAGCCACTTGCAAGCAGTCGCCATCGACAATGTCCATGAGGTGTCACCTGACTGTCGACAGCCAATAATGGCGGTCGTACTCTGCTGCGGTGACTGATGAGCTGGGTTTCTCATACTTGGACAGCCGGGAGCGATTCCCCGCACCTCTGCTCCCCTGCTGCCATTCCCGAGGTTCCCCTCAGACGCTCTTTAATTTTCTCGCCTGATCTTGCCCTGCCTTTTTGCCTGTTTTTTTTTTTTTTGCATTGATTTGCTGATGAGACTGTAATACAAAATACCTTAGCTCGTAGCTGACATAACGAGCACTGACTCGTATACCAGGGACACCTGAGCTGCAAAAATATTGTAGAGGTCAAGCAGCGCTTTGCCGGGGTGGGGGAAGGTTAGGGGGCGTGTCTACTTCTTTCCTCCACATCATGGAATCGAAGTAGGAGGCACAGGCCTGTGGGTTTCTAGTTGATGGGACACCCCCCCGGGGCACCAATTTCCTCATTAATATCCTTAATCCTGTTTCATCCCAGTGATGCAAACCTACTTTTTATAGTAGCCAGTTGTGGTGCTACTCAGGCAGTTCTCAAATGGTTTAAGCCAGGGGTCTCCAACTCCAGTTCTGGAGAGCTACTGTCCAGTAGGTTTTCTATCCTACCTGCCTTCTGATGAGCCACACCTGCTCTCAGGCAAATACCAGGAACAGGTATGGCTCATCAGAAGCCGGGTATGATAGAAAACCTACTGGATAGTAGCTCTTCAGGACCGGAGTTGGAGACCCCTGGTGTAAGCAATCCATTAAACAAACACTTATAGACGTCAGATTTTACATAAGTCTGATTATCCATCCCATACTGGTCAAGATGCTTTATACCAAAAAACACATACGCCAAAAATAAACTAGTAATATCTACTGAAGAACCCATAGATTAAAATACAAAATGTAAATTTACTTGCAGACATGTCTTGCCTTTTTTATTAGCATATCTGTACACTCTATGCACTATGGATATATTTTTTTCCATCAACATGGATTTACTTAAGTTGGTTTCACATAATTCGAGAGCTCCCTGTATGTTTAGCCTAGATGGGATGTCAGAACATTACAGAGCCTACATGCACACATTTAAAGCATTCATTTCTTTGTGGGGACTTTCCATTCATTTCCATGGGCATAACCCTAATCCTAACTATGAGAATTCTAACTGTTACCCAGGCCTAACCTTAACTGTAAGTAACCAAACAAAATGCAAGGCTTTTGGCTACTGAAGTTTTTTGATTGCGTTCCTGGACTTTTATGAAATTTCTTGTGGGGACTGGAGAAATATCCATACAAGGTCAAAATAACAGGTTTTTGTCACATTGTGGAGACATTTGGTCCCCATTATGTAATAATTAACATGATCTCTCTCTCTCTCTCTCTCTCTCTCTCTCTCTCTCTCTCTCATACACACACACAGAGACACACACACACACAGAAAATTAGGTCAAGAGTTGAACAATGCATGACCATTTCACTAGCTACCATGACACCTGGAACAAAACCGCAGTTTAACGTAAATGCAGGCTAAAAACTCCTGCAAGTGGGCACTAAATAAACACATGTACTTGTCCGGGGAATTTTGACAGTGGCAGGCTGGGGTCTAGGCACGTATTATGCCTGGAAGGTCTCGCAAAAAAAAAAAAAAAACAGCAGCTATGGTAATGGTGTGAAGAAGTCTGGTTTTGTCAGTTAAAGCTTTAGGGGGCTGTAAGGCAGGTAGTGAAAACAAATAGGCCAGTGTGGGTTGTTTAAATTAGTTCTCATGTAAACAAGCAGACACTAGATACCAACTGTATGCCCATGTGTACGTGCACGTGTGTGCGCGTTCAGGCTTGCACGTTGCACTCTGGGAGTCACCTGCGCTACAAAGCCGATACCAAAGGTTTCAACTTTCCCGGAAATGTCAGAAATGGCCGTGTTTGTGTTTCCTTTTCCACCTTCGCTCCCGCTAACTTTCCCCACCCAGTAGTCCTTATGCCTCTTTAAATACCCCTCGTCATTATCTGATGAGGCCAGGAGGTCAGGTTACACAGAATCCATGATCAGGTTCACATAGATGCGTCGATCAGACTTAGCTCAGACTTAGCTCAGACTTAGCTCAGACTTAGCGGTAGGGGAAAAAAACACCTTTGGTTTTTGAGGACGTTCAGACGTTCAGTTCAGACTTACTTTCCTTGAAGTACTTCTGAAATTTGTCAGGAGTCAGCGTACAGTTCTCCTCCCGACTTGACTGACCTCTTCTCAGGTTCATAGAAGCGGCTCAGTTCCAGCTTAAAAGCGAAAAGACACAAATTAAGGAGTAAATAACGGTGAAATGATACCTGGGTGACTCCGATGAAAGAATTCTGAAACTGTATTAGCGCGAAAGAAACAGATGATGGTCAAAATCATGGGGTCACCCATCGTGAGTGTCCATAACAGAGGTATCATCAACTCTCAATTGATTAAAAATTAATTTATGAAGCTTCTATCATCAGTTTTAGTGCAAATCCTTATCTGGCTACTTTGCAAATCTGCCAGAGAATCTATTAGTGGCCACGCAACTGGAGCAGGATAAGGGTTTATTACTCTGCAAACGCACCTTTCATTGCAGACTTCTCAGCCGGCTCGGTTTTTGGCTGCCCCATGTGACCTCTTGTCCGCTTTCTGAGCTGTGCTAGAAAAACACATGGAGTAGCAACTGGAGAAGTAGCCCGTTGGCCGTAGGCATGCCGGACGCATCCGGAGTGGGCACCTCGTGCTCAGATCCCCTCTGCCAATGGCAACAATGCTATATTGGATGTTTTGTGTGCCCGTGTGTGTTTGCACTGAGGCTGTGTTTGTTTTTGCCCGTCCACACAGAGCATTGTTTGTACCATGGGCCTGCGGTGGTACCCTCACCCGGAATACCTGCACTGCATCAAAGGCTGTGAGGTAAGGCTTTTCATGCGAGACGGAGGTGCCTTCCAAGAGGTGGGAAGAGGGCAAGAGGCAAGCGGCCGGGCAAAAAAACAATATTAGCTCTGTAATTAGCAGGAAAGAGGTAAACACCGCTTTGCTGAACAACCAGTAGGGCTTGTACCCCGGATTTGGGCCTCGGGCTCCATTCGGCGGTTTGCTTGGTGGGGATCACTCTCGACCTCTCGTCCTTTGAAGAGAGGGAGGGAAACGTACCTGACTCCATAACCATGCGCCACCACAGCTGTGTGTTTACCACAAACTGGTAAACAGGAGCTTATTATGGAGGCCGTGATCCAGTCATGGGGCAAAAACAGGCAACATTTTAAACATGAATTAATTAGATTAGATTCAACTTCACTGTCATGATGCTGAGTACAAGTACCGAGTCAGTGAAATGCATTTAGGATCTAACCAGGTGCAAATAAAATGTAAACAAATACAATAAACTATAAATACATTGTAGCTAAATTATGAATGCAAGGGTAAAATATGGCTCTGTGCAAAGTATGCATGAGGCAATCCATAAGGTTCAGACAGGAACTGCAGATGATTGTAATAGACAATGATTGTGCCAGGAAACATCTCAAGATGCAGTGATACAAGTACAAACTGGGGGTATACAATGTGTGAAATGAGCAGTCAGTGCTAGCAGCAAGACATATGCAGTGGTCTAAGTCATAATTCAAACTAATGGAGGGTGTAAAGTCTCTATCTGAAACAGATATTGCATGTAGCATGGCCGGGTTGTCTGGTATAATGAATTTGGACTGAATGGACTGCCCTGGGACCCAGACCTGGAGAAGTTGCTAGAAGATGTATGGGTGGTTGTAGGGGTCTAGTCTAGATTATGAAGAACTCTAGTAATTCCCACTGGTTTTGATAAATCAGCAAGTGCCAAACTGCAGATGGACTGGCTCTACTGAGGCCTTCTCATTCTCATTGGCTGAAAGGAGATGTGGTATTGCCTTCCGACCCACACCCTTTGACCTATTCTATGGTTCTAAAGCATGAGAAGGCATCATCTCCAGGGCAACAGCACTATTACAATCCATGCTGAATGAGTATACCTATATACTGCGGTTTATCAGGGTTAAGCCAGGAATCACACAGATGCACACAATAGTCTATATCCATGACTGTTGGCATGGTAACTATAGAATGACCCCAGGGACCCATGTTTAAATTTAATAGTTCTTCAGTTTTCCTATTAAACCGTCGGCTTCCCCAGCCCCCTGAACTTGAACAGCTCCATTTTTCCAGGGAAAAAGGATCGGGAAAGACACAAGCAGTGAGAATTCACTTTGACGCTCAGTTTCTATCCGCATTGGGGTTCTGAAGCAATGGGTGTCGATCTTTATCAATATGTAGCAGTGAGCGCACATGTGAGAGATTAATCATACAAAGCCGAGCCCACAGTGGAAACCTTGAAGAGGTGACGGCACAAATGTCTTAGGACTGTAGAGGTCAGGAGGTAAGGGGTAAGGTGAGAATTATCCCTACATACCGAGGATTATTCCCACATACAGCGAGGGGTACTCTGCGGCGAAGAAGAGCGCTCTTTGGTTATTAGCGAACGGACTGCAGGTTACCACTTCTTGATGACAGAGGATCCTGACCGCTGCCACAGCACTTCAGCGATGATTCTAAAAATAACCTGCAACTAACAGAAAGAGTAGAAAGAGGAAAGACTCACTAAATATGAGAACTTGGGACACAGGAAGTAGCGGTGCACCGTTGTGGACATTTTGGTGGATATCGATAACCAATATATTGTTGTCTAATATTACTGACACCGATAACCGATACCATTAACTGGCTATCCTCTGAGCTCCACAAAGCTGTAGTGAAACTGATGTTGGTAAAATTACTTCTTTAGATCGCATGAATATATGTAGCAACCGCAGGCAGTGAGACATCAGTGAGGCAGCGTTGACTTGGGAGACGGCAGCTGGGTTCTAAGTGATTAATGAGCCAACAAAATTCCTCATCGTCAACTATGGAGAATGGCTGATCAGTTATTTTCGTAGTTACACCTTTAGCTCTGGAGCTGCTAACTTTGAATATTCGCTAAAGTCGAAATATCAACCAAGATTGAAAAACCGGGCCGATTAATTGATTTTTAACAAAAACAAGCCGATACCGATATCTTACCTGATATATTGTACCTCTGTAGCAAGAAGGTTAACCAGTAACTCACTTAGAGTGACATATGTAAATTTAAAATATTGTGATTATTAAGTGGAAAATACTGTTATCAGTAGTATATTGATGTCTTGATTTGTATTTTCATAAGCTTGGTTATACTGTAGCAATAATAAATGAATAAATGCTAGCTAAACCAACAATTGCTGCTAATTCAAGTAGCATGTGTATTGGCTAAAATGATCTTTTGTCCTCCTACAGCCCTTCATGGGAGACAACTATTGTGATGCCATTAACAACCGCGCCTTCTGCAACTACGATGGGGGGGACTGCTGCCAGTCCACAGTGAAGACGAAGAAGGTCAGTGGCTGGCAGGCCTATTCAATAATATGCCTGCGTAAAAATTACCTGAGCCTTGCTGTGGGTGGGGGGCCCTGGAATGGGGGGAGGGATTTCGTTCAGTGAAAGGTGAAAACACAACATTTATTTTTGTGACTTCAGATCTTAAAACAACTGCCATGTCCTGTGAATGAAATGCGTGAAGATGTTCAGGTTACTCCCTCCAGAGCTCTGCAGTGCCCCCACGCTGATATTTGAACCTGCAGCCTCAGGCACATAGATTTTCATCCCTTAGATCAGTGTTTCCCAGCCCCGTCCTCAGGGACTTCCCGATGGTCCATGTTTTTGCTTCCTCCCGGTTCCTGGTAGGGAGCAAATTTGTGGACTGACTGGTAGGGAGCTGGGAAAGACCAAAAGCATGGAATGTCGGGGGTTCCTTAAGGACCGGGTTTGGAAGCATTGCCTTAAAACACCTGCTAGCCCAGGGATGGGCAATATTACCCATAATGGGTAGTTGGGTATTTGGGTTTTTGCTGTAACTCCCTAATTAGTCTACTAATTAGAGGATGACTGGCTGAAGAGTCCTCACACCTGGGTTTGAACAGCTGACCTAAAGTTTATCCCAAAAACCTGCATACATGCTGGCCCTTTGCGGGTAAGATTGGCCACACCTGGTCTAACTGATTAAAGTTTGCATAAAATGTAAGGTGCTACAGTGCTAACTGCTAGTGCTAGTCGCTAGCACCAGTGGTGGCTTAATGGTTAGGGACGTGCACTTTTAATTGAAACATTGCAGGTTCAAATCCCCGACCAACAAGGCACCACTGAGGTACCCTAAGCAAAGAACTGCCCCCAGGCACTGCTCACTGGGTGCTGAATTAGCTGCCCCCTGCTATGTCACATTGTCACATATGGGTTAAATGCAGAGGACATTTCGTTGTTGTGTGCTGTGGTGTGTCAGCAGTGACAGTTAATTCTAAATAACTCTTCTTTTATGGATTTTTTAAGCACCCTGGTTAGAGTCAGAGGCTTTCTGTTTCATTTTAATTTTTTCACTTATAGGATGATTGATCGATCCCGAAGCCTTCGGACACAGGCTACGTCTGTGAGGATAAATGTTTTACTGCTTATGCAATAATCTGGGATATAGAAGGGCTTTAACTTATGACAGGATTATTGATTTAGGTCTTTCTATCTTTGAATGTTTTTTAAATCTTTAAGTAACTTTTTAAGGTTAGCGGAACGTGGCAAGGGGGCTGATTGTGTTTGTATATTTGCGTTTTCTGGTATTGGAGTTGGTGCCATTTTTCCATCTATCTCTATCTAACTGGGGGGTGTATTCCTTGACCTTTATTATATGGCGTGGCCTGCATTCACGCACAGAGCATTCAGGCCTCTTTCCTTGCCGTTTTTCCTCTTGATGGAGTTGGACTCCTGCTAACATGAGCCAAGGTAGATAACATGCTAACATTCTTGTCTCCAGGGGATTTATCCATTTTGCAAAGTGTGCAGTTTTTTTTTTCTTTGTTTCGTTTTATTGGAATTGGTGTTGGGAGGGTGGGACCGGCTTGTACTGCCCGTACACTTCTACCAAAGGGGTTCGCGGATCGCGGTGTGGTAAAAGAAATGGAAGAGCCTGGCCTGGATTAACAATGACTCAAATTATGGTAGTTGAGTAATTAATAGGAAGTAGGTGCTGGATAGTGCGGAGAGCGGCTGAGGGTCTTCAGGTAGGAACCGGCGGATTCAAACAACAGGCCAGACTCTGCGTCAGCGTCACCCGCTGCAGGCTCTTGGTCGTTCTGTTGACAGTGTGCGGTGATGGGCTGTAATTAGGCCTCGTGTCCCCCCATCTGCTCGTTCGTGCTGCTGGTGGGGGAGGGGGGGTTCCCTCTACCCAGGCAGGTAGGTGGGCGCCCCTTCTCTTCCTGTCTCCAATTATACTTTGCTTTACGGCCAGGAAATTGCTCTCAGTGTCTGCCAGCAGCATTCTCTGCTCCAGGCAGCTCATTGCCCAAGCCCCCCCCCCCAAACACCGTCAGCGCCACCCCCTCTATCCGTCTGTTCATCTCTCTCTATCCTTCCATGCATTTTATTCTCCTGTCTGCCCTCCCTTTGTTCCCTTTGTTCTACCGCTGAAGATTCCATCAATAATGACGTTTTGAATTGGGGGAGAAAAAAAATCCCTCTTTGCCCTTAGAGCGGAGAGCAGGATATCAGATCTTGTAGCATCTAGTTCCCCGGTGCATCGTAGTTTGTGCTGAAGCCCTCATCAACTGGCCAGGTCAAGAACTCAGCATGGGTAGCTTTTGCAGGACGCCACACTGTTGGCCCAGGGCATGTCAGCGCTTCTGCGTCGCGGGAGACGTCGCCTGGGCCGCCCACTCTGACAGGCCGCCGCTCTGCCCCGCAGATGCTGGCTCGCATTTCAGAGCCCTCTTATGAACCCAGTGACTGCTGTAGGGCTGCTTGTGTTTTGGCCAGAGCAAGAGCGATTGCAATGCTTCAATCAGGGAAAGCAAAGCCAAAGGCAGCATTTGATACTGGAGATCAATGTCATCACTGACAGCTGTGAAAAAGGGTATGATCCATTTATTGGGAATGCCATTCATTTACTTTGTGTGTCCCTTAGCATGAGAAGGGTCACCCTTCTCAAAAGGTCTCTCTTTTAGCTTCTTAGCTACCTAGCATTAGCGGCACTTCCTTAGCACCGTTGCTAAGCTACCCCTCCAATGGTGCCCAGCTTGCTGCCTTCGGCAGAATTCAGATCATAACAAAGGGACTTATAAAGACTGTATGAAGGCAGAAGCGGTGTTCAGCCTGGCGTAATGAGAGCAGTCGCGCCTCAGAGACACTGTCAATGGCCTTCGGTCCCCCGGTCTGATAAACGAAGTCGTAAACGGTGTTGCTGTCTGAGAAAGTGTGAAGTAGTGTTATAGGTGTTTCCATGGTATCGGTCAGGGGGTCCCTGCTAGGTAAGCAGGCACACAGGCAGCTCCTTAGTGTTTCGTGAGCAGGGAGCACCAGGGCTGTTGAAACTTTGCAGAGAATGGTAGGACCAGGTAGAGAGCGAGTATATCGCTGTTTGGATATTGACATTGAATCATGGGGTCTAGCCAGCCTGTAGAAGATCTAGCTGGTTCCACAGTTGAGATCCCACCTGACATATTCACGCGAGAGTCAGGATATCCTCACGCTCTCCGTGTTACCGTACCCATTCCGGACTCGAAAACTAAAACTTCGTGTGGAGCCCACTGCAAAATCCATCCTGCGTGTCATCAATCTTTCTTAATCTTCAGACGGCTTCTCTTCACTTCTCATGGGATGAGGCACACCCACGCGTGCAGAGTTTGCGTCTACTGCAAACAAAAAAAAACACTCCCGTATATTAGAAAACCACTCATCATGCTGACGCTGTGCAAAACCCAAGACCGTGATAAAATGCTCTAATAATTTTTTAGTGGTATCACCCCAAATCCATATAGCGGAATAATGAAATAAAACTTGACCGCCCATAGAACGAAGTCTGTGACTGGAGACGGTGAACGTGAACAACGTTCTGCGCAGCTGAGTTTAATCAACTCGACTCCTCTACATGATCGCTTAGGAACAACAGATAAATTGCCCCGTGCTGAAAAAAATAAATCATCTGGTTGCAGAATTGTAATAATTTCCAACTCTGGAGCCAATTTAAAATCGATATACAACAGGATTTGGTAACGTGACAATTCCAAACCTCTTGGAAGGACCTTCACATCAAAGGGAAGGCATCGGATTTCAGGATATGATCCCTGCGGATACACACATGCATGGTCCATGTGCTCCTATAGATCTGAGTATAGATGTATCCATCAGGATGTAGGTGCAGGTTTATAAGCATAGATGTATTCATTGAGGTCTAGGCGTTCAAGCGGCGCAGACAGACGACGATCCACTGGCCACTTCACATCAACATCTCTGGAGTTTAAGAGAGCGAACCTGAAAATGATTGATGTCCCTCTGAGTCGAACATGTATTGGGGGGGGGGGGCTCCGTAACACGGAACACATTTCTCTGCTGAAGATGGAGAATGGCAGGGGAAAGAGATAAGGATTATCTCTCCAACATAGTAACTGAGGACTCAAGCAAAGAGCAAATCTAATTGTCCGGCAAAAGAATGTAGAGAGGTCTTCTTTCACCATGTGGCGATATTGTTATTTTTGGATAGCAGGCTGAACTTTAGAGTGGAGACGTGTTCATTGTTGTCGTCATTGTCCTCACAGTTCCACAAAGGGATCCCTGTTAAATGTATCCCAGGAAAGTCCAGTGACGCCCGAGCACATGCTGTGACTTTTCACGTGCCTGCCAGCCATTACTGAGGTGGGGGGGTGGGCTGGGGAGAAGCCTGGATAATGACCGCAGATAGAGAGGACTGTCCTAGCGGCTGCTTGTTCTATAATACTAGGCAGTAATGTGGAACACGCTGTAAGTGCGTCTGCATCCTTATTATCGGCATTTTCTTCTCAGGAAGTTCTTGTGCTCCAAGCGACTACCTACATTGTAATGTTGGAAACATACAGGTTGGGATATTTGCTAAAGTGACTTATGCTAAGGGCCATTCCAGAGAGAGCACTGGTGCCCCTAATGTGGATGGATGGATACAGCCCTATATATGCCACCCAATGCCAGTGACCCAGCTGTAAAGCAGCCCTGCATCTCCTGCCCTTTCTTCATTCTCACAAGTGCATGTTTGTGTCCCCCCCCCGCCTGCCCCACTACTGTGCCCTGACTGACATGGCACCTTCATTCCTCGCATTCACCCGTCCTGCTCCTACGTGACCCCCGTTATTCCCCCGAAAAAAATGCCCTCCTCCGCCAGACCTGCCATTCCCCGCCCAAGTCCCGCCGTTACACGGTTCATGTGTCACATCTGAGAAAAGGTCACACGCCCCCCCACCAGTCTGACTGAATTTTCCATGTTCTGCTTGCCATTCCCCCCCTTCCTCACTTTCTCTTGGCGGCCGATACACGATTTAAAGCCTTTTGAAATTCTGGCAATTTCCAGGGGCGATACTCACAAAGGCTGGCTGAAATGTTTACTTCAATGGACAGCAGAAGGGGTTGCCGGGCGGTGGAACCAGGCCCCATGGACCTTTCGCTCGGGACGAGGCCTTGTTTTGTCGCCCGTTCTGGAAGCTTGTTCCTGCACCCCCGTTCTCCACGTGTTGTGGAGTCCAATTCCCAGAAGCTTGCATGCGTGCCTAATGCACATGGACACAGCCAGTCTATCTCCATGTATCCGTTAGAATTTTATATATGCAAAACTGAAAGGGAAATGCATTATGGGGGGAAAACTGCATAAAATTGCACCTGTCAGGGTGGTACTTGAATATTCACCTTCCCTCCCCCACATTCGATACATGCTTTGACCTGATGCTGCAGGATAGTTTATATCGAACCCCCCCCCCCCCCGCCCCCTAAAAATCCACCAGGTCCATGACGGCTATAACCCCCAAATAAGATGACGTTACACCCCAACGGCAGCTCACATCACCTGTCACATCTGAATTTCTAGGCCAGTTCAGCCAGAAGTCATAAGTACAAAAACATACTTATTCTATAAATAACAGTCAAATACACCCCCCTCTCATTTGACACATGCAAGAAAAAAAAAGTCGGATTGTGTTTGATCTGTCCCGCCTGTAAAAAATGGCTGCCGGAAAAGGGATCATTAAAATATGGGTCCTTAGCAGGTGAGATACGCAGGTTGACAGCCAGCTGACATGAAGGCCAGCGGTGCTAAGAGACGTCTCTCCAGAATGAGAACCTTTGTGCTTCTGACAGAATGTGAGCCCCCCCGCCCCCTCACGACCCCCCGTGCATAAGCGTGCGTGCTGATTAGTGCCCCCCCCCCCACCCACATACACAGAGCATCATGCATCAACAATGATTTACATTTATGGGTTTGAAAAGTGCTGGGCTTGTGGATTCCCGAGGAAGTACATGCTGTTTTCCTAAACGGCGCAGGGTCATTCCCGCTCCCATGCAGTGCCAGACTGCCCCCTCAAATTTGTGGTTTACTTTTATATGGTCTATAGAAGCAGAAATGGGAGGCACTGTGTTCCTGTTTAGGTTGTGTGTGTATGTGGGGGGGGGGATTACGTTTATATTACATTGTGGGGACCAAATGTTAGGGGTTAAGGTCATCATGTTGGGATTATAGTTCCCACAAAGATATAATTACAAACCTGTGTGTGTGTGTGTGTCCGTGTGTAGGTGTGTCCGTGTGTGTATGTATGTGCCCTTCTTGTGGGAAGCAGTGTGATGCAGAGTTTGGAGATCATTGGTTACCATGGCACCCTACCTGTCAGACCACGCCCCCTAGCTTTGGGTGGTGCTGTCTAGGGGAAGCGAGGTATGGGTATGATCCAGTTAGCGAGCGAGGGCTTGGCAGAATGGCCTCAAGCCAATGAGAAAGCATCAGACAGACTGCAGATCTCTTGCATACTGACATTCGCAAACCTCTCCTTGGACATCACCCCTGCTTACCTGATTCTGCCTATTATGAGATAGATGATTAGCTGACTATGCGGGTGCCCTGCAAGGCGTCTGGGTGTGTATCACTGCCTGACTGTCTTCATAAGCACATCTGACTTTTTCACCAGTTCCACCAAAAACTTTCTGTGTGTAAACAGTTATTTTCAATATCCTGAGTACGGTCTAGGGGCCAGTTTTGATGTAATAATGAAGAGGGATCTTTGCAGTGTTATGGATCTGACATTCAGACTAATATTGGCAAACAAAATTCCTCACAACATGGAAAAGCTTAGTAATGATCCGTCAATTTGCATATCTCTTCATGTAACCTCGAAATTCATATATTAAGTTACATATAAGAAATACATAGCATTTTGCATATTACATAGCATATGTGTTATAGATCAGATGGACCTTCGCATAGAAATGCCTTGATATTTTCTTTATGTCTGTGAGGAATTTGGGTATTTTCACATGTTCCATTTTGCTCTCCATAAGACACACAAGAGCAAATTTGGGGTCAGAGTGCTGGATCAGCCAGTGTCTGATGACATCACTGTTCTAGCCAGGGGATATGACCCAGTCACCTTCCGATCATGGGCATAAAGTCCTAACTCGCAGAGCCATATGCTACCACCTACATTACATTTTATTTATTTCGTAGACAGACACTTTTATCTTCAGCTAACTCAGAAAGCAACTGGAGGCTAAGGGCCTCACTCAGTGGCGGACCTGGGACTTGAACCAGCGACCTTCTGACTACAGCATCCTGACCCCTGAGCCACGCACTGATTTATATTATTAGCAGTCCTTAATGTCACGGTGTCCTCTGTGTCATGCAGGTGATCCCATTCCCCATGTCCTGCGACATTCGAGACGACTGTGCCTGCCGGGACCCTGACGCCCAGGAGAACAGGGATGGGGGCCGTGCGCGCTCGCTGGGCTGAGCCGCGTGGGGGGGCTCCCCGCTCGCCCCGGGGGTGGGGAGGGGGAAACCCACCGGGAGAGCCACATTATCCTCCCGACATGCTGCTTCCAGGAGAGCCTCTCCGCTCATACTGCACCTTCTCACCTCCCGCCCGTCACCGCCCACCTTCTCACCAGGAACCGCCGAACGAGGACTCTGCATGGCAGAGAGCGGCATTCGCCAGAACGGGGAAAATGGACGAATGGGGGAATGCTGTCTCAACAGCCTGAACCAGCGAAAGACGGAGAGGGGGATTGAAGGGGTCTGCGGCGACAGAGGATAACTGGGATGTTCCGAGCGCGATTCCAGTGAGCATGCAGACGTGTAGTTTGGTCCCTGCTTTATATTTCATTGTTACAACTGAACAATAACCTCATTTTCATTACGAGTACAGGAAAGCACCAAAGCCCCCCCCCTCCCCACCCCAAATAAAGTGTTTTTAGTGTATTTTTCATTCGCAAAGTGGTATTGAAGGTACAGGTCCAGGCCAGCTGGGATTACTTATGATCTTTGCTGTTGTATATGACCTTTGACCTTTACCCCCAGGTGACTGCGATGAGGTCGTCTCGACCTCGGGTGTCTCTTGCTTATCCATCACAGGAAAGTGCTTAGTAATCAAGGTGGTTAAGATGCAGGGATTTAGATGCTAATCTGGATTGTGATTGTACACCAGTGAGAAGGGGAGGGCCGAGGCGGAGGGGGGTTGAGGCAAGGGTCCCCACAGTAGGCATGTGGCTGGGTCAGGGGTGTACTAGCACAGCTGGGCCGTGCCAGAGGAATAAAACTTTCCGGAAGCTGGGAGAGGGATTGGAGACAGCCAGCAACCATCCTACTGAAAGCGGAAGAGAAATGGAAATGGGAGGGGGGGGGATTAAGGACGAGAGGTGGCAAACACAGGAGGGTTGGCAGAGGGGCATTCTGGGTAATCTGTGATGACGCGGCTGTGGTGCTGCTGCATTCGCCAACATGCGCCATGAGACCAGCTGCGTTCTGCCAGACCATGTAGTGTTTTAACCGCATAGAATTCAGTCCGCTGGCCATATAGCCTCTGATCTGGGCACATCTGTGATCATCTCTAAAAGCATTTGCTATACTCACCAAACAGCATACAGTATTGCACTTTTTCGCACACGTGCGGGCGCAGACTTAGCTGCAGCACCTCCACACTTCAGATTCCTCAAGGGTATTCGCGATTCTGTCTCCTGCCCCCCCAAACTCCCCGCCCCCCCCCCCCCCCCCCACACACACCCAATCAATCTGGTCGCACCACTTGCTGGCCATTCTGGCTGAAGCCGCGTCTCACCACACCGGCTTTGCGGGTCTCACCTGAAGGCCTCCGAGAGTCACCCGTTTGTTAGCTGTTCATGTCTGCTGCCGGCTGCGAATAGCTACGCGCGTCATTCCAAACCAGCCGCCAATCTGTGACTTATTCATGCCAAACGATGAGACGCAGAGGAAAAAAGACCTAGAACAAAATCCAGAACGTAACGTGAGGGGCTGAAGAAACACCTTATGCCAGAGTAACAGAAGAAGATAATTTTCTATTGATGTTTTATGTAGTAGTTCCAGTTGTGTGTATCACATTACATATGTTACCATATTACTGTAAGTACGAAGGAATGCGCTAAACAGAGTATATAGTTTTAAAATTTTATTTGTATTTTTTTTTTTTTTTTTTTTTACAAAATACTTATATTTAATCAGTATTCTTATCATTGATCTCAGTTACTGCACTTGTTTTTTTAAATATCATTTATGAAAAAAAGTAAAAAAAAAAGTCTACTTTAAAAAGCTGCTATGGTCTGACAGGTAATATTAAATGTGTAATATATTTTATGTCACTTATGTTATAGTGCTATTATGTTTTCTTTAAAATTTGTTGTTACTTTTGTTCTGCTTGCTGTGCACCTGAATTTATACAGTGGACTATTTTCAAAGGTCAGATGAAAGGCCACACAGAATGGACAGAAGGCTTAGATATGTACAATAACACAAATACGGAGGATATTTGGACAGTTATGCTGTCATTTCAGTAACCATGATTAGGCTGTGGAAAGATGACATGCGTTCTGCTTGGTCTCATTCTCTTAATTCACTTGTATTGTATCTGGTTACTGTATTTGATTTTTTAATACCACCCTATTTCTCTGAAAAAAAATGCAGAAAAAATTGTACAAAAAAATTCTACAAATGATAGAAAGAGGACATTTTATAAACCAACATGCAGAATGGTTTTGCCCAGACAAAATGATACGGCGAGCAGATGAATACCACGTAGTGTATGTAGAAGCTTCAAAAGATCGAATGTAATTTGCTTGAAATGTAATTCCAGTTAAGATTGTTTTATTCGCCCCACGTATAGCTCTTGTTAACAGAACCGTATTATATTGATATTGTTAAATATATGTTATGAAAAAAATCACTGCTTTCTTAAAGTATGAAGTATTACCCTGGGCGAGAAAAACTACACAATAGCCAAAGTAGAGTATGTGCTCATATTGGTGGAAATACGGTAATCTAATTTCAGCGTATTAAAAGGACTGCTTTTCGAATGACCACACAGCCACATTTCCTCTTGCGGTTGTTTGCATCTGGTTTCCTCGGACTACATCACAATAGTCTCCGTGACAACAGACCAAAACTGTGACCTGTCAGTCTCAGCGTAAACGTGAGAGTGAATTTCATCATATCGTGACTGCTCCTGTGAAACACACAACTTGTAATTTAAATTGTCTGTTGTGTTTTTTTTTTGTTTATTATTATTTCTTAAAACTGTATGGTACTGGGCACCTTTCTGAAGCCATAAAACCAAGTTAGGAGTTGAATGTTGAATCAATATTCAGATGATATTATTTCAGAAAAAAAGGAATATGTTAACAGTCTACTGTAAACATCATATGATTTTGTTTTCTTTTTTTTGCTGTACCTCATGCCTGTAATGTTTGCTGCTTCTATATTTAGGTATCGTTGTAATTTAAATCTCTTAGCAATATATAATGGTGTAAATAGTAGAATTATTTATTAAGAATGTCATACTTTTAAGTTATATTCTCAGTGTTCATCTAAATTATTTTTTACCTTGCTGTTATAAACCAACTTTCTTGGTATGATTGGAACTAGTTTCTTTTTTTCCTTCCCCTCTTGTCCCTCTCTATTCTTTCATCATTATATATATAAATATATATATATAAATATTTTTTTTTGTTCATGAAATGTAGGTCTAACCTTACTGCACAAAAAAAAGGAAAAAGATGTCCCACTAAATCACGGGGATGAAGTGTGCTGCTCTTTCCGTAAAGTTTTATATAATTCTTTCCAGTGATTTGATGAATATTGTACTTTGTCTTTGTTGTTGCATATTACAGTGTGCAAGTGTCTGTCTATTTATACAAATACAGAATGCCTTGTAAGTTTCAGTCATTTACCTTGGCGTGCATAAATATTCTCTCTCTCTCTCTCTCTGCACACACACACACACACACACACACACACACGTGATGAATAATACTGAGTGTACAAGTGTCCAAGCTCTTCTGTCAGTTAACAGTTAATCCTACTTTTTTGTTTACTTAAGAAATTAGTCACCTGACCAATAATGTGTATCATCCCGCTTAAATAATGCAAATCAATTTAACAACTTTTTACATGCCACTTGAAATAAAAAAAAATGTGCGTGATTGTCCCTTACCAGCCACCATATGCACACACAGCCCTGTAAGGACATTGCATCTCTCATCACAGAAACGTCAAGAATTAATGGACAAAGCAATATGCAATATGCAAAATATCCACTTTTGTAAGCTCATAGCTTGATTTCGCTCGTCTTTTTCTTCTCACCTCCATGTAATTCACCACATGTTTTAGTATAACAGGTATAATTTCAAATATAAGTAAGACTTGGTAGCTCAGTGGTAACTGTGTCCTCACATCTCTAGGGGCAGAGTTGGGCTTCAGGTCTCATTAATTACTTGAATTGGCATTTCTAAATTGTTCGTAATATGTGCGGCCTGTGTGTTCCCCTGCCTTCTGACCCAAGCAAGTTGGATTAGCCTCCAAATGAGCCTATAATGGACCAGCAGGTACTGCTGGGTGAAATGACGACGACACCCGCATATCATAGTCCAGCTATAAGCCCAGGAGTAAATTGTACAAACCGAAGATTATATGTCTCTTAACTATGCAAGGATATGAAGAACTTGGTGATATTCTCTTCAAATCAAACATGTTTAAAGTCATCAAAGTTAACGAGGCCAGTCCTCAGACTACCTGCTAGAGTCAGGGGAATTAGATTCTCAAAATGCATATGATTGTAAGTCACGCGATATGTCCATGTAACACCCTCAAAATAATCCTGAGACACTGTTAATGCTACGCTAACACTAATGACTGCTGTCAGAATCTGCTCAAGTCCATAAGATTCGGAGGCTTGGGGTCAAACATGGTAAAAGCAAGATGTCCGTCACCTGTTATGTAGGCTTCTTAAAGGTGGGAAATCCACACAGAGATTCAGTCAGTCTTCTTTCTCTGATATGAAGTTTGCAAAGTCTACAATAGTCTACAAATATAAGACTTAGTGTCCTTAGTACCGTACTTTGTCATTTGCCATTCTTGGGTAGTTTCCCTCCCCATCATTCCCAGTGTGGAGATCGTCTCCCATAGCTGTCGGCTCCCCTTTCACACCTCGATATACAGTCATGGTACCTCTAAAAAGAGGGTCTGCACTTGCTAGCTATTCACCATCAATCCCATCATGCACTGGACACATCACAAATATATGGACTTAGATTTTTTTATTGAACGCTGTCACAGATGTTATTTGTGTGTGTGTGTGTGTGTGTGTGTGTGTGTGTGGCACTACTGATTTACATCATACCATATATTCTCATTTTCATCAGCAACAAAGTTTCAAGTAGATACTGCTTTTCATGTCATGAATTAGGAATAAATCACTGGTTAACCGTCAGTGTTCTTAAAAATGGTAATGTACTTAAGGTTATGGATAGACTAGATAACATATAGGTTGTAATAAAAACAATTACATTGATAAAAATGTAATTCAGATATTAACAGTTCACTGTAACTTTTACTGATAGGTTTGTTTTATTGCCAATGTGCAGACACTCTCTGTGTTTGTAGTAAAGGAAAAACAATAGCAAACTACACGCAGCAATGCATTGATTTCAACAATATTTAATTATCCATTACTTGTATTGTTGCATGAATCCATTGAAATTCAAGAATAAAAAATACATTTTTAAAGGTGTATTTGAAATTACATTCAACTTAATGAGTAAATTCAAACTGAGCAATAACATTTGTCAATGAAAATGATTTATTATAATAAATATTACATGGAATATAATAACGATACAAGGGGCAAGTATATGGAAGTCTTTAACTAGTAGAAAAATTAGTGTACACTGAAGTACCACTTACAGACACACATTAAAAATAAAAACTGTGGGAAAATAAGAAAAACATCTATGCACATATGGTGCTGGGAATGTATTCATGGTGCAAGAATTTCCAAAGCAATAGAAAATGCAAAGCCTAATATTTAAGAGGATGAAATTTACTAACATTGGTGCTGCACAGCTGTTGAAGGCAGCACTGTGTGGGACAAAGTGCAGCTTGGCATTCTGGGAGGGGACGGCATGGATTAGGCAGCACCTTCTCCCGAATCGCCGTTCCCGGGATCGCAACCTGCCAATATCCCGCTGCTCTTGTTGTTCGGCTGTATGGGTTTTCACACATGCCCACATATCAATGATTAGCCTCTGTGCCTTTCTGAGTAACCGTTGACCAAGCAGAGACCGTGTGTGATGAGGGCGGGTCTTCCTGGCTCATTTAATCTGCTTTTGCCAAAGTTAGCCAGCACTTTCCACTTGCATCCACTTCCTGGTGCCAAACCCACTAATGGGTGTAAATTTATTCAAATTGGGGTCACTGCTTACCAGACATTTTTTTCCAGTGACTCACACCGCCTTTAATTTCACCCCTTTGTCAGTTAATGTAACTTTTTAACTGAAGCATTAAGTTCAGTTACTCATTTTGAAAAATCAAGGGTAGAAAAGACTAACGTACTATGGCCTATAGTTGTACGCCGACATCCTTAACCGCACTGCAAGCTGCCACAGCTACACGGGCCAGCGGACAGGAAGTCAGCCTGTAGCACTTCCTGTCACCAGGGAGAAAACGCAGAGGCAGGCCGAGGGATTCTTATGACATGGCACTGATTTAAAGGAGAACCAGTTCAAAGAGAAGTAATATATATGTAGTCTGTTAGCAAAGGCAAACAGTACTTTTTAATATATGTACACAAAACCCTTAGGTGATCATAATTATGTACTGACGAGTGTTTAAATAGTAGCAGTGCTTTCCTGCTGGACTGAATACAGCACTGAATATCACATTATCTTGTATTTTCTGCTGGAAAAGGTCAGTGTAACGTTTTTTCTCTTTACTTGGAGAAAAAGCTCCAAGACTATATAACCACGAAAAAAAACCTTCCACCACCTGAGGAAACGTGTAAAAATAACAGAAAACGTGGCACCAGAAAATAAAACATCTCAAACACATAAAATGTTTGATGCACATCAAATAAAACAAACAAAAAACTCTGAGTATAAAAGAAGACTATTAAAGCTGCATATTGCATATTTACAAATTAATATGTACAACTCTGATAACTGACAGTCACAACCGATAAAACGGATTTTGTTTGTTTTTTTTCGTTTGTTCTTTTATAGCAGTCCTAAGAAATGTTTGTAATTTCCCAATTTTTTTTTCCTGGTGATTTCCCTCCATCCATTTCGGAATCCTTCAGGGGGGCCGGTGCAGGAATCCCATCACTGGAGATGGGGTTTCACTGTTTCTTACTCTTCATACCATTATCTTTGTCTCTTTTCAAGGGGCACTCGTGCTTACAGTGCGTAAGCTCTGTGTTTTCCTGTTTTTTTTGTTATGAAGACTCTAACATATGTGATACTTAAACACACCCTGGGCGACGATGTAAGACAAACGGAAAACATGGCTTTTACCAAACATTTACAAACCGGCTGCTTCTGCCGGGAAAGCTACACTTCACATCGGACGACATCACCACGCAAGACACACAGCTGTCCTGTAGTTGGCAGTATAAAGTTCACTGTTCATGGCCATGAATAAGACTCTCCCACAGATTCAAGTATTAAAAACATCCAAGCGTCTGCCCCATCCACACCTCCATCACCATCTCCTTCCTCACTGCCCTGTGAAAACTGGTCGATTATGGTTACATTTCCCACTGCAGCTTGTCCTTGTTTGGTCTTGTACCCTAAGGAAGTAAAAGCACCATGGTAACCATGTGATTATTAGCTGGGTCTTCCAACCGGCCGACGTGATCTGCTTTGGGGGAGGGGTGGGGGACACACTTTACCTCAATGGCAAAGGTAAACATAACCTCAAATGCCAGCTTTCATTTACGCAACTTGCGTCCGTTCCGGTCGATCGAGTCAGTCGACGTCAAACCCGGTGGCGCCTGCACGCCCCCTCCCGTTCGACAGGAAACAGTCCTAAGCGAGGTTCTAGAGCAGCAGCGAGGGGGAGTTGGGGTTCTGCTGGGTCGGGGATGGGGGGGAGGGGAGGATCACGCCCCCCTTCACCGCATTTTGGTGTTGCTGTAGCTGTTCCTGCGCACCGAAGCCAGCTTCTCCACGCAGGACAGGCGGGTCTCATGCAGGGACCTGCGCCACAGTGCTTCGGCGGGCCGCGCCTCCTCGCTCCGGCACACCGCGTACGGCACCGTGTCCGTCCGGCTCTGGATGTAGGCGCTGCGCAGGAGGGATCGGCAGTAGCGGCTCAGCCGCTCCACCCTCCGCATGATCAGGTGTGCTTTTCTTTTGGGGATGGGGGTGGGGAGGAAACAGAAAAATCATCACAGATGGGCCCCTGCAAACCTGTCGAACCAGACGACCAATCAGCTGCTTAGCCGCTATGTGCTTCAGCACGAAGCTCCGCCCATATCTATAGGTCAAGGGCTGTGGCATATTGCTCTCCTCCAGTGTGGATCAATCACTTACAATTTTCATTAACTTAAGATCTCCCAAATCAAGTGACATTTATGTTTTTAATGCATGAAGAATTATAAATTTTGGTTTTGGGTATGACTGTTGGAATATTAAAAACCATGACATATGTATGTATGAATGTATGTATGTATATATATATATATATATATATATATATATATATATATATATATATTTTTTTTTTTTTTTAACTGTTTAAGTTCTTTGTCCTTTTTCTGCCTTACATTTTGCCAATTTTTAGTTCTTTGCTAAATGTAAACGGCACTAATAAAATCAGTCATGTGCTTAAATAATTCAAATTTAGTGTGCAAATGTCAGGCTGTATAGGATATGCTGAAACAAGAGGAAAGGGAATCTGTGAGGGAATCAGGTGCAACCTTAAGGTACACCACGCTGTTTGCCCTACATCAAGTCACTGCCACACCAAACCCTCCTGGAGACCACTGAGCTCAGGCGTGATTTTCCGCTTCTTTGTGGAGGACCAACCAGGGTCACAGATGAGACCAGCCTCCCACATCACGCGTCTCAAAACCATTAGCGGGGGTCTCCATTTTCACGGATTCGGCATCATCACTGTCTGCACCAATGCAGTTCCACTGAAAAAAAACTCCTGATACATGACAAAAAAATGAACAATGAATCAATGAATCCTTCCAGGTCGACCGGGGGCCACCGGCTGCCAGCCGGTTCAAAGCTGCATAGTAGCGAGTGTCTAGCCTCTTACCATGATTGTGACTGGAAGATCCACAGCAGTAAAAAAACCAGCTTCTCTCACTACACCAAGCATTTACCAATCAGGTGTCTGCAAACGACACACAGGCTCCTCCTACTGGCGCTAAACCGCCACAAGCTGTAGCATGTAAAGAAGGTGAAAGACTTGGAGGGGACGCCTGAACGGAGTGAGCCCTTGGAGGTGGCTAAGTCTGTGCTGGACAGGGGAGGGGTTAGGGTGTAAGGACCAGTTACAGTAAAGAGTAACTCACTGATGCACAAGGGCAGGGAATACAGATTGTGAAATGTCCAAGAGGGAAGAGCAAGGAAGAGAGAAAGAAAATTCCTTCTCAGGCTTGAATTGGCAGCATACTTACACTCCTGGAAGAGACCGAGGGAGCCGGGGGGGGGGGGGTGTGTGTGGGGGGTGAGAGGCCGGTTCAGGGTTGCTCCGGGTACTGCCTCTCGTACACACACGCTCACGCACACACGCCACGCCAAAGAGGAGTCGTCACACCACACATCCTCGGCATATCCAGCTTTTTTTTTTTTTTGTTAAATTTCAGCGACCTTTCCACTGTCTACCGGCATCGCCACAGCGGCCGTCTCCCCAACACTGTGAGGGGAGCGCGGGGTGGCTCGGAGCTGTCGCCTGAGCGAGACTGAGAGCCTGCTAGCTGTCGGCATCTGTCTCGCATTAACGCAGAGTACAAGCACCCTCTTCACTCGGAGGGTAAAAAAAAAAATGTAAAAAAACGGCAAGAATTTTCTGGAAATTCCACAGTCCAGAGAGTAACACAATAATACTAAGCAAGCGAAAAGGGCTGCCAACATCACTGACCGAATGTCACAGGAAAAATGTTTATTTTGCATGTTTGGTGAGAAATGTCTTGACACTATTTATTTTAAGACATTTCTTCCGCCGGACAGGGAGAGGTCAAAAGGACCGGGTGGAATCGTCTGCCAGCGACCTGCCGCTTATCAATGTCAGTAGTTTCAGCTTAACCAAAAAGCAGTAAAGGCTGTCAGCAGGAAGCACAAATGTATGAATAATAATAATAATAATAATAATAATAACTTTTATAGATTAACAATTTACTATTGAGGTACTTTAAAGTTTAATAACAATGCTAAATAAATATGTCAGGGATGACAGCATGGACGCTGAGGGGAATAAGGCATCTCCTTTACCATTGCAATGGCGGGGATCCAGTCTGCATGACGCAAGTATTGCTGTGCAATCGCATTTCCCTTGGCCAACAGAGCCATTTTAAAAGCACTGCTTGTACATTAGTGCAATAAGCCCAAACACTGCCAGATCCTAGACTGTAAATAACTCCCTGTCTTTTACGCTGATGCCTTCCAAAGGACATTTCCCAGGTTGTGGTGGCCACCCTCTCAAATAACTGAAAAGGAACCTCCTTTCGTACAAACTAATTCCAGACTTATTATTTATGCCTCCGGATGAGCAGCTACAGACAACGACAGGAACAGAACAAGATGCAAAACTTGTATCCCCCCCCTCCCCCCCAAAAAGATTATTTTGTGTGATACAACCAAAAGCTTAAATAATGTGCAGAGATCTGTAAGGTGCTTTATTTATTTAAAAAAAAAAAATCGCTGTTATCAGCACTTTCCATCAGCCGCTATGCTAGTGAACAAGCTGCGTGTGCGTATGACCCTCCCCACTGTAGGATACATGCGTGTGGAAATGAGGGATTTGTAGCCTCCCACGAGCTTTCATTCCTACTGATACTAATTTGCAATAAATCAATTCATTGTCAGTTTTTTTATACATTCATAAAATTACCACTAAGCCTCTATAAAAGGGCTCTTGTGGGGGTATGCGAAATGTAATTTTGTTGGACATGGTAACGTGACCAGCTGCCCCGATCTCTGTGGTGAGGTATAACTGTGGCCGGGCGCAATGTATCGCACCTGCCTTATGCACATATCGCACCAGCCAGGGCCCTCTGGAAACACAGCCATCTATTAAGACTTCAGCACATGGCTGAAGAGCATGAACTCATAACCAAGCTAAAGCTCGATAGCCTTGGTTCAAGGGGCGCCCCCTGCAGGATGACGTGTCACATGCCACTAGCACCCTGAGTCGATGTTGTTAGGTTATCTCACTGTATAAAGGCATAAAAAATATAAGCCACTTAGATTAAGTGTCATATAAGCAAGCAAATGCAAATTAAGGAGCATATGAGCTGAAAAGGAGGTGAAGGATAGAGAAGAAAGACTAGATAATTCCGCTTCACCATGTTAATGTAAAGCCTTAAAGTACTGTGTAACCATGGTTACAATTCCAGAAAGGTTTACATTAGAAACGGACTCCGAGGAGATTAGATCACGTGCCCTGATGGTGCAGTAATGCCAGTAAACCCAGTCCCAATTCAGAGTAAAACGTGTGGGAGTTTAAGGTCTGCGTGGGAGTGTGCCACTCGGTGAAAGTTATAAATAGCAATTGCACATTCCATAACAGATTAACAGATTGTTGAGGAGTCGTTTTAAGATAGTAGTTGACTTAAGTGGTCTTAATAGCTCTGTGGAATGCGTACTGATGCATCTCCGTTATTTCCAAGAGATTAACAATGTGCTGAGGATGATATCCGAAGATTGTGCAGAATTTGGATGAAACTCAATCAAACTCCCACCTCACAACACAAATAAATTATGTTTATTATTGTACTATTAACTGAAATAAAGACTCACCATAAATGCATTAAATATATATTTATGAATAAACAATATCCTGGGTGGTCATTAAGAATTTTTTAACAGGCTTTCCATTAAAAGCTGTTCATGCGTATTGTAACGTTCCAGCTTTAACCTAAATGGTATATATGGGGGGAGTTTCCCCTATTAAACACACACGTTTGCATGCATATCCTTGTGGGGACTGTGCAGCCTAATCACAATAATTATAGCCTTAACCTGTACCTGGTCCTTACCGTGATCAACCAAAATAGAAGACTTTCGCCTTTTTTTTCCATTTCAGTCACGGGCTTTTATAAAATTGAGTTT
This sequence comes from Brienomyrus brachyistius, assembly GCF_023856365.1. Classification (NCBI taxonomy): domain Eukaryota; kingdom Metazoa; phylum Chordata; class Actinopteri; order Osteoglossiformes; family Mormyridae; genus Brienomyrus; species Brienomyrus brachyistius. The sequence continues at coordinate 6,590,725 of NC_064539.1, read as the reverse complement.
CTCCTTGCGGGGACAGAAAGAATGCCCTCCACGATGTAATATATACACCCCCCCCCCCCCCCCCCCACACACACACACACACACACACACACACACACAGGCGCGCATCAACTGGAAAATGCGAACGGGTACGTGGCCCATCATGGCTGTCTATACAAAATAGGATTGATCGATACCTAACGTTTATACACTCTGCACTGAACATATTTTACAAACCCTTTAAAACACTCTACAAACATTTCAAGCTTTTCAGGCTAAGAATAAGACCGTAAGAGGTCAGAGTGTATTTCAGAATATCTGTTTGTCATTTTAGTCACCGATCTCTTCGCAAACACCATGACATGACCTCTGCCTGTGCAGTAACACGCATCAATCAATCGAATGGCGAGGCATTGCAGCATTATCTTTCTTCCGACGATGGGTCATTGCAGCGTCTTTAGTGCTCCTTTAACGCATAAGTATGTAAGCACGCAAACTTGTATCTTTCCCATTCCTGAACCTTCACGAAGCTGATTCAGAAATACTCCAAATAAGTGAGGCATGCCAGGGCCGATATAAACCAAAATGCGAGTACATGGGGCAAAGAAGCGGAAACACTGTTTATGAAAAGCTTTCTGGCCACTAATGCACCACACCATGTACGTGAACGAGAGCAATGCGAACGAGTGTAATACGAAAGAGTGTAATGCGAACGAGTGTAATGCGAAAGAGCCGTCCGGCCGCCTTGCGTAGTATTACTAACCTGCCAATCAAACTATAACCAATCAATGAGCCGCCAGCTGTCTTTTTCCATTTACTTTAAAGCCTCATCGGGTTAAGTCGCCAGCTATCTGAATGGACCTGTCTACATCGAACATGCATTTTAAATAACACAGATTATATGATGTAATTTAAATATGCAATGGGGAAAATAAACACTACGGAGAGCTACACTAACGCAACAAAACGATGCGACTTAATTTGTGAACGGTCAGATAAAAAAGGCAGGAGAGAAGCCGCGTTTCCTACAGCCAGGGTGCTGCCTGCAGCCCAGCCTCCCTTTTCCAGTCCCTCTCACCTCAAGAAGCCTTTCATTCCAACCGGATCCCGTTTCAAAATTAGCACCATGTGGGCAGTCTGAGTCAAGTCAAATATCCTACTGCAGGATGATTTCGGTTTTCCGCTAGCCAGCCCGAAATCACAGCCGTTTGCTGGCACGGCCGGAGCGCCCATCCTGAGGCACTTACGCATTTTCATAACTGTATGTTTTCATAGACGCTCCCTTACCGCTGCGCTCAGTGGGGTCGTTCGGGTTTAGGTGCCGGGACACTACATCCTCTGCCGCTCTCAGGACTATACTGATAATCTAAAAACAATAAAATCATCTCTGGAAGTGATTAACTGCAGTGTCGGTTCCCAAATCACAAAAAAACTTTTCTTTTTGTATATCATCTAAACTCTTGATAAATAATAAACATACACACTTTTTTTCTTGTCCACACATAAATTTTGGGGATGCAAATCAAACCCACAACCCTAGAGGGTCCTGTGAAGAGTCACTGTGTTACACTGATCTATTCAAGGTCCCCCACCCCTCCATATTTTGCTGCTCGCTGTATTTTGCGATTGATATCATTATTGGGTGAAAAGATGAAACCTATGAGTCATTTGGATAAATGAAAATGTGCACTGGGTTCACAGGAAGTGATTTGGGAATTCAAGTCATGTCAAATTATATGTAATTAAACACTAATAACTAATAAGTAGTAAGTACTGTAAAATGAATAGTCACGGTAAATTCTTTAGAAAAGATATATAAATCAACAATAATGAGAAATTCGTATTCATCCAGACCAGCTCAACTGAATTTAATTATCGATCACTTTCTGCACAAAACGAATAACACGAAATCTTGAGAAGCTGCCTATCGCTCGAGGACCTTTACTTTTTTTTTTTTTTTCCCTGCCCATCTGCGTTTCTTTTCTGGTGCAGAGATTAAAAACATTTTTAAAATGGCCGGCGTATCTTTGATTAGTCACAGTTACTTTGGAGAAATACGCCACACGGCCCTGATCGGTGCCTTGCCGCCGTGGCCGGTGCTGGCCGAACACGAGCGGCTGAGCTGAGGACAGGTCTGGATTTCATCCATAGCGGAGAATGCCGGCATCCCTCTCTGACTGACCCGGAGGCTGCCGACTCCCACGCGTTAGCCGTGACAGTCACGAATCCAGCCTCCTGCTCACGGCCCTGGGGAAGCCTGATAAAAATCTCGCATTTTCAAACCGGTTAATATCAGCTTTTAATCAAGTTGATTGTTATGTTTTTGGTACAGATTCAGGTATCCTAGTGCAGCTGAACTAACTTACTAGTGATAGGTGGGGTCTCCCTTATGTTTACCTGAGCCAATCACTGAGCATCTTTACTATCCAGATGACCCCGTGCCCTAATGTACTTTGCTGGGCAGAAATTAGGTAGCTTCGTGTTAATGTCCCACCCCACAATGCTACAATACAGGGATGCCAACTCTCACACATCTGGCGTGACACTCACACTTTTTGACTGTTGTACTCACGCAAGAAATATTAGGGCAAATCTATATTATGCCATTAAAAGCCTTCAGAAACCTTGGGATAGTTTGCGAACCCTACAGACTATTTACAAGGTAATTAAACAGTTACATGTGCATGTGTGTGCAGACTTGTCCCGAACTGAAAATCTCATGCCAGCTGATCAAAGTTGACAACCTTGACAATTATAATAACAATGAAAATACACTGTTTGTATTAATTGATAAATGGATTTCTTAAAGGTCTGTTTGGCTGAGCAAAAAATTGTTAAAAAGAAATAGTGAGAAATTGATGCTTCTAGGTGTTTTACTGATTCAATTTGGGTTAAGCTGCCTACATATAGATACAACAAAAAGGACTCTGAACCAACAGCCTTCTGGATACTAGTTCTTTACCTGAAATAATACATTGCCTTGACCTGTCTGCATTACAAATTAGCCTCTATACACCTCATGGAAAGAATCCCAGGTCAAGCTAAAAGCATTTGCTAAAAATGTGACTATTGACTGAAATATTTAATAAGTTCACTCCAGTTCTGGCCATCCAGGTTAAAAATCCTGGGAATAACTTTGGTGATAACATGGTCAAAAACTGGATTTTCACTCAGGTCCCAAACTCAGTGGGAGGATTAGGAACCTGTTTTCTCATTTAGGCGAGAATGAAGTCCACAGTTCCTGCTCCTTGTACATTTTCTTATGAAGTCAGCTAGACAGACAGGAAAGGATTTGTTGGATCTTTAGGAAGGGTGACTGACCTCGGTCCCAGCTCATCCTCACTCCGCCACACAAAGTCCCCGAACTTCTCATAGTGCGAGTTGTAGTGGTGCTGGACACGGTAAAGCATTGGCGGTGAGATCTCCATCAGTGTGTTGTAGGCTGTCTGCTGCTCCTTGCCGCTCGTGTAGCCATTGTACAGGTTGTACACTTTGTCAGCAATCTCTGTTGGACAGAGGTCAAAGGTCATCCATGGCATATTGACCTCTGTGTGCATTCAGGGCAGTTTTCTGATTAAAGGCAAGTCATAAAGTTTTTGGCTTAAATTGCAGCACCGGCCTTTCTTCCGTATAACTGAATATTAATAATAACAAAAGCATGCATAAAATTATGCTACTGGTATTAATTACCAATGTGATTATAACACAGATATATTCAGGCAATGCAGTGAAGCAGAAATATGTGAAGTGAGTGTAAATTTTGTGCCAGCAAGTGTGTCTCAACAAGAAGTGTTGAGATGCAACCTAAGCTCAGTGGAGGGAGGGGAGGGGGTGTGAGCAGAGAAATGGAGAGGGTCGCTGGTGGTTCCCGTACCTTCTGCTGTGCTGTCGTCCACCACGGAGCACGAAGTCCTGACTGACACATAGCTGGACTCGGAGCGTCCCCCACGACTGTCCAAGGCGTACAGCGTGAACCTAGAACCAAGCGGACCAGACATATGACCTCGACGCAACGAACCGCTGCTTACCGGATAAAAAAAAAACATATCCGAAGCATGATAAGGTGGGGGGACTCATCCTTCGGGTACAAATGTGACATTTTCCAGACTAATCATTGCGGCGTCCCATGCGTGATTTCTACAACCCCCTATAAATGGCCGGGAAACTCCTGCTGCGCAGATCTCCATAGCTCTCATCGAGTCCGGTGCCAATTCTGTTACTTACCTAAATTGTCTTGGAACGTGATACAGAAAAGGCAATAGTTTATACTGCCTGTAATGACAGTGTTACACCCCGACAAATACAAAACATATTCTACCTCCACGTGGCCCCCTAGGGATCCCCCCTCCCGGTAAGTCCTAGTCATAACAGAACAAAGACACCCCCTTGTCTACACGACTAAAGGCTTCTTGGAAGTTATATAACTAGCGTGCGGGAGAGGAAACAGCTCTCCTGAAACAATTTGCCCACTTTGGGGTGGATTTTTTCCCAGACATCTAGCCTTTAATTGTGATCCTCTGGAGACGTCTGAGGTGTGCAGCGGAGGGTAGCGGTGGGGCAGCTTTCAAACTACCAAGTTGGCCCGCGGCTCTCACATCCCAAACACAGTTTAGTGAGGACGGCGGTTTTCTGCAGCTTGTTACAATGCATACAGCTCTGAGCATGTGTAATCAAGGTATCAAAACCGGGGGAAGGCTAGCTGTAAAATGTGGGTGAGCCAAGCATCATGCCACATTCCTCTAAAATTACGGACCACGGGACTAAACGAATTTACAGCCTAAACGTAAAATGAATACTATTTTCCATTTGATTAACTTTTACTTTAATTGTAAATACATTGTCAACAGACTTAAAATTACTGTCATTACTGATGTTACTATTATTGTAATTACATCCAATTTCCTCTATAAAGTAAGCATCATTACTTGTTATATTTATATAAATCAGTGCCACATTTTCCATATTTTTTTAACTGAAGGGGACTCTTTGAAAGGATTTCCCTCTGCAATGTGTAACAGGGAAAGGGAAGCTCAGGAAAAAGCAGGCTTTTGTACAAGGTATGCTGAAAAGGCCTAATCCATTCAAGCTAGTGTGAAGGAAACAGGGCACTTTCCGTACGCGAAATTCCCAAACAGTGGAGGTGTGTTCCGCGCAATTTCATATGCAAATAGCCGGCTTGATTTTCAACATGGTTTGTTGCGAAACGAAAAACGGTGGACTGTAAATATCGCAAAACCCACTATAAATACATTTAATTGTTGAGGAACTGGCCTGCCGCGCCTCGTGACAATTTGGGTTTGGCCCCACCGCTGGGAAAGAAATATAGCGTTTCAGCTCGTAATTAAATGCTGCGTTGACTCAACCTGGAGCCAAAAATTCTACTAATGATGTGGAAACAGCGTTTCTGGGAGATACACCGAAACAATGAAATTAATTGGATAGGATATTGAGAGCAATAATAATATTTTTGTTGCTGTATTACAGGCCCACAACATGCTTCACTTGTAGCTATTAGTATGGTAAAACAGTACTTACTGTCTGATACCGGAGAATTTTAATAAATAAACTGGGATAATCACACATAATGATATACTTCTCAGATGGATGGGATGTACCCCTAGTATTGATTCACTATAACCAGTGGGATAAAAGGGTAATTGCTCGATAATCATCTGTACACTGTACAACATGCTTTATCTTTGCCAGGTATTTGTAAATGTTCTTAAATATTCAGCTAAAAGCTTCAACTTTCTGTTCAAGCTTGAAACATGATCAGTAAGAGTTTCTCTATTATGTGTGGAGAATGTGACTTGCGACTAATCGTACGTACGGCCGTCACCTACTGGCTGTAAGAATTTATTTGAGATCGGTTGCTAGGTCTGATGTCAGCCGCTCAATAACGCAATAACATGGCTGCCCACGATGCCACACCAACGTCGCCGTGTCCGTCAGCATTGTTTACCACATTCAGTGTTTGGGTGTCGGCGTATGTATACAAACAAAGGTGTCTACAGTGTTTATTTCAGTGTTTGTTTGATAATGTAGCATTGCTTTGTATATGGTATAATGTTTGACCAAATTGATTTATAACCTTGTTCCTGTTCCTTAAACCTTTCACACTCGTACTGTTGGTTATATTAAATCCGAATTACTCGTCTCAAAGTTCAACTATGCCTTGATATGCCACAATAACATTAGTATCACTAAAGGTGAACTGGTACCCATGTAAACAAACAGTGACCAAGAGAGCCTAACAATCTGGGTGTTATGGAAGCATAGCCAAGAATGTTGGACTGCCTTGAGTCGTAAGTATCACTACTTTGCTTTTTTTAATCATACTACCATAACACTAAAGGACCACCCAGACACCATCTCTCCCTTTAGCTATCGACTCGTCCTTCTGGCCAATAGACAATAGCACATCGCGCAGTGTTAGCAGCTAATTTCTCCGGCGGGTGGCGGTGGTCGTGGTTGTGGGGGGGAGCTGCCAAGACCAACAGCGAACTCCCCGCGGATACCCCAGTCCGCCACCGTCCAATAAACGGTGGCGGCAGTCGCTGGGGTGGGAGCGGGGTGATCGGCTTTTACGCTTCCATAAAGAAAACAATAAGGCTATACTGTGCCCTACTACTGGCTACATTCAAAATAAACATGGCGTGCTGAGAAAGAACAGAGCGAACCAGGCCTGAGGGTCTGGGGTGCGTCTGCAGCACGTTTGTCCAATACCAGCACATAATTCAATCTACTGTAAATAGCCTCCTCTTAATGTTCTAAACACTGCACCTCGTCCAATTATTCAACGGCGACCTCATGCACACTCACAAATAATACATGTGGCCTTCACTCGGTTTTACTGCACGAGAAAAAAAAAATAAAAAACCACAGATGTCTGTGGTGGGATCCAGATTCTGCGTGTTTAAAATTAGTACCGGGATAAAATAAATAAATAACGACACAAGACGTACAAATTGCACATTTACTTTCACCCCCCTAGAAAAAAAAAATGACATTCAAGCAAGCATAATTAAATAGCTGACTCTGTCGTTGCTAGTCTTGCAAACCACATTTTATACCGCTGACCGATTGTTTTGTTTGTATTTTGACTTGTTTGTACGTTGTTAACATTTTTTCGTTAGATCGTGTTTTGCGTCGAGGGGGATCGCTGGTATGCCCCAAAAACCTCATAAAAGGCAATGAAAGAATTCGATTTCACTGCAAAGCCGGTGCCAAATCTGTGCTTATTGTAACAATGTACCATGTATGCAATTGTTTGAATTAAGTGGTTGGGTTATGGTCCAGTGAATTTAATGGTTTTGTTTTTATCGGCGACTTTGGCCAGTTTCGTTGGGGTTCGGAGATGTCTTGTCAACTTGTTGCTCTGCTTTTAAAAGAGCCTGGCATGATAAAAGGCACTTTTCTAAACATATTCATTTCACCGACATTATGTCTAAATCCCACTCTTATGAAAATCCTTTCCAAACCAAAATGGTTGTTACAGATTTTCTCCTACAATCCAGGAAACATCTTGGACAATAGCTGCCGCTCGTTCTGATGTAAGACTAGACCACAGGAGATGCGTTTCAGGGAGATACACCAACCTCACTGCTTGGAGTACAAAGGTCATTCATGCTTCTTGCCGAGTTTAATCAAAATTTTCCTAATCAGCTACCTAGAGACAATGTTGAACTGGATCAGACAGACAGACAGGTATACAGGCAGATAGATAGATTAGATAGATAGATAGATAGATAGATAGATAGATAGATAGATAGATAGATAGATAGATAGATAGATAGATAGATAGATAGATAGATAGATAGATAGATAGATAGATAGATAGATAGATAGATAGATAGATAGATAGATAGATAGATAGGAGAACTCTATTGTGCAGTGTGGATACACTGTAAATGTTACACATTCAACAAATATTTGGCATTAGTAAGCATCTCCCCAAGGACAGTAATGGCAGGTCACTTATGGCTTTGTCAGAGAAAATGTACAAACAGGATAACATTGTTCTTCATTTTTGTAACTGTTCCCCAGTTTACTGTGTTGCATTTATTTTTAAATATATAAAAATGGATGGGGGTTATTGCGTGCCGTTCTGTGAATGAAAAAAAAAATTGCACATGGTCCAAAGAATTGCAAAAGTTGCAATGAATTTAGTAAGTGATCTTTAAAAAATCATACAGAAACATGCACACATATATAAAAACTGCTACTCAATTCAGTTTAAAAATACTTGGCTCTACAAAGCAAAACATTTTTTACACTAGCTAAATTTTTGTGAATCTGCTTTTCCCACAGGCTGAGTCTTACTCCATGTGAGCCAAACTTTATCTGCTGGGCCAGTTTGGGGCCAGTTTGGGGCACTGGTGTCAGATCCAGATCATAGACATGCCACAGTCTCCCCATGAGGAGATATGGTAAGTCTCTGGAATTGCAGCAAAATTCTAGCTTAACAATTAAGTATATAACCATAAGTCATTCCGTAGAAGGCGGAAATAAAATGATTAAATGCAATTAAATTACTTTAAGTATAAATAGTTACCCCATTATTTACCATAAATGTAATTAATTGGCAGTATAAATCTATCTCACCTCCAAAATTCACTGAGATGACGTCAAGACAACGGAAAGGACAGGAGGAGTCCGAGCATGAAGACGCAAGCCTGAGGAGCCGAGCGGGAAAACATCCACAGGAGTGACAGAGAAAAATGGGTGGTGATCGCTAACATCGTGTGGTCAGGGGGTGGGGCACGTGCAGTGTGTGGTCTGCGGAAAAATGAGACTCCCTCTTGCTTCCTACTAATTGTTCGGATGACTCAAAAGTGGCAAATATCGTCGCCGGCGCTTTCTCCTCCATCTGTCAATGCCTGCTGCTGCGGTGTCCTGCTGGAGGTGGAAAGTCCAAGTCCAGAAAGTACAGATCCAGACCAAGATTTTGTTTCAACCAACCAGTTGAGTATAAAGAGTCGCAGATTACTCAACTGATTGGTTGGAACAAAATCTTGGTCTGGATTTGTACTTTCTGGACCTGAACATTCCACCTCTGCATATAACCAACTGGACATTTGCTTGGGAGACACCAAGTCCCCGCTTGGGCGTCTGCGCATCCTCCGGCTCCATACTTGCAGTAAAAAGGTAAGTCCCTAACCCACTCCCTGGGACCAAACATCATGTGCCCTCCTGCTCCCTATCTACGTTCTGGGTGAGCCCATTGCTCGGAAATTATACATTCTTAGCTCATCCCAGGAAGGACATCTGCTGGAGTTGCCATTATGGTCGGCGGTGGCCGCAGAGGAAGCAGTCTGCGGATCAGTGGTTGAAACCAAAATTATTAATGGGGATTTTTTTTGGCTGTGTGGTTTGATATGCAAATTGAACTCAACTGACCCAAGGCTTCGCGATGACTACAGCTAACAATAGAAGAGCGTATGGTGTGTCCGCTCCGATCTCCAAAAGAGCTTTTCAGACCATTCCAGTGGTGTCATAGCACTGTTTCTTTCTGAATTTCAGCTTCGGTTGCTGAATGCGGTATACCAGACAGAATTTAAAAGGAGTTGATTGAGTAAATCTCCTGTACTTAGAGGGGTCTTACGTCCGCCCCTCCCAGTTCACTCTCGCTTGGCCGGAGATCCAGTCTCTGCAGCCCAAGACACTTCTTTAGCTACAATATAAACAACAGTAAGCTTGTGACTTCACTCGTCGTCCACTAACTCAAACAACTGACATCTTCCGCTTGACACTTAAGGGGAATTCGTCCAGGAGAGATCCTTCTGGAACTGCTAAGGGGTGACTTGGCCGGCCTCCCCGATTGTCTTGAAGTGTCCCGGTGGACTCAGGAGAGGGCCGCGCTCTTGCCAGAACGTCCCCGCCGACACCGGCCCCCTGTGACCACCGCATGCATCAACGATGAGCGCTCGACATGAGCGGCAGAGAACAAGAGCCAAGCTCTTCGTACGATCCCAACACTTGGAATAAGACACGAGGAGAAGAAAAAGACTAGTTTACGAGCACATATGAAGAGATTTATATAAACCTCCATGTTCATATTTAGCGTCTCGCTAAATCACGCCGTGCGCTGAAGCACAAGGTTTGCATATATTGTGCATATAGGATTGGATAAAACAAAAGTTAAAAATTTGAAAAAAAACAATGCTACATTGGTCAACAGAATGAAAACAATTGCTGCCAGAGAGCTGGTAATCAAAGCAATGCTCTTTGGCCAGTTCACCCGAAGCTACAGGAGAAAGCGAACATCCGGCCTGTTATGGGGGCAGCCGTAACATTTCTGACCGTGGGAGTTTTACGACGGCGAGCTTTTTTTCTGTCAGCATGATGCTATAAAATGGAAACCCAGCCAGCCCGAGCACAAAGGAATTGCTTTGATCAGACTATAAGAATAGACCCTTGAGTTCTTTGAAAAGCGGCAAAGCGACATCACACGAGGATGGCTGCCATTTCGATATACAACGTTGTATTTGGTACGAGTGGCATGCTTCGATGGGGCAGCCATAGAGAAGCTGCGTGTCAGTATCTATCTGGGCTGCTTTAATCCCCCCATGTATATAGTGTATTGTGTAAACGTGTACATATGGGTGCAAAAAGGAAAGTGAGGTTCATTTGGTTTCCTCTACAGACAAGTAATTCAGACTTTTTGGCACAATTACCTCCTTGGCTGGCCAAAAAAACAGCCCCCTCCAAAATCTTAGATGACAAACATGTAAAGTAAAACGCTTTCTTCAAAGATGGCATGTCTGCAAGTGGTGGAAAGATGAGGGGTTAAATAGCTTTGTTGGGGGGAGGAGGGTTGATGCGGTGACACCCATGATAATTAACGGCAGATCTATTTCTATCCTGCTCGGAAAGACTCCAGTGTTACCCTGGGACCACCTCTAGGGGGCATCGTGGCTGGCCCGTCACGTAAAACACTACTCCTTAACGCTCCAGTACTGTCATCAATCACACTCTTTGAATTTAATAAACAGCTCTCTAACATCAAATAAATGTTCAGCAAACAAAAACTGGAAGAGACCGAAGAAAGGAATCATATTTTAATTTTACTGGATCCTGCACAAAGAGGAGAGATAGACTCAGTATATAACATCAGATGGAAGGAGTACCGGGGAATCTGCCCTCGAACCATGGGCCGGTTTCCCCTTACGTTTGAGGACAGCACGTGCCCCAGGTGATTCTTTTGCCACTTTTCGTCCGCTCCAACATCGGAGGGCCCGGAGCGGAGCGGAACCGGGTCCTTCACTGTGACCCATGGCCCCAGTTCCCCCAAAAACATCCGCTGTGCTTCCCAGACGTAAGGAAGCTGCTACTAATTGAGAAGAGATGTTATTGTTCTGGACAAACGTGGTCACACGCCCAAGACCCCCCCGCCCCCCCCCCAACCCCCTCACCCCCGGGAGGAGAATGTCACATCTGGAACCTCTCACTGCGGTTCAATGGTAAGAAAACAACGTTTGATATCAAGACAGCTTTTGAAATAATATGTCCGCCCACTCAGCAGCAAAACGCCACTTTCACTGACCGCGCCGGCGGCCGAGATGAATGCTGAAGCTGGCATTTACGTGGGGTGGCTTCACAAAAAGCGAGGGTCCTCCCACAACAACTAGCAGTCTGCCTATCCTGACCTGTCTGCTGTACCTGTTCTATCCCCAAACCTCGCCTACATCCACCTGCTCACAGCCAAACTTTCCTCAATACTTTACAATTAGTAATACTGCTCATTGACCCACCATGATGTTTAGTCTCTCTGTCCTCAGTATCATAATTGGTGTTGGAATCTGTAGCACGCAATCGGAAACAAATTAACTCTCATAATAAACTCTGGCTATATAACACTAGCTTAACAACACCACGTGGCATGTAATGCTACAATTGTACGTGAGATTCTTAATAAATGTCATAAATTACATAACTGCAGTCTTTCGAAAAAGACTAGCAGTTGTAGCACCTCTGTTCTCCGTTATTTATCGAAGCAATATCATTACACTGTAGAAAAATGTATTGTTGAAAATTAGAATAGGCAGTTATTTGAACAGAAACCTTTCCTCTCGTTTAAGTTTCAAAATGCAACAAAACCAGATACAAAGGGTTGTGTGGGGGGGTTTCTGTTGATATCCACCCATCCATCCATTTTCCAAACCGCTTATCCTACTGGGTCGCGGGGGGTCCGGAGCCTATCCCGGAAGCAATGGGCACGAGGCTGGGAACAACCCAGGATGGGGGGCCAGCCCATCGCAGGGCACACTCACACACCATTTCTGTTGATATCTTTACCCTAAATTATTTTTATAATCAAAGTGGTAAAAGGCAACAACCAGTGACCTTGCCAACTTTCAGAGACACGCCAAAGTAGAACCCCACCCCATTTGGAGAGGCCCTGTTCATCTCGTCCTCTACAGTGAACCCGCTGGCCAGGGAATCTACCCAGGACATTACTGCCACTGCTGTGCCGCTGTGCCAGACATTCTAACTGGAAGCACGCGCTCTCGAGACAAGTTTGTCTTGTGAGGCGGCACCGTTTGACACCAAAGAAGCAGCTTCTACTTTGGGACGTCTTTCCCACGTTCAAGGTGGTGGCGCCAACATGTGAAAATGTGCATTCTGCACCTGGCTAACATAAGATGCCACAGGGACCTTCTTCCATCCCCGCCGTGCACCCTAACCCTAACCCTAACCCTAACCTGTCTGACACTAGGTTTCATTTACATTTCATTTATTTAGCAGGTGCTGGTATTTGACCACCATATATATCTGAGAAGGCAGAGTCAGACAGTCCCTGAAGCAACTGAGGATTAAGGGCCATGTGTAGGTGACAAATAGCAAGATCGCCCTGCCAACTCAGATCACAGACAGAGCGTCTGAACTTGTTGAGCCATCACCTCCAGGGATGTAGTGTAATGTGCGGACTGCACAAATAAGCACACAATTCTTGAAAAATTGTCACAGTAAAAAGTGAAGAATTACCCCTCTCCTGTAATTACCAAGACAGATGATGTTCTACAGTGGGACAAAAGCTAGCCATTATGCGGTAGCCTGCATATTCCTGTAATGCCACTGACCTGGATGACTTGTGCCTTCTCCCAGTTCAATTAGTCTCGTTTTCTCAAGCCAGTACTCCATACTACAGAAGAAAATTGTGAAGACATGGACAGTGCAGGGCGTAGGAAGAGGAGGACATGTGTTTTTTTGGCAGACGACAAGGGAATGAGAGAGAAGACGCCTTGCTGGACGTGGACATGGGTTCTCATCCCAAAATAAGCCCTGCTAAGCATGGTGGTTGACAGGTTTAGTCGGTAAACTATCCAGCTTCCTAAATAGGGTAAATATCAACTGCATGCTATGTACACAGCTGTAAATGAAATCGTTTGATAAGCTACAAGATTCAAAATGATCTGGCCCATTCAATGCTAAGCATGCCGGTGCATATTTAACTGGTGTTCCAGTGGCTAAATTAATGCACCCGCATGGAAAACATGCGATGCTAAAAAAAAAAACCCACAAGGCTACTTTGGGGAACTGAAAATTGATAAAGTCTGTTCTATGTTTGCTTTCAAAAGAGCGACAGATGTAAGCAAAGTTTACAGCTTTTTATGTCTGCTCAGAAAAGGAGAGAAGCTTGACTGATTCTGTACAATCGAGCCCTATATGATTTATTGAAAAAATGGACTGGATGAAGTGCTCTTCACAATCATATGGAGAGAAGAACGACAACATAACAAGGTTAGGAGGTGATTGTCCGGGTTTGGGGACGTCTGTAATGTCTGCAGCCAACGGAACAAACCACATTTTGAAGCCTCCTGTGATCATTCAGACACATGCATTTTGGTGCCTTTGTGGTCAAGACCAGCATGGCAACGGTTTGGGAATAGTGCCAAAGACCGAGGGAACTGTAAGCCGCAACCTGGTCTGGGGATCAAGGCTGTATTATTAAAAATAACGCGATGTGAGATTCCACAATATGATGATGTGAGAGTCCACAATAGTTAGCAGAGAAAATAGTAAATTTTATAAAAACATTGTTGGAAGAGGAGTGGTAGAGGTGTGATGTACAGGAGATGTACAAAGCACAGGGGTATTATTAGGAGAAGATTTGCAAAGGCACAGTAAGTCATTTCCACACATGAACGAAAAAGAGAGACGTACTGTAAACCTCTTGCTTGCGGTTTTCTTGTTGTGCGTACGCGAGCAGAACGAGGAATCCCGCAGGGATCCCCGACGTGTTAAAACAAACTTGACGCGTCGGCCAAGGAAGGTTGTGTCACTCGAGGAAAATTAGATTATGACATTCCCTTTGACGGGTAGCAGTGACCAGAAACACGTGGAGAAGACGTGCAATGCATCGGTTCCACCGAGAAGGTCTGAAAGTGGTCATCAGGGGACTTCAGGGGATGGATTCTGCATGTGTAAATCACGTACTGTGGCTTGCAATATGCGTGGCGAACATGCGACACCTCCTGTGGAGAACAATGTGCTTCCCATCACCGTTAGCGCCATGGTGACAAACCCGGAGCCCTTGGCTACCTCGGAAGGCCGACTTCCCGTAGGGATACTGAATTCATGGTAACTCAACTAGCATGTTTTAGATTTGCGTCGTTTTCCTGGGAATCCAGGCCTGTTAGGCTCCTTTATATCATTGCGTAACGCATTATCCAAGACATGTGTGTTACCACGCTCTCTACCAAGGGGGGTTCTTCAAGGAGCACAGACATTCCTCCATGGCCCTGCAGCTTAATCATGGAAAACACACGGCACCTCTAGGACCGAGGAGTACCTGGAGAGATGTCCATAGCTTTAACTTCCATCAGAACTGGCACAAAACTGAAGCACTTGTGTGGAAGAATGGTTATGTCCCTGAATACCAACTCTAGACCCTTGTTGACCTTATGATATATGATCCAGATGTTCTCCTGATTATCCGGAGGGGGGGGGGGGGGCAGCAAACCCCTTTCTAAGTTATATTCTATCAGTGTCAGTTCACCGAGTCTACATCCTAATAGTGTCCTGTCGACTGTGGCGGGATTTAACGGAGCCGACTCTCATGCGTTTATGCAAAAATATTTGACTTTTATGAAGGATTTTGTGCGTGATAAACTGGGCTTGGAAGAAGCCCAAGTCCTTAATGCATTCAGACCACATAGACGGCTTCTTACCTGGAGCATAAAAGAAGATTTATGGAGGTACTAACTTGCCAGTCAGAAAAAAAAGTAGGGAAGCAGAGATAAGAAAAAAAAACTCTCAATGACGATCTTCCTTTGTAAAAAAGAGGTGTCACTATCCCTAAAATCAGCAAAACAGTGCATAATAGTTTCTTGACAAGTTTTCCTTTGTTTCGTTCTATTAAAACAATGCTGATCCTTATAGTGAACCTAAAAACAGGCTTGCTGAGTATACTAAAATCAAGATAATCACCATCCACACAAGGCAATTTCAGCATCTGGGGCAGTAATGAACCCCATCTTTCAGTGGTGGGCCTCTCCCTTCACAACGTTATTTTCTCTTCATTCTGATCTGCCAAATCTAATCCGTCAGGCTATTTTGCTTTCATTAGCGTGCTATTTTTCTAACTTTCCAAGCAGGACCAAGGTGAACACTTCACAAAAATACTGAGGGGTTACTGGTTACTGAAACCCATAAATGCGGTTCAACATTTGAAATGAAAGAATGAAATTATTATCATTTGTATTATAGCAAGTACTTAAATTTGAACAACATCCCCTTACCAACCTTCCCCTGACCTTCTTGCACTAGATCAGTGGTTTAATATTTGGACCCACATGTTTCCTGGGCATTAAGTCATAGCCAAAATTTTTCAAATTTTGACCCAAATTTATTTGAAAAAATATAAAATGGTACAGTAATAGTAATTAGAAGCTAATGCACTAACAGTAGCCACAATGCCTTCATGCATTGTTAAAAAAAACAAACAAAAGAAGTAGACATTGATAAAAAAAAACAAAAAACTAAATATTCTTTTTTTGACCACACACTTGGCATATTGAATGAAAATGGACACAACAGTTGAGTAACAGTGCCCCTAGTGGACGGATGCGTGGATTCTTACTTATAGAGGCTGTCCGGCTCTAGGCACTTGAAGACCAAGGTATACAGGGCCGTATGGGGGTGCTCGCTGCTACGTTTCCCCACCACCACACACGAAGACCCCAGGCCAGAAAGAAGGTCGTCCACAAGGCTTAACACTTCCCCTGGACAAACAGAGAGAGGAACATACAGACAAAAACACACCATTACCCTTCCTATACAGGGACAGATGCTCTTGTTTTTCACATGAGACCAGCCGGTGGGGATTGCAGTGTTGATTCGAGTGTAAAGGTTCAAATCCCAAGCGGAACTCGTAACGAACCAACACAGTAACACCTAGGCCACCGGCTTGGACACACTTCTATATTCCTATGTGGATTTTTTTTTTCTTTCCGAAAGTCAACATAATATTTGC
This sequence comes from Brienomyrus brachyistius, assembly GCF_023856365.1. Classification (NCBI taxonomy): domain Eukaryota; kingdom Metazoa; phylum Chordata; class Actinopteri; order Osteoglossiformes; family Mormyridae; genus Brienomyrus; species Brienomyrus brachyistius. The sequence continues at coordinate 6,574,269 of NC_064539.1, read as the reverse complement.
AGGACCGGGTTCAAGTAAGCAGCTTATTCAAATCCCTAAAGGAAGCAAAACCTTTACGTGAGGCACCAAAGGCAAAATGCTGCAGGAAATGTGAGACTGCGTTTGACTGAAGCTTAATCTTAAATTGGATTTAAAAAGATAACAACATGTAAGTGGATAACTGACAATACTGACCCAGTTATGCTTCTGTTTATCACTTCTGTTGGGATCTAGTCGAGTTATGGAGGTCAACAAAGCTAAAATTGTTTTTTTTAATACCCATGAGAGGTTTTCAGTTTCGTTTCAGATCCAAATAAAGCACAGAAAGATATGTTAATTATTTAGCATATTTGCTCTAAATCAATTTGAGGAAATATTCCCAGTAATAGGTTAGTTCAATAGTTGCATCTGTAACGTAACATACTTTAAATATACCTTTGTAATATGATGGATTCTTACAAAAGAATTTTAAATAAGAAGCAATGAAAGTGGAATACTATATAAAAAAAAATAATCAAAACATAGACTTAATGCTTTTTCAAATCTGCAATTTTAAAAAACATCTCTGGAGTTTGTTAAGTTACACCATATAATTACAAAATGTGCATGAATCAGCAAACATTCTCTCTGCATTTGGCAAAATGGTCTGACGCTGGACACCGTCGGTCACAAAAGCCGATGATGGCACTAGGTTGACACGGACAGGTACAGAACGGTGCCCAGCCCTCGATGGTCACGGGAAGGGGGGATGTGAAACAAATGAAAAGAGGCGGAGAGAGCTGTCAGAGCAGTTTAAAGTATTATGGTTTTTGGAAACAGAACTATTTCTGGGAGACAGAGAACAGAACCTAAGCGTCAGCTTACGACATATAAACACGTGAAACTCGTCTACTTCAAGTGCTGTTGGAAGGAGTGGGAAGGACGTGCATGAGACGGCAAGACAAACAACTGTAGCAAAAAAAGGATTTGACTGTTTCCTAGAAAGAGGTTTCAGTATAAAAAAAAGGCTCCAACGTGCGTTCCAGTTTGTCTTAATGGCAAGGTGTACACACACACACACACACACACACACACACACACACACATAGATAGACAGATAGACAGTCAGATAGATAGATAGATATAGTTTGATTATTTACTTTAGCTCAAGATGTCCTCATAGACCCTGGTCTCTCCCAGTGGGTCAACTGATACATGAAACACATTTCGGGTGACGGGGCAGGGACAGGATGGCTCACACTGAGACTAAAGGCTTGGACACGGGCCTCACCCATGAGCGCTGGCTGTATTCAGTCTCATCATTTAGCACACAAGGTCAATAGCAGCACGATGGACACAGCAGGGCTGCTAACCTTGGTTACCTTTCATTTTTATTGAGTTTAGCGACTGTAGCGACATTAGCGCGATGAGGTGAATAAATAGCAGAGCGTTAGCACTTTACACAAGAAAATATTATGGCACTAAGATGGCTTTTTACGCTACTACTACTGCCACTAATTTTTGAGCCACTAAAAGTCTTTCTCCTGAACCACTACGCTACCTCTATACCTTAAGCCTTTAATAATCTCCCTCTGTGCCTTTGACGTAGCAGTCCATCTCCATTCCTCTCCCGCCAAAATCTTCGTACTTAAGCTTCTTATTCAGATTAACTTTATGTCGGTTTCTATTGTAACCAGGAAAACATAGAGGAGACAACACTTACGCGTTGCTAGGTTTCTGTCTGTGACTACGGGTAGCATTCTCCTGGGGCAATTGCCAGAAGCATTAATAAACTGTCCGTCTCGACGGCAAACGTTTACGACAGAAAGGCCACAGACAAGAAAACTGATTATTGAAAACGCACATTAGTGTCCATTAGTATTATCGAGGCTACCCAAGGCTGTTTATTAACACGTATCCCGAATTAAAGCCTTTCGCACTTTGACGCAGTGAAACAATGAATCCGCTGTTTTAAGCCGCAATATTTTATTTATTGCTAAAAGGTTATGTTTGCACGTCTGCAATTGTTCAGGGGGATAATTTATCGGGGCGGCCTTGTTATAGAAATGGTCGTATTTTCTTAGTGGCGCATTGTGTCTTTGATCTCCTCAGGCATCGCTGTCCTGTCTGAGAGCCGCGGGCAGGAGTTCTGTAAACATCCACATTATGATTTCACCGTATGTGTGGCCTTGGCCCGCGTCCTGCGGGGATCTGGAGAATTTATGGGGCAGATCTACAGCTCCTCGTAAGGGCCCCTGTGTTTTAATTGGTCCACCCCTGTGACTTTTTTCACTTTGGAACACCGCCACTTGTTTACGCCAGCTGACGCCCGGCTGCCGCATGGCGTCCGCTCCAGAGCAGCAAGGGGATGCCTTTGCGCTGGCACGAGAACGCCGTCATTTCGCACCTTGGGAAGGCGTGTGCCAGGCCATCGTGTGCACCCTCTATTTTAGTTAGGTGGGTGCCACATGTATCATTCTGGCAAGGCGGCATCGGCCTGAGGTTTCCGCTCCCTGTGGCGGAAACCGAGCCGAGGTCCGGAAAGTCGACCGCAATCTGCTCACCGGCGCGGAGTGCAGAGACCTGTCTGACACGGAGCAACAAAGATTTCAAATTAGAAGCATTTCTGGCAGAGGTACAAGAACGACTAGAATCCACGATGGGTCTCCTCTGCTTCAGTGAGGCAGAAAGAGACAAGAGGAGTGGGGAGGCTGATGGTAACGGGGGCGGGTTGGGGGGGGGTCGGCTTTTCAATTTTAAGGTTACGTTTTTGGAGCATGGTGCAGATAGGAATAACATCTTTGCGTGTTTTGACAATCAGAATAAATCAAAAGTGCGATGAGGGGATTTCTCGGGGACATGTTGGGGCTGGTGGCTTGGTGGGCCTCGATGCAAACTGCGGAAAAAAAGGGAAAAGGGGTGGGAAAAAGTACCCCAACCCAAACGAAAAAGCGGAGAAGAACCATATGTTAGAGGAGACCTTTTTCCTCCAAAATAGCCACCCCTGGTGAGTTTAGAATCCACTGTCAGGTCAACGGGGGATGTGCAGTGGTGATGAGTGGCGATCTCAAAGTGAATCTGTTACACGCCTGAGAGGACACTACGATTCGAACATATTACTTATACCAGCGTAAGGACGTACGACGACAGGCATGCAGAACAGCATCGTAATCCTCAGGCATCCTTACCCCTGTGTCAGATATTCACGTGTGTTCATTTAAAAAGAAACAAGCCTTAATTAAATCATTAGCTATTACAGGTTCAAAATGTCAACACCTTGTAGTGACATTATACGGCCGGACAGTTAACCGCACTCAATATATACGCAAGCATATGCGGTAACATACAGTACGTGTATGAAGGCACATAACCGCGGTGTGACTCGGGGTGCACGTTAAGGCTGGCAGTCATGGGATCCAGCTGCCCCCCCCCCCTCCCACAGCAGGACAGATGTTGCTCTGAGGCACCGTCACCTCGTCTCACCCCACTAGGTAATACTTCCACTGTGCCAAGGGCCGCCGTGAACCCGCTGTATGGGAAAATATCTCACCCCCGACAGCTCCAGGCCAGATGCCCCTTCTCACTTCTGAGGGGCCTCACGCCTGTGGGATAGGGGGTGGAGCCCAGGGCCTGGGGAGTCTGGCGGGGATCCACTCCATCCAGGACCCCCCCCCCCTCATTTAAACCTTGCTAGTTTTATAAAACCTATTAAGCCCCTTCTTAATGCCCATTAAAAAATTAAATGCACTGCTTTGTCAAAAAACAGGAAAAGACAGAAGCTTCCAGTCATTAAAAATGTGGGTGGGGCTTCTTTAAGAGGCACCCCAAGCGATATGAAAATGCATTAACCGATATTTTGTGAGTTCAGTTCTCACCCTCCGTTTTCCTAATAAGAAAAACATTGATGCGTGTGTCAGTAGTGATAAGTGGATATTAGAGTTAATAAACGCGGCGAATCAGCATTTGAAGCTTTACGCTTTTGGCATAAATATGGTGAGGTGGTCTGGTCCAGTTCTTTGGTTCAGTTTAATTACCCAGCATTCCTCTATCTGCATGGTTCAACTTATAAATGATTCATGAGCGACCCTTGAAGAGAAGCACAGATCGCATACATGTGTTAAGTAGCGTGAACGATAGGGGCACACTGGCGGATGGACACGCCTCAGTGAGGCTCCGTCCGCGCGAGACGCCTCCGCGCCCCCAGTGCCACAGCATCTCTTCCCCGCGGCTCCGGGCTTTCAGGTAACCGCGACCTCCCCCACCCTCGGGGTCAAGCCCAGGGTGAGATTCGTCTGCTGTACCCACCTCTGCCCCCCCTCCCCAGACAGACCGTCAATATGAGCAAAACAACACACAGATGGTGGGAATTATGGAGGAATTCTGTTGCAACATGTTGAGTGATCGAGTGTTTTACTTGCAGATTAAAACCGGATGGCAAACATCAGGTGACTTCTCTATCTGGGGGTACAGAGGGGGAAATACCAGTCAGACATATACAGTAGGGGCAAGCTGGAATCCATTTGTGTCAGTTGTTTATCCTTTATCACATGTGTGGTCGTCCTGTTTCCAAGGCGAAGGGCCCACGGACATCACGGTCGTGCGTGTTGTGGTGATTTGATTAGGACAGATTGGTAACAACAACTGGTCTACCTTCCAAACGGGTCTTAAATACAAGCCAGTTTAATAACCCACGAAGCTCACCTGTCGTTGCTCTTAAAAAACAGCAGAACCACACGCATATGGAGAAAAAAAAAATTCCCAAGAAGAAGAAGTAGAATTTGATATAATATGGCAAATAATCTGTAGCCATTTAGCCAATACCAGGTTAAACAGTTGCATAGTTGCTTCAGCAATCAGTAGTAATCAAAGTGGACTGCTCTAAAAATCAAAATGGGCGATATGCCTTCTGGCAAATCAGGATAAATAATTCATTTTCCCTTTGCTTGACTAGTTTTGGCCAGCGATACTTGATTTACCTGCAAATTGATTTTGCATATGAAAGACTAATACTGTACCGAGCTGATAATTCTACTACGGAATTTAGTGAAGGACAAATATTAGACTAGAAGTTTGGGCTTAATTGCTTATGCCTGTATTAATCTGTCTTATAGTCTCAAGTTGGCCATTGTCAAAAACTGATATCATGGAAAGATAACCATGGTATCAGGACCAGCAGGTGACAAGTCTGAACTCCTGGTAAGGTTCTGGTTGCCCAACACACACAGGGAAGATCTGCAGAAAACCGACATTTAGGTGCCCATACAAACTCAAACACAATGTTTTTACCACCTTTCCTGTTCCACAGAAATACATATTGAGCCTGTGTTTCATGGCAAAACCAAGCTTTTTACAGAATGCCAAGTGAAACGCACTTCATTTTATTATATATTTTTTTATGTTTTACAACATGTGTGGCGGTCAGGAATACAGACCCCGTACCCGGCTGTGACTCCTCAGCTGAAAAATGTCTTTAAAGTGTCAGTGCGTCCGCCCTGGTGTCACAGGTGACAGACTGTTATAGCTACATTTTATTAACAGATTTTAGGTAAACGTGCCGGCCTGGAATGTAAACCACGCGCATTTTGAACCAGCCTGTAATCGCGAACTGTTTACATTTTAATCATGAGATCAGGTGGTATATAAAGCAGGGAGACACTCTCACACTCAGCTCTCCAGATCAACACAGCTGTTACTCTGTCATTTCTCTGCTCCTCCAATCAGCCGCGCCAAGCTACCAGGATATTCGTCCCTTTTTTCCCTTCAATCCCACATTCTCAAATATCCCCGAGCATCGCTGTTGAAGAACAAATGAGAAAAGCATCCCAGCACTGGGATGTAAATTGGACTGAAACTCGATGTCATGTTTGGGGACAACCAATCCTATCAGGCAGGCTCAAATCCCATACAGGCGACCAGCAGATGTGATCAAACCCGGAGACACTTTCTAAGTTCCAAGTTCCCAAACCGACAAATTTCACAGGACTGCAGGTCGTTACGAAAAACGACCTTGTGAGCAACACGTTTCGACGTCATGATCCCCATGGCGCTTGCACCCCTTCCATTGCTAGAATTAAGGGCGCGAGCTGAGGGTGCACAGGCGAGTTACGTGTGGGCGCCCCCTCTTGGACAGAGGCGGGCTTGCACTTTGCACGTGCTAAAAAGGACTTGAGGGCGATTTATTTTGTCGGCTTGGCCTTGCAGTTGTTTGCTGCCACGCTCGGCGCCTGGCACACACACGTACTCTGTCCTCACTTGACACCCACACCAGCGATGCTGGGATGGCTTTCCCCCTCAAATCACGCCGCACTGTCCTTTCCCCCTGGGGGGGGGGTGGGGTGGAGGGGAGTGGGTCTGGATTTACAGCAAGACATCTGTGTTAGGCATTACGCCTCCCCCCCCCCCCCCACACAATTGGCGGTCCGAGTTTGCCTCAGGTAATAAAGCTGGGGAAGCATAACAGGACAGAAACAGAAGGCCAGAGTTAAATTTATGTAGAGAAAGGTCTGGTTCTGGTGAATCCCAGAGGTTCTGGCCCAAAACGTCGGTGAGTAAACGATGCTGGCAGACGGCCACGAGGACTCCTCGGAATGCCGCAGGTGCTGAGGTCACCGGATCGAGACGCTTCCCGCCCGGCCACCCGCTGCAACTTAATTACAGGCAGGGATAACAAGACATCACACAAAGTCAGGCCGAGTCGATCAAATCCGATCAGATCGATGACTTCGGCTGTAAATCGTGGCACCTTAGAAAACTTCCAAGGGTTAGCAAACGCTGGCAGTCTCTGTTATTGGGCCCTAAACAGGAAATACAATGTGATGGCAGGTTAAGGCAGATCATGGGAGCAAAAATGCCAGGTTTCACGATGTAAGAATATCAAAATAAGAGTATTCATGTACGTATTTCTGTACATTTACGACAATCTTTACGTGTGATGTCATGAACCCACCCAGTGTATTTCATGCTAGACAGATCATTAAAAATTAACATGAGAACCAAAAACTTGTTTTTGAGAACCAAAAACCGTTGAGAATGGCGACTGGCTGCTTTTCCTCTTCAGTCCTAATGTTGTTGGTTTTTCTGTATAAAACCCAATCAATTTTGTCCAATTTCCATTTGCTTGTCCATATTATTTATCACAAGTCTGATTTCATCGTTTTATATACAAGTTCTGTATATGTTTCTTGGTTCAAAATACATTTCTGCATAGTGAAGCTCAGGGGGAAGTGTACTGCTGATGAGATTTTGATTGGATTGTAATTACCAGGCTTTTCACTGGTTACAGTCAACATAACCACTAATGACAAGCATGGATGACAGTCTTTACTTTGGAGATTTTCTAATTATATTTACAGCAGAAATGCTATACTGTCCGTGTACAGTTCATACGTGGAGCCACACAGATCATAATGATAAAATATAAGATGCTAAACAATCCGGAAATGAACGAGAACAGACCCAAAACAAATGCCAGAGATGATGATGATAATTAATGGTGCTTTCCTCACCGTATTTCAACTCAAGTTTAGCCCAGACATCCAACTTACAACAGCCGCTCATACCGTGAAAATCAATATTTTCGTGATGTCAGAAAATCAATCTTCTGTTTGGCAATTTAGATTTCGTTATCCCCCTGGGTTCCCTCCGGAAAGCCTACCCTCGACGTGTTTGTGACAACTTTCTTGCAAAACTCGCAATATGAATAACATCCGACGGACTGAGCGACTGACGATTTAAACAACTGAGCCACTTTAAAACAAACCCCAGTGAAGAAGGACAAGAGCATCTCAACAACTTCCATTCCACTAGTAGCACGGCTATTTGAAGGCTGTGTCAGGTTATGGACCAAGCTCAGCAGATGGATCGATCGATCGATCGATCTATCTATCTATCTATCTATCTATCTATCTATCTATCTATCTATCTATCTATCTATCTATCTATCTATCTATCTGTCTATCTGTCTGTCTGTCTGTCTGTCTGTCTTGCTTTCTTTCTTTCTTACTTTCTGTCTGTCTATATGCCTGTCTGTCTATCTATCTGTCTGTCTGTGTGTGTGTCTGTCTGTCTGTGTGTGTGTGTGTGTGTGTGTGTGTTTGTGTGTGTGTGTGCCATCACCCCAAAAGAGTTCGGACCAGCTTTGTATCACACCTTTATAGTACACTGTGGGTACCATTGCTCCCTTGCACCTCCAGGCTTGAGTGTGTAACTTCTGCCTCTGCTGTCTATATAGATTTCATATTTCCTCCATTTCATATGTGTTCCCCACAGGTACAAGACATGCAGTTAGCCTAACTGGTGACTTTAGATTGCCCGTAATGTGCGGTTTTGTGTGTGGATGTGCCCTGTCACAGACTTGCATCCCATCCAGGCTTTATTGCTGCCTGGGATGGGTTACAGGATAGGCCATATCATCCTGTACAGGATAAGTGGTTGGAAGATGGATGAATGTGTGTGTGTGAGCAACAGAAAGTGAGAAATGTTTTAAAGTGCATAGAGATGACAAGAAAAATAAGGGGTCTGAGTTTTTAAGACAGGGAAGAGCAGGGAGGTGAAACGTGGCCAAGGTACAGCCCCTGCTGATATTAGAAATACTTTCTCAGAAATTCATGATGGGATTTGTAGCAGAAGATATTTTAAAGGCAAAGTCTGACATAGTTATTAGCCCGATTAAGCTGGAATACTGACATGTAAGAATTAGCTGGGATTTGGGTCTTCCTCACTGCACTTTCTTACTGTTTCGTTCTGTTCGCACAACGCAGTCTTGTGTTCAATCACTCGTTCCCTCTCTTTTCCAAACACTCACTTCAATACAACTGTTTCTTATGCCTTTCTTGGCCCGAGTTTTCACTTGGATTGCTTCGGTTCCTTTTTTTTTTTTTTTGTTTGTTGGTTTCTTTCTTTTCTGGACGACCTCTTATGCGTTGCTGTAAACAATTTTACGTCCGCTAATAGAAATTGTTCGTTAACATCTACTTTTGTTGGCCCTCCGCTGTTCCCAAGGTGGAACAAAGTAAGTAAATGTGAACCAGTCCCTGGTGGAACCAGTCCTCTCAGGAGAAGGTTATGTTGTATATAATTGTCCATATTTTTCTAATCAGTCTATGGCACCGTCTGAAAGCGATAGGCTGTGGGGTGCTTTTGAGGTGAATGACGCAAAATGAAAGCTTGGGGGCATTTAAGCATCAAGGTCGCATTGACGGGCTGGAACAGGCCGTGCTGTATCGATGGAGGGGAGAACACTTTGTAATTTTAAACATTCGTAACACTTATAAAGAGTGGACAAAAACAGGAACTGAGCGGCACGGCCTGAAACGTTAATATGGAACAAAGAGGAACATCTCTCTTTCTCTGCCATTTTTCTTTCCTGAGGAGATCGTACGGACACACGCAGACTCACAGAGACGCCGCTAGGCACACAGAGCGGGAATTCTCGCGGTGTTTAATCTCGTCAACTAGGAGTGCTGAGGCGATTTAAGAGGGGAAGTGTGAAAGGAAATAACAGGAAAGATACAAGTGCAATCTTCTTTTTTTTGTCTTGCTTGCGACAGAAGCTTCGCTGCGGTGACGTCGGTCTTATGGTAGTGATAAAACCGTCCATCTTTCTACCTTTTTAGACTCTTGCGCATGGATGAAGTGATTAAGTTTCTTTTAAACGAAAAAATATCGCAGGCGCGGTGGTGGAATTCCGCGTAGCGCCGAGATCTCCTATTGACCCTATTAATAAACAGCCGATAAACACCAAGAAGTCCTGCCTAGGACTGCGGGCCTGGGGTTCCTCACAATTACGGAGCACAGACGGCTACCCTTGCCGTAACCCTGACGGCGCCCCACTGCTTGGGGAGTGGGGGATATCTCACGCTCCTATCTCCATGGGACGTCTGCGTACCCACCACAAAGCTCTCCACCAGCACATCGACCCACAAAACCACTGACCTGCTGTCCCCCCCCCCCCCCCGCCTAACCCCCACATACCTCGCATAACTCTATTTTTGGACCAGGGTTCATTTCCCGCCATATGAAGGCTCTGCTATTCTCTCTTTATCACTATTACATTTGAGAAGCTACTTTTGCTCTAATTCCATATGTTGCGAAGCAGGCTGTGAATTTGCGTATCAGAATGGATTTCAAGCATAGTGAGGAGAGAACGAAGATGTTTAAGAATGAAAATCATCAATGAAGAGTTTAGGGAGAGGCATTGTTTTTTCTTTTAAGACCGACTAAATGCCAGCCTTTGAAACCCCAGGTACGGAAATTTACTGGTCGTCATGGCATACGCCGATATCGTGAAGGAGGCCGGTTTGTGCGACATAGGTTGTGCATAGACACAGCCCCCCCCCCACACACACACTTGTCTGTGCACGTACACAGATGCCCCCACTTTCTTTCAGCGGCCTCCGGCTGTCAGCTGCCCCATTCGGGATGTCATTTGGGGATGAGGAAGGGTGGGGGGAACTCAGAAGCTGGAGATTACGTCACCCACTAGAAGCTGCGCCGTCCCATCGGCAGATGCGCGGTGAGAGGAAAGGGCCGGATCCGCACGCCTCGCTAGCCGGAGTGGCGCATCGTGACTCATCCTCACTGGCAGGCGCCCGGCTCGGCATGCAATGCCTAAAACCCGCACTGGCGCTCGGGGGCCGGGGGTCCCTCCGGAACCTTCCGGAGTTCCTCCGGGTTACCTTCATTAGCGCCTGCTGTCTGACAGGTGCTATGCGACTCCTGCATCCCGGAGTCAGACATCATAGCGACTCGTGCCGTGAGGAGCCTACGCTTTAAACGGCGAGCGTGCCTCTCTCGGGATGGCAAGGGATTTGAGCCGCACAAGCTGAACCGAGCTAAAGGGGCTTAGCGCTCTTTAACGAGCATTTAACGTTATCGAGCGACGAAGGAAGCCAAGTGGGGAGACTGATTATAGGTTATAGACAGAAATAATCTCATTAAAGCGAGACATCCATTACCAAACAGCGAAACCGAGCGGCGGCTGCTCCTGCCGCGAGATCCGCCGCCCTCCCCTCCACCCCGCTCTCTCTCCCCCCTCCCTGTCTGCCCCTCGCCCGCTATACCTACGTCACCAGCGCAGGAGACACCTGCTTAAGACGCAATGAATGCCCGAGAATTCTCGAGAAGCGGGCGGGCGGCAATCGATCAAAATCAGCCCGCCGTCGCGACCAGAGAGGGACAGACGTCGGGGGGGGGGCATGTGGCGGGGGGGAGTGAGAGAGAGAGAGAGAGAGAGAGAAGGGGGGGAGGGAGAGACGTCACAGGCGCGAGTGTGCCGCTTAGCCAGTCTCTGGCATACATACACCACGACAGAGACGGGGTGGGTGGGTAGTGGGGGGGGGGGTGGGTAGTGGGGGGGGGGGTGTGTGTGCGTGCGCCGAGATAAGGGAGCTTGGCTCCCCGCCCACCCTCCAATCTGCTGATGGTGAGGCTCCCAGCGAGCAGCCAACCAGGATCCATTTTTAGGGATGAGGTCATCTTTAATTAACGAGTAATAAATAAATAAATAAATAAGAAAATAAAGTCAGCTGTGTCACCCCCCCCAATCTGTTATCTCCCGGCAGCCTCAAGGACGTGGTTTATCTCGTTTTAATTGAATGTGAGGCCAGGCTTATCTGCACGCTTGGCGCTAACCGCGTCTGAACAGTTGATGGGACTTGTTACATGAGCAGGGGACCCTGCCGATCGCCTGGGGGGGGGGGGAGGGCAGCGATGAAGAGAACAAAGAGGGTGGGAGGTAAAAAAATGGATGGGGGGGGTGACGGGGGGTTTGCTCCTCAATAGATCTTGATAAGCCCCCCACACAGAAATGAAAGGATGAAATTAAGTCCTTCAAAAGTGCACATCTAATCCGGCAACCTGAAGGGATGCCTCAGGGTGATGTCACCAGCAGGGTCCTTCCAGCCCCGCCGCAGCGACCTGCCAGACAGTTAAATCACTTGTCATGGGTTACGTGACACGCCACGGTATAAATAGCCTCTTTTTCTGCTTGTTGAGGATTTCAAAGAATCTTTTCCCGCCGGGTATCCTTTTAAAATTCCGACGGATGGTAGGTGCCCGCTCCTCACGGACGCGCACCATCCAGGACACTCTACGCTATTACCCACACATACAACAATGCAGGTGATTAGACCTGTCGGGAAAAGCCAATTAAATTATACATTAGTCTCCATGAAAAAGTTCTAAACAGCTAAGAAGGAGCAATGCCATGGAATCCTGCCTTGTCATATTCAGTCTGAATCATTAAACCGGGGCAGGAGATTCCTGATGCCCGAAACAGTGAAATGCATAGTATCTGAAACGCACGGTTACCTGTATTAATTAGACGCGATGACCGGTCCAAGGAAATGATTCATGGTTTTCGGTGGAGTAAAAGCCCGGAATCATCTCCAGCGCTCCAGGATCAGAGCTGGCTGCCGCCGCCGCTGTTCGTTTTAATTTGGGTAAGGCAGGAGAGTGCCCTCTGCTGGCAGACTGCCTTGACTGGCGTCGCAGCCGCTCATAGGTGCTGACAAGGAGCAGCAGCAATGCATTTAGAGGCTGCACCGTTGCAACGAAAGTAATAAAATGGGAAAAAAACAGAAAGGCTTCAAGTATGTTTTTTTCATGTGGAGGTCATGTTACTGCCAGCAGGAATTCCTCGCACGTGTTACTCAGGATCATTAAACGACACCTTTGTCATGGCAAACAGACAACTATAATCTGATGCCACTCACGGCTATACGGTAGCCGTGCTGGTACTCAGGATGCCCTGCTGACCATCAATTCCTGGATGGCGGATGTAGTGCGTACAACTCAGCTCCCAGTGGGACCAAGAATACCCGAGTCCACGCGTGCACTCCTATCTCCACGCTCCCCCCAATTAAAAGGTAGCAAACGTTAACAAGCTAACTACAAAAATCACCACACTTGGAGAAAGTATGGGAAGGAACATGAGAAATGCATCAGGGACGGAGAAAAGCCCCACGTGTACACACACGCAGAAACTTGTTTACATGCAGCGGTAATAGAAAATGCCCTGCGTCAGTCAGCATGATGCAAAATATTTAATTTATCTTAATTAGTAAATACCAGACACATCTGTGGATAGTGAGTCAATGCCCCAGAGTGGACTCAGTGGTCTGTTGTGAAATAATGCAGTGGAGACTATTGTAAACAGCAAGTGAAGAGAAAGAAAGACGGCAAGAAAAATCCCTTCATTGTACAAGGGAGGGAATAAACAGAGAGAAAACGGAGATCAAGTCTACAGGGAGCCCTTCTGGGGGGGCTGCGGTCAGGTTTCTTGTACTGGGCAGACAAACCCAAACTTTTACTAGTTCCTCTTTTGGGACCTTTGCTCTGTAGATGCGGATCTGCAAGCGAATATTTCCACTGACCGCGAGGTCAGACAGAGCTCATCTTGAGCTTCTGAAATCATTTGTCTGCTAGCAGGCCTCGATCAGGGATGAGGCAGTGTGGTCGAATTTACCTCGCGGCTTGTATGGCAGGTGCTTGATGAAGTTGACAAAAAAATCAGTGCATATTCCTTTAAGAGTATGAGTTTAAAAAAAAAATCACAAATCTCAGAAAGCTAACTTCAGAAGAAAAATATGAGAGGATGGTGTGTGGCCCAGTGTCTGTGATTGGAAGGTTGCTGCAGTAAACTTTTGACTGATAGGAGGATGGCACCGATGGGCCCAAAAGCTCGGCCTGTAACCCTCACTTGCTCCGGGGTGCTGCTGACCTGGTTCTCTGATCCTGAATTGTACGTCACACTGGAAAAATGGTGCCTGCCGAATAAATGTAATATATATACAGATAGCTCTTGCTTTATGATGGTTAAACTTTACGATGGTGCCACAGCGATCAACACTCAGTAGTCATCAAACAAACTTTGAATTTTGTTCTTGAGCTGGCAAGATGTCGCATAATACTTCCTACTGATGCCGGCCGATGGCAGCATCTATGCAGCCACGCTTCCAGTCTTTGTAGCGCTTATGAACGTAGGCATCTCATACCGTGTTACAAAGTATTGTATAGTGACTTATTCATTTATCATCTCATATTCATTCCCGGCTCACGATATTTTCAGAATACGATGGGTTCTTCGGAACATAAACCCATCGGAAGTTGAGGAGCATCTACATAGGAGAAAACTCCTTATTCTTTACGATTGGTTTCGGTGTAAAGAATAACATCACCCAGATCGCCCCCTTTCTGGTTATTTTTCAGCATGCTGGGAGAGGCTCCAGGCCCACGTTGATCCTGCGTTGGATAAGTGGACGGGAAGATGGATGGATAATGATACAAAGAAGTAAAAAAAGCTCATAATTATGTTAAATTTAGAATCTTTATGACATGTTCGGAATAATGGGAAGACTGGTCCTTATAAATTCATAAAAACAAACGTTTGGCCAAAAAAAATGTATTGGGCTTTATCCTTCTCGCTTGGAGGAAGGGTAGTAGGGGCTCAAAATCTCGACAGTGTGCTTTATAAGCTAAAAATGGAACGAGAGCGGAAGGTGACCCCCGACGAGACATCAGAAATGTCACGGGAGGCACCGAAATCGTTACCGAAATTAAAATGCTATGGCTACAATGGAGGCTAGTGGATGCTATCTATGGGAGGCTTCAAAGATGTTTCTCACCAGAGACTGATTTATGGACTGTGGGGTGGGGGGGCGGTTTCCAACCACAACAAAGTTTCACAGCTGTCTATCCTCAGCTCTGACCTCACCTGAAATATTTGGGGGCGGCCTGGAAATAGAACAAATGGCGGCCACCTGCCCCGGGCCTTTCCCAATTTGTCCTCAGAACGTTTTCGGGGTATCAGAGAGACGGTTATCTGTGGGGATTAATCCTGCAGTAAACCGGGGGGGGTGGGGGGGGGGGTGGCAAAGAGCCCCTTAGGTCAGCAGCGGCACCGGAAAACATGGACATGGCTCCAGAATGTTCTGGGTTTGTTCACCACAGTTGTCAGGGGACGTTGCGGTTAATGAGTAAAATGATTGGTGGTTAGTGTGCAGTGTGCATCTGCTATTGTAATTTTTGTTCTAATTACATCACATGCGTAAAATGGTCAAGCCGATTACAATAAAAACATCCACCAGCTGGACATGGACGTTCATCATCCTGCCCCAGAAGGTGCGGCAGTCAAGCACCTGTTTCTTCAACACCAAAGACCTTCTGCAGAACTTATCGGAGGCTTGATGGCGATGGTGCCGCCGATACTTAAAGTGAAGCCTTAGACAAAGTCAGCCAAGACATACCTACTGAAAAAGCTGTAGTGTGCGTTTCTAAGGAATGCGTGTGGAAAATATCCGAATGGTAAATCTGTGGTGAATCCAGTCATACTGGGGTAACTGCAAGAGACAGTTGAGGGAGAACTCACTTTTCATCTGGCTGGGGGGGCTGCAGGGGGGGGTGCTGAGAGGTTTGACGGAGTGCGAGGATCAGAGGGGAGATGAGTCACACGCCATCTGTCCTAACCACGCCTCCACAACCATCCACTACTCTCAGATATTTGCTCCACCAGGAACCCCAGCCTTTGACATTTCCACCCATCTCCTGTGCCCTGGCCGAGCTCCTCATCGCCTCTCCCTGTGCTCTCCTTCATCTGCCCCCTCCCAGACTGGCCACCACTCCCCGCCATTCCCTCTCTATTTATTTAACCTACGTTAATTGGCTGTCGCTGAACCTCTTGACTCACTGCCTGGCTGGGAATCGGTGACAGATATGGATTTTGTGATTACTACTCCCCCCCCCCCCCCCCCCCCACACACACGCAGATAAACACACACGCACAAACAATGCAACCACATTCATAACATTTTCTCCAGAATGAACACACAGATAAGGCTTAACTGGACAGCCCCCAGATCGTCGGCGCTTATCTAAGTTTACGGGAACGACTCCATCGGCATGGAGAACCGTCAGGCCGTCTGCCTAGTTCTTGGCAATGATGTCGCTAAGCTTGCCGACCCGGCCAAAGGGATTAGAGGCCTTTTTATCACCTGTGTAGAGAGATAGCATCTTTATCTTGGGTCTGACACGAGTTTGGTACGCAGACAAAAACACCTGACGCTGTTAGGAAGGTCTCTGCTTTCATCTCCTAAAAATATTTAGACCCAACAAAGTCACCAATAATGATGCTAATTATCAATAACCTTCTAATAATGATGCTAATAACCTATGTTATAAATGACCGATTGCAAATCTAGTGACCTTCAATGCCACAGCGTACTGTTTCAAGCGTCTTCTTTGACGTCGTAGAGCATTACCACAGACTTATGGCTACCGCTCCCATTCAGTTAGCATGCTTTCCTTGCTGAAATCCCCTGCCCTATGCCCCGTACATTCTGGAATAGCTTCCAGGCTCTTCACACACCTGTACAGTAAAAGCAGTTATGAAAGATGGATGGATTATCTTTTTTATGGGTTAACATTTTTATTGAAGTCAACCGTTGTGCGATTTTACACACTTCGTTAGGTACAAGTGTGTGAGAACATTGTAACGCCTTTGGCTGCCGTCTTGTGGAAAACTTGCCGCATATTCTTTTGATTTAACTTTCTTGATGGGATGGGAATGGCGTCTCGCTGTTGAGGGGGGCTTTGGATCTCCATCACGACATCGTAAATTAGCAAATACAAGCCATACGTAGGGTGAATATAACATACCATAAACAGCTGACCTAGGGCTGAAAATGTTTACGTTCATCATGCCAGAATATGATTCCGTCAGTACGAGAGCGAGCCTTTGGCCAGCCTGCTGCCAGACGCTACATGATAACCCTGCCCTGTCCTGCTCCGTGGGAAGCCCACCTGTGTATATTTCGGCCTCTGAGGGATCCTCCACCTTCTTGTGCTGGATGATGTAATCGGAGACCTTGTAGCCAATGATGGGCTCCACGTCGACCCACTCCAGTGCCACCATGGTGCTGGAGGGCTCCAGCTGTGGTACCAGGCGCAGGCTGTGTGGAAAGGTGGTTGACGTGAGACCTGCTCATTCCACAACCGAGCACACGTACCATGTCCCCACCCACATTCCGATAGCAGGACTGTGATTGGCAGGTTCCCCAAAACGAAAAAGATTCTAAGTGAGCTGCCATATTTATTAACGACATCACTATCAGTTTCATAAAAAAAAACCTTCTAAGCTGCCAGTTCCCTCTATCCACATCACTCACATATTAAGTCCAGAACAAATACTCTCATTAAGAAAAAAAATAAACTTGCTTTATTATTTGTGTATTGCAGTTTGCTGCAGTGCATTAGTCTTTCCTAAGAGTACTAAACTGAGTCATATTGTATTTTTGTTATATTTTAATATCATAGTGGCAGCACAGGTGCACAAGACAAACATTTACCGATTATAGTGCTTTTCATTCAACATTCCTGTTGTCTGCAAAATAATTGTGTGAAAAGGCAAACGAGAAACTCAAAAGGTGCTGATTGCACAGATTAGCACAGAGCCGGTGGATGCTCCCTGAGGTTCGGGTATACCTCCTGCGAGTATTATGGTCTGGGAAATGTTATGCAGACATTGACAGACACTGTCAATCATACTTTCTGTTCTGCTGATTGATTCTTCCTCCCTTGGGTCGACTGCTAGTGCTGGGGCGGGGGGGGGGGGGGGGCAGAATGTGAATAGGTTTGGCTATTGGGGGACGGGGGGTGGGGGGGATGGGGTGTCCACAGGAGGGTCTTGGGCGGGACTCACACAGGCTGACGCAGGGGACTGCAGTTGGGCAGGCCATCCTTGCTGAAAGCATTCAGGTCACAGCGACACCAGTTCTCGATGACGTCGCCCTTCCCGGCACACCAGTATGAGCTCATCGTGGCACTCTTGAAGGCCTGCGGGGGGGGGAAGGAGGTGGAGGGGGTGAGGGATGGGGTGGGGGGGGGGGGATGAGGAGTTGGTGTTAGAAAAATGTAATTATTGAAAAATGTAATTATATCAGAAAGTTTCCTCTCTGGGCTCTGAGTCACTAGGCAGAGGCTCCTTCTGAACGAAAAATGTGAGCAAGTGTCAGTGGGGATCCCAGCCCTCTGTCATTAACAGAATCATAGCCCCCCCAGAGCCGAGGAACAGGGGGGGAGGGCGGCTCTGTCATGTTACTGGGAGATGCACACGTTTGCATTCTCAGTGCTAATCATAAATGCTTTGGTTGGGTGCCACCCGGACAGAGATGAGCAAGGAAAGGTCCACATGATACCAAAAGGTCCCGAACTCGGTCCTTCCTGCCCGCCGGAAAACACGTCATTCTCTGGGATCATTTGGAAATATTTCCTAAATGAAGACATGCGAGTAGAACATGATGCTCATCAGATGCTCTCTTTTTTCAAGCCGGCTCACACGAGTAAAACACGTCGTCCCTAAAACTGGGTCTTTCGGATCAGATCGATGGGCAGGTGCAGTTCATAGCGATTCTGCCCTGCTTCATACCACCCCCACCGCCTGGCCACTTCATGTTACTTCCTACTCTTAATTGCCTCCTTTAGACCAATTGGAATCAGCCAAAATGGTCAATGCATTATAACTGAGATGCAAGAACAACATGGACGGACTTTGCTCTCTGACTTGAGCAGGTTCCCGCATCGAAAATGATTCCCCGTGTTGCCTCTGCACTCAACAATTAACGGCTTAATCAACACCCGCATCTAATTTTTCAGAAATACAGGGCGCTTTATGACATCATTCGCTTGTGGGTTTTCAAGGACCTCAGCTGATTAATGATGCTCCAGGACTACCTAGGCCCTAATAAAGCAAGTTTCTGACCTCCTTTGGAGAATATATGACTGAACTCGCTGTTTCTCCCTTGTAACCTTTTTTGTCGAACTAACCCTTCCGATTTCAGATATCTACCAGTATTAGTCATGCCACTAAAATAATTATTTCTAATCAGTGAGCCTAATATGGGTCAAAAACGGTCTCTTTTTAATATACATTTATTGAAATACTTGAATTTATTTCCAAGTTTCCTTTGATTTCAATTATCTAATTGTACCACCTAAAGGAGAACTTAAATCTGACCCAATTCTGGCCAAGTAGCCAAAAAGAGGACTTCTGAAAGTATAAGGACTACAGATGGCTATGTAAGTTCTGACAAATGAAGAGCAAATTCCCAGAACTCGCTCAGTCCACAGGACACCTGGACGGTCATAAGGAAGTGCCATTTCTGTAAATTTAGTGAGTTTTGGAAATTTAATGAAAGTTCTTTGACAGATGAGATGAGGAATGAGTGAGTTTTGGGTCCCTGTACTGTAACATATGATGAGGAAGACGAACTTTCGGTTATTGGCTGTCTCATATCAAAAATAACAAAAAGTAAGTTTTGGAAATTTGTTCTTTACTTATCCAATAGATTGATACTGTCCACATTGAAGCCAAGTAAGAATAATACTAGTATAATATAACTAGTAATAATACTAGTTAGCATTAATGTTTGTAGAGTAACTCTGCGGACAGCAGTGATTTGTTATCCATAGTTGAACGCATGACAATCCGGGCTGCTACTACTCAGGGGGGGTCAGCCCATCCAAGACGACATAGCTAAACGCACCCAAAATAACGGCCCCCGCACCCGCTGCGGTCATCGAGAAGCAGGTGATTGCAAAACACAACAGGAAATTTGTGGCGGCGTGAGTGTGTGGAGACGTGGGAGGACAGAGGAAATGACCCCTACTGTGGCCAAGCTTGGCCAACCAAGCGAGGACCAGCCAGCCTCCGCAAAGACAAGCAGCCCGCAAGTGGGGGCCACGTGCTCCTTCCGCATGGCTGCCAATCAGAAAATCGCACAATCCCATTACCACGCATACGAGCCTGAATAGGCGACGAGGCTCAACTTTAGCTGACCGCTAAGTCAATCCAATTGTGGCTCTCGGGAACTAGCAATGAGATGTCCGAAACGAAAGCCAGCCAATCAAAAGCATGATTGAGCGCCGTGAGCCTTTCCCAGACTTAGGTTTTGATTTCGGGGCTGTGTGTGAAGAAATACCACCTGTCTGTATATCACAAAAAACCCAGAATGGTTAAGGACCAAAAAACAGGGCAACACCACGGCCTTGTTCCTGCAGGTTTTAGGGTCTTGCTCTGTGGGCGTGAACTTTATTAGTTTACATGCAGTGTTGGGCATATAAATCTTGGTCTGGATCTGTACTTTCTGGACCTGAAATGCCCAACACTTTTTATATATTTTTCCATGTGTCGTGCTGATTCCCCCGGACACCCCAGTTTTAGGTCCAAAAAGAAGGGATTAAGTCAATCTATGTCACAAAACTGTCGACGGTGTTTCAGTGTGTGCCCTGGGATGGAGTGGTATTCTGTTGGGGGTGGGGTGTGGCTCAGTGGGCTAAACTTCTATGCCTGGGATGAGAAGGTTGCCCCCAGCTCCAGGGACACTGTACACTGGTTGACCATGAATTGTGGCCACCACCCCTCCCAAGCTTGCAATCATATGTGTGTCTCATGCAGAGCAAGGTAGGGTAGGTGAAAAGAGGATTTCCCAACAGGGGTTAATAAAGAATCACAATTTTGTCCAGGGTATCCACTTTTATGGGATAGTCTCCAGTGTCACAGCCACTGCATATACTATTATGGAAGATGAAGTACTGGTGGATGTCCTGTTAAATGAAAATGCATGATAAATTAAGGAGGTAGATGGGTAATTAGCATGGATATCTCAGGAACAGCAAATTTGATGGGGTCTTCACGTGGGTCCTGGTAATGGTTATCACCCCATAAAGCATCCAGCTATGGGCAGTCCGGTAGTCAGGAAAGGCTTTTGGTCGTAGAGGTCAATGAAGACCTGGTGACCTATGGGTCAGTTGACTAGCCAGTGCTGAAAGATGTGCAACCAGTTGTGCAGACCCAGTGTGCCTTGTCACGGGTGGAATAGAACAGTCAGTTCCACTCCTGTCAGCAAAACAAAAAGTGCAAATGCAGTGAACTAAAGAACAAAAAACATCGCCTGGTCCGATGCAATGGGCTGGAAAAACAGCATCTAGTCCAATGAATCATGGTCCCTGCTATTTCACACTGGTGGACGAATCAGTTAACGGTGAAGACCAACACGAGTCCATGGATCCATCATGCCAGGCGTCAGCAATGCAAGGCGGGGGTGGTAGTATGGTGATACGTGTTTCCACGACATTGACAATGAGTACCCTGATATGAGGGAAGCAACATTTAAGCACCAAAAGACATCTGTGCACCACGGGCTAATCAAGGTGTGAGACTTAACGGCTACCAGGCAGCCATCTGCAAATAGGGTCCTACAGGCCACAAGGCAAGGATTGTCTGGGAAAACTGACGGTAAATCTAGCGTGCTCCGGTGCCCTGCTGTGCGCCAGCATCTGTGGGAAAAGGTGAAAGTCCACATCCATGACCAGCACGACCGTGGGAATCAACAGGGTCAAACACAGCCACCATAACCTCTTCATAGTTAAAACCTTGTTAATTCCAACTCCAGTGAACTTGCTGGTCTTTGAGCAAAAGAGTCAGCAATTAGTCTGAGAGCATACTGGTTATTTACTACAGTATGATATCAGATAAGATGTTGCCACAGTGGCTTAATGGGTAAGGCACTAGCCTCCTATGCAAGGGATTGCGAGTTAAGTCCCATCTGGGTTAGCTGCTTGCATTTTTGAGAGAAGGTAAGTGGCTCAGTGGGTTGCCAACTCAAATCTTGTGGTCGGCAGACTGATATCACCATTGGGCTTTTCACCGAAGCCCATATCCCCCAAATTGCTCCCGGCACTGGCTGACCCTGCTTTGTCAACTGTACGTCACTTCGGATAAAAGCTTCTACCCTGTTTGGGCTTCGGGTTTAGCAGTGGCTCTTTTACTGCAGCCCCAACTGCAGATGCTGAAGAGATGTTCAATGCTCACTGGAAAGGAGATGACATTTTAAACGTTAACTCTATTAACTCGAGCTCTTGCTAAGCTCCTCCTGCATCAGATCCCCTTCCAGCTTATATTACCGTCTACCCTGGGCGCCTACAGCAAGCCTAGGAACGCCAGTGGGCTTGCGGTATTGATTTATTGAATGATCTGGAGAGTCTCTGGTGGCAAAATACCTTTGCAGAACGAGCTCCGCTATCACTCAGGTTAACGTGGTGGACAGGGGAATGTTCTCCTTTGTACTCCAAAACCCTTTAAGGGAGCGTCTTCCAGGAAAAGGGACATTAAGGTACTCTACTTATTACGTTCACAGGAAGGTAACATCTCTGGGTGATTCGGAGCGACTGCTGACCACCGACTGCTTCAACAGGCAAGTGTTCTAGGTGCCTAAACATTTTTCTAAGGCTGAGGGCAGGTGGCTCGGGGTACAAACGGAGAACAATAGGATGCTGAGCATATTAGATTTGTGTCTGAAGGGATAAGACGAGGCCATGGATGTTTATGTAGTCCCAGGAAATGAATCAAAAGATGAGGGATGTATTAAACTAATCACGATCCCTCTCATCATGCATGGTGAAGCCACAAAAAATCACTGCGGATGTGAATCACGCTGCAATCCTGCCGGACGACACTTAAGCAACCGATGCTATGTGGCAGGCTAACGTACCGAACAAAAGTCAGGGGCAGAAATCGCGGACTCGACGATGTCCATATGCGTACCTACCACTGAGGACACCGAGGTGAAGTCTGCAACTCCAAGACTTCTAACAATCCTGGCTACGGGCCTGCTCGTCCTGTTACTGTGAAACAGACTTTTTCATCCCAATTAGTGATGTCATTATAACCCCCCACCTGGGGACGCACAGACCCTGTCAAACAAAAGGGATACATCAGGCTAAAGTAGGGCGCTGTTCCATCTAAATCTTCTTATAAACAATTCGTGGTATGAGTTATGAGTCAAGCCTCCTCCCAGCACTGCTCCCCAACCCTGTGCTGACGGGATATTTATGAATGTAAGAGGCAGAGAGTAAATGTAGATATAGTGTCAGGGGCAGGGCCACACAGCGTGATATACAACCTTCCCAATTGTACGCAACACATCTAATATCTCAACCAGGTCTGCCACAATCTAATCAAACGGCAGCCCAGACAGGACTGGACCTGCTGGCAAAGCCTTTCCGGATCGCTTTATTTGTATATTCAAACTAGGTTATTCATTTCGGCAAAACATGGGGGGGGGGGGCTAATGGACGTTTCCCTGTCGCTAAAAGTCCCTGGACTTTTCCCTGAGGGGGCTAATGGACAGACCCGTCGATGTGCATTTCTCTGTACGTCAAGACGGAGAGTCTACCCAGCCCAAACAGCATGCCTAACCTCCGGGCCGGGCTTGGGGGAGGATGGTACTGTCACAGCGAGCTGATCCAGGTGTTTATACTTCAACCACGATTTGCATATTAAGGAATGTACCCCGACGGTAGGGCGAGAGTGCCGGGAGGCGACCAAATAAACAAATAAGGAGGCGAAAAATCATGCTGATGTGTAAGAGAAGGTTCCTGAGAACAATGTAATACAAACCAAAAGCCTTTATTGTCACTAGATCAGACGGTTCATTTCACAATATGAAGGGAAACGCGCAGATCGTCATGCCATCGCTTATGCCCCGTTGCTGTTTCTCATCACCGAGACATTTTTATACACTGTATACAAACGCGTTTGTTACTCTGACTTTTTATAGATGCTCTTTTCCAGGTGTTCTCCTTGATCGTTGCCTTTGAGAGGGCCGGAACATTTTATTTTCTGGTATCTGGCCGTTCACCCCCCCCCCCCATCCCCCTTCCTGTTTTTTGATTCCTTATGGAAAAATTTACAGTAAATCATGGTAAATTGCTTTATGGCGAACTTGCTTGTAAAAATGCTCTACAGTGCATAAAAATCAGAGTGACTGACTGAACAACGGCAGTATATTGTGCCGTCAAAGCTAATATTGTGCACTGACTGCAGAGGTGAGTATTAAAAGGTTTGTGTCCTCAGTGGCCTGGCGAAGGATTATGCTGTTTCTCCTGTGCAAACCGTTTCTTAGTGTGATTCACAATTATGCAAATTTGTCCTCAATTTAACATCAACCATTCATCTGCTCGCCGGATGCTTGGGCAAGTTAGAACGTGAAATAAGGTTATTCTGGGAAATGTTTATAGAAGCAGTCTAGGATAGGGTAACGCAGTGGTCACCTTCACGGGATATGAATGTACAGCTTCTGTGGCTATAAGGTCACTACGGCACATTCTAGAACACATCCATAATACACCTGCCGAATTGTACAGTCCTGCTTACCAGCACCATGTGGTCAAACTGCAGGACACTTCTTGTGCTTTTAAGACTCTTCCTTGATTATAAAATTTAAAAAAAAGAAATCTTTTTTTAAAGCCTAGACTAAATTAGGAATGCCTTTTATCTTTTCCCTGTAGATCATGTATTAAAAAAAATATCATATTAAAAAATATATATCCTTTTAATTGAGGAAGGACATTAGCGCATTAAAAAAGAATTACATTTGCTAGGGGGCCTTTACACTTATTTTCCTACATTCCCTACCACCTTAAGCCAAACCACTTGCACCACCTACTGTTAAATCGTGGGAACTGCAACCCAGCCACACGATGGACTCGGCCAGTGAAAATAGACTAACTACCATTGTAATTATATGAATGGTATCCCAGGTAGGGTTTGAAAGTAACAACAGGGGAAAATCTTATGAATTTTGGAATTCTGTTCTCCTGGCTTTAGTATTATTATTATTATTATTAGTAGTAGTAGTAGTACATAAGGAGCATTACTACAGATTTATGAAATGATGGGGGGGCGGGGGGTAAGCCTTTACTGGTGGGGGGGGGGACATGAAAGTAGACATGCTGTGTAAACTAATTAGTGTACATTTATTTGAGGGGGGGGCATTTTTGGGGACAACCCTCGCAATGTCCATGTAGTACATAATTAATAATATCTGCATTGATTAGAAAATGAACCACAAAAAAGAATGAGGGTAAAATTAGGGACTGAATCGGTAAAAGTGCAGCTTGTACAATTCTGATCAGAGGATTTAGTGAGCTGAAGGAAGCCAGAGGGTGAGATACAGGAGAAATGGGGCCGTATTTTGCTTACCTCCTTGGTGCTGTTGTCCTGCACTAGGCTGTACAGCGGCACCACGCGGTTCACCTCCAGCAGCATGGGCGCGGGGCTGGGCAGCTCGCGGCCCGGCTGCCGGCACAGGTGGCAAGCAGACGGGCAGCCGCCCTTCTCTTCGCAGCGCACCTCCACCCCAGACACCAGGTCCCCTGCAAGCAGTGGTGTCTTCAGCAGGCCCGACACGTAGGTGATGAAGGGCACCGACTTCAGCTCCCGCCGGCTGCCCAGGTCAGTGGTCTCTGTGAAATTAAACACAATTATGACTTATACACTATTGAGAGCAGCACTTCAAGTCCAAGCACATTTAGTTAGCAGCCCATGAACACTGGAAATGTTGCTTAAATGACTAATCAGACAAGCTTGGGATTCAAACCCACTAACATCTGATCATAGGTACAGAGGCCTAACCCACCGAGCCACATAACATCACCAAAGGCAAACCGCTCTCCCATTCAGGGAACTGAACACTGGTGATGTGCATCACATATAAGTGAGACTGTGAGAGATGGAGAGGTTTTACAGTTAAATTGTATAATGCTACACATCACCTTTGTTTCCCCTCACAAATCAACTGCGAGGTGCTTTGCAGAAAATGGCAGCAATAAAACTAATCATCTAACAAGCATGTGTGAGCTCACTGTCACAAACATGAATTACATATGGACCCAGAGAGAAAGGAGTCACAAAGGACAGGGATGAATTCAGGCAATGCACCTACCCAACACCGCGTAATATATACCCATACAGACTGAATGAAATCTCCCCTTTACATTGACTCGATTAATGTGATAGAAGATAGTACACAGGCATCATAGATGTGAAACAACAATAAACGTAATTTGACTTGACTTTATCTGTAAAAATAAACTCAGTTTTTTTTTAAAGATTGGTGTTTGTTTGAATGTAGCATTGGAAAATAATGTCTTTGAAAACAAACATTTGGATTCTACGATAAACTCAGATCTACTTGAAACACTCAGCTCACCTTGTCTGGAGAAAACCTATTTTCTGCATCCTCAGAAGAAGGTGGTAAATAGTTAAGGCAGCATGATTTGCAAACACTCCTTTCTCTAAAGCAACTCAAAGGTCAGTATAAGTCATATTTGCACACAAGTTAGTCTAGAGAGTCGTAAGCAGTCTTACTATAACTGTAAGAAGATAAAACATCAGTATGATACCAGCATGGTATGATACATAGTGTGTCAGGTTAATATGCAAGAAATAGCCTGAGAGTACAGGCCGTACTGCAGGTAATGCACTATTGGGAAAGGCAGTCAAGAGTCCATTCAAGATGCAGTCAGGTCTGAACTACAATCAGGAACAATGCATCCTGAGATCTATGGAGTAGGAGAGGATTTCTGCTGGCCCAAAGCTCATTGAAGGTTAACTGCACAGTGGTGGGTTAAATACATAAGGTTCAAGTACTGCGTATTTACACAGGATAGCCTGAGGACGGTCCTTCAGCTGCTGAAGGAGTGGAGATGTAAGGCAGAAACCTCAGTAACGGAGTTTTAAATATTTTCCTGTGTGTGGGGGGGCGGGGGGGGGGGGGGGGGCATGTGTTGTGGAAGCAGATGGGGTCTGGAGTTTGGCGGTGCAGGTTTGCCACCGTGGAGACGAGGCAGTTTTTCCCTGAGGTCACCTCTGACCAGAGACCATACATTCGCAACAAGGCAACCGCACCCACGGTCAGAACCGAGGGAGGGGCCCACAGTGCGGACATGTCAGGGCATACCACTTGTGCAACAGCAGACGCATGGCTTCATGACGACACACGAATCACACAAATGTAGCTAGATTGACACGTATGACTGCGGGACACTGCAGATTCACAGACCATTAATTCACTGTAAAACAAAATACAACTAATCTATCTATCTATCTATCTATCTATCTATCTATCTATCTATCTATCTATCTATCTATCTATCTGTCTATCTATCTATCTGTCTATCTATCTGTCTGTCTGTCTGTCTGTCTGTCTGTCTGTCTGTCTAATCGACAGATTCTTCTTCTACATTCAGCAGTGACTGTCACCTCACAATACTAGGGAAGATCTATAATACGCACAAAGCCCAACAGGTGAAATTAAGACATCACAATGAAGATCCCCCCTGCAAAGACGTGTGGAATGCAGACAAGCAAATGGGAGTCTCTAAAAAACTGATGACTGTGTGAGTGTTAGCCCTGCAATGGACTGGCATCCTGTCCTGGACGTTTTCCCGGTTTTTCACCCCCATGCTAATTGAGATAGCCCCCCCCCCCCCCCCGTCCCCCCTCCCCCCAACCACGAAATGAATATGGCTGAAAGAGGGATGAACAAGGAATGCAAGGGCACATTCCTTCTGTCGTTCTCTTGTCGTCCTAGCAGATGTGCAGAGTTGAGCACCTACGATCGTTATGGACAGTGTGGTGTCTTCGCTCCCATTGGCTGCACCAGCCAGCACCCCCCAAACCCCCCCCACGCCCCACGCATTCTTTCAAATCGCGGCACTCCTTCGTAAGAAAAACAACAAAAGAGGAACAAAAACAAATAAAGGGAGGTGCTCGGTGTTTCAGCCGTACAGCTTGCGGGCCGGTGGTGATGACGGGATACTGGAGAGAATCTCGCTTCATCTGGTTCCCCCCCCCCAAACAAACAAATGCTCCTCTGGTGGTTTCAGGGGGAGTTCTTGCTTATGAGAAAACATGCATTACTCACGAGCCCCCGGGTGAACTGGAGCAACGGGCACGAGACCAAGCTGCCTGTCTCTGTCTCCGTGCCATGGGGCCGGATGCTCGCCGCGGTACTTTCCGGAGCATCTGATCTTTTTTTGAGATCTGACCAAGGTGGCGGAGGGTGATTACGTGAACCTGGGGGGCTTCCCTGGCACACGGCTCCACATCCGCTCTTTGTAGGAGGAACGCTCAGTTTCTGGCTCCTTTGTTAGATGTTAATTACGCGGCTTCCAAAACGGCAGCGCGGAACATGGGACGTCGTGTCAAGCGATGTGACTTTCCCTGCTGCTGTTCTGAGACCGAGCATCGCACGTTTTCAGGGTTTTACCCGACTGTTTTACTCTTGGGAAAGTCGTTAACTGAGGGGGGAACTAGATTGTTGTTTTGGCCATAAATCCAGATGATGAACCATTCTGGTCTCTGCTGCCTCCTTCTTGATAAACAACTGGTCGGTAACAGTAAACGTGCCGCTGTGTTGTTGAGAATTCAGTGTCATCTAGCACTGAGTCAAAATGTAATGCATTTTGTGGTCTTACAAAAAATGTGTTCAAATCCCAAGAATGGCAGTAAATGAACATACACCAATTTACTCTCATGGGGAAACTGCGTACATCTCTTTGCATTTAGGCATCTGTTAGACGGAATATTTTATTAATGTGGTACATAAACAGCCTCTGCCACTGCAATCTCAGACTGCAGTGTAATTTCAGTGGATGTCCTCGACTTGCAGTTGGACACGCCAGACCTATCCACCGCTGTGAGCTACTGGCTACCATTCCAATGCTCTCATCCCAAAGGTTTCCGCCGAGTGCCATTAGCGACGTACTCATCGCCATCCGGACTCCATCGGTTAGTATCATTCCGGAAAGCAATCTGTGCTTTTTATCAACGAACGCCCTGCATAAAACTGCTTGGTGGGTTTCCACGGACGGCAGACGATTGGGGAAATGCAAACGCAGGGGGAATAAAGTCTGAGAACGAAAACATACACTGAGCGGCTTAGAGAGAAAAATTCTGGCCAAACAGATGTGCATAAATAATTAAAAAAACGCACACAGCACCTGCACGTGTCATTACCTTGCTTTAATACCTTCTACATTACGGGAGAAATTCCTGTCTTTCATGGAGTTTGACTCAAGGCGCAACAAAGAAAAAAAAGGACTTCAAAATGATATAACTGAAACGCAACAGAAATTAATCGGAAAAAAAAGTCTCTTTGAATTTCACTTTGCGTCCACAGGGGACCTAATTGATAGCGGATATTTGCAAAACGGCATTCTCTAGCTATGCGCAAACAAACCCACTAAGTTGAGAGGAAGGGCAGACATTATTGGAGAGAACAGAATTTCCTCTTAAGAATTTATAATGGAATTATGCAATTTCATTCCTTAGCCATTTGCTTATGAATTCCCCTCCGCGGCTGCAGCTCGACAGATTCATCAGAACAATTATATTTCCTGGCCGCAGCCTGTCACTGAAAATTTACCAAGGTGGCATTTTGCTCTGAAGTAGCGACAGGATATGCAAAGGGTGTAATCAATAGTTACGAGAGTAACTCATAGCCTAAGTGCAAATGTCTGTTCTGAAGTTAGAGATCATACGAACTACCGCAGACTTCTCTGTAGAAACAGTAAGGGGTATGAAACACATGTAAATGAATGTTAAGAATGTTTGTCCATTTGAGACAAACACATTGCCAAACCAATAATCTGGACATTCATTCGCTTTCTATGATCTCACAGCCGATTACGCGCATGGTAATCTGGAGCTAATTCTAGAGGGCAGTGCACCCCCTACAGGAGGTAGTGATGCATTACAGCTCATTCTATCACATTTTTTTTCACACGGTAGGTTCATAGACGAAGTACAGTTTGAAGACATTAATGTGTTGCAATAGCGTGTTGTTAGGAGTTTGCAGGGGAAATTAATATTGTTCCAGCTGAGTTAGGCGGAGCTGGTCTCTGACACAATATATGGTGAAAAACTTAATGTGTTTCAAATGTTGTGCATCACCGGAGCCAAATCTACAGCAAGAGGGCGCTCTGCTTACATTGCGGCGAACCACAAGCTTCTGGAAGCCAGAGAGAGAAATTCTCTGGGGAGAATTTTCCTAAGAATCAAAGACGTCCTGGTCCCGAAGAATATCCTCCTTGTTCATTGACTTCAACGGTTATTATTATTATTATTATTATTATTATTATTACAACTACTACTACTAAGGCATGACTATTTAAAAATATACTGTCAATAAGAAGAGGCACAATGCATGTTTATGTCACCTTTAGCCCTTGGTCAGTGCAAAAATAGATACGAAGACCTAAGACTTAGTGCACATTTCCTGTCATATCTGACTGATATAATGTCACTGAGGGACTTTCAGGGGTGACAACGCTCATGTGTCAGAGGAGAATGATCTATCAGAGCTGAAACGTGCGGACGGTTGGAAAACTGCAACATAAGCACTCGATATATCCATGTTTTTAATTAATTTTGCAGGGGGTGGCCGCTGCTTAGCCTAGAGCAAGCATTTAGGCTGGATATTTAGGAAGACCAACAGATACTATCCACGGGTAACTTGCCCAGGCCTGAATATAACAGATCTTCTGTTATGGACTTCTCCAATCTGCATTCACCATTTCAGAAGCAGGACCGAGAATGGCGAGGAATAGCTGAGTATATTCCCCAGACAACGGAAATTCATCTGAACAGCTCCCTAACCTTTGCTCACCTTATTAAAAATATGTACTAAGTAAGGCAGGTAGCATAGAAAACTGTATTTATTAGGACAGATAGTCAGGGACGGATTATGGGTTGTGTGGGCCCCTGGGCAAAACGTTCGTGAGGCCCCCCCACCACCACCACCACAACCACCACAATTCAAGGGCCCTTGGCAGCCAAATGCCCTCCCTATAGGGTCTGGGGCCCTTGTAGGCAGAGGATCAAAGAATGTAGGCCCTCTAAAATAGACAAATGAAAATACATTGTTGATAAGCGTTGCAAATTGTTTTGGGCTAAGGGCCCCACGGGCCCCCTGTACCCCAAGGGCCCCTGGGCAGCGGCCCCGCTGACCCGGTCCGTAATCCGTCCCTGCAGATAGTGCTGAGCACACTGTGGGATACATTTTTAGGTATTTAGCAAGAAAGGATATTCCTAAGAATTGCAATTTATTATACATATGTATGTTGGTATGATAAGGTTTCCGACAGAGTGACAAAGCTGCAGGCAAGTTTTGAAAATCCGACATATTTCACGCTCGAGACCCCACCGTGTTAACAACTGTAGCCATTAGGCACACTGGGCATTGTGTTCAGTTGCATTATGGGACAGGACTGTGGTGACAGCCAAATGAGTGTCGTGTTACTGAATGCTGAGCCACAATGAGTGGTAATTTAAAAGCTGAGCCCAAAATACAAAATATAAAAGCACCTATCTCACCTATCAACCATTACTGAATAAAATGGTTTCTCTCGCCATTTTATAATTAAGAAATGTAATTTCCAGTGATATAACAAAGATTAGAAAAAAATGTGTTTTTCTATAAAAAAATATAAATCAACTTTCAATTAATTTCTGTTTTATAGATCTCCAAGCTAAATATTGTTTTCAAATATACACTGCACTATACAGTTAGTTATCAAGAAAGACCAGTTAAAAAAGCACAGAGACATACATTACCACACAATCGCAAGAAAGACACATACATACATTATTGAGGCAGCTAAATATTTAAGCGGTTGCCGTGACTATGGTGACATCTTGCGTCAAAGCGCAACTAAAACACATAATGTAAAATAGTATACCGAAATGAAATAGCTGAAAATGGGTTTTATTTTGGTGAAATGTAATCTGAATAAGATAAAAAAAAATGTTAAAATATATATCTATATATACACCCATACACACGTTTAAAACAAACCATTCCGGGAACAGTTAAAGCCAATACTACTTGAACTTCATATACCATAAACCCTTAGTACAACCCAAAAGGAAACAGATTTGCTCGACTGGCACCGCAACCAATCAGTTTAAGAGACTAAGCAAACTGCGTTTAGCTACACCAATGAAATAGAAAAGAGGCGGGGATTATATTCTCGGCAATATTACATCACAAGTAAAGCCGCAGTCCTGCTCGGCAGCGGAATCCCGGAGGCGCGTCTTACTATTTGGAAGATCTGACATTGAAGAGAAGGTAAGAACGGTTCATTAAAAATAACAGCCGAATGACACTGTTAAAAACACCGCAGTAACATCTCGATAGCAGGCAGGGCGTTGAGGTTTTTTACCGACCCGACCGCCCCAGTAGTTTTAATTTCGCGAAGGCCTCCCGACTCCCTGTCTTGCAGTGTAGCATTTCTGCGACCGTTTTCATAAATATATGTTCTGGTCATTATGGTTGTTTAAATTAATACTATGAAAAATTTAAGCGTCTAATTTTTTTCCCGTCGCAGAATATTTCGGTTCCCTGCAACTTTGTATAGACACTACATAAAAAGCTATTAGCCCGGTGCTACCTCCCCCCCCCAAAAAAAACAAAAAATGCTAAAAATTATGCTAAAATTATTATGCTAAAAATACGGCTTTAACAGTGTTTAAGGCTGGTCGGGTTACGCCTGCACAGTGATAAACTGTAAATAGTTAATAGTTTATACTAGTTATTATAAGGCATATGTGTATAAAACAGGCACCAGCCGCCCTTGTGCTCATGCTGTCTTGGTAACGATAGGCATAACATTGCCGATTTAACAGTTAAAACTCTTTCCAGAAATTCCGATATTAAATCAGTGACAGGCGATGAACGCTGTCACACGGAGATATTTCATTAAGGCAACGAAGTGCTTATTTTGTTCAGTCATGGTTTCCCTTTGGCACACGTGGTATATGGGTCCTCACACTTGAACCTGCAGGTTCCAGGCGTGCTAAGATGGCCACGGCAGCGACCCTGGACCCGGATTTCGTGAGAGAGGTGCTGGAGTGTCCCATCTGCCTGGAGACGTACAACCAGGAGCAGCTGCGGCCGAAGCTACTGCAGTGCGGCCACACGGTGTGCCGGCAGTGCCTGGAGAAGCTGCTGGCCAGTACCATCAATGGTGTGCGCTGCCCCTTCTGCAGCAAGGTGTCCCGCATGAGCAGCATCTCACAGCTGGCCGACAACCTCACTGTGCTCAAGATCATCGACTGTGCCGGCTCTGGCGTGGCAGCGGCCGCGAACCTCATGTGCAAGTCCTGCCGGGGCCGCCTGCCCAGACGGTACTGCCGCGAGTGCGGCCTGGTGCTGTGCGAGGCCTGTGCCGGTGACGGCCACCGCAACCAGGGCCATGATGTGCAGGCCATCAGGCTTGCAGCTGAGCAACGGCGCCGGGATCTGGGTGGCAAGCTAGCCGCGCTGCGCGAGGCCATGGGGGACATTCAGCGGAAGAAGGCAGCCATCGACAGCGTGTCCAAGTCACTGCGGCTGAAGTACAAGGCCGTCCAGCAGGAATATGCCCGGGCGGAGCTGCGGCTGCAGGAGGAGTTGGGCCGCTCACGCCGGGCCTTCTCCGCCTCCATGGCAGAGGTAGAGAAGCTCAACGCGCAGATCCTGGAGGAGCAGACCTACCTGCTCAATATCGCAGAGGTGCAGGTGGTCTCTCGCTGCGACTACCTGACCATGCGCATCAAGCAGGCGGACATCGCCCTGCTGGAGGACGCCGGTAGCAACGACGAGGAGGAGCTGGAGCTCAAGGGCCAGCTGCCCACCGTCCTCAAGCTCCAGGACCCGGAGCTCGTCAAGGTCGAGTACCCCAAGGCCCTCGAAGTGGGACAGCTGACCACCAAAGCGTGCACGGTTAACACGGACGAGGAGGACGGGCAGGAGCTGGCTGCCGCTGCCTCCGCTGCTGCCCCCGTGGACCTGTACCGTGACATCGACATGATCGCCGCCGTGGAGGACAGCGTGTGCTCTTCACCCGGCAGCTTCAAGTCCAAGTCCGTGGACGGAGGTGGGGCCTCCGCAAGGACAACAGTCTCTGGTTCCAGTTCTGGGCCGCAGCTTTGCCAGTTCGTGAAGAAGATGGGCTGTAAGGGAAACCTGCCGGGCATGTTCAACCTGCCTGTGAGCATCTGCGTCACGCCGCAGGGCGAGGTACTTGTAGCTGACCGTGGCAACTACCGCATCCAGATCTTCAACCGCAAGGGCTTCCAGAGGGAGATTCGTCGCAACCCTAGCAGCATCGACAACTTTGTGTTGAGCTTCTTGGGTGCCGATCTGCCCAACCTGATCCCGCTCTCCATTGCCATCACACCGCAGGGCCTCATCGGGGTCACGGACAACTATGACAACTCCGTCAAGGTGTACACTGCCGACGGCCACTGCGTTGCCTGCCACAAGAACCAGCTCATCAAGCCTTGGGGCATCGCCGCCATGCCCTCTGGGCAGTTTGTTGTCTCTGATGTGGAGGGGGGCAAGCTTTGGTGCTTGGCAGTGGACCGCAACATGGGCGTAGTGAACTACAACCGCCTGTGCTCCGCGGTGCGGCCCAAGTTTGTGACCTGCGATCCATCCGGCACGGTATACTTCACCCAGGGCTTGGGGCTCAATATCGAGAACCGGCAGAACGAGCACCATCTGGAGGGGGGTTTCTCCATCGGCTCGGTGGGCACCGATGGCCAGCTAGGCAAGCAGCTCAGCCACTTTTTCTCAGAGACTGAAGACTTCCGCTGCATCACCGGGATGTGCGTGGACGCCAATGGCGACCTGCTGGTGACCGACAGTGGCCGCAAGGAGATACTGCAGTTTCCCAAGGAGGGAGGTTTCAATATCCTCATCCAGGAGGGCCTGACCTGTCCTGTGGGAGTGGCAGTCACTCAGAAGGGGCAGCTGCTGGTTCTGGACTGCTGGGACCACTGTGTGAAGGTGTACACCTACCTGCAGAGGCGGCGCTCATCTACGTGCTAGAGGTTCCGAAAGATCCATTTGTATCTCCCTGGTTCGGCTTGATCTCCCATTCCAAGACTGAATTTGAAGTCCCCAGACCCCATCCTCCCCACCTCTAAGTGTGTAAATTGCTTACTTGCTGTTCTGGTGTCAATGGGCATCTGGAACAAGGATACTGGAAGCGTCAAAAAGTGGGCCTGTTTGCCGAGAGGGTCATGTCTATCATGGATGGTTCTGTAGTTTTTTCTTTTTTAAATCACTGCGATGCTGAGAGCAATAACTTGAGTGTGGATTTGTTAGGGGGAATACGGTATTAACTGTCCACCTGTGTCTCACACTACTGTTTTATAACTTCTACACACTGCAAATGTGACTTAAATGGAAAAAAAAATAATGACAAAAATAAAAATTTAATTAAGACGACAAATCAAATTTGATATGGGATTTTCAGGAAATGCTCCTGTGTCTGGAACCAAATATATTTCACATTTTGAGGATGCTGCTTTTAAATATGCTGTCATCCATTTCCTCAGTGTTATGCATCGTGTGTGTCTGTGTGTGTGTGTGTGTGTTTCTCCCTTCACATGCCGTCCAGCATTCCTTTTACAGGAATAGCTCCCATCTTTCCTGGAAAATCCAGGTGCATTGGTGCAACTTCTTAAATGAAATCTTCATTTTCCTGTCAGTCCTTAGAGCTGTTTTTTTTTATTATTTTTTTTAAAGATATATAGTAGTACCAGTTGGAAAAGATGACATGCAATTCAGATAATTACATCCATGTGCGTTATACATGCACACATTATATAAAAATACTACACTGCATTGACAAATGTTTGTCCGTAATCATGCAGTGTGTTGCTGTTTCTGTGGTTTTATTTCATGCAAATTAATGTTCCCACTTCAACTTAATTTTTTTTTTTCATTACTAGAACACAACTTGCGCTTAATCACCAAGATGTAAGCTTCTGGTCTGATTGTGTGTCAATGCAGTGTTTCTCGAACCCTTTTCGACCGGCATAAACATCCTTGCCACGTTTGAAGACGACGCAACTGCTTTTCTCAGTGTCTGCGCAGTGGATCGCACTGCCTTTTTTAAACCGCTGCTTATGTGGAAATGGGGCGGGGGGGAAAAAAGTGTGTCCAAGGGGAAAAAAAGAAAAATTCTTCGTTTAAAAAACAGTTTTTATTGTTTTTTTTTTTAATATGAGTCCAGCAGTATTTTCATAAGCTGTGAGAACTTTTATTTTACTTTGTTTTGGTTATTGTCCATCCCACCAAAAAATGAAGGAGGCTGTGGACTGTTGACGCTAAAATAAGTGTTGTACGTATCGAGTCTCAGTTACAAATTTGAAATATTTATTATCTGTTTATTGTAATAAACTTAACATTAAAGGGTTTATGGTGTGTTTAAAAAAATGTTTGGGCACCTTAAGGCTGTTAGAGTTTTTAGATCTCTAATATTATTATTTTTCACCTTCTGTGTGTGGGACTCTTCCACCCCATGCAGTGAGTGACCGTGTGCAGGGATGCGTAGCGTTTTGCGAGTGTGCAGCTAGGTCCAGGTGTACTCGCACGCAACCACTGCTGGGCATCGCAATAAAGTGCGATGCCTTAAAGAGGCACAATGCAGCTTGACACGTGCTGCTCTTCCATATTATGTAGCTGGAGCTGCCTGGGTTTGTACTCCTCCTGTAAAGCTTATTCTCCAAATTCATACAGGGTTCTGACCTCACAGGAGTCGTTCGCCCTCAGGGCTGCAGTTTCAACTTTGCCGCCATCAGACGTTGTTGAAAAATGTAAAAAAAAAAACTACTATTAAATGCAATCCACTACTTACTGAAGAAATGAGGCATTGAAACATCCATCTGGCAGGAATACAGATTATCTAATAGGAAGGAGTCTGTGACTGACAGTTCACAGTAGCCCCGCCCACAAGGTGCTTTGTAGCCTTTCTCCATGACATACCAGTTGGCAGAAATACAGATTATCCAATGGGAAGGTGTCTGTGACTGACAGTTCACAGTAGCCCCGCCCACAAGGTGCTTTGTAGCCTTTCTCCATGACATACCAGTTGGCAGGAATACAGATTATCCAATGGGAAGCAGGTCACAGTAGCCCCGCCTACCATTGGTTTTAAAGCCTTATTTTTTTCATCATTAATAACTTTCTGCTACTACTGCCTAAAGGGCTTTCCCTTTCACCCACAACTCGCCTTTAATGTCAGTATCAGTAATTTTCTTCCTCACCGGCCCTGTTTGGGCCACAGTGAAATACAAACAGCAGCGGACAACCTGATATGTCTCCAGGCCTTAATTTATTTTTTACAAATCTGTTGTTTGGCCTGTGTAACCTGCAATTTCTGTTTTTATTTATCGGGTGTGAAGCAGCCTAATATCGGTGCAATGTTCCCATGCTGTGACAGCATCAATAACAAACATTGACTGACAAACCGTATAACTCATAGCATCTGTTTTTACAGCCCATATGTTGCTATACTGGTAAAGAGTGCGCAGGCCTACAATATAATATCTGGAGATATTTTCCTGTCCACAGCTTTGCATTATATCCATATAATGATCATGTGGGGCACTGTGTGGCTTAGAACCCTGTGCCCATGTTCGGAAAGTCGTCGGTTCAAATCCCAGGATCGGCAGAGCGATGTCAAATATGGACCCCCGAGAAAGATCCTTAACCTCCAATTCCTCAGGAGACCACCTGACCCTACTTTCGAAAAAGATATGTCGCTTTGGATAAAAGCTCCAGCTAAATAAAATCCATAAGCTTCACTATGAGAAATAATTACATTTTTAAAGCCCTCTTGTGTAATTAGTGCTGTGGTGAATTGAACCTTTCCTGGGATGTCGGACATACCCAGTCCACTGCACGGCATTCAGACGCACACGTTCACTCAGGGCCGCTAAACCATTTTCAAAATCAAACTCAGTGCTTTTTAATAATCTTCAGCTAGACCCCAGCAAAGAGAAAAATGATACCATTGTGTGTGTGTGTGTGTGTGTGTGTGTGTGCAAGAGACATAAAAGAAAGAGAGAGCAAATCAGGCAGGTTATTTGTCCCTGTGCAGTAGCAAATCAGGCAGGTTATTCGTCCCTGTGCAGTAGCCCTGCAAAGCCAAACCTCTCGAGAGCCACAAAAATTTATATTTAAAGATTTATCGGGGAAATCTTCCAGAAGTTGTGGGGAGCCACCGGAATTTCAAACAAAACTGGGTGATTTACAGCCTTTTAAAGGTGGCAGGCACAAACTGGACACAGAAATTTGTGAAAAACACAAACGTCAGATTAAGGTGAAAGAGTCTTTTTTATTGTTAACCACACAGTACGTAGATCTGGCCACTTCTTTTGAATCTGGGTTAAGACTCCAAGTAGGACGTTTTACTGGACTTCCTGTTTTTTTCTCAGTTCTAGGCGATTTTGAGAAACTAATTATACTGTAAATATGTGCCATTAGCCTGCCCTCGCCAAATCTGCCCTATCACGTTTTCGGTATGACCCTTTGAGGCGTTCTGTTACGAAACCGCGGGAGGTGGTAGAGAGTGCTATTTGGGACAAATAAAACAATAAAGATAAAAGAACCAAAATGCAAATATAAGTAGAAAGCTGTTCAGAATTGCTTGGCTTTTTAAACGATAAATGGTACTATTATATAATACCATTATTATAATGCATAGGACCCAATATGCGTCAACCCTCAGACTCTCCGTGGGTGAAAAATTTATGAACTTTACTGAACAGTTGTTATGGCTGCTGCTGTATAATTATGACTAATCTGCAAAAACGGTATAAATTATTCCAATAACATTATGTTATATTTTGCTTATATACATATGATTATTCAATTGGTCATTATGCAATATCTCAGAATTTTTTTGAGTTTAAACGATGAAAATCTTTTTTATTTGATCGTGAGACTTTTTAAGGATCCACAGGAACCCTGTCACTCACCCCGCTGAAGCTGGGTTACCAGAATCATGTGTCTGGGCTTTTGGATGGAAGTAGAGATCTCTGGCGTACACACACACACACACACACACATACACGAGGGGAACCTGCATCTGCGATGGTTCTGTGCGTGTCGTTCCAGACGGTGGAAAAATACTGTGTTTCTCCACATTCGTGCGACTGACTCTTCAGTTTATTAGTCAAATATCTGCTTCTTAAATCATCCATTCTGGGGCCAAAATTCATAGAAAAGGGCCACAATCTTGAATCAGTAAATGACAGTGGAGGGGGCCAATCAGCTTCCAGCTGGTGCCAGTGCCCTTGTAGCCCCGCCCCTGTGTACGCCCCTCGATCCGTTTTAAACACAAAACCCTGAAAACGTGGCCCCTTCATCGTCAGAAACTGGGGCAGATGTCACCCAGATCTGCAGACTCCTGCACTGGGTTGCTGAAGTGCCTCTTTTCAGCACTGGCCCAAACCTGCCTGGTCATCGCCTTTCCACGGGACACAGCTGCCCCTCGGTGGAGAGCGACCATCGAGTAAATTAACTCCCCTCCTGAGACCTCGGGTGTGTGAAGAGCATTTTGAGTGTTAACCACTCGGAAAAAGCGGCAGACCAATGCCGACGTGAGCGAGCCAGGTGACTCTGAACCAGGATTATAATTATTATAAAAACTGAAACAATAAGATAACATTTTCGTAAACTGCAATGAAAAACACAAAAATAAAATAAAAAACTAAAAATGAAAACTATGAATACTGTTTCCAAACGAAACTGAAATTAAATAAAAATAAATGTTAAATTCTTTCCTTTGCAGTGTTTTAATACCATATATCTTGATAGAAATCATTCAAGGAAACAAATTCCAGTATATTGGAAACATGTTTTGTGCATTTTGGGTACATGATGTGCGTTTATGTAGGAATCTCTGAAGATCAGAGACATAAAATAGCTCTACAACTTTCAGTCTATCCCTAGGAATAAAATTACTAAAACTAGAATATTTAAACTAAATTAAATTTTTTAAATCTTTAAAATAAAAATGAATAAAAACTGTACTTTAAATAAGAATTGAAAATAACATAAAAATGAAGACTAAATTAAAAAAAAAATCTATACCATACTAGCACTACTATGATGTCAGCAACCCTCCTGGACCGTGGACTTTCTGAGATCACCTGCTCAGCCCCCTCCCTACCTTTCTGGTACTGAAGCCAGAGCTGCTGCTGGGACTTCTTACTGGGGAAGTAGACGGTGCAGGTCAGTTCAGAGCCGTACAGGGCCTCGGAGATGTAGTGGGTACCGTACTGCTGGATGAAAGACAGCATCTCATCGCGTGTGCTGTCTGAGTTCAGGGTCTTCAGAACCTTGGAGAAACCTGTGGGGCCAAGTTGGCAGAGTGACATAACCAAGTGATTACTGACATGGTCATAGAATGGCATGTATCCGAACCTCAGTGACTATTGAAGGTAAGGTTGCTGGTTCAAATCCCCAAGGTTATCAGAGTGATTTCACTGTTTGGCCCTTAACCCCCCCCCCCCCACAATTGCTCCAGGGACTGGGTGACCCTACTTTCTCAACAAAACAAAAAATGTATGTTACTTTGGATAAACACATCCACTAAATAAAGTGTAAAAAAAGAAATGACAACTTTGAACAAAAACAAGACGTTAAACATCACTGGAGAGCAAGTCATCAGGAACATAACTTATATTTTATTATTTTCGTATATTTTATGTATAGCCCCGGTGACTATGTGCAGGGTAAATGGGTGGAATTCACAGCACATTACATGCAATCCCCCTCTTTTATGGATCTGAATACTTATCAGTGTAATGCAGGTGGAGTACCCTACTTCAGGGTGCAATCTGCAGGACAACCCCTGGGACTCGGCACACCAGACCTCTAACCAATGAACTATCAGTTGCTCTAGATTTTCCTTTAAACATACGTATAAGAAAACCTAACACACCATCATTGACATGCGTGCCTCAGTTAGAATACATGAATACATGAATGAGGGATGTGCTGACAGGCAGCACTGGAGTGGCGTACCTGTGGACAGCGTGATAGCACTCAGCTTCACCTTATACAGGTTGCTGCGCACCCTCCACTGCTGCATCATGGGATACCCCGTGGCCTCGCTGAACTGGGCGTCTCCTGCACAAAGTCAATCAGTCAATCAATCAATCAACCAATCAATCAATCAATCAGTCCACCTGTAAATAGTTTACATTCTAGTAAGAGAAAGAGATAA
Source organism: Brienomyrus brachyistius (assembly GCF_023856365.1). Taxonomy (NCBI): domain Eukaryota; kingdom Metazoa; phylum Chordata; class Actinopteri; order Osteoglossiformes; family Mormyridae; genus Brienomyrus; species Brienomyrus brachyistius. The sequence continues at coordinate 6,533,403 of NC_064539.1, read as the reverse complement.
ACTTTATTATACCACAGGTCTGTTGAATTCTTGGATCTGATTGGTCTGAAGGGCGAGGGTGGGGGGGTTGCTTAATTTTCTATAACCACATGTAGTGCCAGCCAGGCAAGTCACAGGAGTAAATGAATGTGCAATAATAATCTTTAATTCCAGCTAATGTTACTTAAAATTCCAGTGGAAGGTCACAATTTAAAAGAAACGGAAACTAAAGGGAGATGTTTAATCACTGGTGGAAAAAAGCAGTTCTATTAATGAATACGTTACCCTGAAAACAATGTGTTTTGGTTCAAAAGTGAAAGCCAATTGTGTGGTAAGTATGGTATAAGTGCCATGGTCTTTTATTTATCTATTTATTTATTTATTGGGGGGGGGGGGGGGGGGTCACCCTCTATTTGTAGATTTCAGCAGCTTGCAAGTGAAACCCAAGTCAGAGGCTAACTGTGATCGCCAGCTGCCATCAAATAATGCAGTCATGTGGTGACGGCTTAGCCCCGCTTTTGTTGAGCCGAGTTTTTATCTGAGCGCATAAACGGAATGATACTGGATGGTCTGCTCATCTAAATCCTGGAAAGCGAGGAAATAAGCAGGCGCCTACTGTAATCACTCATGTTTCTTGATCAGCGGCCTCGACGTGAGCTTCCCCCAGCGTCGTGTGGATGGATCTGAGCGTTCTAAGCATGAATTACCAGCACAAGCAGGGAAAATGAAATGTAGCTATGTGTACATCTTATATTTTATACCCCCGGCCCTGTGTGTGTGTGTGCGTGTGTACAGTGTGTATATATATATATATATATATATATATATATATATATATATATATATATATATATATATATATATAAATAAAAATAATTCTTCTGCTTGCTTTTATCCCTAAATAAAAGAGCGGCCGATAATGCTATGTAGTAACAATCAAGGGCGGTTTAACCAAAAGTCATACTGATGCCCTTTAAGCTCAATACGGGAGGTACTTTATTCTCCAACCGAATCCTTTTTAAAAGCGAATCGTTTAATTACAGATCTCTGAATTTCTGCGATAAGCCAGCCAATGAAATGTGAGAGAGGAGTTTATCAGGCATGTCCCTGACGGCCCCGTGCCGTGGAAGGATGAAAGGACCACCGCCGGGTCTCCTATAGCGACTGTCGCCCCGCGCAACGTGTCGTGGCTAATTCCACCGACAGCCATCTTCCCGTGGCCCGGGTCCCCATTCCACCTCTCGCTCCCAGTGCAAATGCGAAAGTGTTTCGGGTCAGATATCAGAAGGGGTGGGGCCTGTGACCGTGAGACTGTGCAGGCAGTGCGTGGGGCACCACAGGGAGAATCAGCCGTGTCTGCGACGATTAGGCCTCGCTCGCCACCTGTTCCTGCCCCGAAAAACACACCGTCCCTGATCAGACACACGAGCTGAGAAATCACCTCGTTTTTACATGTTCCCTCCTATTTTTTCTTGGTGACAGGTGGTCAAGTTTGCATAAAGGCAAAGTTTCACAAAAAAAAAAAAAAAAAATCATAAACAGTAGGAAAAACAACAAAAAATGGCCGGCAGAGCGATGACTGCTGTGTGCTTAAATCTGATGGGGAAGAGACACTTCCTGCTATCAGGATCACATAAGATTATTTATTTAGTTTGTTTACACTCTAGCTGAGTAACCAGCAGAAATGCACACAAACACACATGCATGTGCAAAAACACACACTTATGTTACATTTGCATTTATTTATTTATGGGAAGAGTGATGTACAAGTGAGGCAAGTGACGGTCATGCAGGTCAGCCTGGGAATATTACGCCCACACACACACACACACCCACGCATACACACACCCACCTGTGAGGAGCTGCAGGTTGGCCATTGGCTCCGACAGCACGCCCCGGCACTGCTCCTCTACCGGGAGGGGGATCACCATTAGCCCGTCAGCCAGCTGGGGGAAGTCTTTTATGAAGTTCTTGTCCCTGCAACACGCCGGCCAGAGGGAGGTCAGTGATTCTGGTGGTGAGGCGTACAGACCACGAGGGACACACCAGGGACGGGACCCCATGACCTGCCGACGTCAGTCATGAGGCCGGTGAGGACGGCCCTTGCACCTCCCCTACCCCACTACAAATGGGGCAGACTGGGTCAGGAGGGCAGCCCCCTGCTGCCCCAGGAGAGAAACACTCTTGTGCAAGGACAGAAGACCGGAACCTCCAACCGGTACAAGTCACACGTCACACGCCGTGCTGTACTGATCCCAAATCTGTGAGACATAGAGCAGTCAGAGAGAAACTCTCAGTGCAACCTAGCAGGTATCCTAGCATCCTTGGGGGGGGGGGGGGGTGGTGGGGGGCACGGAAACTGTGTCCTTGACGAAGTACTTAAAACTGAACAGCTGCGGCAAAGCACCCAGCCGTAACAAGCAGGCCAAGAGGCACCAGGACGAATATCCGGTAAACGATGCGATTAAAACAGCTGGTGCAGTATGATAAACATCACCAGGCTCTGACTTTGGGCTGTGCTCTGTGGGTTAGAACTCAGAATATCACAGGTTTGAATCCCATGCTCAGCAGAGTAGCCACATCTCCGTTTCCACCGCCGCCAAATAGAAATGCATGTACAGCTGAGCTTACGCTCAGACCCCAAACTTCACTTGCATGTACAATCTAGTGTACAAATAGCAAATAACACGTCATATCATGTATGACCCGTCTCACAGTTAATGCAGCTAAGCTGGGCTGAAATTATGACCTACTGAGTTACAGGCCTCAGAGAATCATGGGCACCATGGAGTGGACAGTTCAGCTCATTGTTTCTCACTCGGTTTGTGTACCAATGGACCCCAAACTAATTTGCAATAAACGTGCCGTTCAATTACTTAATTGCTCGGGGCCATCTGGCTGTCAAGTAACCGACCTGGACTTTGAAATTGAAATTGCTGAAAAGTACACTTTGAAAGTTTTCTTACCAGTATAAACACACTTCCAAAAAAAAAGAGAATTAATTACAAATCAAGACAAATTGCAGTCAGAATTAATCAGCAGCTATCGAGTCTAATTAAGGACGGGTTCATTGGATCAGAAACGAACTGGTCCCACTGGGTGAGGTTTCAGAACCTCCAATCCGTAGTGACTCCCTACGCCGGATATTTTCAGAACGCAGACGTAAATCACTCAGGGGGGCTGATTCTCAGAATGAGATTGGGTCGCGCACTTCGCAAACCGTGGGTATGACCCTTTACCTATTGTCCATATTTCACTCTCAAGGTCTGTCCTTGTCACATATTAATTATTTGTGTTTTAACACATTTCCCTGATGCCATGCTAACCGCCCCAAGGGTCTGTCTGAAGCCCCAATGCAGATGCTCATCTGGGGACAAGGCTGCAGTCATGGAGCGACCAGCGTTCCGCAGAAGTAGGAGGAGTCGTGTGTAAATAAGGGCAGCTTTGCTCGGATTTTATGCCTGATGATCATTTTTGCAAGTCATGAGTAGTTACACACAACATACCAGGGATTGTCAACCTTTTCAACCACAAGGCCAGGCTGGTATCCATTACAAAGCGTCAGCTGGTCTTCCTTGGTAGTTACTGGTGACCACCCCCCTCAGGAAATCTGGCCAACCAGGAAGGGTTATTCGGAATTTTTGGCAATTTTTTCCCGGCCGCTGTTGTGGTTCCTGTGGCAGTTGAGTGCAGACCGATGGTTGAGGAACCCTGCTACACAGAATCCGCTTAGGCACTTGTATGAAGGAGAGTCAGGAGTACTAGGCTTCCTCGGGACACAGGAGGCTTCACTCGCTATGGTTTTTCTGGGCCATAAGCCTCTATACAGGCTGATGCCCTTAACCCCAAACATGCAGCGAGACGGGACACAATGCCTGTGTAAATACCTTCACATTTCTTTCCTGTTGAGCTGAATTGCGCATATTCACACGAGCTGCGAATGAAATAAATCAAGACTCTATATCCCAACACCTTCCTTGGGAACCCAACTGTATGCCTCCATCTGTCTGTTTTGGCAGTCGTTTATCCAGTACAAGGCTGTAGAGGGCGATAGAGAGCCTATTCCAAGTGGCATGGGGCAAAAGGGTAAGCTGTTTTTTTCGGAAAAAGAAAGGGTAGGTCTGCCAAGACGTGAACGTAATGTAATGGGGAGAGTTGGGCCCCCCTATTCATAGCGACGGTATCGACCCGCCAGTCATTCAGAGTCATCTCTGGCGGGCAGAGGGAGTCCCCCGTGCCCTTGACCCCCAGGTAGCACCATAAACAAGTGGGCACATGAGTATCGGCAGCCCTGGACATGTTTACTTATTCAGGAAGCAGAACCTGTCCCCAGGGGACTCTAGGGGGGCAGACTGAGAATTACACCAGAGAGGAGGGTCACCGGGTTAGCTGACTGGTGGAAGTCACCTTCGCTTGAAGGAAGACAAGCTCTCAAGTGTCCTGGAAGGAGGGAGGGGGCACAACACACAGAGACCAATCCAAAAAGGGGGGTCTGGACCCCAGTCTCTCTGATGACATCACCTCCGGCCCAGTGGTCAGCTTTGCACGGCACTGTGGAAAGGGAAGCGTCCTGTTCCGGCACCCTGTATAGTCATCGTGCCCCCCCCTCACATCCGAGGATGGTTTACAAGATCCATGCCCTGCGTCTAACCAGGAAACCCAAGTGCGGTGTTCCTGGCCATCAAACAGGAAGATCTACAGGAAGAGTGGGCCACAAAGGAAAAGGGAGAGGTGCATTCTGGGTAACCAACATCTTCATGCCCCCTAACCGCCATACCACTTGTCAAGTAAGAATTTGTATCTTTATGAGGATTGTCCATTAAATTTTATGAGAAAAACCCTAATTCTAACTAAAACAACCTTAAGCCCTACCCAGCCCTAAGCTAACCAAAAGTAATCAACCAACATTCAAGACTCTTGGCATTTTTGGTTTTTTGATTGCAGTTAGAAATTTTTATAAAACTGAGCAACAGCAAAGTTGGTCACATTGTGAGGATTGAACTAGCAGTGGAGCGGCTACAAGGGAATCTTGATTTAATTAGTGACTGGGCTGATATCTGGCAGATGAAATTTAACATAGATAAATGTAAGGCTGAAGGTTACACTGAAATAAAGGTAGCTGGTTATGAGAAAGATCTTGGTGTGTATGTTGATGCAATAAAGCAATAAAAAAGGCCAATAGGATGTTGGGTTACATCTCTAGGTGTGTGGAGTTTAAGTCAAGGGAGGTGATGCTACGATTATATAATTCCTTGGTAAGACCCCGCCTAGAATATTGTGTGCAGGTTTGCTCACTATACATTAAGAAGGACATTGCTGCCTTGGATAAGGTGCAACGTAGGGCTACGAGAATGATTCCTGGTCTTAGAGGAATGTCTTACGAGGAGAGGTTAGCTGAGCTGAATCTGTTCAGCCTCGAGCAAAGGAGACTAAGGGGGGACATGATCCAGGTATATAAGATTCTAACTGGTCTGGATGCTGTTCAGCCAAATGGCTACTTCAATATTAGTTTAAATAATAGAACTTGTGGCCATAAGTGGAAATTAACGGGAGAACATTTTGAAATACATCTGAGGGAGCACTTCTTTACACAGCGTGTAGTTAGAGTATGGAATTGTCTTCCTGTTAGTGTAGCACAAGCTAAAACCCTGGGTTCCTTTAAATCAGAGCTAGATAAGATTTTAACAACTCTAAGCTATTAGTTAAGTTCTCCCCAGATGAGCTTGATGGGCTTAATGGCCTCCTCTCTTTTATAAATTTCTTATATTTTCTAACCCACACACAGACCCCTGTTCACATCCCCTTCCCTCTGCATTACTCACACTTGCCTTACTCACACTTGCCTTACTCCCACTTGCCTTACTCACACTTGCCTTACTCAAACTTGCCTTACTCACACTTGCCTTACTCCCACTTGCCTTACTCACACCCACAAACAGCAATGCTCCTCTCCTTCAGCATATTTCTAAATAAAGCATCGTCACAGAAGTTCAGGCTGCTTCCACGTCTCTTCCTATGGTCACGCTGTCAGTTTCTCTTTACAGCGGGAAAAGGGGTATTTAAATACCCCAAAGTGGGGCAGGTGATGGCCTATTCCTCAAAATAAACCTACGGTCAATAAGCATACTGACTCATCTGTACCGTTTCAAAGTGTAAATATTATTTTCTCTCTTTGTTGAGAAAATAAAAAAAAAAACTACGAAGGAAAGTATGTGTCATATATAAAAGCAGCAAAGGAATTTGTTGTTCTGCACGTGGTGTAGTGGGCAGGATTATTCCCACGAGAGCCCCGAATGCTGGAAATCCCTGATATGCTGCAACTCACACATTTGCAGCTTAACTAAAATCAGTTAGTATAGATGCTCAGTATAGCCAATGAGCATTAATGAATTATGAATGCAGTCAGTGCTGGCATCACGAGAGTCGGCAACGAGGGGGTGCCGTTTGTATATGTGCTGCTTGGAATTAGGCTCAATTTTAATTTCATTTTAATTTAGTTTTGCATTAGCTTTGCTTTTTGTTAAAAAAAAAAGGCATGGATTCAGGCAGTTGTGTTCTCTCTCTCTCTCTCTCTCTCTCTCTCTCTCTCCCTCATTCCTTTATCTTCCTTCTTGTGTGGGACAGGAGGGAAGCAGTCACACCTGTTGCAAAAGCCTCCCACATCCATTAAGGTCTGGCGGGAACCTGTGCAGCTGCCGCGACTCGCCCCGCCACATGAACAGCCCGCGTCTGCGTGGGAATCAGCCGCAGTTTCGCGCGACTCCTGCGGTCCTTTTCATGCGACTGCTGCGGTCCTGCCGGCCTGCCAGCTCATCAGATTTCCCTGGAAGGGAGAATGAGAGAGAAGGAGCCTCCGGGAGCCGGGCGTTAGGCTGGGTCGGCGGCTCTGCCTTTGTGTCGAGGAGAATAATCACAGGTGACACAGTGGCAGTCATTAGCCTTTCCACCACCAGAGGGCCCCGTCTATCTTCTGCATGATGCCAGAGAGCCAGAGCAGCCCTTTCCAGTTTATCAGCACACAGTGTAAGAGCACCGGCCTTCCCAGAGCTTACCCAGGAAAGCACAAACACTGAAACTGACCCCCCTGCACCCACCTGCACCCTGTGAAAAAACACGAATAATCTCCACGACCCCTAGCTCTCTAGCCCCGATGCTCTCTTATTCATGCCAGATGCCCCCCTTGTCCCCCCACACAAAGCCCCTCCACAGTCAGTGTTTCGGGGGGGGGGGTTAGAGTTAGGGGGGGAGAGGGAGCAGGGAGGCAGCTGAGGCCTGGGGGTGACGCATCCGTGGTATTCATCATGGGAATCGTGGTCAGCTCAGAGGTGCGGCTGATTAGCAGGATTTCCACACGGGTGCCTCTCAGCCCCCCCCCCCCCCCCCCCACATTCATCGCTGGATAATTATCTTCAGCAAAAAAAGGATGATGGGGGAGGGGGGCATCAAAGAAAGCAGCATGGTAAAATCATTATACGGCTTTCTGCATGGCTCGTAAGCTAATTAACCTTATCAAACGGGAAGAGGGACGTATGCGACGCAGATCTGCATCGGCGTACGCAGCCAAGCAGTCTCCTGCGCTTTTACAGCATGTGAAATTATATTCCAGAAGTTGCATGCGAACAGTACCTGTGTTACTTTCCCCACAAACACTGGATTCAGTTACAGAGACCTGGAGGTAAATACTCAGCTGTACTACATCTCTTTCCTAATCAGGCTACTACGGGGCTATACTTCAGAATTCATGGATACTTCAGTGTAAATAAAATGAAAAACACACAAGTGCATGCACAGCTGTTTTGCTGGAAGCCGGGAAAAGCTGGGAAGCTTTCCTTCCACCTGGGAGGGAGCTGAGCTAAGCTGCCTGATACCTGTTGCTGATTCCCAGTGGTCTTCGTTAGCTTCTTGACGATAGCAGCCCATCTCCCACCCAATCCACTGTCACGTGATATGATTCAGGTCAGCAAACATGATCTTCGACAGACAGGAGTGAAAAGCTATGAAACCACCAGCACTAGCTAGTTTGCTTTTACCTTCTTCATCCTGTTGGGTGTTCACAGTATGTGTATTTGACCGTACCAGTATCACCTTCCTTTACTGAAGACCACTTCCAAGACTCAAGAATAAGAATGCCAAGATGTCGTTTTTGCGCCGCCCCAAATATCAAAGGTACATCGATTGCATCCTCACCGAATGAGAACAATCCCATGATTCATTGCGCCCCAAGTTCATTCTTGGAAGGCAAGTTAGCAAGACCGGTCATGCCAAAACCACAGGTACGACCTTTGCATTCTTGGTATTGAGAAACACCCAATATTTCTGCATGGTCACATGACGGTCATGTGACGGTCACATGGGCTTTCGCTGTATGGCCTCCACAACCCACAAACATTTATACTAGGACAGGCTACATACACCTGGAAAACCTCATGTCACAGTGAACATATGGATGCTTAAATATGCAGTCTGTGTGCGCGAGTGTAAGACTTATTTTCACTCAAACCTATGCTTTCAAAGTCATGCTTTGTTAGCATAATGGAATTGCTGCTGGATGTGTGAAAACCAGCCTAACAGAGAATCACAGGTGATACGGAAGCAATAGATTGCACAGTATCGCTGATGTTTGGGACAGAGCGGTCTTTGCTTTGTAGAAGTGAGTGGGAACTGGAATATGTGACGCAATTTCCGAAGGCTCAGTGGAAGCTGAAACAGCAGTGACAGCGGCGTTTCTGAACGAGAGAGAGTCTGGCGTGTCAGCATATAAATAAATTAAAGCGCATTTAGCAACATGAATAAGTCAAGCTGCTCAGCGGGTCAGGACGATCCGAACGCGGCGCTGAATACTTCGAGAGATGGCGTTTGCTTTGGATTTTACCAAAGACGTGAGCAGTGAGGTTTTCCTCCTGGATCCTCTGCACAAATCCCAATGCCAGTGACGGTCTCACACAGAGAATCTGCAGTGACGAGCAGATCACTGCAGTCAGTGCACACCTTGAAATCGGTAGCAAATCTCTACCAATAGACTTAAAATAAAGCCGTTTGGACAACAGTGTGGACTTACAGCCTGCTGTATGTCTATCTTAAACCACATTGCATCTCTCCTTCCATCCATCCACCTTCTAACCGCTTACCCTGGTCAGAATCGCAGGGTTGAACCACAGTGAAACATTAACAATGAATTTATTGTGTTATATCAGTCTGATCGCTATAATTAAATAGCTGCCAAAATAAATGGTTACTGGAAGAGGCTATCGTGTTCATTACCTAAATAATTTTACACTTGCACCCAGGCTTCTGTTAATACAATTTACTAAATATAAAGGTGCACTTATGTCTCCAGGCAGGTGTCCACTTAATTACCTGGGAGTCATGTTTTATATTCAAAACACAACAAAACATTATTGTTATTATTATTACAACATTTAATAATGGTTTGCTTTACAGTATCAGTGCAACACTGTAATGGGTCCTGTGGGTGTTTAAATATAAAATATTAAAATAAGAAGAGTGATTTCAAAGACAGAGCTTTTATCAGAAAAACGGGAAGGCTGTAAATCGCCGGTGGCCTCCGGGTAAATCGTCAAACCTCACCCTCCCACGTACCCAATAAGGAGGAAGGGATTTCAGGTGACATGCAACATCAGTAGCTCGTCTGGACTGCAGCGCCCCCCTCCCTACTGGCTTGCAAAATGCAGGCAGCGCGGGACCCATGCCCTCCCGTGTAGGGGACGCTCCAGCCATGGAGAAGCCTTGTGGTTATAAAGACGCACCATTGATTGGTGACGGGGCCCCTGACGGGCGTCTATGCAGCTGCCTGACAGCGAGTGTGAGGCTGCTTTGGTACGAAGCCAGGTCTCGGCAAACTGGTGAGGGTGAAGGAGAGTGGGGGCGATTATCATGAAAAAGGCCGCCGTACTGGTGCTGTTAGGGACCCACCCTACCAGAGAACCCGCCGGCTGATGATGGGCACCGGCGCCAGGCCTGGGAGGGTCGGACTATGGCTCTGTGGGCCTGGCTGCTTCAGGTTTCTCTCTAGAATTAATTTATGAGAATGAAAGCCATCTGGTGCGCTGGCTCTCGCTGGGCTTATTGTCTCCTGGTGATTGACTGACTTGGGGGGTCAGCCTGCCATATTTTTAATGACATTATTACTCCTGTGCTGGAGGAGGCCGAGGTGGCCTCTAGGCTCCGGTTTTTACGACGGGTTTACACGTTTAGCCACGCACTCGTGATCCCGTAGATGAAAGGCACACCTATGTTTGCTCAGTGGCATCAGGTGTGCGTGGTACTGACGCCGATTACTGTCAAAGAAGCTTCAAATAAAAAAAAAATTTGATGAAAGTTTTAATGCCGTTTACGAGGAAGGATGAGCGGCAGGCAAGGTGGCAGGCTTTAATAATGATGAAGCAGCCCCCCCCCACCCCCAAACCCAACGATCGCCGCCGTGACACCCCGGGACAGCCGCTCTGTCACGCTTGCAAAATGTAAACAGGCAGTAAGTCACAAATTAAAGAGTTATTAGGACATCTTGCCAAGTTGCAGAGAAATCGCCCCTGGAAGGGATCTGCGTGCTACGTCTCCCAAATAACTTCTCTAAGAAACATCCATTCTTTCATACATCCATCCATCTTCTACCTGCGTACCCTGGTTGTGGTTGGGGGACTGGAGCCTATCCTAGGCAGCCCAGGGCACAAGGAAATACAACACCCTGAAGTGGCTGCTAGTCCATCACTGGACACATGCAGTCATTCACTACAGGAAAACCGGCTGCATGTTTTTTGACTGCGGCTGGAAAGTGTGCGAACACCACCTTTGAGGCGTGAGATCTCCTTACTGAGCCCACCTCCATATGACCAAAATAATAATGATGACACTGATGATGATGCGGCAGAATCGGGGCTCAGTGACATGCCAGCCAGTGCACAGCTAAACACCTGGGATTATCCTCTGGGGGCAGAGCATCCTGCCGCCACGGTAACTCTAGCTGAGAGTGACATCGACAGCCCGGGCTGTGCGAAAAGGAGATGCGATCCCTGAGCTCATGGCACCTTGACTCTGGATTAAACGCTCACTGTAAGGCTAGCTATTCAGAGAAAATCCTCCTGTGTGTCTTTGCCTGGTAAAACACACACATATGCAGAAAGTGCTCCCCTGTGGGCGTCTCTATTACTGCGGGGTCATGGATCACCTCCAGATAAGCGCGCCACAGTCGGGATGAAACGTGGACAGAAGGCGGACAGGGGGTCAGGCTGTGAGACACACCATCAGCAAAGTGGAGAAATAAAGAAACAACACTGCCCACTTACGGTTATTATCTGCCCCCTATCCAGGCCCCCGCCCGACCAACCGTAGGCTGCTTTACTGTAATGGAGGCGGCTCTCTGCCGGGCACTGAAGCAAGCTGCTGCTGCAGGTTTCTCCCAACATTTTAAGTGTATTCCTGTAAAACTCTGTGCCTGGTCTATGGCCATGTGCCTCCACCCTCACACCCTCATCCACGCACTCCATCCTCACACCCTCATCCACACACCCTCCATCCTCACACACTCATCCTTATGGCTCCACTCTCACATTCTCATCAATGCACCTCCGCCCTCATACCCTCATCCACACGCCTCCATCTTCACACCCTCATCCACAAGCCTCCATCCTCACACCCTCATCCACACACTCCATCCTCACACCCTCATCCACCTGCCTCCATCCTTACACCCTCATCTACACACCTCCATCCTCACACTCTCATCCACCTGCCTCCACCCTCACATCATCATCCACACACCTCCATCCTCACACCCTCATCCTTATGGCTCCACTCTCACATTCTCATAAATGCACCTCCATCCTCACACCCTCATCCTTATGGCTCCACTCTCACATTCTCATAAATGCACCTCTGCCCTCATACCCTCATCCACACGCCTCCACCTTCACACCCTCATCCACAAGCCTCCATCCTCACACCCTCATCCACACACCTCCATCCTCACACCCTCATCTACACACCTCCATCCTCACACCCTCATCCACATGCCTCCATCCTCACACCCTCATCTACACACCTCCATCCTCACACCCTCATCCACACGCCTCCATCCTCACACCCTCATCCACCTGCCTCCACCCTCACACCCTCATCCTTATGGCTCCACTCTCACATTCTCATAAATGCACCTCCGCCCTCATACCCTCATCCACACGCCTCCATCCTCACACCCTCATCCACATGCCTCCATCCTCACACCCTCATCCACACACCTCCATCCTCACACCCTCATCCTCATGGCTCCACTCTCACATTTTCATCAATGCACCTCCGCGCTCATACCCTCATCCACACGCCTCCATCTTCACACCCTCATCCACAAGCCTCCATCCTCACACCCTCATCCACACACTCCATCCTCACACCCTCATCCACACACTCCATCCTCACACCCTCATCCACCTGCCTCCACCCTCACACCATCATCCACACACCTCCATCCTCACACCCTCATCCTTATGGCTCCACTCTCACATTCTCATAAATGCACCTCCGCCCTCATACCCTCATCCACACGCCTCCATCTTCACACCCTCATCCACAAGCCTCCATCCTCACACCCTCATTCACACACTCCATCCTCACACCCTCATCCACACGCCTCCATCCTCACACCCTCATCCACACACTCCATCCTCACACCCTCATCCTTATGGCTCCACTCTCACATTCTCATAAATGCACCTCCGCCCTCATACCCTCATCCACACGCCTCCATCTTCACACCCTCATCCACAAGCCTCCATCCTCACAGCCTCATCCACACACTCCATCCTCACACCCTCATCCACACGCCTCCATCCTCACACCCTCATCCACATGCCTCCATCCTCACACCCTCATCCACACACTCCATCCTCACACACTCATCCACACGCCTCCATCCTCTCACCCTCATCCACACGCCTCCATCCTCACACCCTCATCCACCTCCAAACCCTAACCCCTACCCCTTCCACAGTACACAGTGGACTGTTTCACCAAAATCCTCCCTCACATGGTATCTTACAACCCATCTTTCTTTTTGTGGAAACCTCAGCATCACCCCCTCCCTAAAGCCGCGATTAATCTGCCACGGCTCCAGCGGGGCCATTTGGGCTGGTGTGAGAGGGAAGGGAGCCGCCTCGCTTTCGAGGCTCGCAGATGGCGGCCCTATCGCCGCCAGCGGCCTCTGACTGCTGGCCGGCGTCCCCGTCTTTTCAATGGCTTAAACCCGCCGGGCTGGTGGAGCTGCTGGCCAGCCTTGGGGGAGGATGAGGCAAAACAAAACAGAGCAAGGAAGTGAGAAACGCCATCCAGTCGCACAGCCACCATCCCAAGAAGCAGGGAGTGGGACAGGATGACAGTGCTGGGACTGACTGATTGACTGACTGACTGGCTGACTGACTGACTGACTCACTCACACCCCTCCAAATGCACAGTGCTGTTTGAATATCTCCTATTGGCTCTCATTTTTAAGCTATTAGTGGCTCATAACAGGATTCCAACCAGATACAGATAAGAGGCGATAACTTTATTTAACAAGGTACTAAGAAAGCAGACTGTAATCTATGTTTATCTTCTGAGATTTCCCTATAGCACCTGCTTTCCTGGAAGTAGCACCTTTAAGTTGTTCTTAAATAAATAAGTGTTCATTGTTTAAAAATGAAACTACTGTTTTATCCCAAGTAATGTACACTTAACTTTTCAGAGAAATCAGGGTCAATTGGGGATTAAGGGCCACACTCAGGGACCCAATGGCGACATCACCAAGCCAACCATAGTATTCAAACCAACAACCTACCAGTCACAGGGACAGAACCCTAAGTCACCCAACCGTCCCTTTTGAACACCTGACCACTGTTTCATGTCATTTTTCCCTCTCAAAGACAATGACCCACATCCTCACAGACAAACACGTCGGGTCACCGGCTGACCTGAATTGTCACAGGTTCGCACCAGAGCGGATGAGATGTCCACAGGCTACCAGGGGCTGAAAGGAGCTGTCTCACCTAAGCAACGGGCCAAGCACAACACCTGCTGTGTGCACCACATCCAGCAGTAAAGCACTGCGTTTGACCAACAGAGGGCGCTGGTAGGCTGATTTCCTATCACTCAGGGACCTCGATCCCAGAATGCTTTTACTTGGTGCGGAGCCTTGCAAACAAAACAAATAAACAGCTTGAAAGGAAGGGCGACATTAAGGCATTAAGCATTCCATCTCAGCGCTGAACCTCTCCATACAGGTACACTCACGCTGAAGTGTGTAGCCTGGTCCTCCTCGTAAGGTTTCCGTAGAAACCTGGAGCGAGGCACTGAGACAAAGGAGCTGCGATATCCCACTGGGTAGACAGATAAAAGGTGCCAGGTCTTTGATCGCATGTCACGCTGCAGTCGTCTGCATGTCAATAGCTACTTTAACGCCACCATGCACACATTCATTTTGCTGTCCCTGGAAAATCTGCTTCACTTTTATGGGTTGAAAACATTCAAATGCTGCACCAGTTTTCAGACTAGGTTAAGCAATCCCTCACCTCTGATGTAAGATGTTTAAATGTTTAAAGAACAGCATAATAAATACTCTTAAGCTAAAACAAGACTACGATTATCGTGAATGCTCTTAAGATCGAATTTGTACCCACAATCTTTGATTTGTGATGTGAAAACTCATATTTTTGTGGTTGGTTTAATAGTCACATAGAACCACCAGCTCATAACATGCCCCAACTGTGTGTTAGGGGTTCTATGGGCGTGCCTTTTCTGGAACAGGCTGAGGTATATCAGCCATTATTGCCTCCATCGCTCACTGCTCTGCTTTGTGTCCCCCGGACACCGAAATGATCATTTAAACACTGGAGTGAGGATACGGTGAGGAGACGCGCGAGCCGAATTCCCAGTAATTTCCGAGATGTTCACTGTTGTGTGTGTGAGCAGGGAGGGTATTAAGGATGCAGTCATGGGGGAAGAATGGGGGGAGGGCTTGAAAGTGATATAAGAAGCGGACACATGTCCTTCTGATTGTGCTCCCATACGCTCTAATAAACAACCTGTCAGCCTGGGACACATCCGCATCCATCACTGTTACTACGGCGACGCCAGTGCTTCCTGCAGCCACTTCCATAGAAACCTTCCCTGGAGCTGGCTGCTTTGCAATTTCCCTTCTTCCGAGTAAGCGAGATGCTCCAGGGGATGTAGGAAGGATCACACAACTGCACTGGCTGTAACTACAGGAGCTCTATGGGCTGGGCTACCTGTGGCCCTGCGGGAGTTTCCACTTCCGGGTCGCGACCCCAGCTTACTCTTGTGTAATCTGCCATTTTGGGCCCAGAAACCCAAGCGCTGCTCCCAAATCTCCACGAACATGCATCCCCCCCATACATAGCTAATCGTCCAAGCTTTAGGGGCAACGCTACAGCCCGGCCTCTGCGATAGCGCTCATCGCACAACTAATGCTAAACTCTCAGGAATGGACACTAGTCCCACATTCATGATTAAAATAAGAAGGGAAGGACCAACCATAAAAATCTCATTTTAGGAGCCTCTATCCTGCAGGACACAATTTTGTTACAGGTCCGTGTTCACACGACTGGCCATTTCATGGGGCAATTCGGGTTAATTACCTCTGTCCGAGGGTATGGCAGCTGTGTCTGGGATTTGGAACTTCAGTCTCTTAGTCCTGAATCCAATAGGCCATCCTGGTACTGTTCAGCTACACAGAGAACAGGTCTCCTTTCTCGCTTCAGTCCTGCATTTGTTTAGTCGCTACGGGAGGCCAGTGTTTCCCAGACAAGCCCTCGGCGATCCGAAGATGAGGCCGGGTTCTTACGGGACGTGTGGGAAATCAGCCGAGTGGTGAGAACATATGGTGAATTAGAAGAAACCTCGCCATCATATTCCTCTGTTAGTCTTATAGGAAATGTGGGGGACGGGGGATGGGGGGGGAGGGGTATGAACAGCAAGACGGCCCTTCATGGGAGTGGGCGGGTACTCGAAGGAAGGAGAGGTAGTGATGCTCGGCAAAGATAAACCCAGCTGGGCAAATAATTCTGAAAAATATGCAGCAAGATTTCAGTCGTGGAAAGATGCTGTGTTTGAAAAGTTTCAGAACTTTTTCTAACAGAATAAAGCCATTACAGCCTTCAGTATCCGCGATAATAGCTCTGTTGGTCTTTGTAAAATTATATCTGTAGTGGGGCGGAGGGGTGGGGGGTGGAAAATCATGAACTCATTAGCAGCGTTTGCGTTGCGTCCCTTACTGGTTGCAGGCGGAGCCTGGGGTGTTTGCCGGGAAATCTCTTCCGCGGACGACAGCCCTAGATTTCCCCCGGGATTACAAGGCAAGAAAAAAAACTGACTAAAAAGAAAAAAAAAAACAATTATGGTCACACAGCCCCAAGCAACTGAGTAAAAGTGCACGGTGAGACCTGGCTGGTTAATCCCACCTGCACGGGAGCGTCTGGGTGCTTCGCAAGAGACGCCTCTCTGTGTCAGGGTTGGCGGGAGTCTGCGCCTCACATGTCACATGGGCTGGGACTGGGAATCACTATCCCACTGCGTCTCCCGTGGTCAGTTCCCAACCAGAGTATTTGGGGGGTTGGAAGGCTCACGAGTGAGCGTGAGTGTTAATAAATTTAATTAGCACATGGGTTACGCCTATGCAGCATCTTGCAACAAAATGCAGGAACGAATGCGACAGTTTTCGAACGCTTCTGCAGAACTCTTAATGTGATCTCAGCACTGGGCCCCGCTGGGACTTCAGGACGCTGATCGCATTTATACGAGCAGCTTAATACAATTAAGGCCCGTTCACTGCGCACGGCTATTTATACATGAAAAGACGAGCGTGAAGGTTAGCGGGTGGCGCGGCGGCTGTGGAGCCCGGCTTTTAACCTGAAGGTTGCCGTTTTAAAGGCTCGTGTTCGTCTTGTGCCTGGGCCTTTGTTTCTATGACAGCAGCATGTGTGAGCAGAAGAAAGACGGCGCTTCAAAGTTTCCAAGGGAGACGGAAGCAGAAAAAGCAGGAAGCGCTACAAGGCTAGGACCTCCTTTGCATCCGCAGGGTAAATCACGTTCTTTCTGACGCATAATCATAAGCGTTTCTTCCCTGTAATTGTGCCTGCGGCCAAATTTAACAGCCGCCTCTTGTTCTAAACTTTCCTGCTCTCTGGCTCCCCCTAAAGGCAATGCACAGCGACAGCTTTGGACTTTTTCCTCGGTCTCCATGTCTGACTGCCTGGAGTTATGGATGGGCCTCCTCTCTTTCTCATTCTGGCCGGCCGCACTTCCCCCCCTCCCCCAGTGACACACCTGAAATGCGGGTGTCACGGCTGATGGATGACTGCCATCTCGTCCTGCTTGGTGGGTCCTGTGAAGAAGTGTCATTAAAAAAAAAGAACAACAGGAGGCTCAAGAGCCCGAGGGGATAGGGAGGGTGGGTCAGGTGCCCACAGACTCGAGGCCGAGTTGGAGAATATAAATGCGTGGGTTTGTGTGGAATGCATGCGCATATGTTCGTGTCTGCGTGTTTGTGCGGATGCTCACTCAACAGCCGGAAAGCAGAAGGTAAAACATTTGTTAAGAAACTCAACCTACAAATCAAAAGATGTAGATTCCCCAAGCAAGTTGTTTACCTTAAATTTAGCAAATACACAGTGGTAAGCGCAGCGGACGATAAAACCGCGAACGTCAGGGCTTTCCGGATGAACGGCATAGCGAGTCTTTTGGCTACCAGAATTCATGTCTGACGAGCCACCAGCCTGGAATGATCCTCTTTGGCAGAAAGCTCCAGTGAAATTATCCGATTTCACGTGACAGGAATATACCCCATTCCCATTCACGGGGAATTCTGCTCCTGAAACTCTTCCTTTGTCCCGTAGAGACGGCAGCCACCGAAATACATACCGACGTTGCTTCCGAAACAGCTCGAGTCGACGGCAATGTGATTACCGGTCGGGTGAGTTCCTCTCGTTCGGTGCCGAAGATGCACAGCGGGGGGGCTGAACCCTGTGACTTTTGTCTATGGCCTTAAAAGCTTAAGTTACCTTAGGAAGGCGACCGACCTTCTCAAATGCCGAAATGCCACAAGGAAACAAATACTACACAGGAACTGCTCACATCCGCTCTGCCTTTGTGTTACTGGGCACCAAATAAAATTTATTTAAGCAACCTTCAGTGAGAGCAGATGCTACCAACCATATTGAAGGCCAGTGCATCCAAAGGCCACTTATCTCAGCATCCATCCATCTTCCATACCATTTATCCAACACAAGGTCAAGGGGAGCATGGAGCCTATTAGGACAGGGTTTGAGAGAAAAGAGAGTCAATGCAGCGCAGGGCAGACTCACAATCACAGAGTAACCAATTAGCCTAACTGCATGACAGGGGTTGGAAACCAGCGCAGGCAGAGGGACCCCCAAATGGTGGGGCAGATTTTGAACCCATAAACCTGAACTCATGACGCTCTGGTGCTAATCATACCTCTTATGTTTGTTAAAAAAATAACATCCCTACCTGTGATTGATGGATAGATAGCTGCACATTGGCAAACGGAACAGAGGGGTGGCTGCTGAGCAATACCAGACTGGGCCCGTAGGGGGCGATGTGTGCTTTGTCAACATGGAAGAATGAGAATCGTGTGCTCGTCACCAATAACATTCACGCATCAGTGGAGAAGAGGCGGGCAGCTGCTGATTGGTGAACCGCAGGTGTTAAGGTGGCGAGCGAGTGGCCGGTTTAATCAAAAGCTCCGCGGCAAAGAATGGGCACAGTGGGACAGCGAAGTTCATTTTCCTCAGTCATTAAAAAAAACCTTGGCGTCGGGTTATGCCGGTGAAAGGTGAAAGAGCCAAGAGACTTGGTCCAGATTGCAGGTGGGATCCTCAAACCCATTATGAGATTAAAATAAGAACACCATATTTGCTGGCATGAAGCCGATTCTGAGTGTCGACCTGGGAATCTGAAGCCAGAATTCTCGGTGCGGAAGGTTCTGGCGGCTAACGGACGATTTGTGCATCCGTGCATAATTAAAATAGTCCGCTGCCTCCCTCTGTGGAGTCCCTTTCACCCTCGTTATGACTTTGGCTTGGGCATGCACTCGGAGTCACTCGTTAATTTACGCGGTGGAAAGATGGCTAATTAACACCACCGTTCCATCCGATCTGGCCAAATGGCCGAGCGGCCTGTTTTAAAATAAGGTGCCAACAGTGTGGTGGAGGGAGAGCTCGGCTGTTACCATCTTAAGACACTTTTTTGAAAAAGACACTAAATGAATGTGGACAATTCGGGCAGCTTTTATAGGACCATGCTACTCTCCTCCCTCCCACATACATTAATGTGTTACTGTGATCTCGGGACGCTTTACGGAGGTAATATCCCCACACCGACATCAGGCAGACACTTTTAGACTGACGCGTTACGGCCAAGGTTGACGGAGGCAGAGAAGCTCCGGTAAAAACGAATGTGCCAAAGTCAATTCCGTTTTCAATCTCAGTCAAGCAGCCCGATGTGACAAAGGCACATTTCTGTGTGGACACGATGGGACGATGAGAATATACTCTCAGACATCTCTCCAGGGCTCTTATGTCAAGGGAGCCTTTGAAGCTCATGGATGGTTTGTACCATTAATTTTAACCCCTCAAAACCCTTTCAGATACACGATGAAATCAATTTTTAATTACCAGGCCTAGCAGTGTCTTATATATCAAAGCAAGAAATACAAAGAACCTTAAAGCAAGTTGGGGCAGGTTTTTTTTTTTAAGTATAGTTCCAAACTGCCAATTTCTAAATCCAGCTGAGAAAAATATATCTATGGAAAAAATTGCTACTTTTTTGCCTCTTTCCACACCTTTTTGTTAATTACTCCCGGGGCTTAAACGCCTAACAAGGCAATCAGGTGAAAAAACACTGCATGCCGAGAGAGAAAAGTTTTTTAAAAGTGTTCTAGGGTCTTAGACAGAAATATTCTGTGTACACATTCATGCCCCCCCCCATGAAATGTTTTTATTACAACCAAAGACATTTTTATTTTCATTTTTTTGATTTAACAAACAAAATACCAAGGGCAGGTGATGTTTGGCTCAGTATGTTAGGCTTCCGTGCCTGTGATCAGAAGGTTGCTGGTTCAAATCCCATCCTTGATAGAACAATCACAAATCTGTTGGACCCTTGAATGAGCCCCCCCCCCCAACCTTCAGTCTTACCTATACATATTTGTGTGTGTGTCACATAAGAAGAGTATGATGAGACAAAAAAAAACACTCCAGTGCAAATAAAGTTTAGCTTCTTTGTTGTTCTTGCAGTATCTCAAGAGCTACAGTCAAATCCATGTGCTTTGCGTCAGGTGTGGAGGTTGGCAGACTCTGACACTCAGGGCGTATAATCCACAGAAGGACTCCGCTGGATCGATCGCGCCCAGACAGCACACTGCCTCAACCTCAGCGTCACAGCTAATCCACCGCGGCCTGGCGTGCGCAAGAGAGAGAAACCGGCTTTGCACTCCCTATCTCCCAGAGGTCCCTTACCGCTTGACAGACCCCCGTTTGCGGACGCGTCACCCCGGCGACTGGCATTCATATCAATTACGGGACGGGGGGGCTTGTTTTCAGCGTGACACAGGGGCTACTGCCTGACGCTGCCAATGCCTGGGGGTCAGTGCCAGGGATGGGGAGTCCTGCTCTCCTTTTTTCGCCGTCGTACTTGATTTTAAACCCCATTTAACAGCCTGCAGTCCCAAGACAGACTCGTGCCAGGCCTGCTGGAGGGGGGGCTGGGGGGTGAGGCTGCTGTCTGCTCTGATCCCCCCAGATGCCAGGTGCCAGGACGCTCCTTTGGACAGCTTAGCGCCTCTCGGACAGGAGTTTCTTTGGCAGACAGGGACACGAACAGACACAAAGCCCTCACCTGCAGACAGAATGAGGCCCAGTGCTAGTGTAAGCCCATAGTCCAGCACGACTGAACCCGGTCAGGCACTGTGGCTACTGGCACAGGACCCTACATACTACCGGCAAAGCCAGCACATTCATGCTTCTGATTTCACACAGATCCTTGCATAGGTCCATCCACCTTTCGGATACTTATTCTGGTTGGGGTTGGGGGGCATCCCAGGCCACAAGGGGTACATCCAGGATGGGATGCCAGTATTTCGCACAAACATCCTCTCAAATACATACTGACTAGGACCCCCGAGGTTTCAGTGCATTTTTGAATATTTGCCGATTTATTTATTTCTTCTTCCCTTATTTGCAGGACGGAACTCTTACTCCAGAGAGTCATACACAAACCTGCCATTGCTGAGGATTATGACATGGGCTGCAATAATAAATGGCCTCTGAGGTAGCTGCCAGCAGGGTGGCGACGCTGAGGAGCAGGCGAGTGGGCAGACTCACCGGAAGGTCATCTGGAAGACCTGGCCCAGGTTCACCTGCTGCGTCTTGTTGTTGTAGCCATGTAGCATCTCCCCGAATAGCGTGTTGTTGAGCTGCGCGCCGCCACGCTGGCACTTGGGCCCCTCGCATGCATCTGCCTGCAGCACGCAGGAGCGCCCGTCCGCCGCCAGCCGGTACTCCTGCACGCACCTGGCCGAGTAGGGGATACGAGGGGGGGGGGGCATGCTTGTGTTAAACCCGGAGCCACTCATGGGCTTTCCTTAAAAGGGGGCACACTCATCATTAATTTTATGCATGATTAAATCCCACCCACTGGGTGGGCCTAAGGCATAAGCGAACTATGCGGCTGCTTAGGGCCCAGCGGCCACCAGAGGGCGCCCCCATGTGATAAACCGGTCAGAATGGGAAAGAAGACTGCGAATGACAAGGTTAGTCGAATTATGCTTAGTGCCCTAAAAAGGTTGGGCCTGGCCTACCCTACCAGGTTAAGCTAACTAATTAACGTTATCAAAACTGCAAAAAAAAGAAAGGAAAGAAAAACTAAATCCGTAAAAATCGGCGTCCAGTTTGATGGGGAAATTCTTCATGCTTGGAGTTTCATTCCAGTACTTTGTTTACATTGATATGTTCTACAGACAGGCGGGTGCCTTAATTTTCGACTATGTGTCTTTCAGAGGGAAAATAATGTAAACAGAACGTGACAAATCACACTGTAAAGCCATGAAACATCATAACCCCTTACGTCAGACCCGAGGGGATCCGGGCTGGTGTCCGAGGCCTGAGACGGGTCGCCGAGGCCAGCCCGCTCCACGGCGCCCCCCCCCCGGCACTCACCCGCAGAGCATGAGCACGTTGCTGGAGGTCGGGTCGTCGTCCAGAGGCACGAGCTGCTGGAGGCACAGCTGCTCGCAGCCGCCGTTGAAGCCGTCGGAGCAGTCGGTGCCCTTCGAGTAGTCATAGCAACCGGAACCGTCCTTCATTGGGCGGAGGCCGCTGGGACACTGTGGGGGGGGGGGGGGGGCAGAGTCAGTGCATAATAACCCATCCATCCATCCGTCTCTCCGTCCATCCATCCAGCCATCCATCTTGTCTATTTGCTTGTATGATGCATGGTCGCAGGGGTCCAGAGTTTGTCCTGGAAACTACAGGGAGCGAATACATCGTAACCCACGTAATAAATAATAATAATAACAATAATAATAATAATAACAATAACAATAATAATAATAATAATAATAATAATAATAATAATAATAATCAGTTCACAGCCATTTTATGCTGTTTTATGCCCCCCCCCACCAACAGAATGAGTGGCTTGAGGTAATGTTGGCTTCCCATCCTGTAATTAGTGCTTATCTGCACTTACTTCCAGCCTATAGCTTACATGCAGCCTAACTTACTTCCAGCCTATTTTATTTGCAGCCTAACTTACATGCAGCCTACCTTACTTCTAGCCTGTAGCTTACATGTAGCCTAACTTACTTCCAGCTTGTAGCTTACATGTGGCCTAGCTTTCTTCCAGTCTATCTTATTTGCAGCCTAGCTTACTTCCAGCCTGTAGCTTATTTGCAGCCTAGCTTACTTCCAGCCTGTAGCTTACTTGCAGCCTAGCTTACTTCCAGCCTGTAGCTTACTTGCAGCCTAGCTTACTTCCAGCCTGTAGCTTACATGTAGCCTAGCTTACTTCCAGCCTGTAGCTTACATGTGGCCTAGCTTTCTTCCAGTCTATCTTATTTGCAGCCTAGCTTACTTGCAGCCTGTAGCTTACTTGCAGCCTAGCTTACTTCCAGCCTGTAGCTTACTTCCAGCCTGTAGCTTACTTCCAGCCTAGCTTACTTCCAGCCTGTAGCTTACATGTAGCCTAGCTGACTTACAGTACTGCTTAAAGCACTTGAACAACATCTGAATTTAAATTTTTTCATAAACAACAAAATATTCAACATCAGTTGTCAAATGGGTCGTCAATGTGGCAGAAGCACAGCAAAACAAATGACAACTCATTAAAAAAACGCCATTACATAATCATCAGTTAAACACATAATCCCCTAAACACATATTACATTACACTAATCCTGTAGTTTCTTCATTTCATAATGACACTTTTCAGCTTGATTCCCCCATTTTGTTCTTTGACCTGGGAACATTTATCTTTTAAAGACCACAATCCGATAGATCATCTAAGCTGGAAGGGCACTATAACATTGGTATCATCAATATTAAGTGCATTGTTTAATCGAATGGCCATATTAAATACTGAATCAGTTGTTGCTGCCAATTGGACAAAAGATGAGCAGATGCTGTTTCCTGTGTTAATTTGGCAGTGCTAGATGTTACCAAATGGATAATAAGCTTTTCGACAGACTGTGTTTGCTTTGTTTGTGCATATGTGTGTGTGTGTGTGAGCGCAGTCATAGAGTTTGTGTCCTCAGTCTACGTCTGTGTTTTGAATGAAAATGTTTCCTTAATTTTATTCCCGGTGTGACGCCTCGGGTTTGCGTCCTTCTTGCCGTTTTTATTTGTCTTTCGGGAGTGTGAGTGTCTGTGTGGCGCTGTGGGTTTCTGTGAAGGTTTTTTTCCTCTACGTCCCCTGGGCTACTTGACCAGAGGGACGTTCTTGTCACGGCCTACTGACAGCCAGAACCCCAGATCCTAGGGCTGCACGCGGCCCAAAGCACCTCTCAGCTACCACTTCCGTCAGATTAATGTCAGAATGTAATTATCTGACTTTTTCTTTTTTTTCCACTCTCCACTTGGTTTCCCAAGGATACTGAAAGTACACAATACACAGAAGAACTTGAGTAAGTTAGCTAGCATGCCATCAGGGTCACAAGAGGTAGTAGATTAGTTCATGTAGCCTTCAGTATTATTCAGGGTGACTTATCTACTTTCTCTACTTGACTTATTAGAAAGCCCATTCTCAAAGATATAGATTTTTCATTAACCTTACAGGTAAATAAATATCCAGCCGATGTTGATCTGAAGCCAGATGCATCGCTGCGATTGAGGTTAACGGTGTAATCCGACGTGACTCCGGGACAAAGCTGTGCCCTTCGCTGGGCTCGGCGCTCCCCAACCACGGTGCGGCCCTCCACATGCGCTCAGTTCCCGTGCTGTCGTGAATTTCCAGGAAGGCCATTTATCACCAGCAAATAAACCGTGGCACCAAAACCACAATCACACAGAGAGCTTAGCTAAGGCCTGAGGGACGGAGACTCCAGTATCTCAGACGATTCATAAGAAAACGTAACGACGCTTTCATACGCCACCTAGTGACCTCCGTGTAACACCCTTCACTGAAGAGACACCATCTAAATCGTAACTAGCACCGGCCTGATCATGCCAAAATTCTGACATTTTAGTGTACAAACATGAAAAGGCTGCAAAATGATGTCGGCTCTGGATTTAAACTGCAAAATCATAAAGAAGAGTTCTTTCCTGTAAGGTTAATTGAGCATTGATATGCACTAAAGCGCTAACAGACACACCCTGGAACTTTACTTGTGAGAAGTCGGCAGAGGTCCGTCCATCCATCCATCCATCCATCCATCCATCCATCCATCCATCCATCCATCCATCCATCCATCACTCTATCTATCTGAAGTCCCAGAACCGGCGCGTAAAAGATAGGAAACAAAAAAAAAACAAACACCACAGGTAGGCTAAGAACACCGCGTGGCCCGGGTGCGAAAAATATCGGCAGATGGGCAGGGGTTTAGCTCGGATCAGTAGACACGCGTTCAGAAGGGAGGCAGTGTGCGGTGAGAGGTCTGATTGCCGGATTGTGACCCGACGAACCTGTCCTCAGCTATCCCTGTCCTGATAAAAGTGCCTGATCGCCATGAAGACCCAGGGGACACATTCTGCAAACGTGAGCTTGTTACCGGTGACGCTATCATGTCACGCATATACACAACGGGGTGGGGCTGGGGGGGCAGGTATCTGGCACTGAGCTCAAAGAGGTCTGCCAGCCAGAATCTGAGATCCCGAGAGATCCGACGTTCCTTTATAACCAAGCGATGTCTGAACCGCTCTGACTGTCAAATTCTGTTTCCTGACCAATATTACTATTCAAAGACACGAATGAGCAAGATACAAAAAAAACATTATTTCAACTCCTGTATACGTCAAAATTATAATATAAAGTAAATGTAATTTCAAATAAAGTAAATGTAATTTCAATTAGCTACTTCAGTACTTCAGCACGTATGTGTACATGCATAAAAGAGACAATTTTTGTAATTGCAGGAATGGGTAAAATAATGAATGTTGTTACTGTGAACCGGATCCGGTGAGATGCTAACATGTACGCAGTGTAAGCAGTAAACATGTAAGCAGTTCGTGCACAAAACAGCACCTCTCCAGCACAGCAGCATCACACTTGGCAGAGTCGCCTGTTATGCTGCCAATGACGCATTTCAGCCAGTAGAGGGAGCTAGGGGAGGAGGTGTAGTTTTCTCACTGGCTGGGTGGGGGGTCAGTGCGGCCACAGTTGGGCTGTTGATATCGATTGGCCTGCTCAGGCAATAGAGATGATGTCGATGAGGAGATTAGAAAAACAAATAAAGCACACCAAAGCAATTATGCAACAATCCGGTAGGGTTGGCCTGAAGGACCGAGGGCCTACTATTAAAATGACAAAGATGTTATCTATCAGAGCTGTGCGTCTGGACTTGGAAATTGCAGCCCTCAAGGGTTTGATTACGCCTCTCAATTTAGCCTAGGTACACAGAGATTTGAATGTCTTCTTATCACACCCTGTTTTAATGATTAGCTATGCTAAAAACAGGCACCGATTCCTCGGGGATGTCAACAGCTCCCCCATGTGGCAAAGGGCGATTGAAGGACAACGAACGCCATTGTACTTCCCTACGATACGACATTGACGTTCCCGGGATGCAGATCATGCATGGAGAACTAATTATGTACAGCGGTTATCTACCCTGTGCGTATTGGCAGAACTCTCAGATAAAGAAAATCATTAGCAACACCTCTGTAAAGATATATGACTATCAAATACTGTCGTAAGATACATGTTTAATCACAGGAGAGATTCATTGACATCCTGAAATACCTTTGTTTGGCTTTGGGTGCACTCATATTACCCTTTAATATTAAAAAATGGGATGTAATGTATCACAGCGCTGTAAATTTCCCTAATCGTGAAGCTAAAATGCCACTGAAAGATTCTGAGCTTCTTTTATCAAGCTTTCAGAGCTGGGGACAAAAAACATGCCAGGCTTTTAAGCAATGACCTACGAAAGGGAAATTAAAAATAAAAATGATTATAAATGTTTTAAATGCGTAAGAGTTTCATCTGATGAAAGGAGGTTTCACTCTGGTTTAGTCTTCATTTATGAAAGACTTCTTGTATTCAGACGCAACTTAAGACATGGAACCTACTGTACAAGAGACCCTGCTCCCCAAATGACAAGTGAAAAAGATGCCACATCCTGAGTTGTTCCCTGCCTTGGCCCATAGCCTGTGGGTTGGGCTCCGGACCCCCATAGCCCTGCATACGACAAGCGGTTTCAGAAAATGGATGGATGGATGGATGGATGAATTCAATGATATGTCGACAACAACATTGACAGTATTTATCATCTACTTTTCATTATATAATTTATCATATAAGTTTATTTCTATAACACATTTAAAACAACTGACGTTGACCAAAGTACCGAAAATCACAAATTAACAGTAAATAAATATAGTAATCAGAGTTTTTTAAATAGAGAAACCAATAAAATTTTCGGAGTCATATTAAGGATAAACAAAGAGGAACTGTGGCAGTCTGGCTGGGTGAGGGTCACCCTGTTGGGCCGCCCAGGCAGAAGCAGGCACCCTGGGTGAGCATACAGTCACACAGTAAAGGCAATTTAGGGACGACATATTGCCTGACCTGTTTCCAGACAGGGGAAAGAAAAGAGAACATCCTGATGAAACACACAGACACAAACAGGGGGATTCAAAAGCACAACCCTGTGGCGTGAGGCTACAGTGCGACCCCCAGGACCACTGCAGCCTGTAGCCCATCCATTGTATGTCATCCCAAATAATCAAACTAAATCTAGAATCTTTTGTTTTAAACAAAAACATCCCAAAAAGGATTTTTTTAATGGATCTACAAATACACATTATAAAAAAACCCTGAGTTAACTAATGTACTTAAACGTAATTAATGAACTTTAAACTCAGTTAATTAATTAACATCAAAACCACAATGCTGTGAAACAGCTCCCCCAGCCGGCTTGTGCGTGACACACAGATTTCTCCTCCGCCTCGATATCTCGGTGCTACTCTCCGATTACGCCTCGATCAGTAGGCTACACGTCCGTGACTCTCTATAAAATATCCACAGGCAGCGCAGTGCCCACAGTGCATCGCTCCAACCCACTTTATCAGCCATACTCAAGTGACCAGGCTGTTCTGCCGAACAAACAGCTCTTTCGCATTTTCCCCACACCACACTGGAGGATTTCGGGCATCTGGTGCAACCCAGCCCTCTGCTCGGAGGTATCCCTCTGTTCTGGAGGCTGTACCACACCTCCGTAGGCTCAAGCAGGCCATCTGCAGCAAAGCCAAGCTCTTCTGAAGCATTTTATGGCTTTGATACACTTGTGCCCCGGGGTCCCGGCCAACCAGAGCTACCCAGGGGCGACTCCGAAACTCCACTCATGTGACGGCCTGACCACTGAAGCGTCATGCCCCCTATTTCAGTTACTAACACTACCTTCGGTAGCTGGAGAAGAAGTGTAGCCTCTTCCTGTTTTATCCTCACAGTGACCCTGCCGATCGCCCCATCGCCTCCAGCCCCAGTGCCCAGCATGTCTTCCTGTTCTGTGGGCTTCCACATTTGTCCCTGCTAATGTGGGTTAGCTTGGGTTGCCTGAATACCTCCCACTCAAAACACAGAGATATTCATAACTGAGTCGGTGACTCCAAATTAGACCAGTTGCGTCATGTTGTCTTGTTTGCACTGGCATCCTGACTTGACTGTACACTGGATTTTATCTTACGCATGGGCTCTGGATAACTGGGGATGGGTGATCCAGTGAAGGTCCGTGGGGAAGCATCTCTGCGTGGAGGAAAAAATAAACGGATATATTTAACCTCGAACCTTTGAATGATCACATGACCCTCACCCACTGACCCGTGACCAATACCGATAAGGGAGTCAAAAATGTCTTTTTTAGTTTCTGCAGATAAAAACCCCTAGGATTGGCATGTTTAGCTTTAACGTCGGGAATACAGGAAACATAACAATTACGCATTTTGCAGCCCATATTAACCTCAACTGACAGAGAGAGAACCAGCAATTGCTTTGTTATCAGGTCATTATCATTCGATGATGCTAAAGGATGCTTGATATCGTTTTCCTGGGCTATAGAGATATTACACAGAGGCTGCTTTCCCAGGTTTTAAGCATCACTCTTCCGGTAAACGAAACACTTGATCCGGCCGATCCGAGCACCGGAGGGGCTGCGACAAGGTCTGAAAAATGAGAATATATTCAAGGTAAATTGCAATGAGATGGAATGTATGAGAATGAGCCGCTTTCCAGGGCAAAGCAAATTATAGAGCTCTCTGTTCCGGAGTGGGCAGCTCAAAAGCATGGAGTGATGTGTCAATGAAATGTGGGGGCCCCGCCAAAGGACGGGATGGCAAAGCTGGGGTTCAAGTCGAGCTTCCGAATCACGCTAAGCAAGCGTGGCAGTGCGTAGCTCACATTTACCTCGTGCTCTTACTTTTCAAATGACTGACTGACATCATAATAGGTCGATATTGTGAGCACAGCCACTCGGTACACATTTCAGGGATTTACGTTCCCGTCCTCGAGCGTGGGCCATTGAATGCCTTTGCGGGATGAAGTTATATGCTAAGGATTGACCCAAATACACTCACACCCGTTGACTTTTATCTGCCCTTGAGGTTCTGTGATCATCACATGTGACCTAGAAGGCAAATGTTTGGCCTCAAATGAGAGCAGCAGTCATCTGAAGCCTCTTCTGTTGATCATGCTTGGGCCCCTTCCTGAAAACTTTCGATGGTAATCTACAAAGAAGGACATCTACCAATTAACCAAAAGAACACTAGGGGGCAGACAGGAGTAAAGCACGAACCCCGGTCTCCCACAACGAAGTCATCAACCTCAGCCACATCCCCACTGGCCTCTCAGCAAGGCCACTGCAGTCAGCACTATGACACCAAACCCCCTGTGTCAGCCTTACGTTACACAACAACTGCTGTAGTGGGGATGCATAATTTCAACATAATTCATTTTACAGAGTGCCTTTCCCTACAACAGCTGCCTCAAAGCACTTTACAAACACACACAGCACAACAGGGAAGCAGAAAATGCAAGAAGACAGCAGGAAAGAGGAGTGAAAATCCCTCAGGTTGGGCAAGTGGAGGAAAAAGACCCAGGGTCAACTGGCGGCCCACCTCTCCAGGGTGAGCCAACTATAAAAATCCAACTAGACATCCACATGGAAACACTGGTGGAATCGCTTCCTATTATGCAGGTTGCCAGATATGAGTTCTTTGTGTCAGGGGGCAGTCGCTGACACACAGGGCACTAACCCTAACTGCACCATGCACAAGTTAAGGCCCTACCATGAGGCTGCCAGGATTGATACAAGAATTTCTCATTTTCATTAATCCATCCATCCATCCATCCATCCATCCATTTTCCAAACCGCTTATCCTACTGGGTTGCGGAGGGTCCAGAGCCTATCCTGGAAGCAATGGGCAAGAGGCCATTTTAATTAATTACTTTTAATTCCATAGAAATGACCAGAACAGATGTTAAATATAAAATATACAAAAAAATAGGAAAACAAGCTAAGAGTGGCGTGGTGCTGCAGTGGTGCTGCAGTGCTTAGCACTGTTGCCTCACACCACTGGGAGCAGGGTTTGCATCTCTGCCATCTCTCCATGTGTGATGAGTTTGCATGCTCTCCCTGTGTCGTCGTGGGGGGGTGCTCCAGTTTCATCCCATGGTCCAACACATGCTGGGGCTAACTGGAGTTACCAAATTGCCTGTAGGTGTATGAGTCTGGTGCCCAATCCTGGGCTGTTCCCTGCCTTATGGTCATAGGCTCCAGACCCCTCTATAAGACAAGTAGTTAGAGAAAATGGATGGATTGGACTAATTAACAAAGAGCTAAATTATTTGCTATCATAGAAGGCATGTTTAACTAAACTGACTATTATAGCATATCGTATTTATTGGAAAAATAATTGCATTGCCTATTTAAAGAGTGTAACATTTACTGATGCAATCCAGGACCAGTTCAGGAAATTCAGGTTTAGCTGAGCAGAGGCCCACCTGGGACGCGAACCTGTGCGCTTCAGCCCATATCTTTAGACGGCGCATCGGCAGTACTGACATCCTAACTAAGGGGGGCGTAGCGGCATTTTACTACAGAATCCCGCCTGGCTTCCATCGTAGAGGTGAAGTATAAATATGGAGACAGTTATCAAGAGACAGCCGTGCTGTGACTGATAACAGCGTAAATGAAAACGACGATAAGCATCTGTGCGGTCCTGCAGAGACGAGCAGTCCTGGCGAATCAGAAACCGCGTATTATACTATTCAATGAAGCCGTATCAACTTCGAGTCATCGTTTCCTGTCCCGGAGAAGATCCAACGGTGGTTTTTAAGACATCAAACATGTTTGATTCTGACCTTTTCTCTGATTATTTATGAAAGAGAACTTCAAGCCTGCACAACTGTGTATTGGCAGGAGGTAGCAGGCAGTAGGGCAGACATAGGTTAGCCTAAACTGGCCTACAGCCTTTGTGCAAGTACGTTAGGTGGGTCGGTGAACTGGTTGTATGCGTGACATCAGCATTTTGATGCTTTGGCTGGAAATCTTTCCCTTTAGCTGCCTCTGGTGTAACTTCAGTCCCAGCGTGAAGGTTTAAAAACTCCTAATAGTGAAAACAGGTGGGGGCTCTGCTAGAGATTTTGGGCCGCATGAAAGTACATCATATTGGGCCCCTGACCCAGACCAATCAAATTATGTTCCCAAGTTTGGATCCCTGTCGCTCATGGGCCCTTGGAATCCTCCGAACTCCACACCCATTACGGGCTGCCTGAACACAGGCCCAACCTGAAGAGCTGCAATTTAGCATTACAGTAAAAAAATCTCCAGAGGCTCAAACAGCATGAAGCCACCACATCTGAAGGTACAAAATTCCACTTTCTACGCTCTTACAGAGAAAGCCGGTTAGTACTTCATCCTCGACCCTTTAAAGACCACTAGTGAGCATTGTTTTAATTGCAGTCTCCCGATGTCACTCAAGTAGCCACACTTGGAAAGTATGGAAAGTGTGGAAGAAGCGACCATCAGAGTACAGCTCTCTTACTTCCGATGGAAGGGAGACCCTACTACTAATCTGAGCCGGGCTGCATATCAATGAAGCGAAGGGGTCATGACAATCAAGAGAGTCACCCGAAGTGGGAGAAGTGGTTGCAGATATCCGAAATCAGATCAAATGCTCATGGAGAAGAGGAAACTTTTAATGAGCTAACCCACTGGCCCACACACACACACACACACACACACACACACACACACACAGACATACACACATCCCAGAGCTCTGAGGAGAAAAAGCTCGGACCAGACAGTCTTATTAATGGCGATTCATTTAGAATGCACACACTGTTCTCCTCACAGACATCCTGAAAATAAATATCTTACTAAAATAATAATAAAAAACGAAGTCTAAAGACACTATGCTTAATCAGACCTCACCAAGCCGTCTCTGCCTTAGCGCAGAGACAAATCTTTTGAATATGCGAGTGCGCTTTCATCAAAAGCTCAGGTAATGACTTCAGACAGCGATGTAAACAACAGTAACAATTTCGGAGCGGCTGGCCGCGCCTGTGTTTAACGTCACCCCACACATAAGTCCTTCCGCAAGCACACATGCAAAGCACTTGCGACAGAGGACCACAGTAATATCCTGGAGAAACCTCAAGCAATGTGTGATTATTTGGCGGAAAAGTGGATATTCATCTCGCTGAAAGAACGGAGACTTTCTCCATGTCATATATTATTTACAGGGCCATTTTATGGAGGAATTAAATCATTTTGCAAAGGCAGAAATACATTGCACAAAGCACATATCCTAGGGCTATAATATATCAAAAAGCAATTCAAGTAAAAACGTGAACAATCATTAAATTCTAGGCATTGCTTACTGCATGTGTGTATGGTAAGCACTGCTAGGGACCTTTGGAGTATTTATTACTTTCCTCTAACTTATGTATGTTCTCCGTAACTCATATTCTCTTCTGTTGAAACTTAATCTACTTTGTTAAGGAGACTAAATTTCTTATTATATACATCTAGATGCTTGTATCTTCAGTCACTTTCTTGTAACTGTAGCCTTCAGGGGGGCGGCATGGTGGTGCAGTGGTTAGCACTGTCGCCTCACACCTCTGGGACCCGGGTTCGAGTCTCCGCCTGGGTCACATGTGTGCGGAGTTTGCATGTTCTCCCCGTGTCGTCGTGGGGTTTCCTCCGGGTACTCCGGTTTCCCCCCACAGTCCAAAAACATGCTGAGGCTAATTGGAGTTGCTGAATTGCCCATAGGTGTGCATGTGTGAGTGAATGGTGTGTGAGTGTGCCCTGCGATGGGCTGGCCCCCCATCCTGGGTTGTTCCCTGCCTCGTGCCCATTGATTCCGGGATAGGCTCCGGACCCCCCGCGACCCAATAGGATAAGCGGTTTGGAAAATGGATGGATGGATGGATGTAGCCTTCAGCTAAGAGATGGCTTCCAAAGTCTGTCGGACGTTTCGCCCCTGAACCATGAAGACCTCCATTTCACGGCTTGGTGGTGATGGCCGGTCACTGACCATCGTCTCCCAGCTTCCATCTCAAGTCCTCTGACCTATTACAAAGCCAAACGAGGCTCTCTAAGCCATTGCCCACCACCTGTGAACAGCTGTCTTGCTTTCTCTTCCCGCTAATCCCAAAGCTGAGATAGTTCTCCGCACAGTCTGTGCTGGGAAACCCCTTTAACCCAACCTCAACCAGGAATAGTTGGGCCCACCACCCTTTGTCCCTACATCGTTGGAGCAGGTCTTGGCACTTAGTGGCTTTCCTTCCTGAGCCTACCTGGCAACCGCCTTCCCACGGGGCCGCCAGTTCCATCAGGATAATCCTCTTAGTCTCCTGAGACCTTTTGACCATATCGAGCCTCAGGGCTGTCTGGACACCCTGGGGGAAAATGAACTTCATTCTCAGGCCCACCATCATCTCCCACGATTGTTCCACCTGCAGGAGGCTCTTGGGGGAAACCACAGGGAGGAGCATTCACACTCCACAGAGGATGTTTGCGAAGAACACTTAAGATACGCAGAAGAGCCAAATGAGGTACTTGCATATTAAAGATTGACATATAGAATGACAACCTGGGTAATTGGGAACCAAACCAAAATGTTTTGATTGCAAGTTCGCCAGGGATTGTTTGACTCTGCAGCACCTTCTTGCACAGGCGCCCCAGAGAAACGACATTTCATGGTGGCCATGTGGGTCATAGCACACAAATATTTGTGCCTGTAATCCTCATTTGGTGAGATGACAATAAAGAATCTTTACTAATGATTTCATGCCCCCCCCCCCCCAACTCCGCCTGCCACACAAACACACTCACACTATTTTACTCTTTTTCCCTAGCTAGATAAATAATGAATAAGGCCAAGTGACATACTGTTCAATGTTAGCATAAAATGTGCATGTCACATGGGAAAAAAAAAAAAAACGTAAATCTTAACTAAAAACCGATTGGGCCATGAATACCTTGTCTTGCAGGAGAGGCATGCTGTCTTGCTGGTGACCAATGGGAAGGCCTTATATTTTCCCAAACCTATTCTTTTTTTCAAAGCCTCTCTGAATGACTCCAAGGTTATGGAAATCACCAGGCCCATTCACACTTTGGCTGGAGTCAGACTGAGGATGGAGATCGATGAAACAAAGTCTTCTCCTTTCCTGTCAGATCCAGGGCAGCCATGAGGTTCCCTGTTCATGAGGTTCCCCCATGCAACGTGCTTCTCCAGGAAACAGACACAGAAAAGATCCCAGGGTGACCAACGATGACCTCAATGCGGGTGGAACAGTTCTGGCATTAAATCCTCTCCAGGAAGAGAGGAAAATCATCACATCCTATTATAAACAGACAACCCACTTCCAGCTACACACGCGGCCCGATAGCCCGGCATTTTGTAAACATCATTTAAATAATAGATCCATGACAAAGACAAAACAATGAACTTTTTTGTCATTTTGCAGATGTTTTTTGTTCCGTTTGGAAAGGATAATTCAGAAACCTTTGACAGTAAACGGCAGGCAGAGTGATTACGTATCTCTGAGCTTTTCTTTT
Organism: Brienomyrus brachyistius; assembly: GCF_023856365.1. Taxonomy (NCBI): domain Eukaryota; kingdom Metazoa; phylum Chordata; class Actinopteri; order Osteoglossiformes; family Mormyridae; genus Brienomyrus; species Brienomyrus brachyistius. The sequence continues at coordinate 6,498,623 of NC_064539.1, read as the reverse complement.
GTTACAGCAAACTGAGCATAAAAGATACACATTTAGATAATTGCTCTGAGAGACTTGAATGACTTGAAAATCAGGAAACATTCGCAATTATTTTCCACTCTCCCTCATACATTTCAGTCAATTTCCAAATGCACTCTTGGTTTTCAGAGAAACATTCGTATCAAGCTAGCCTATTCACAAACTTCAAAATGAATGCCATCAATTTAATTTGGTTCACAACTACGAGGCCCATTTTTCCTTTTAATAATGTGCCTTTCTATTCTTCACTAAAATGCTTCCTTTATAGCTTGACTCCTTCCTTTAATAAGTTCTCTTCATCTCTAAAGGCATGAAGACCATCAGCCCCCCAGTCGCTCCAGGGGCTGGATGCTGCACGCTGGCCGACCCTGAACTGTCATCTCTGAACTCGCTCTTACCTGCGTGTGTCTATGTGTCTTATGGAGGGCAGGATGGGGTAGGAGAAAAGACAATTTCCTGATTAATAAAGTATCACTATTCTATTCTATTTATATTTACATTGTATCCAGATTTTGTTTCAATAGCAGCCCTAATGGAGAGAAATGTAAGCAACACAGACAGTATTGCTCAACTTTTTACGGAGTCAGACATGCATTCTATTTCTTTATGATTTCTAGGTACTTTTTTTTCTCACTAAAAAGAAACATAAAAATTATGCTAGATTACTGGTGGGAAACACAATAGTTGAGATGTTATTGGGCATCAAAAACCAACAAACGAAAAAAATGTTGAGCACTACATTTTTTAATGTCAGCTACGTTAAAATGATTAAGTGTTCTGGGGGAAAAAAAATGCAATATCTTAAAGCAGCTGCACCCCCCCAGCTGGCAACCCGAGAGCGACACTGTCGACTAACACGATGAATCTTTCATGGGTGTTATGTAGATGCCTTCACACTGCAGAATATTGCTGCCCTCCTAAACAGCATGATACGGTGCGTTTAAGTATAACTCCTTTCTTTCTTTCAAACCGGGCATCAAGAAAGCTGTACAATTATTAGGAAAAGGAGGAGAGTCATTTAAGAAGCAGCACATCCTCCAAGTTTCACACCAACTATGCTTCTCTGCAGAGATTAAATAATACATGCCCATGTCCTTCAGCTACCCTCAGCATTGGCATCCAGGCATCCTGGATGAGAGGTTTCCAGATTGGTACTCTGCCCATCAATGCGAATGACAAACCCAATTACTGTCAGCGCAGTTACGGTGCAGCCACACCCCCTAATGAATTGGCTGTCCGTCAAATGGCAAACGATCCAAATCGCCATCTGAACTGCCTCTCTGAGGTTGGCTCGTTGCAATTCCCAGCCAGGGTCACGCACACCGAAGCCTGCTGACAGGCTCTCACTTCCACCAATGAGACGACAAAGAAAATCAGCCGGAGGCGGGGCTTGGCTGCGATTGGACAGGGATTAATAGCGTTTGCCAGCAGAAAGACAGGACGAGGTGTTCCGTCCCCCATCTGTTCCTATTGTATTGAAATGTCAAATGAAGCAGTGGGATGTGAGTCTGCGCTCTTTAACTTTTGGGGTGAGATGGAACGCGCCATTCACTGAGTCCTGCGGGGGGGGGGGGGGAATGGAGGCACGGTGAGGGTGCAAATTGAGTGTAACCAGGTTAATGATACTTGCAGAGCTCCGTATTCTTGTGAAACGCGACACCCAACCTGGTTGTAATTACAGGAATCGGTCCCGTTGTCTCCACTAATGCAACGTCAGGTTTCAATCGGATTTTTAATTTGAAGGCGTAATTGCCGTTATCAGACCATTACAATATTTTTATGAATCATTTTAATGCTGCCTTTTCTCCGCCCTCTTTCCCTATTAAACCTTTAGGGGTTTAATTTAACCATCGCTGGAACAATTAGCAAACCCCAGAGGAGCGGAGCAAACGAGCGAACAAAATCATGCACCTGTGACACCTGACGTGCGTTAAAGTGAATTCAACTAACGGAGCAATTCAGGCATCCACCCGTGCGTTTCTTCATTTCCCCTGAAAAGTGTACCCTGTTTCGTTACAGAACAACATTCAGCAGCATGGGGTGGCACTGAGATGCAGTGCTTAGCACTGTTTCACACCCACGGGACCCGGGTTTGAGTTTCTGCCCCACCCCTACGTAAGTGACGTTTGCTTGTTCACCCTTTGTCATTGTTCCTGCTCGCGTTCTCTGAATTTCCCCCACAGTCCAGAAACACACTAAGTTGTATTGGAGGTGCCAGGCTGACTGTAGGTGTGAATGGTGGGTGTGCCCCCACCTGGGTTATTTGGCTCTGGACCCCCACGACCATGCATAGGACAAGTGGGTACAGAAGATGGATGGATGGATTCAGCATCAACCGCCTATTTTGCTAACATAGATGGGTATAGTAAGCTTGGTATAAAGACCCACTAATATGGAGACCATACATGCAATAAAATGCACACATCTTCCATCACATATGCCAAAGATCCACTCTTATCAAAACATTCCCATGTTACCCTAGTTTGATTTTTATATGTTTAGCAGAAGATTCAATTCGAGGCAACAAATAATTGAGGAGGCAGGGTCAGCCAGTCTCTGAAGCAACTGAGGCTAAGGATCTGTCAGGTTGAAACCACCTTGAAAACTACGGGATTTGAACCAACAACCTTCTGATCATAGGCACAGCATGCTAACCTGCTGAGACACATATTGGTCTTTGTAATGCAATTATTATGATATCTCATGTTTTTAATAAAATGTGCCTGGCATCCCTAAAAATGTACCTTTTTGGATTTTAATCGTAATTGTCCAAAAGCTCGTGTTCCGCATTGATTGAACTATGCCCCCCCATTCCCAAAAACAGGTGCGGAATGGCCTCACGCAGTACCATGCAGCCCGTGGAGTCGACGCGCCGGTCCGACACACACTTGAAGTTCTTCCGGCAGCCGCCGTTGTCCTTGGAGCAGTCGCGGACCGGGCCAAACGACGACAGCACGTCGTCGATCGTCTCGAAGTAGGTGGACATGATGGCTTCCTGCCTGGAGAAAGCAGAGACGGAAGCGAAGAGCATTCAGAGCTACGCTGACTGCAGGTCACAGGTGCACGCCTTTCCTCAGCCTATTTTTATTAAAAACACCAGGTGTGAAGGTCCCACTTACATCCCCTCTGATACTCTCTTCCAGGCTGGTTATTAGAACTATTCTCATCATGTAAGGGTTCAACACCTCCTGAGAGTATTAACCTACTGCAGCCCACATCTTGCTTAGGAACACAGGAAGCAAAACTCGAATTTGCTCAGGGTATTTACCTCATTTAATTAGTGAATAAAATTTACAAAGAAAGGAAAAAAAATGAGGACCGAAAACAAAAAAAACCCAATTAAAGAATAAAAAAAAAAAAAAGGATGTAACTGCTTTTTCAGTTTTGGAAGCGACTCGCTAATTCAGGAGAGAAAGAGAATGAGAGGGAATGAGAGACGGAAGACGATTTAGAAATAAAATGGAGAGGGCGATGGAGAGAGCGAGAGATCAAATGCAAATGGCATCTGTCACCCAGCCTGGAAGCGATATATCTGACAAGACGCTGGTGTTTACATGGTATAAATAAATAATAATCAGAAAATCAGAAGAGTGACAAGGGGTTAACTGCTCATCAGGTGCCTGATGGGCTGCTGTCGGCTGATGCTGGGCGAGGCCACCATCCGACATCGCAGAGTCTGTGATACAGGGGTAGGGACTGGACCCTTCTGGGGGGTGGGGCTATTTTCGGAGTGGGCCCCAGCATGCCCGCTGGCTGGTAGGGAGGTGAATCAGAGGCTCTCCATATGCAGGAGCTGATGGCTGCTGGGGAGGGTATGTCCACAGTGCGTGGGGGTGGGGGGATATGCGTCCGCTGGTGCATATCCTGGACAGGCATCCAAAAAGACTCCTGACAAGATTGAACATGATCTCCTGCAACGGGGGGCCAGGAAGTTGGCAGCCACCCGCCCCCCCCAACCCTACCCCCTGCCTTGACGACGGGCCTCACGGCAACAGATCGTCACACAGGTGACTGAATGGTTCATGGGAAATTAACAAGCCATTAAATCTGCAATGGCACGCCATTAAAGCGTTTCCAGATGCATTGGCAGAGTGGCAGAGGGACATGGGGTAGAGGGGCTCGCCGGACAGGTACGCCACAGGAAAAACACCACTCAGCCCGTAAAATGCTCTTGTTGACCATCCTGCGCGGTGCAGTACGCTCGCTAACATAGACCTGGGAAAAAAAAATAATTTACTACATTCGGCCCCCAACAAAGTCCAATTCCAGGCTGGTTGGCCTCCAGGTAGGGGATTAGTTTGTTTGCCAGGAAGACGAGACCGTAAGCAAGCTTTTGTTTTGGTGAAAAAAGACGAGAGCCCTCTGAATACCCTTCCCTACTTTATAAGGCCTCAAACAAACGCTTCACCTTTTAAACACCTTTAAAAACTCTGCATGATAGAGCCTTATTTACATAACATGACGGCTTGGGAGCTGGGAGACAGCCTAATCGCCTAATATCTGTAATCGCAAGGAGACAGCAGATTGCTACGGCTAAGCCGAGTTAGAAAAGAACTGTTCAATAATCTGGTGGTAAACACTTAGGAAAGAAAGAGTTTTTTTTCCCCCCGCTAAAACCCACTGGGCTGGGGGGGTTTCTCTCTGAAAACTCTCCGAATCCTTTAGTCAACTGATGTAATCCTAATGACTGTCCACAGGCCCCTCATTTTAGCCATTTTTTATTTCGCCGCTCTCTGAGGACGTACTAAAGATTTGCCCGGGTCGCGTGTGGCCCCATGCAGGGACATAAGAGGCATGCGGAGATACCAATGGGCATTCAACAGAGACAGATGAGCGATGAAGGTTAACCCAGTGGCACACACACACGAATGCACAAACATGTACGCGTGTGGACCAAGGGAAACGACGGCAATTCCCACGCGTCAGACATGCCCGTCTAACCGTCTGAAAATGGTGGTATATTTATATGCCCAGGAAGGAGGGGAAAAAGAGATGGATGATTTCGAATGTGACCCCAGGCGAACAGAACGAGGAAAAGAGAGGAAGAGACGGATGACTTTGTGTCAAGCGTGGTTTGCCTCCGGAGAGGCATGCTGTGGATATCCGGCGTAATGGATGAATCCAGCAGGCTGCTGATGGCATCCACCCGAACTCAGGACAGTGACTGATCTTTGCGATCGGGGTTATGGGGAACAGGGGTCAGAGGTCGCTGACACAGCCGGCACGATGGAGGTTTCCATGTTGGTGTCGATATGACTCGCTGCAGGAGACGTGGTCAAACAAGAGGGGTGACAATGACATCTGGGTGGGAAGCCGGAGGAGATGCCACCTTTAATCAATGGGTGACACATCTGAAAGCCACATCTCTTCAGCAACAGTGACAGATCTTTTTACCTATACTAAAAGACACATCACCCTGTCAGTCGACATCTTTTGAGTGTGCAAACCGATCCCGTCCAAACGCTTAAGGAGGCCGGTCCATCGGGAAATGGATTCTCCTTTCCGTTTCAATATTCCGCGGAGTTAATCCAATGATCATTTATTACGAGTGGATCTACCGGAGTGGGAGGGTGGGGGTTGGTGGTGAAGCCATCCATGGATGATCTCACGGTAGGTCATGTTTCGGGCTAATTGAAGAGCCGGCATTCGCGAGCGGCTCAGCTCGTCATAGCGGGCGGTGAGGGACCCAGCTTGGTGACGCTCTCCATCCATTAACTTTTATGGCTAATAAAAAGTGGTGGAATTGACTCCTGGTTACAGCACTTGCAAAGCTTTATGAGGGGGTTTGGAGGGGGGGGTAAAAAATAAAACAAAGACAAAACAGGATAAAAAAAGACGTGCCTTTTTACGGTGCCAGTGGTCTATTACACCAAAGACCCGCATTAACAAGGTGAGTCTTAAGTGCCTTTGTGAAGTGCACTTTCAGGCGAGACGTGAAGTCAACAGGAACCGTGAGGCCCGCGGCATCGCAATGCGGTGAGAAAATCCACGTCAAAAGCAAAAAAAAAAACACAGAAGACTCGATCCTGCCTGTCGTTTCAACCTCTCGGCAGTCCTCAGTGCTCATATGGAGTATATTCCACAAAAGCGACAATATTAAAAGTCTGAAACTGCGGTCGTGATTTACTCCTTTGTTGAGAGGAGCTTGGATGCTAGTGCCCGTTGCCACGGTAACCGCATCCGTCGTCGCGTGTAATCAGGGTCCATTCTTCAGGGTGCGTTCACTCTCGCAGCCCTCATTTCAATGGCGACTCAATTTGCTGTAATTTGTCAAAAGCGACGCGGTGTGAGTTTGGGGGGTAAATCCACGTGTTAGGAAAAGTGGGTGTGGCGATAAGCAAAACAATTTTAGCATGCTGCATTATCGCACAGCATTCTATGGGTATTTCGCTGACGAGATGTGATTAACTACAATAAACCTGAAACATCTGACTGCAAAACTCTCCAATTAGTCTTTCTGAGACATAATTAAATGTTCAAAAAGTGTCGGTATCTGTATCACTGTGATTTTCATAGCTACGTAAAATTGCATGGCATAAATTGTTAAATTACTAATATTTGTAATTTACAACAAAATCCTTGGTTATACCTGCAATAACATTCCAATGGAGCACATGATCAGGTGTTACCCAGAACTGGAATCTTACACACACTACACACTAGTCAAGGCCTGCAATTTATACATCTCAAGAAATGTACCAACTTTAAATCTGCCTTAGGTGTATTTATACACTTTCATAACACAGAACGTTTTGCCGATGCTCATATGCACACTACGTGCAAAGCATGTCAACATTTGAATTTATTGACTTAGCAGATACTAAGTAGTTTGGGGAGAATGAGGATGTCAAACCTCAGACCAAGCCACTGCAAACCTGAGCTCGAGGAATGTAGGGACGAGAGATTCACCCATGAGAGGAAACTGCCATGGACTGAAAGGACGAGTGTTAGTAGATTCACGACAGGCAGGTCTAAACCCTCTTTAAGGGGCTTCATGCTGTTGCATGTCAAATTTCTGCAGGGGCCCCCTCAAGGGTCAAATCCTAGGATTGCCCCTGGTAGCCATCCATAGAGCATTTTCAGTCCTGTGCTGACCAGGACTCCAAGTTATCCGAGACGTGCTCAGACATCCCTGTTTGATTTCTGGGACCAAACCGTGCTGATGGAAACACTCCTGACTAGCCAACCTTTTGCTAAGGAGTTTCGTAGCTCGTGCAAAACTCTCCCAGCTGCACATTTTGCTGCCCCGTAAAAGGATTAATGAGGACTGCTATGAGGCTATGAAAGAAAGAAACAATATGGCCGACTTCGCACTTTTCTCACAGAATGGGCTTCGGCTGAGATGATTTTTCCTTTTTTTCATCTGAATAAAGGTCATGAAAACAATGCAGTCGTTGCCAGTCATTAATGTGCCTCATAAACCAACAACAAAGCAGAGAACAGAAACCGACTGTGCAAATTTATAATTCACTATAAAATACACGTCCCATTATCATCTGTGTACGTATATCTCAGGTGCCATGGACGGTTCAAAGGTAGCGGTTCAGCTAAAGGTGGCTGGAGTTCCCCTGAATTAATCAGGGTAAAGGCTTAATTTATCTACAATCAACATCCTCAAAACTCTACTAAGAAATCAGATTCCAAGCAGCAGATTCTGAACAACATTAGGAAATAAGCAAGTGGACCAAATAAATCCAACTCTTTCTAATAGTACAATCAAACAATCCTATGGTTCCTTGGCTTGAAAGTTCAAAGCATCTACGTCAAAAACAAAAAGTTAATAAAAAAG